>NC_135821.1:22438094-23086580 GCF_964213995.1 Mustelus asterias | reverse complement strand
TCCAATCCAATCCAAGTAACCGCTTCCAATCCAATCCAATCCAATCCAATCAAATCCAATCCAGTCCAATCTAATCCTAGTAACGGCATCCAATCCAATCCAATCCAAGTTACAGCATCCAATCGAATCCAATCCAATCCAAGTAACGGCATCCAATCCAATCCAATCCAATCCAATCCAATCCAAGGAAAGGCATCCAATCCAATCCAATCCAATCAAATCCAATCCAATCCAAGTAACGGCATCCAATCCAATCCAATCCAATCCAAGTAACAGCATCCAATCCAATCCAATCCAATCCAAGTAACGGCATCCAATCCAATCCAATCCAATCCAATTCAATCCAAGTCACGGCATCCAATCCAATCCAATCCATGTTACGGCATCCAGTCCTATCCAATCCAATCCAATCCAAACCAATGCAATGCACTCCAATCCAAGTAACGGCATCCATTCTAATCCAATCCAATCCAATCCAAGTAACGGCATCCAGTCCTATCCAATCCAATCCAATCCAAACCAATGCAATGCAGTCCAATCCAAGTAACGGCATCCAATCCAATCCAATCCAATCCAAGTAACGGCATCCAATCCAATCCAATCCAATCTAAGTAACGGCATCCAATCCAATCCAATCCAATACAAGTAACGGCATCCAATTCAGTCCAATCCAATCCAATCCAATCCAAGTAACGGCACCCAATCCAATCCAATCCAATCCAAGAAACGGCATACAACCCAATACAATCCAATCAAATCCAAGTAACGGCATCCAATCCAATCCAATCCAAGTAACGGCATCCAATCCAATCCAATCCAATCCAAGTAACGGCATCCAATCCAATCCAATCCAATCCAAGTAACGGCATCCAATCCAATCCAATACAAGTAACGGCATCCAATCCAGTACAATCCAATCCAATCCAATCCAAGTAACGGCACCCAATCCAGTCGAATCCAATCCAAGCAACGGCATCCAATCCAATCCAAGCCAATCCAATCCAATCCAAGTAACGACATTCAATCGAATCCAATCCAATCCAAGTAACGGCATCCAACCCATCCCAATCCAATCCAATCCCAGTAACGGCATCCAATCCAATCCAATCCAATCCAATCCAAATAACGGCATCCAATCCAAGCCAATCCAATACAATCCAATCCAATCCTATCCAAGTAACGGCATCCAATTCTATCCAATCCAATCCAATCCAATCCAAGTAACGGCATCCAATCAAATCCAATCAATTCTAATCCAATCCAAGTAACCGCATCCAGTCCAATCCAATCCAAGTCACGCATCAAATCCAATCCAATCCAATCCAATCCAAGTAACCGCTTCCAATCCAATCCAATCGAATCCAATCCAATCCAATCAACTCCAATCTAATCGAAGGAACGGCATCCAATCCAATCCAATCGAATCCAAGTAACGGCCTCCAATCCAATCCAATCCAATCCAACCCAATCCAATCCAATCCAATCCAATCCAAGTAACGGCATCCAATCCAATCCAATGCAATCCAATCCAATCCAATCCGATCCAAGGAACGGCATCCAATCAAATCCAATCAATTCCATTCCAATCCAAGTAACCGCATCCAATCCAATCCAATCCAAGTCACGCATCAATTCCAATCGAATCCAATCCAATCCAAGTAACCGCTTACAATCCAATCCAAACGAATCCAATCCAATCCAATCAACCCCAATCAAATCGAAGGAACGGCATCCAATGCAATCCAATCCAATCCAAGTAACGGCCTCCAATTCAATCCAATCCAACCCAATCCAATCCAATCCAATCCAAGTAACGGCATCCAATCCAATCCAATGCAATCCAATCCAATCCAATCCGATCCAAGGAACGGCATCCAATCCAATCTATTCCAATACAATCCAATCTAATCCAATCCAAGTAACCGCATCCAATCCAATCCAATCCTGTCCAATCCAAGTAACGGCATTCAATCCAATCCAATCCAATCCAATCCAAGTAACGGCATCCAATCCTATCAATTTCCAATCAATCCAAGTAACGGAATCCAATCCAATCCAATCCAATCCAAGTAACGGCATCCAATCCAATCCAATCCAATCCAAGTAACGGCAGCCAATCCAATCCAATCCAAGAAACGGCATACAACCCAATACAATCCAATCAAATCCCCTTAACGGCATCCAATCCAATCCAATCCAAGTAACGGCATCCAATCCAATCCAATCCAATCCAAGTAACGGCATCCAATCCAATCCAATCCAATCCAATTCAAGTAACGGCATCCAATCCAATCCAATACAAGTAACGGCATCCAATCCAGTACAATCCAATCCAATCCAATCCAAGTAACGGCACCCAATCCAGTCGAATCCAATTCAAGTAACGGCATCCAATCCAATCCAAGCCAATCCAATCCAATGCAAGTAACGACATTCAATCGAATCGAATCCAATCCAATCCAAGTAACGGCATCCAATCCAATGCAATCCAATCCAATCCAATTATCGGCATCCAATCCAATCCAATCCAATCCAATCTAATCCAATCCAGGTAACGGCATCCAATCCAATCCAATCCAGTCCAATCCAATCCAATCCAATCCAATCCAAGTAACGGCATCAAATTCAATCCAATTCAAGTAACGGCAATCAATCCAATCGAATCCAATCTAATCCAATCATATCCAATCCAATCTAAGTAACGGCATGCAATACAGTCTAATCAAATCCAATACAAGTAACGGCATCCAATACAATCCAATCCAATTCAAGAAACGGCATTCAATCCAACCCAATCCAATCCAATCCAAGCAAGGGCATCAAATTCAATCCAATCCAAGGAACGGCCACCAATTCAATCCAATCCAATCTAATCCAATCCAAGTAACGGCACGCAACCCAATCAATTCCAATCCAAGTAACCGCATCCAATCCAATCCAATCCAATGCAATCCAATGCAATGGAAGGAACTGCATCCAATCGAATCCAATCCAATCCAATCCAAGTAACCGCATCCAATCCAATCCAATCCAATCAAATCCAATCCAATCCAATCCAATCCAAGTAACGGCATCCAATCAAATCCAATCCAATCCAAGGAAAGGCATCCAATCCAATCCAATCCAATCAAATCCAATCCAATCCAAGTAACGGCTTCCAATCCAATCCAATCCAATCGAAGTAACGGCATCCAATCCAATCCAATCCAATCCAAGTAACGGCATCCAATCCAATCCAATCCAATCCACTCCAGGTCACGGCATCCAATCCAATCCAGTCCAATCCAATCCATGTTACGGCATCCAATCCAATCCAATCCAATCCAAGCCAATGCTGTCCAATCCAATCCAATCCAATACAAGTAACGGCATACAATCCAATCCAAACCAATCCAATCGAAGTTACGGCATCCAGTCCAATCCAATCCAATCCAATCCAATGCAATGCAATGCAGTCCAGTCCAAGTAACGGCATCCAATCCAATCCAATCCAATCCAAGTAACAGCATCCAATCCAATTCAATCCAATCCAATCCAAGTAACGGCATCCAATCCAATGCAATGCAATCCAATTAACGGCATCAAATCCAATCCGATCCAATCCAGTCCAATCCAATCCAATCAATCCAAGTAACGGCATCCAATCCTATCCAGTCCAATCCAATCCAATCCAAGTAACGGGATCCAATCAAATCCAATCCAATCCAATCCAAGTAACCGCATCCAATCCAATGCAATCCACTTCACGGCATCCAATCCAATCCAATCCAATCCAAGTAACGGCATCCAATCCAATACAATCCAATACAATCCAATCCATTCCAAGTAACGGCATCCAATCCAATCCAATCCAATCCAAGCAACGGCATTCAATCCAATCCAATTCAAGTAACGGCATCCAACCCAATCCAATGCAATCCAATCCAATCCAATCCAATCCGATCCATGGAACGGCATCCAATCCAATCCAATCCAATCCAATACAATCCAATACAATCCAATCCAAGTAACCGCATCCAATCCAATCGAATCCAATCCAAGTAACGGCATCCAATCCAATCCAAGTAACGGCATGCAATCGATTCAAATCCAATCCAATCCAAGAAACGGCATCCAACCCAATCCAATCCAATCCAATCCAAGTAACGGCATCCAATCCAATCCAATCCAAGTAACGGCATGCAATCCAATCCAATCCAATCCAATCCAAGTAACGGCATCCAATCCAATCCAATCAAAGTAACGGCATTCAATCCAATCCAATCCAATCCAATCCCATCCAAATAACGGCATCCAATCCAATCCACTCCAATCCAATCCAAGTAACGGCATCCAATCCAATCCAATCCAAGAAACGGCATACAATCCAATCCAATCCAATCCAAGTAACGGCATCAAATTCAATCCAATCCAATCCAATCCAATCCAAGTAACGGCATCAAATTCAATCCAATCCAATCCAATCCAATCCAAGTAACGGCATCCAACCCAATCCAATCCAAGTAACCGCATCCAAACCAATCCAATCCAATCAAATCCTATCCAATCCAATCCAATCCAATCCAATCAATTCCAATCCAATCCAAGTAACGGCATCCAATCCAATCCAATCCAAGTAACGGCATCCAATCCGATCCAATCCAATCCAAGTAACGGTATCCAATCCAATCCAATCCAATCAAATCCAATCCAATCCAAATAGCGGCATCCAATCCAATCCACTCCAATCCAATCCAAGTAACGGCATCCAATCCAATCCAATCCAAGAAACGGCATACAATCCAATCCAATCCAATCCAATCCAGTCCAAGTAGCGGCATCAAATTCAATCCAATCCAATCCAATCCAATCCAATACAAGTAACGGCATCCAATCCAATCCAATCCAAGTAACCGCATCCAGTCCAATCCAATGCAATCAAATCCAATCCAATCCAATCCTATCCAATCGAAGGAATTGCATCCAATCGAATCCAATCCAATCCAATACAATCAAATCCAATCCAATCCAATCCAAGTAACGGCATCCAATCCAATCCAATCCAATCCAAGTAACGGCATCCAATCCAATCCAATCCAATCCAAGTAACGGCATCCAATCCAATCCAATCCAATCCAATCCAATCCAAGGAAAGGCATCCAATCCAATCCAATCCAATCCAATCCAATCAAATCCAATCCAATCCAAGTAACGGCATCCAATCCAATCCAATCCAATCCAAGTAACAGCATCCAATCCAATCCAATACAATCCAAGTAACGCCATCCAATCCAATCCAATCCAATCCAATCCAATCCAAGTAACCGCATCCAATCCAATCAAATCCAATCCAATCCAATCCAATCCAAGTAACCGCTTCCAATCCAATCCAATCCAATCCAATCAAATCCAATCCAGTCCAATCCAATCCTAGTAACGGCATCCAATCCAATCCAATCCAAGTTACAGCATCCAATCGAATCCAATCCAATCCAAGTAACGGCATCCAATCCAATCCAATCCAATCCAATCCAAGGAAAGGCATCCAATCCAATCCAATCCAATCCAATCAAATCCAATCCAATCCAAGTAACGGCATCCAATCCAATCCAATCCAATCCAAGTAACAGCATCCAATCCAATCCAATCCAATCCAAGTAACGGCATCCAATCCAATCCAATCCAATCCAATTCAATCCAAGTCACGGCATCCAATCCAATCCAATCCATGTTACGGCATCCAGTCCTATCCAATCCAATCCAATCCAAACCAATGCAATGCACTCCAATCCAAGTAACGGCATCCATTCTAATCCAATCCAATCCAATCCAAGTAACGGCATCCAGTCCTATCCAATCCAATCCAATCCAAACCAATGCAATGCAGTCCAATCCAAGTAACGGCATCCAATCCAATCCAATCCAATCCAAGTAACGGCATCCAATCCAATCCAATCCAATCTATGTAACGGCATCCAATCCAATCCAATCCAATACAAGTAACGGCATCCAATCCAGTCCAATCCAATCCAATCCAATCCAAGTAACGGCACCCAATCCAATCCAATCCAATCCAAGAAACGGCATACAACCCAATACAATCCAATCAAATCCAAGTAACGGCATCCAATCCAATCCAATCCAAGTAACGGCATCCAATCCAATCCAATCCAATCCAAGTAACGGCATCCAATCCAATCCAATCCAATCCAAGTAACGGCATCCAATCCAATCCAATACAAGTAACGGCATCCAATCCAGTACAATCCAATCCAATCCAATCCAAGTAACGGCACCCAATCCAGTCGAATCCAATCCAAGAAACGGCATCCAATCCAATCCAAGCCAATCCAATCCAATCCAAGTAACGACATTCAATCGAATCCAATCCAATCCAATCCAAGTAACGGCATCCAACCCATCCCAACCCAATCCAATCCCAGTAACGGCATCCAATCCAATCCAATCCAATCCAATTAACGGCATCCAATCCAAGCCAATCCAATACAATCCAATCCAATCCTATCCAAGTAACGGCATCCAATCCAATCCAATCCAATCCAAGTAACGGCATCCAATCAAATCCAATCAATTCTAATCCAATCCAAGTAACCGCATCCAATCCAATCCAATCCAAGTCACGCATCAAATCCAATCCAATCCAATCCAATCCAAGTAACCGCTTCCAATCCAATCCAATCGAATCCAATCCAATCCAATCAACTCCAATCTAATCGAAGGAACGGCATCCAATCCAATCCAATCGAATCCAAGTAACGGCCTCCAATCCAATCCAATCCAACCCAATCCAATCCAATCCAATCCAAGTAACGGCATCCAATCCAATCCAATGCAATCCAATCCAATCCAATCCGATCCAAGGAACGGCATCCAATCAAATCCAATCAATTCCATTCCAATCCAAGTAACCGCATCCAATCCAATCCAATCCAAGTCACGCATCAAATCCAATCGAATCCAATCCAATCCAAGTAACCGCTTACAATCCAATCCAATCGAATCCAATCCAATCCAATCCAATCAACCCCAATCAAATCGAAGGAACGGCATCCAATGCAATCCAATCCAATCCAAGTAACGGCATCCAATCCAGTACAATCCAATCCAATCCAATCCAAGAAACGGCACCCAATCCAATCCAATCCAATCCAAGAAACGGCATACAACCCAATACAATCCAATCAAATCCACTTAACGGCATCCAATCCAAGTAACGGCATCCAATCCAATCCAATCCAATCCAAGTAACGGCATCCAATCCAATCCAATCCAATCCAATCCAAGTAACGGCATCCAATCCAATCCAATACAAGTAACGGCATCCAATCCAGTACAATCCAATCCAATCCAATCCAAGTAACGGCACCCAATCCAGTCGAATCCAATTCAAGTAACGGCATCCAATCCAATCCAAGCCAATCCAATCCAATGCAAGTAACGACATTCAATCGAATCGAATCCAATCCAATCCAAGTAACGGCATCTAACCCATCCCAATCCAATCCAATCCCAGTAACGGCATCCAATCCAATCCAATCCAATCCAATTAACGGCATCCAATCCAAGCCAATCCAATCCAATCCAATCCAATCCTATCCAAGTAACGGCATCCAATTCTATCCAATCCAATCCAATCCAAGTAACGGCATCCAATCAAATCCAATCAATTCTAATCCAATCCAAGTAACCGCATCCAATCCAATCCAATCCAAGTCTCGCGTCAAATCCAATCCAATCCAATCCAATCCAAGTAACCGCTTCCAATCCAATCCAATCGAATCCAATCCAATCCAATCAACTCCAATCTAATCGAAGGAACGGCATCCAATCCAATCCAATCGAATCCAAGTAACGGCCTCCAATCCAATCCAATCCAACCCACTCCAATCCAATCCAATCCAAGTAACGGCATCCAATCCAATCCAATCCAATGCAATCCAATCCAATCCAATCCGATCCAAGGAACGGCATCCAATCAAATCCATTCAATTCCAATCCAATCCAAGTAACCGCATCCAATCCAATCCAATCCAAGTCACGCATCAAATCCAATCGAATCCAATCCAATCCAAGTAACCGCTTACAATCCAATCCAATCGAATCCAATCCAATCCAATCAACCCCAATCCAATCCAAGTAACGGCCTCCAATTCAATCCAATCCAACCCAATCCAATCCAATCCAATCCAAGTAACGGCATCCAATCCAATCCAATGCAATCCAATCCAATCCAGTCCGATCCAAGGAACGGCATCCAATCCAATCTATTCCAATCCAATCCAATCTAATCCAATCCAAGTAACCGCATCCAATCCAATCCAATCCAGTCCAATCCAAGTAACGGCATTCAATCCAATCCAATCCAATCCTATCCAAGTAACGGCATCCAATCCTATCAATTTCCAATCAATCCAAGTAACGGAGTCCAATCCAATCCAATCCAATCCAAGTAACGGCATCCAATCCAATCCAATCCAATCCAAGAAACGGCATCCAATCCAATCCAATCCAATCCAAGTAACGGCATCCAATCCAATCCAAGCCAATCCAATCCAATCCACGTAACGACATCCATTCGAATCCAATCCAATCCAATCCAAGTAACGGCATCCAACCCATCCCAATACAATCCAATCCCAGTAACGGCATCCAATCCAATCCAATCCAATCCAATTAACGGCATCCAATCCAAGCCAATCCAATCCAATCCAATCCAATCCTATCCAAGTAACGGCATCCAATCAAATCCAATCAATTCTAATCCAATCCAAGTAACCGCATCCAATCCAATCCAATCCAAGTCACGCATCAAATCCAATCCAATCCAATCCAATCCAAGGAACCGCTTCCAATCCAATCCAATCGAATCGAATCCAATCCAATCAACTCCAATCTAATCGAAGGAACGGCATCCAATCCAATCCATTCCAATCCAAGTAACGGCCTCCAATCCAATCCAATCCAACCCAATCCAATCCCATCCAATCCAATGCAATCCAATCCAATCCAATCCGATCCAAGGAACGGCATCCAATCTAATCCAATCAATTCCAATCCAATCCAAGTAACCGCATCCAATCCAATCCAATCCAAGTCACGCATCAAATCCAATCCAATCCAATCCAAGTAACCGCTTACAATCCAATCCAATCCAATCCAATCCAATCAACCCCAATCAAATCGAAGGAACGGCATCCAATGCAATCCAATCCAATCCAAGTAACGGCCTCCAATTCAATCCAATCCAACCCAATCCAATCCAATCCAAGTAACGGCACCCAATCCAATCCAATGCAATCCAATCCAATCCAATCCGCTCCAAGGAACGGCATCCAATCCCATCCAATCTATTCCAATCCAATCCAATCTAATCCAATCCAAGTAATCGCATCCAATCCAATCCAATCCAGTCCAATCCAAGTAACGGCATTCAATCCAATCCAATCTAATCCAATCGAAGTAACGGCATCCAATCCTCTCAATTTCCAATCCAATCAAAGTAACGGAATCCAATCCAATCCAATCCAATCCAATCCAAGTAACGGCATCCAATCCAATCCAATCCAATCCAAGAAACGGCATACAATCCAATCCAATCCAATCCAAGTAACGGCATCAAATTCAATCCAATCCAAGGAACGGCATCCAATCCAATCCAATCCGATCCAATCCAAGTAACGGCATCCAGTCCAATCCAATCCAATCCAATGCAATGCAATCGAATCCAAGGAACGGCATCCAATCCAATCCAATCCAATCCAAGTAACGGCATCCAATCCAGTACAATCCAATCCAATCCAATCCAAGTAACGGCACCCAATCCAGTCGAATACAATTCAAGTAACGGCATCCAATCCAATCCAAGCCAATCCAATCCAATGCAAGTAACGACATTCAATCGAATCGAATCCAATCCAATCCAAGTAACGGCATCTAACCCATCCCAATCCAATCCAATCCCAGTAACGGCATCCAATCCAATCCAATCCAATCCAATTAACGGCATCCAATCCAAGCCAATCCAATCCAATCCAATCCAATCCTATCCAAGTAACGGCATCCAATTCTATCCAATCCAATCCAATCCAATCCAAGTAACGGCATCCAATCAAATCCAATCAATTCTAATCCAATCCAAGTAACCGCATCCAATCCAATCCAATCCAAGTCTCGCGTCAAATCCAATCCAATCCAATCCAATCCAAGTAACCGCTTCCAATCCAATCCAATCGAATCCAATCCAATCCAATCAACTCCAATCTAATCGAAGGAACGGCATCCAATCCAATCCAATCGAATCCAAGTAACGGCCTCCAATCCAATCCAATCCAACCCAATCCAATCCAATCCAATCCAAGTAACGGCATCCAATCCAATCCAATCCAATGCAATCCAATCCAATCCAATCCGATCCAAGGAACGGCATCCAATCAAATCCAATCAATTCCAATCCAATCCAAGTAACCACATCCAATCCAATCCAATCCAAGTCACGCATCAAATCCAATCGAATCCAATCCAATCCAAGTAACCGCTTACAAACCAATCCAATCGAATCCAATCCAATCCAATCAACCCCAATCCAATCCAAGTAACGGCCTCCAATTCAATCCAATCCAACCCAATCCAATCCAATCCAATCCAAGTAACGGCATCCAATCCAATCCAATGCAATCCAATCCAATCCAATCCGATCCAAGGAACGGCATCCAATCCAATCTATTCCAATCCAATCCAATCTAATCCAATCCAAGTAACCGCATCCAATCCAATCCAATCCAGTCCAATCCAAGTAACGGCATTCAATCCAATCCAATCCAATCCTATCCAAGTAACGGCATCCAATCCTATGAATTTCCAATCAATCCAAGTAACGGAGTCCAATCCAATCCAATCCAATCCAAGTAACGGCATCCAATCCAATCCAATCCAATCCAAGAAACGGCATCCAATCCAATCCAATCCAATCCAAGTAACGGCATCCAATCCAATCCAAGCCAATCCAATCCAATCCACGTAACGACATCCATTCGAATCCAATCCAATCCAATCCAAGTAACGGCATCCAACCCATCCCAATACAATCCAATCCCAGTAACGGCATCCAATCCAATCCAATCCAATCCAATTAACGGCATCCAATCCAAGCCAATCCAATCCAATCCAATCCAATCCGATCCAAGTAACGGCATCCAATCAAATCCAATCAATTCTAATCCAATCCAAGTAACGGCATCCAATCCAATCCAATCCAATCCAATCCAAGGAAAGGCATCCAATCCAATCCAATCCAATTCAATCCAATCAAATCCAATCCAATCCAAGTAACGGCATCCAATCCAATCCAATCCACGTAACGGCATCCAATCCAATCCAATCCAATCCAAGTAACGGCATCCAATCCAATCCAATCCAATCCAATCCAAGGAAAGGCATCCAATCCAATCCAATCCAATCCAATCAAATCCAATCCAATCCAAGTAACGGCATCCAATCCAATCCAATCCAATCCAAGTAACAGCATCCAATCCAATCCAATCCAATCCAAGTAACGGCATCCAATCCAATCCAATCCAATCCAAGTAACCGCATCCAATCCAATTCAATCCAATCCAAGTAACCGCATCCATTCCAATCCAATCCAATCAAATCCAAGTAACGGCACGCAATCCAATCAATTCCAATCCAAGTAACCGCATCCAATCCAATCCAATCCAATCCAAGTAACCGCATCCAATCCAATCCAAGGAACGGCCACCAATCCAATCCAATCCAATCTAATCCAATCCAAGTAACGGCACGCAATCCAATCAATTCCAATCCAAGTAACCGCATCCAATCCAATCCAATCAAATCCAATCCAATCCAATCCAAGTAACGGCATCCAATCAAATCCAATCCAATCCAAGGAAAGGCATCCAATCCAATCCAATCCAATCAAATCCAATCCAATCCAAGTAACGGCTTCCAATCCAATCCAATCCAATCGAAGAAACGGCATCCAATCCAATCCAATCCAATCCAAGTAACGGCACCAATCCAATCCAATCCAATCCACTCCAGGTCACGGCATCCAATCCAATCCAGTCCAATCCAATCCATGTTACGTCATCCAATCCAATCCAATCCAAGCCAATCCAGTCCAATCCAATCCAATCCAATCCAAGTAACAGCATCCAATCCAATTCAATCCAATCCAATCCAAGTAACGGCATCCAATCCAATGCAATCCAATCCAATTAACGGCATCAAATCCAATCCGATCCAATCCAGTCCAATCCAATCCAATCAATCCAAGTAACGGCATCCAATCCTATCCAGTCCAATCCAATCCAATCCAAGTAACGGGATCCAATCAAATCCAATCCAATCCAATCCAAGTAACCGCATCCAATCCAATGCAATCCACTTCACGGCATCCAATCCAATCCAATCCAATCCAAGTAACCGCATCCATTCCAATCCAATCGAATCCAATCCAATCCAATCAACTCCAATCTAATCCAGGTAACGGCATCCAATCCAATCCAATCCAATCCAAGTAACGGCATCCAATCCAATCCAATCCAATACAATCCAATCCATTCCAAGTAACGGCATCCAATCCAATCCAATCCAAGCAACGGCATTCAATCCAATCCAATTCAAGTAACGGCATCCAAGCCAATCCAATGCAATCCAATCCAATCCAATCCAATCCGATCCATGGAACGGCATCCAATCCAATCCAATCCAATCCAATACAATCCAATCCAAGTAACCGCATCCAATCCAATCGAATCCAATCGAAGTAACGGCATCCAATCCAATCCAATCCAATCCAAGTAACGGCATGCAATCGAATCAAATCCAATCCAATCCAAGAAACGGCATCCAACCCAATCCAATCCAATCCAATCCAAGTAACGGCATCCAATCCAATCCAATCCAAGTAACGGCATGCAATCCAATCCAATCCAATCCAATCCAAGTAACGGCATCCAATCCAATCCAATCCAAGTAACGGCATTCAATCCAATCCAATCCAATCCAATCCAATCAAATCCAATCCAATCCAAATAACGGCATCCATTCCAATCCACTCCAATCCAATCCAAGTAACGGCATCCAATCCAATCCAATCCAAGAAACGGCATACAATTCAATCCAATCCAATCCAATCCAATCCAAGTAACGGCATCCAATCCAATCCAATCCAAGTAACCGCATCCAAACCAATCCAATCCAATCAAATCCAATCCAATCCAATCCAATCCTATCCAATCGAAGGAACTGCATCCAATCGAATCCAATCCAATCCAATCCATTCAAATCCAATTCAATCCAAGTAACGGCATCCAATCCAATTCAATCCAATCCAATCCAAGTAACGGCATCCAATCCAATCCAATCCAATCCAAGTAACGGCACCCAATCCAATCCAATCCAATCCAAGGAAAGGCATCCAATCCTATCCAATCCAATCAAATCAAATCCAATCCAATCCAATTTACGGCATCCAATCCAATCCAATCCAAGTAACAGCATCCAATCCAATCCAATCCAATCCAAGTAACGGCATCCAATCCAATCCAATCCAATCCAAATAACCGCATCCAATCCAATCCAATCCAATCCAATCCAAGTAACCGCATCCAATCCAATCCAATCCAATCAAATCCAATCCAGTCCAATCCAATCCTAGTAACGGCATCCAATCCAATCCAAGTTACAGCATCCAATCGAATCCAATCCAAGTAACGGCATCCAATCCAATCCAATCCAATCCAAGGAAAGGCATCCAATCCAATCCAATCCAATCCAATCAAATCCAATCCAATCCAAGTAACGGCATCCAATCCAATCCAATCCAATCCAAGTAACAGCATCCAATCCAATCCAATCCAATCCAAGTAACGGCATCCAATCCAATCGAATCCAATTCAATCCAAGTCACGGCATCCAATACAATCCAATCCAATCCAATCCAAGCCAATCCAATCCAATCCAATCCAATCCAAGTAACGGCATACAATCCAATCCAATCCAATCCAAGTAACGGCATCCAGTCCTATCCAATCCAATCCAATCCAAACCAATGCAATGCAGTCCAATCCAAGTAACGGCATCCAATCCAATCCAATCCAATCCAATTAACGGCATCCAATCCAGTCCAATCCAATCTAAGTAACGGCATCCAATCCAATCCAATCCAGTACAAGTAACGGCATCCAATCCAGTACAATCCAATCCAATCCAATCCAAGAAACGGCATACAATTCAATCCAATCCAATCCAATCCAATCCAATCCAAGTAACGGCATCCAATCCAATCCAATCCAAGTAACCGCATCCAAACCAATCCAATCCAATCAAATCCAATCCAATCCAATCCAATCCTATCCAATCGAAGGAACTGCATCCAATCGAATCCAATCCAATCCAATCCATTCAAATCCAATCCAATCCAAGTAACGGCATCCAATCCAATCCAATCCAATCCAATCCAAGTAACGGCATCCAATCCAATCCAATCCAATCCAAGTAACGGCACCCAATCCAATCCAATCCAAGGAAAGGCATCCAATCCTATCCAATCCAATCAAATCAAATCCAATCCAATCCAATTTACGGCATCCAATCCAATCCAATCCAAGTAACAGCATCCAATCCAATACAATCCAATCCAAGTAACGGCATCCAATCCAATCCAATCCAATCCAAATAACCGCATCCAATCCAATCCAATCCAATCCAATCCAAGTAACCGCATCCAATCCAATCCAATTCAATCAAATCCAATCCAGTCCAATCCAATCCTAGTAACGGCATCCAATCCAATCCAAGTTACAGCATCCAATCGAATCCAATCCAATCCAAGTAACGGCATCCAATCCAATCCAATCCAATCCAAGGAAAGGCATCCAATCCAATCCAATCCAATCCAATCAAATCCAATCCAATCCAAGTAACGGCATCCAATCCAATCCAATCCAATCCAAGTAACAGCATCCAATCCAATCCAATCCAATCCAAGTAACGGCATCCAATCCAATCGAATCCAATTCAATCCAAGTCACGGCATCCAATACAATCCAATCCAATCCAATCCAAGCCAATCCAATCCAATCCAATCCAATCCAATCCAATCCAAGTAACGGCATACAATCCAATCCAATCCAATCCAAGTAACGGCATCCAGTCCTATCGAATCCAATCCAATCCAAACCAATGCAATTAACCGCATCCAATCCAATCCAATCCAGTCCAATCCAAGTAACGGCATTCAATCCAATCCAATCCAATCCTATCCAAGTAACGGCATCCAATCCTATCAATTTCCAATCAATCCAAGTAACGGAGTCCAATCCAATCCAATCCAATCCAAGTAACGGCATCCAATCCAATCCAATCCAATCCAAGAAACGGCATCCAATCCAATCCAATCCAAGTAACGGCATCCAATCCAATCCAAGCCAATCCAATCCAATCCACGTAACGACATCCATTCGAATCCAATCCAATCCAATCCAAGTAACGGCATCCAACCCATCCCAATACAATCCAATCCCAGTAACGGCATCCAATCCAATCCAATCCAATCCAATTAACGGCATCCAATACAAGCCAATCCAATCCAATCCAATCCAATCCTATCCAAGTAACGGCATCCAATCAAATCCAATCAATTCTAATCCAATCCAAGTAACCGCATCCAATCCAATCCAATCCAAGTCTCGCATCAAATCCAATCCAATCCAATCCAATCCAATCCAAGGAACCGCTTCCAATCCAATCCAATCGAATCGAATCCAATCCAATCAACTCCAATCTAATCGAAGGAACGGCATCCAATCCAATCCAATCCAATCCAAGTAACGGCCTCCAATCCAATCCAATCCAACCCAATCCAATCCCATCCAATCCAATGCAATCCAATCCAATCCAATCCGATCCAAGGAACGGCATCCAATCTAATCCAATCAATTCCAATCCAATCCAAGTAACCGCATCCAATCCAATCCAATCCAAGTCACGCATCAAATCCAATCCAATCCAATCCAAGTAACCGCTTACAATCCAATCCAATCCAATCCAATCCAATCCAATCAACCCCAATCAAATCGAAGGAACGGCATCCAATGCAATCCAATCCAATCCAAGTAACGGCCTCCAATTCAATCCAATCCAACCCAATCCAATCCAATCCAAGTAACGGCACCCAATCCAATCCAATGCAATCCAATCCAATCCAATCCGCTCCAAGGAACGGCATCCAATCCCATCCAATCTATTCCAATCCAATCCAATCTAATCCAATCCAAGTAATCGCATCCAATCCAATCCAATCCAGTCCAATCCAAGTAACGGCATTCAATCCAATCCAATCTAATCCAATCGAAGTAACGGCATCCAATCCTCTCAATTTCCAATCCAATCAAAGTAACGGAATCCAATCCAATCCAATCCAATCCAATCCAAGTAACGGCATCCAATCCAATCCAATCCAATCCAAGAAACGGCATACAATCCAATCCAATCCAATCCAAGTAACGGCATCAAATTCAATCCAATCCAAGGAACGGCATCCAATCCAATCCAATCCGATCCAATCCAAGTAACGGCATCCAGTCCAATCCAATCCAATCCAATGCAATGCAATCGAATCCAAGGAACGGCATCCAATCCAATCCAATCCAATCCAAGTAACGGCATCCAATCCAATCCAATCCAAGTAACGGCATCCAATCCAATGCAATCCAATCCAATCCAGTCCAATTAACGGCATCCAATCCAATCCAATCCAGTCCAATCCAATCCAATCCAATCCAAGTAACGGCATCAAATTCAATCCAATCCAAGGAACGGCATCCAATCCAATCCAATCCAATCTAATCCAATCCAGGTAACGGCATCCAATCCAATCCAATCCAGTCCAATCCAATCCAATCCAATCCAATCCAAGTAACGGCATCAAATTCAATCCAATTCAAGTAACGGCAATCAATCCAATCGAAACCAATCCAATCCAATCATGTCCAATCCAATCTAAGTAACGGCATGCAATACAATCTAATCCAATCCAATACAAGTAACGGCATCCAATCCAATCCAATCCAATCCAAGAAACGGCATTCAATCCAACCCAATCCAATCCAATCCAAGCAAGGGCATCAAATTCAATCCTATCCAAGGAACGGCCACCAATCCAATCCAATCCAATCCAATCTAATCCAATCCAAGTAACGGCACGCAATCCAATCAATTCCAATCCAAGTAACCGCATCCAATCCAATCCAATCCAATGCAATCCAATCCAATGGAAGGAACTGCATCCAATCGAATCGAATCCAATCCAATCCAATCCAAGTAACCGCATCCAATCCAATCCAATCAAATCCAATACAAACCAATCCAAGTAACGGCATCCAATCAAATCCAATCCAATTCAAGGAAAGGCATCCAATCCAATCCAATCCAATCAAATCCAATCCAATCCAAGTAACGGCTTCCAATCCAATCCAAGCCAATCAAAGTAACGGCATCCAATCCAATCCAATCCAATCCAAGTAACGGCATCCAATCCAATCCAATCCAATCCACTCCAGGTCACGGCATCCAATCCAATCCAGTCCAATCCAATCCATGTTACGGCATCCAATCCAATCCAATCCAATCCAAGCCAATCCAGTCCAATCCAATCCAATCCAATCCAAGTAACAGCATCCAATCCAATTCAATCCAATCCAATCCAAGTAACGGCATCCAATCCAATGCAATCCAATCCAATTAACGGCAGCAAATCCAATCCGATCCAATCCAGTCCAATCCAATCCAATCAATCCAAGTAACGGCATCCAATCCTATCCAGTCCAATCCAATCCAATCCAAGTAACGGGATCCAATCAAATCCAATCCAATCCAATCCAAGTAACCGCATCCAATCCAATGCAATCCACTTCACGGCATCCAATCCAATCCAATCCAATCCAAGTAACCGCATCCATTCCAATCCAATCGAATCCAATCCAATCCAATCAACTCCAATCTAATCCAAGTAACGGCATCCAATCCAATCCAATCCAATCCAAGTAACGGCATCCAATCCAATCCAATCCAATACAATCCAATCCATTCCAAGTAACGGCATCCAATTCAATCCAATCCAATCCAAGCAACGGCATTCAATCCAATCCAATTCAAGTAACGGCATCCAACCCAATCCAATGCAATCCAATCCAATCCAATCCAATGCGATCCATGGAACGGCATCCAATCCAATCCAATCCAATACAATACAATTCAATCCAAGTAACCGCATCCAATCCAATCGAATCCAATCCAAGTAACGGCATCCAATCCAATCCAATCCAAGTAACGGCATGCAATCGAATCAAATCCAATCCAATCCAAGAAACGGCATCCAACCCAATCCAATCCAATCCAATCCAAGTAACGGCATCAAATGCAATCCAATCCAAGTAACGGCATGCAATCCAATCCAATCCAATCCAATCCAATCCAAGTAACGGCATCCAATCCAATCCAATCCAAGTAACGGCATTCAATCCAATCCAATCCAATCCAATCCAATCCAAATAACGGCATCCAATCCAATCCACTCCAATCCAATCCAAGTAACGGCATCCAATCCAATCCAATCCAAGAAACGGCATACAATTCAATCCAATCCAATCCAATCCAAGTAACGGCATCCAATCCAATCCAATCCAAGTAACCGCATCCAAACCAATCCAATCCAATCAAATCCAATCCAATCCAATCCAATCCTATCCAATCGAAGGAACTGCATCCAATCGAATCCAATCCAATCCAATCAAATCCAATTCAATCCAAGTAACGGCATCCAATCCAATCCAATCCAATCCATGTAACGGCATCCAATCCAATCCAATCCAATCCAAGTAACGGCATCCCATCCAATCCAATCCAATCAAATCCAATCCATTCCAAATAGCGGAATCCAATCCAATCCACTCCAATCCAATCCAAGTAACGGCATCCAATCCAATCCAATCCAAGAAACGGCATACAATCCAATCCAATCCAATCCAAGTAACGGCATCCAATCCAATCCAATCCAAGTAACCGCATCCAATCCAATCCAATCCAATCAAATCCAATCCAATCCTATCCAATCGAAGGAACTGCATCCAATCGAATCCAATCCAATCCAATCCAATCAAATCTAATCCAATCCAAGTAACGGCATCCAATCCAATCCAATCCACGTAACGGCATCCAATCCAATCCAATCCAATCCAAGTAACGGCATCCAATCCAATCCAATCCAATCCAATCCAAGGAAAGGCATCCAATCCAATCCAATCCAATTCAATCCAATCAAATCCAATCCAATCCAAGTAACGGCATCCAATCCAATCCAATCCACGTAACGGCATCCAATCCAATCCAATCCAATCCAAGTAACGGCATCCAATCCAATCCAATCCAATCCAATCCAAGGAAAGGCATCCAATCCAATCCAATCCAATCCAATCAAATCCAATCCAATCCAAGTAACGGCATCCAATCCAATCCAATCCAATCCAAGTAACAGCATCCAATCCAATCCAATCCAATCCAAGTAACGGCATCCAATCCAATCCAATCCAATCCAAATAACCGCATCCAATCCAATCCAATCCAATCCAAGTAACCGCATCCAATCCAATCCAATTCAATCAAATCCAATCCAGTCCAATCCAATCCTAGTAACGGCATCCAATCCAATCCAAGTTACAGCATCCAATCGAATCCAATCCAATCCAAGTAACGGCATCCAATCCAATCCAATCCAATCCAAGGAAAGGCATCCAATCCAATCCAATCCAATCCAATCAAATCCAATCCAATCCAAGTAACGGCATCCAATCCAATCCAATCCAATCCAAGTAACAGCATCCAATCCAATCCAATCCAATCCAAGTAACGGCATCCAATCCAATCGAATCCAATTCAATCCAAGTCACGGCATCCAATACAATCCAATCCAATCCAATCCAAGCCAATCCAATCCAATCCAATCCAATCCAAGTAACGGCATACAATCCAATCCAATCCAATCCAAGTAACGGCATCCAGTCCTATCCAATCCAATCCAATCCAAACCAATGCAATTAACCGCATCCAATCCAATCCAATCCAGTCCAATCCAAGTAACGGCATTCAATCCAATCCAATCCAATCCTATCCAAGTAACGGCATCCAATCCTATCAATTTCCAATCAATCCAAGTAACGGAGTCCAATCCAATCCAATCCAATCCAAGTAACGGCATCCAATCCAATCCAATCCAATCCAAGAAACGGCATCCAATCCAATCCAATCCAAGTAACGGCATCCAATCCAATCCAAGCCAATCCAATCCAATCCACGTAACGACATCCATTCGAATCCAATCCAATCCAATCCAAGTAACGGCATCCAACCCATCCCAATACAATCCAATCCCAGTAACGGCATCCAATCCAATCCAATCCAATCCAATTAACGGCATCCAATACAAGCCAATCCAATCCAATCCAATCCAATCCTATCCAAGTAACGGCATCCAATCAAATCCAATCAATTCTAATCCAATCCAAGTAACCGCATCCAATCCAATCCAATCCAAGTCACGCATCAAATCCAATCCAATCCAATCCAATCCAAGGAACCGCTTCCAATCCAATCCAATCGAATCCAATCCAATCCAATCAACTCCAATCTAATCGAAGGAACGGCATCCAATCCAATCGAATCCAATCCAAGTAACGGCCTCCAATCCAATCCAATCCAACCCAATCCAATCCCATCCAATCCAATGCAATCCAATCCAATCCAATCCGATCCAAGGAACGGCATCCAATCTAATCCAATCAATTCCAATCCAATCCAAGTAACCGCATCCAATCCAATCCAATCCAAGTCACGCATCAAATCCAATCCAATCCAATCCAAGTAACCGCTTACAATCCAATCCAATCCAATCCAATCCAATCCAATCAACCCCAATCAAATCGAAGGAACGGCATCCAATGCAATCCAATCCAATCCAAGCAACGGCCTCCAATTCAATCCAATCCAACCCAATCCAATCCAATCCAAGTAACGGCACCCAATCCAATCCAATGCAATCCAATCCAATCCAATCCGCTCCAAGGAACGGCATCCAATCCCATCCAATCTATTCCAATCCAATCCAATCTAATCCAATCCAAGTAATCGCATCCAATCCAATCCAATCCAGTCCAATCCAAGTAACGGCATTCAATCCAATCCAATCTAATCCAATCGAAGTAACGGCATCCAATCCTCTCAATTTCCAATCCAATCAAAGTAACGGAATCCAATCCAATCCAATCCAATCCAATCCAAGTAACGGCATCCAATCCAATCCAATCCAATCCAAGAAACGGCATACAATCCAATCCAATCCAATCCAAGTAACGGCATCAAATTCAATCCAATCCAAGGAACGGCATCCAATCCAATCCAATCCGATCCAATCCAAGTAACGGCATCCAGTCCAATCCAATCCAATCCAATGCAATGCAATCGAATCCAAGGAACGGCATCCAATCCAATCCAATCCAATCCAAGTAACGGCATCCAATCCAATCCAATCCAAGTAACGGCATCCAATCCAATGCAATCCAATCCAATCCAGTCCAATTAACGGCATCCAATCCAATCCAATCCAGTCCAATCCAATCCAATCCAATCCAAGTAACGGCATCAAATTCAATCCAATCCAAGGAACGGCATCCAATCCAATCCAATCCAATCTAATCCAATCCAGGTAACGGCATCCAATCCAATCCAATCCAGTCCAATCCAATCCAATCCAATCCAATCCAAGTAACGGCATCAAATTCAATCCAATTCAAGTAACGGCAATCAATCCAATCGAAACCAATCCAATCCAATCATGTCCAATCCAATCTAAGTAACGGCATGCAATACAATCTAATCCAATCCAATACAAGTAACGGCATCCAATCCAATCCAATCCAATCCAAGAAACGGCATTCAATCCAACCCAATCCAATCCAATCCAAGCAAGGGCATCAAATTCAATCCTATCCAAGGAACGGCCACCAATCCAATCCAATCCAATCCAATCTAATCCAATCCAAGTAACGGCACGCAATCCAATCAATTCCAATCCAAGTAACCGCATCCAATCCAATCCAATCCAATGCAATCCAATCCAATGGAAGGAACTGCATCCAATCGAATCGAATCCAATCCAATCCAATCCAAGTAACCGCATCCAATCCAATCCAATCAAATCCAATACAAACCAATCCAAGTAACGGCATCCAATCAAATCCAATCCAATTCAAGGAAAGGCATCCAATCCAATCCAATCCAATCAAATCCAATCCAATCCAAGTAACGGCTTCCAATCCAATCCAAGCCAATCAAAGTAACGGCATCCAATCCAATCCAATCCAATCCAAGTAACGGCATCCAATCCAATCCAATCCAATCCACTCCAGGTCACGGCATCCAATCCAATCCAGTCCAATCCAATCCATGTTACGGCATCCAATCCAATCCAATCCAATCCAAGCCAATCCAGTCCAATCCAATCCAATCCAATCCAAGTAACAGCATCCAATCCAATTCAATCCAATCCAATCCAAGTAACGGCATCCAATCCAATGCAATCCAATCCAATTAACGGCAGCAAATCCAATCCGATCCAATCCAGTCCAATCCAATCCAATCAATCCAAGTAACGGCATCCAATCCTATCCAGTCCAATCCAATCCAATCCAAGTAACGGGATCCAATCAAATCCAATCCAATCCAATCCAAGTAACCGCATCCAATCCAATGCAATCCACTTCACGGCATCCAATCCAATCCAATCCAATCCAAGTAACCGCATCCATTCCAATCCAATCGAATCCAATCCAATCCAATCAACTCCAATCTAATCCAAGTAACGGCATCCAATCCAATCCAATCCAATCCAAGTAACGGCATCCAATCCAATCCAATCCAATACAATCCAATCCATTCCAAGTAACGGCATCCAATTCAATCCAATCCAATCCAAGCAACGGCATTCAATCCAATCCAATTCAAGTAACGGCATCCAACCCAATCCAATGCAATCCAATCCAATCCAATCCAATGCGATCCATGGAACGGCATCCAATCCAATCCAATCCAATACAATACAATTCAATCCAAGTAACCGCATCCAATCCAATCGAATCCAATCCAAGTAACGGCATCCAATCCAATCCAATCCAAGTAACGGCATGCAATCGAATCAAATCCAATCCAATCCAAGAAACGGCATCCAACCCAATCCAATCCAATCCAATCCAAGTAACGGCATCAAATGCAATCCAATCCAAGTAACGGCATGCAATCCAATCCAATCCAATCCAATCCAATCCAAGTAACGGCATCCAATCCAATCCAATCCAAGTAACGGCATTCAATCCAATCCAATCCAATCCAATCCAATCCAAATAACGGCATCCAATCCAATCCACTCCAATCCAATCCAAGTAACGGCATCCAATCCAATCCAATCCAAGAAACGGCATACAATTCAATCCAATCCAATCCAATCCAAGTAACGGCATCCAATCCAATCCAATCCAAGTAACCGCATCCAAACCAATCCAATCCAATCAAATCCAATCCAATCCAATCCAATCCTATCCAATCGAAGGAACTGCATCCAATCGAATCCAATCCAATCCAATCAAATCCAATTCAATCCAAGTAACGGCATCCAATCCAATCCAATCCAATCCATGTAACGGCATCCAATCCAATCCAATCCAATCCAAGTAACGGCATCCCATCCAATCCAATCCAATCAAATCCAATCCATTCCAAATAGCGGAATCCAATCCAATCCACTCCAATCCAATCCAAGTAACGGCATCCAATCCAATCCAATCCAAGAAACGGCATACAATCCAATCCAATCCAATCCAATCCAAGTAACGGCATCCAATCCAATCCAATCCAAGTAACCGCATCCAATCCAATCCAATCCAATCAAATCCAATCCAATCCTATCCAATCGAAGGAACTGCATCCAATCGAATCCAATCCAATCCAATCCAATCAAATCCAATCCAATCCAAGTAACGGCATCCAATCCAATCCAATCCACGTAACGGCATCCAATCCAATCCAATCCAATCCAAGTAACGGCATCCAATCCAATCCAATCCAATCCAATCCAAGGAAAGGCATCCAATCCAATCCAATCCAATTCAATCCAATCAAATCCAATCCAATCCAAGTAACGGCATCCAATCCAATCCAATCCACGTAACGGCATCCAATCCAATCCAATCCAATCCAAGTAACGGCATCCAATCCAATCCAATCCAATCCAAGGAAAGGCATCCAATCCAATCCAATCCAATCCAATCAAATCCAATCCAATCCAAGTAACGGCATCCAATCCAATCCAATCCAATCCAAGTAACAGCATCCAATCCAATCCAATCCAATCCAAGTAACGGCATCCAATCCAATCCAATCCAATCCAAGTAACCGCATCCAATCCAATCCAATCCAATCCAAGTAACCGCATCCAATCCAATCCAATCCAATCAAATCCAAGTAACGGCACGCAATCCAATCAATTCCAATCCAAGTAACCGCATCCAATCCAATCCAATCCAATCCAAGTAACCGCATCCAATCCAATCCAAGGAACGGCCACCAATCCAATCCAATCCAATCTTATCCAATCCAAGTAACGGCACGCAATCCAATCAATTCCAATCCAAGTAACCGCATCCAATCCAATCCAATCAAATCCAATCCAATCCAATCCAAGTAATGGCATCCAATCAAATCCAATCCAATCCAAGGAAAGGCATCCAATCCAATCCAATCCAATCAAATCCAATCCAATCCAAGTAACGGCTTCCAATCCAATCCAATCCAATCGAAGAAACGGCATCCAATCCAATCCAATCCAATCCAAGTAACGGCACCAATCCAATCCAATCCAATCCACTCCAGGTCACGGCATCCAGTCCAATCCAGTCCAATCCAATCAATGTTACGTCATCCAATCCAATCCAATCCAAGCCAATCCAGTCCAATCCAATCCAATCCAATCCAAGTAACAGCATCCAATCCAATTCAATCCAATCCAATCCAAGTAACGGCATCCAATCCAATGCAATCCAATCCAATTAACGGCATCAAATCCAATCCGATCCAATCCAGTTCAATCCAATCCAATCAATCCAAGTAACGGCATCCAATCCTATCCAGTCCAATCCAATCCAATCCAAGTAACGGGATCCATCAAATCCAATCCAATCCAATCCAAGTAACCGCATCCAATCCAATGCAATCCACTTCACGGCATCCAATCCAATCCAATCCAATCCAAGTAACCGCATCCATTCCAATCCAATCGAATCCAATCCAATCCAATCAACTCCAATCTAATCCAGGTAACGGCATCCAATCCAATCCAATCCAATCCAAGTAACGGCATCCAATCCAATCCAATCCAATACAATCCAATCCATTCCAAGTAACGGCATCCAATCCAATCCAATCCAAGCAACGGCATTCAATCCAATCCAATTCAAGTAACGGCATCCAAGCCAATCCAATGCAATCCAATCCAATCCAATCCAATCCGATCCATGGAACGGCATCCAATCCAATCCAATCCAATCCAATACAATCCAATCCAAGTAACCGCATCCAATCCAATCGAATCCAATCGAAGTAACGGCATCCAATCCAATCCAATCCAATCCAAGTAACGGCATGCAATCGAATCAAATCCAATCCAATCCAAGAAACGGCATCCAACCCAATCCAATCCAATCCAATCCAAGTAACGGCATCCAATCCAATTCAATCCAAGTAACGGCATGCAATCCAATCCAATCCAATCCAATCCAAGTAACGGCATCCAATCCAATCCAATCCAAGTAACGGCATTCAATCCAATCCAATCCAATCCAATCCAATCAAATCCAATCCAATCCAAATAACGGCATCCATTCCAATGCACTCCAATCCAATCCAAGTAACGGCATCCAATCCAATCCAATCCAAGAAACGGCATACAATTCAATCCAATCCAATCCAATCCAATCCAATCCAAGTAACGGCATCCAATCCAATCCAATCCAAGTAACCGCATCCAAACCAATCCAATCCAATCAAATCCAATCCAATCCAATCCAATCCAATCCTATCCAATCGAAGGAACTGCATCCAATCGAATCCAATCCAATCCAATCCATTCAAATCCAATCCAATCCAAGTAACGGCATCCAATCCAATCCAATCCAATCCAAGTAACGGAATCCAATCCAATCCAATCCAATCCAAGTAACGGCACCCAATCCAATCCAATCCAATCCAAGGAAAGGCATCCAATCCTATCCAATCCAATCAAATCAAATCCAATCCAATCCAATTTACGGCATCCAATCCAATCCAATCCAAGTAACAGCATCCAATCCAATCCAATCCAATCCAAGTAACGGCATCCAATCCAATCCAATCCAATCCAAATAACCGCATCCAATCCAATCCAATTAAATCCAATCCAAGTAACCGCATCCAATCCAATCCAATCCAATCAAATCCAATCCAGTCCAATCCAATCCTAGTAACGGCATCCAATCCAATCCAAGTTACAGCATCCAATCGAATCCAATCCAATCCAAGTAACGGCATCCAATCCAATCCAATCCAATCCAAGGAAAGGCATCCAATCCAATCCAATCCAATCAAATCCAATCCAATCCAAGTAACGGCATCCAATCCAATCCAATCCAATCCAAGTAACAGCATCCAATCCAATCCAATCCAATCCAAGTAACGGCATCCAATCCAATCGAATCCAATTCAATCCAAGTCACGGCATCCAATACAATCCAATCCAATCCAATCCAAGCCAATCCAATCCAATCCAATCCAATCCAATCCAAGTAACGGCATACAATCCAATCCAATCCAATCCAAGTAACGGCATCCAGTCCTATCCAATCCAATCCAATCCAAACCAATGCAATTAACCGCATCCAATCCAATCCAATCCAGTCCAATCCAAGTAACGGCATTCAATCCAATCCAATCCAATCCTATCCAAGTAACGGCATCCAATCCTATCAATTTCCAATCAATCCAAGTAACGGAGTCCAATCCAATCCAATCCAATCCAAGTAACGGCATCCAATCCAATCCAATCCAATCCAAGAAACGGCATCCAATCCAATCCAATCCAAGTAACGGCATCCAATCCAATCCAAGCCAATCCAATCCAATCCACGTAACGACATCCATTCGAATCCAATCCAATCCAATCCAAGTAACGGCATCCAACCCATCCCAATACAATCCAATCCCAGTAACGGCATCCAATCCAATCCAATCCAATCCCATTAACGGCATCCAATACAAGCCAATCCAATCCAATCCAATCCAATCCTATCCAAGTAACGGCATCCAATCAAATCCAATCAATTCTAATCCAATCCAAGTAACCGCATCCAATCCAATCCAATCCAAGTCACGCATCAAATCCAATCCAATCCAAGGAACCGCTTCCAATCCAATCCAATCGAATCCAATCCAATCCAATCAACTCCAATCTAATCGAAGGAACGGCATCCAATCCAATCCAATCCAATCCAAGTAACGGCCTCCAATCCAATCCAATCCAACCCAATCCAATCCCATCCAATCCAATGCAATCCAATCCAATCCAATCCGATCCAAGGAACGGCATCCAATCTAATCCAATCAATTCCAATCCAATCCAAGTAACCGCATCCAATCCAATCCAATCCAAGTCACGCATCAAATCCAATCCAATCCAATCCAAGTAACCGCTTACAATCCAATCCAATCCAATCCAATCCAATCCAATCCAATCAACCCCAATCAAATCGAAGGAACGGCATCCAATGCAATCCAATCCAATCCAAGCAACGGCCTCCAATTCAATCCAATCCAACCCAATCCAATCCAATCCAAGTAACGGCACCCAATCCAATCCAATGCAATCCAATCCAATCCAATCCGCTCCAAGGAACGGCATCCAATCCCATCCAATCTATTCCAATCCAATCCAATCTAATCCAATCCAAGTAATCGCATCCAATCCAATCCAATCCAGTCCAATCCAAGTAACGGCATTCAATCCAATCCAATCTAATCCAATCGAAGTAACGGCATCCAATCCTCTCAATTTCCAATCCAATCAAAGTAACGGAATCCAATCCAATCCAATCCAATCCAATCCAAGTAACGGCATCCAATCCAATCCAATCCAATCCAAGAAACGGCATACAATCCAATCCAATCCAATCCAAGTAACGGCATCAAATTCAATCCAATCCAAGGAACGGCATCCAATCCAATCCAATCCGATCCAATCCAAGTAACGGCATCCAGTCCAATCCAATCCAATCCAATGCAATGCAATCGAATCCAAGGAACGGCATCCAATCCAATCCAATCCAATCCAAGTAACGGCATCCAATCCAATCCAATCCAAGTAACGGCATCCAATCCAATGCAATCCAATCCAATCCAGTCCAATTAACGGCATCCAATCCAATCCAATCCAGTCCAATCCAATCCAATCCAATCCAAGTAACGGCATCAAATTCAATCCAATCCAAGGAACGGCATCCAATCCAATCCAATCCAATCTAATCCAATCCAGGTAACGGCATCCAATCCAATCCAATCCAGTCCAATCCAATCCAATCCAATCCAATCCAAGTAACGGCATCAAATTCAATCCAATTCAAGTAACGGCAATCAATCCAATCGAAACCAATCCAATCCAATCATGTCCAATCCAATCTAAGTAACGGCATGCAATACAATCTAATCCAATCCAATACAAGTAACGGCATCCAATCCAATCCAATCCAATCCAAGAAACGGCATTCAATCCAACCCAATCCAATCCAATCCAAGCAAGGGCATCAAATTCAATCCTATCCAAGGAACGGCCACCAATCCAATCCAATCCAATCCAATCTAATCCAATCCAAGTAACGGCACGCAATCCAATCAATTCCAATCCAAGTAACCGCATCCAATCCAATCCAATCCAATGCAATCCAATCCAATGGAAGGAACTGCATCCAATCGAATCGAATCCAATCCAATCCAATCCAAGTAACCGCATCCAATCCAATCCAATCAAATCCAATACAAACCAATCCAAGTAACGGCATCCAATCAAATCCAATCCAATTCAAGGAAAGGCATCCAATCCAATCCAATCCAATCAAATCCAATCCAATCCAAGTAACGGCTTCCAATCCAATCCAAGCCAATCAAAGTAACGGCATCCAATCCAATCCAATCCAATCCAAGTAACGGCATCCAATCCAATCCAATCCAATCCACTCCAGGTCACGGCATCCAATCCAATCCAGTCCAATCCAATCCATGTTACGGCATCCAATCCAATCCAATCCAATCCAAGCCAATCCAGTCCAATCCAATCCAATCCAATCCAAGTAACAGCATCCAATCCAATTCAATCCAATCCAATCCAAGTAACGGCATCCAATCCAATGCAATCCAATCCAATTAACGGCAGCAAATCCAATCCGATCCAATCCAGTCCAATCCAATCCAATCAATCCAAGTAACGGCATCCAATCCTATCCAGTCCAATCCAATCCAATCCAAGTAACGGGATCCAATCAAATCCAATCCAATCCAATCCAAGTAACCGCATCCAATCCAATGCAATCCACTTCACGGCATCCAATCCAATCCAATCCAATCCAAGTAACCGCATCCATTCCAATCCAATCGAATCCAATCCAATCCAATCAACTCCAATCTAATCCAAGTAACGGCATCCAATCCAATCCAATCCAATCCAAGTAACGGCATCCAATCCAATCCAATCCAATACAATCCAATCCATTCCAAGTAACGGCATCCAATTCAATCCAATCCAATCCAAGCAACGGCATTCAATCCAATCCAATTCAAGTAACGGCATCCAACCCAATCCAATGCAATCCAATCCAATCCAATCCAATGCGATCCATGGAACGGCATCCAATCCAATCCAATCCAATACAATACAATTCAATCCAAGTAACCGCATCCAATCCAATCGAATCCAATCCAAGTAACGGCATCCAATCCAATCCAATCCAAGTAACGGCATGCAATCGAATCAAATCCAATCCAATCCAAGAAACGGCATCCAACCCAATCCAATCCAATCCAATCCAAGTAACGGCATCAAATGCAATCCAATCCAAGTAACGGCATGCAATCCAATCCAATCCAATCCAATCCAATCCAAGTAACGGCATCCAATCCAATCCAATCCAAGTAACGGCATTCAATCCAATCCAATCCAATCCAATCCAATCCAAATAACGGCATCCAATCCAATCCACTCCAATCCAATCCAAGTAACGGCATCCAATCCAATCCAATCCAAGAAACGGCATACAATTCAATCCAATCCCATCCAATCCAAGTAACGGCATCCAATCCAATCCAATCCAAGTAACCGCATCCAAACCAATCCAATCCAATCAAATCCAATCCAATCCAATCCAATCCTATCCAATCGAAGGAACTGCATCCAATCGAATCCAATCCAATCCAATCAAATCCAATTCAATCCAAGTAACGGCATCCAATCCAATCCAATCCAATCCATGTAACGGCATCCAATCCAATCCAATCCAATCCAAGTAACGGCATCCCATCCAATCCAATCCAATCAAATCCAATCCATTCCAAATAGCGGAATCCAATCCAATCCACTCCAATCCAATCCAAGTAACGGCATCCAATCCAATCCAATCCAAGAAACGGCATACAATCCAATCCAATCCAATCCAATCCAAGTAACGGCATCCAATCCAATCCAATCCAAGTAACCGCATCCAATCCAATCCAATCCAATCAAATCCAATCCAATCCTATCCAATCGAAGGAACTGCATCCAATCGAATCCAATCCAATCCAATCCAATCAAATCCAATCCAATCCAAGTAACGGCATCCAATCCAATCCAATCCACGTAACGGCATCCAATCCAATCCAATCCAATCCAAGTAACGGCATCCAATCCAATCCAATCCAATCCAATCCAAGGAAAGGCATCCAATCCAATCCAATCCAATTCAATCCAATCAAATCCAATCCAATCCAAGTAACGGCATCCAATCCAATCCAATCCACGTAACGGCATCCAATCCAATCCAATCCAATCCAAGTAACGGCATCCAATCCAATCCAATCCAATCCAATCCAAGGAAAGGCATCCAATCCAATCCAATCCAATCCAATCAAATCCAATCCAATCCAAGTAACGGCATCCAATCCAATCCAATCCAAGTAACAGCATCCAATCCAATCCAATCCAATACAAGTAACGGCATCCAATCCAATCCAATCCAATCCAAGTAACCGCATCCAATCCAATCCAATCCAATCCAAGTAACCGCATCCAATCCAATCCAATCCAATCAAATCCAAGTAACGGCACGCAATCCAATCAATTCCAATCCAAGTAACCGCATCCAATCCAATCCAATCCAATCCAAGTAACCGCATCCAATCCAATCCAAGGAACGGCCACCAATCCAATCCAATCCAATCTTATCCAATCCAAGTAACGGCACGCAATCCAATCAATTCCAATCCAAGTAACCGCATCCAATCCAATCCAATCAAATCCAATCCAATCCAATCCAAGTAATGGCATCCAATCAAATCCAATCCAATCCAAGTAACGGCTTCCAATCCAATCCAATCCAATCGAAGAAACGGCATCCAATCCAATCCAATCCAATCCAAGTAACGGCACCAATCCAATCCAATCCAATCCACTCCAGGTCACGGCATCCAATCCAATCCAGTCCAATCCAATCAATGTTACGTCATCCAATCCAATCCAATCCAAGCCAATCCAGTCCAATCCAATCCAATCCAATCCAAGTAACAGCATCCAATCCAATTCAATCCAATCCAATCCAAGTAACGGCATCCAATCCAATGCAATCCAATCCAATTAACGGCATCAAATCCAATCCGGTCCAATCCAGTTCAATCCAATCCAATCAATCCAAGTAACGGCATCCAATCCTATCCAGTCCAATCCAATCCAATCCAAGTAACGGGATCCATCAAATCCAATCCAATCCAATCCAAGTAACCGCATCCAATCCAATGCAATCCACTTCACGGCATCCAATCCAATCCAATCCAATCCAAGTAACCGCATCCATTCCAATCCAATCGAATCCAATCCAATCCAATCAACTCCAATCTAATCCAGGTAACGGCATCCAATCCAATCCAATCCAATCCAAGTAACGGCATCCAATCCAATCCAATCCAATACAATCCAATCCATTCCAAGTAACGGCATCCAATCCAATCCAATCCAAGCAACGGCATTCAATCCAATCCAATTCAAGTAACGGCATCCAAGCCAATCCAATGCAATCCAATCCAATCCAATCCAATCCGATCCATGGAACGGCATCCAATCCAATCCAATCCAATCCAATACAATCCAATCCAAGTAACCGCATCCAATCCAATCGAATCCAATCGAAGTAACGGCATCCAATCCAATCCAATCCAATCCAAGTAACGGCATGCAATCGAATCAAATCCAATCCAATCCAAGAAACGGCATCCAACCCAATCCAATCCAATCCAATCCAAGTAACGGCATCCAATCCAATTCAATCCAAGTAACGGCATGCAATCCAATCCAATCCAATCCAATCCAAGTAACGGCATCCAATCCAATCCAATCCAAGTAACGGCATTCAATCCAATCCAATCCAATCCAATCCAATCAAATCCAATCCAATCCAAATAACGGCATCCATTCCAATGCACTCCAATCCAATCCAAGTAACGGCATCCAATCCAATCCAATCCAAGAAACGGCATACAATTCAATCCAATCCAATCCAATCCAATCCAATCCAAGTAACGGCATCCAATCCAATCCAATCCAAGTAACCGCATCCAAACCAATCCAATCCAATCAAATCCAATCCAATCCAATCCAATCCTATCCAATCGAAGGAACTGCATCCAATCGAATCCAATCCAATCCAATCCATTCAAATCCAATCCAATCCAAGTAACGGCATCCAATCCAATCCAATCCAATCCAATCCAAGTAACGGAATCCAATCCAATCCAATCCAATCCAAGTAACGGCACCCAATCCAATCCAATCCAATCCAAGGAAAGGCATCCAATCCTATCCAATCCAATCAAATCAAATCCAATCCAATCCAATTTACGGCATCCAATCCAATCCAATCCAAGTAACAGCATCCAATCCAATCCAATCCAATCCAAGTAACGGCATCCAATCCAATCCAATCCAATCCAAATAACCGCATCCAATCCAATCCAATCCAATCCAATCCAAGTAACCGCATCCAATCCAATCCAATCCAATCAAATCCAATCCAGTCCAATCCAATCCTAGTAACGGCATCCAATCCAATCCAAGTTACAGCATCCAATCGAATCCAATCCAATCCAAGTAACGGCATCCAATCCAATCCAATCCAATCCAAGGAAAGGCATCCAATCCAATCCAATCCAATCAAATCCAATCCAATCCAAGTAACGGCATCCAATCCAATCCAATCCAATCCAAGTAACAGCATCCAATCCAATCCAATCCAAGTAACGGCATCCAATCCAATCGAATCCAATTCAATCCAAGTCACGGCATCCAATACAATCCAATCCAATCCAATCCAAGCCAATCCAATCCAATCCAATCCAATCCAATTCCAAGTAACGGCATACAATCCAATCCAATCCAATCCAAGTAACGGCATCCAGTCCTATCCAATCCAATCCAATCCAAACCAATGCAATGCAGTCCAATCCAAGTAACGGCATCCAATCCAATCCAATCCAATCCAATTAACGGCATCCAATCCAATCCAATCCAATCTAAGTAACGGCATCCAATCCAATCCAATCCAGTACAAGTAACGGCATCCAATCCAGTACAATCCAATCCAATCCAATCCAAGAAACGGCATACAATTCAATCCAATCCAATCCAATCCAATCCAATCCAAGTAACGGCATCCAATCCAATCCAATCCAAGTAACCGCATCCAAACCAATCCAATCCAATCAAATCCAATCCAATCCAATCCAATTCTATCCAATCGAAGGAACTGCATCCAATCGAATCCAATCCAATCCAATCCATTCAAATCCAATCCAATCCAAGTAACGGCATCCAATCCAATCCAATCCAATCCAATCCAAGTAACGGCATCCAATCCAATCCAATCCAATCCAAGTAACGGCACCCAATCCAATCCAATCCAATCCAAGGAAAGGCATCCAATCCTATCCAATCCAATCAAATCAAATCCAATCCAATCCAATTTACGGCATCCAATCCAATCCAATCCAAGTAACAGCATCCAATCCAATACAATCCAATCCAAGTAACGGCATCCAATCCAATCCAATCCAATCCAAATAACCGCATCCAATCCAATCCAATCCAATCCAATCCAAGTAACCGCATCCAATCCAATCCAATCCAATCAAATCCAATCCAGTCCAATCCAATCCTAGTAACGGCATCCAATCCAATCCAAGTTACAGCATCCAATCGAATCCAATCCAATCCAAGTAACGGCATCCAATCCAATCCAATCCAATCCAAGGAAAGGCATCCAATCCAATCCAATCCAATCCAATCAAATCCAATCCAATCCAAGTAACGGCATCCAATCCAATCCAATCCAATCCAAGTAACAGCATCCAATCCAATCCAATCCAAGTAACGGCATCCAATCCAATCGAATCCAATTCAATCCAAGTCACGGCATCCAATACAATCCAATCCAATCCAATCCAAGCCAATCCAATCCAATCCAATCCAATCCAATCCAAGTAACGGCATACAATCCAATCCAATCCAATCCAAGTAACGGCATCCAGTCCTATCCAATCCAATCCAATCCAAACCAATGCAATTAACCGCATCCAATCCAATCCAATCCAGTCCAATCCAAGTAACGGCATTCAATCCAATCCAATCCAATCCTATCCAAGTAACGGCATCCAATCCTATCAATTTCCAATCAATCCAAGTAACGGAGTCCAATCCAATCCAATCCAATCCAAGTAACGGCATCCAATCCAATCCAATCCAATCCAAGAAACGGCATCCAATCCAATCCAATCCAATCCAAGTAACGGCATCCAATCCAATCCAAGCCAATCCAATCCAATCCACGTAACGACATCCATTCGAATCCAATCCAATCCAATCCAAGTAACGGCATCCAACCCATCCCAATACAATCCAATCCCAGTAACGGCATCCAATCCAATCCAATCCAATCCAATTAACGGCATCCAATCCAAGCCAATCCAATCCAATCCAATCCAATCCTATCCAAGTAACGGCATCCAATCAAATCCAATCAATTCTAATCCAATCCAAGTAACCGCATCCAATCCAATCCAATCCAAGTCACGCATCAAATCCAATCCAATCCAATCCAATCCAAGGAACCGCTTCCAATCCAATCCAATCGAATCCAATCCAATCCAATCAACTCCAATCTAATCGAAGGAACGGCATCCAATCCAATCCAATCCAATCCAAGTAACGGCCTCCAATCCAATCCAATCCAACCCAATCCAATCCCATCCAATCCAATGCAATCCAATCCAATCCAATCCGATCCAAGGAACGGCATCCAATCTAATCCAATCAATTCCAATCCAATCCAAGTAACCGCATCCAATCCAATCCAATCCAAGTCACGCATCAAATCCAATCCAATCCAATCCAAGTAACCGCTTACAATCCAATCCAATCCAATCCAATCCAATCCAATCAACCCCAATCAAATCGAAGGAACGGCATCCAATGCAATCCAATCCAATCCAAGTAACGGCCTCCAATTCAATCCAATCCAACCCAATCCAATCCAATCCAAGTAACGGCACCCAATCCAATCCAATGCAATCCAATCCAATCCAATCCGCTCCAAGGAACGGCATCCAATCCCATCCAATCTATTCCAATCCAATCCAATCTAATCCAATCCAAGTAATCGCATCCAATCCAATCCAATCCAGTCCAATCCAAGTAACGGCATTCAATCCAATCCAATCTAATCCAATCGAAGTAACGGCATCCAATCCTCTCAATTTCCAATCCAATCAAAGTAACGGAATCCAATCCAATCCAATCCAATCCAATCCAAGTAACGGCATCCAATCCAATCCAATCCAATCCAAGAAACGGCATACAATCCAATCCAATCCAATCCAAGTAACGGCATCAAATTCAATCCAATCCAAGGAACGGCATCCAATCCAATCCAATCCGATCCAATCCAAGTAACGGCATCCAGTCCAATCCAATCCAATCCAATGCAATGCAATCGAATCCAAGGAACGGCATCCAATCCAATCCAATCCAATCCAAGTAAAGGCATCCAATCCAATCCAATCCAAGTAACGGCATCCAATCCAATGCAATCCAATCCAATCCAGTCCAATTAACGGCATCCAATCCAATCCAATCCAGTCCAATCCAATCCAATCCAATCCAAGTAACGGCATCAAATTCAATCCAATCCAAGGAACGGCATCCAATCCAATCCAATCCAATCTAATCCAATCCAGGTAACGGCATCCAATCCAATCCAATCCAGTCCAATCCAATCCAATCCAATCCAATCCAAGTAACGGCATCAAATTCAATCCAATTCAAGTAACGGCAATCAATCCAATCGAAACCAATCCAATCCAATCATGTCCAATCCAATCTAAGTAACGGCATGCAATACAATCTAATCCAATCCAATACAAGTAACGGCATCCAATCCAATCCAATCCAATCCAAGAAACGGCATTCAATCCAACCCAATCCAATCCAATCCAAGCAAGGGCATCAAATTCAATCCTATCCAAGGAACGGCCACCAATCCAATCCAATCCAATCCAATCTAATCCAATCCAAGTAACGGCACGCAATCCAATCAATTCCAATCCAAGTAACCGCATCCAATCCAATCCAATCCAATGCAATCCAATCCAATGGAAGGAACTGCATCCAATCGAATCGAATCCAATCCAATCCAATCCAAGTAACCGCATCCAATCCAATCCAATCAAATCCAATACAAACCAATCCAAGTAACGGCATCCAATCAAATCCAATCCAATTCAAGGAAAGGCATCCAATCCAATCCAATCCAATCAAATCCAATCCAATCCAAGTAACGGCTTCCAATCCAATCCAAGCCAATCAAAGTAACGGCATCCAATCCAATCCAATCCAATCCAAGTAACGGCATCCAATCCAATCCAATCCAATCCACTCCAGGTCACGGCATCCAATCCAATCCAGTCCAATCCAATCCATGTTACGGCATCCAATCCAATCCAATCCAATCCAAGCCAATCCAGTCCAATCCAATCCAATCCAATCCAAGTAACAGCATCCAATCCAATTCAATCCAATCCAATCCAAGTAACGGCATCCAATCCAATGCAATCCAATCCAATTAACGGCAGCAAATCCAATCCGATCCAATCCAGTCCAATCCAATCCAATCAATCCAAGTAACGGCATCCAATCCTATCCAGTCCAATCCAATCCAATCCAAGTAACGGGATCCAATCAAATCCAATCCAATCCAATCCAAGTAACCGCATCCAATCCAATGCAATCCACTTCACGGCATCCAATCCAATCCAATCCAATCCACGTAACCGCATCCATTCCAATCCAATCGAATCCAATCCAATCCAATCAACTCCAATCTAATCCAAGTAACGGCATCCAATCCAATCCAATCCAATCCAAGTAACGGCATCCAATCCAATCCAATCCAATACAATCCAATCCATTCCAAGTAACGGCATCCAATTCAATCCAATCCAATCCAAGCAACGGCATTCAATCCAATCCAATTCAAGTAACGGCATCCAACCCAATCCAATGCAATCCAATCCAATCCAATCCAATGCGATCCATGGAACGGCATCCAATCCAATCCAATCCAATACAATACAATTCAATCCAAGTAACCGCATCCAATCCAATCGAATCCAATCCAAGTAACGGCATCCAATCCAATCCAATCCAAGTAACGGCATGCAATCGAATCAAATCCAATCCAATCCAAGAAACGGCATCCAACCCAATCCAATCCAATCCAATCCAAGTAACGGCATCAAATGCAATCCAATCCAAGTAACGGCATGCAATCCAACCCAATCCAATCCAATCCAATCCAAGTAACGGCATCCAATCCAATCCAATCCAAGTAACGGCATTCAATCCAATCCAATCCAATCCAATCCAATCCAAATAACGGCATCCAATCCAATCCACTCCAATCCAATCCAAGTAACGGCATCCAATCCAATCCAATCCAAGAAACGGCATACAATTCAATCCAATCCAATCCAATCCAAGTAACGGCATCCAATCCAATCCAATCCAAGTAACCGCATCCAAACCAATCCAATCCAATCAAATCCAATCCAATCCAATCCAATCCTATCCAATCGAAGGAACTGCATCCAATCGAATCCAATCCAATCCAATCAAATCCAATTCAATCCAAGTAACGGCATCCAATCCAATCCAATCCAATCCATGTAACGGCATCCAATCCAATCCAATCCAATCCAAGTAACGGCATCCCATCCAATCCAATCCAATCAAATCCAATCCATTCCAAATAGCGGAATCCAATCCAATCCACTCCAATCCAATCCAAGTAACGGCATCCAATCCAATCCAATCCAAGAAACGGCATACAATCCAATCCAATCCAATCCAATCCAAGTAACGGCATCCAATCCAATCCAATCCAAGTAACCGCATCCAATCCAATCCAATCCAATCAAATCCAATCCAATCCTATCCAATCGAAGGAACTGCATCCAATCGAATCCAATCCAATCCAATCAAATCCAATCCAATCCAAGTAACGGCATCCAATCCAATCCAATCCAAGTAACGGCATCCAATCCAATCCAATCCAATCCAATCCAAGGAAAGGCATCCAATCCAATCCAATCCAATTCAATCCAATCAAATCCAATCCAATCCAAGTAACGGCATCCAATCCAATCCAATCCACGTAACGGCATCCAATCCAATCCAATCCAATCCAAGTAACGGCATCCAATCCAATCCAATCCAATCCAATCCAAGGAAAGGCATCCAATCCAATCCAATCCAATCCAATCAAATCCAATCCAATCCAAGTAACGGCATCCAATCCAATCCAATCCAATCCAAGTAACAGCATCCAATCCAATCCAATCCAATCCAAGTAACGGCATCCAATCCAATCCAATCCAATCCAAGTAACCGCATCCAATCCAATCCAATCCAATCCAAGTAACCGCATCCAATCCAATCCAAGGAACGGCCACCAATCCAATCCAATCCAATCTAATCCAATCCAAGTAACGGCACGCAATCCAATCAATTCCAATCCAAGTAACCGCATCCAATCCAATCCAATCAAATCCAATCCAATCCAATCCAAGTAATGGCATCCAATCAAATCCAATCCAATCCAAGGAAAGGCATCCAATCCAATCCAATCCAATCAAATCCAATCCAATCCAAGTAACGGCTTCCAATCCAATCCAATCCAATCGAAGAAACGGCATCCAATCCAATCCAATCCAATCCAAGTAACGGCACCAATCCAATCCAATCCAATCCACTCCAGGTCACGGCATCCAATCCAGTCCAATCCAATCAATGTTACGTCATCCAATCCAATCCAATCCAAGCCAATCCAGTCCAATCCAATCCAATCCAATCCAAGTAACAGCATCCAATCCAATTCAATCCAATCCAATCCAAGTAACGGCATCCAATCCAATGCAATCCAATCCAATTAACGGCATCAAATCCAATCCGATCCAATCCAGTCCAATCCAATCCAATCAATCCAAGTAACGGCATCCAATCCTATCCAGTCCAATCCAATCCAATCCAAGTAACGGGATCCATCAAATCCAATCCAATCCAATCCAAGTAACCGCATCCAATCCAATGCAATCCACTTCACGGCATCCAATCCAATCCAATCCAATCCAAGTAACCGCATCCATTCCAATCCAATCGAATCCAATCCAATCCAATCAACTCCAATCTAATCCAGGTAACGGCATCCAATCCAACCCAATCCAATCCAAGTAACGGCATCCAATGCAATCCAATCCAATACAATCCAATCCATTCCAAGTAACGGCATCCAATCCAATCCAATCCAAGCAACGGCATTCAATCCAATCCAATTCAAGTAACGGCATCCAAGCCAATCCAATGCAATCCAATCCAATCCAATCCAATCCGATCCATGGAACGGCATCCAATCCAATCCAATCCAATCCAATACAATCCAATCCAAGTAACCGCATCCAATCCAATCGAATCCAATCGAAGTAACGGCATCCAATCCAATCCAATCCAATCCAAGTAACGGCATGCAATCGAATCAAATCCAATCCAATCCAAGAAACGGCATCCAACCCAATCCAATCCAATCCAATCCAAGTAACGGCATCCAATCCAATTCAATCCAAGTAACGGCATGCAATCCAATCCAATCCAATCCAATCCAAGTAACGGCATCCAATCCAATCCAATCCAAGTAACGGCATTCAATCCAATCCAATCCAATCCAATCCAATCAAATCCAATCCAATCCAAATAACGGCATCCATTCCAATCCACTCCAATCCAATCCAAGTAACGGCATCCAATCCAATCCAATCCAAGAAACGGCATACAATTCAATCCAATCCAATCCAATCCAATCCAATCCAAGTAACGGCATCCAATCCAATCCAATCCAAGTAACCGCATCCAAACCAATCCAATCCAATCAAATCCAATCCAATCCAATCCAATCCTATCCAATCGAAGGAACTGCATCCAATCGAATCCAATCCAATCCAATCCATTCAAATCCAATCCAATCCAAGTAACGGCATCCAATCCAATCCAATCCAATCCAATCCAAGTAACGGAATCCAATCCAATCCAATCCAATCCAAGTAACGGCACCCAATCCAATCCAATCCAATCCAAGGAAAGGCATCCAATCCTATCCAATCCAATCTAATCAAATCCAATCCAATCCAATTTACGGCATCCAATCCAATCCAATCCAAGTAACAGCATCCAATCCAATCCAATCCAATCCAAGTAACGGCATCCAATCCAATCCAATCCAATCCAAATAACCGCATCCAATCCAATCCAATCCAATCCAATCCAAGTAACCGCATCCAATCCAATCCAATCAAATCCAATCCAGTCCAATACAATCCTAGTAACGGCATCCAATCCAATCCAAGTTACAGCATCCAATCGAATCCAATCCAATCCAAGTAACGGCATCCAATCCAATCCAATCCAATCCAAGGAAAGGCATCCAATCCAATCCAATCCAATCAAATCCAATCCAATCCAAGTAACGGCATCCAATCCAATCCAATCCAATCCAAGTAACAGCATCCAATCCAATCCAATCCAATCCAAGTAACGGCATCCAATCCAATCGAATCCAATTCAGTCCAAGTCACGGCATCCAATACAATCCAATCCAATCCAATCCAAGCCAATCCAATCCAATCCAATCCAATCCAATTCCAAGTAACGGCATACAATCCAATCCAATCCAATCCAAGTAACGGCATCCAGTCCTATCCAATCCAATCCAATCCAAACCAATGCAATGCAGTCCAATCCAAGTAACGGCATCCAATCCAATCCAATCCAATCCAATTAACGGCATCCAATCCAATCCAATCCAATCTAAGTAACGGCATCCAATCCAATCCAATCCAGTACAAGTAACGGCATCCAATCCAGTACAATCCAATCCAATCCAATCCAAGAAACGGCATACAATTCAATCCAATCCAATCCAATCCAATCCAATCCAAGTAACGGCATCCAATCCAATCCAATCCAAGTAACCGCATCCAAACCAATCCAATCCAATCAAATCCAATCCAATCCAATCCAATTCTATCCAATCGAAGGAACTGCATCCAATCGAATCCAATCCAATCCAATCCATTCAAATCCAATCCAATCCAAGTAACGGCATCCAATCCAATCCAATCCAATCCAATCCAAGTAACGGCATCCAATCCAATCCAATCCAATCCAAGTAACGGCACCCAATCCAATCCAATCCAATCCAAGGAAAGGCATCCAATCCTATCCAATCCAATCAAATCAAATCCAATCCAATCCAATTTACGGCATCCAATCCAATCCAATCCAAGTAACAGCATCCAATCCAATACAATCCAATCCAAGTAACGGCATCCAATCCAATCCAATCCAATCCAAATAACCGCATCCAATCCAATCCAATCCAATCCAATCCAAGTAACCGCATCCAATCCAATCCAATCCAATCAAATCCAATCCAGTCCAATCCAATCCTAGTAACGGCATCCAATCCAATCCAAGTTACAGCATCCAATCGAATCCAATCCAATCCAAGTAACGGCATCCAATCCAATCCAATCCAAGGAAAGGCATCCAATCCAATCCAATCCAATCCAATCAAATCCAATCCAATCCAAGTAACGGCATCCAATCCAATCCAATCCAATCCAAGTAACAGCATCCAATCCAATCCAATCCAATCCAAGTAACGGCATCCAATCCAATCGAATCCAATTCAATCCAAGTCACGGCATCCAATACAATCCAATCCAATCCAATCCAAGCCAATCCAATCCAATCCAATCCAATCCAATCCAAGTAACGGCATACAATCCAATCCAATCCAATCCAAGTAACGGCATCCAGTCCTATCCAATCCAATCCAATCCAAACCAATGCAATTAACCGCATCCAATCCAATCCAATCCAGTCCAATCCAAGTAACGGCATTCAATCCAATCCAATCCAATCCTATTCAAGTAACGGCATCCAATCCTATCAATTTCCAATCAATCCAAGTAACGGAGTCCAATCCAATCCAATCCAATCCAAGTAACGGCATCCAATCCAATCCAATCCAATCCAAGAAACGGCATCCAATCCAATCCAATCCAATCCAAGTAACGGCATCCAATCCAATCCAAGCCAATCCAATCCAATCCACGTAACGACATCCATTCGAATCCAATCCAATCCAATCCAAGTAACGGCATCCAACCCATCCCAATACAATCCCATCCCAGTAACGGCATCCAATCCAATCCAATCCAATCCAATTAACGGCATCCAATCCAAGCCAATCCAATCCAATCCAATCCAATCCTATCCAAGTAACGGCATCCAATCAAATCCAATCAATTCTAATCCAATCCAAGTAACCGCATCCAATCCAATCCAATCCAAGTCACGCATCAAATCCAATCCAATCCAATCCAATCCAAGGAACCGCTTCCAATCCAATCCAATCGAATCCAATCCAATCCAATCAACTCCAATCTAATCGAAGGAACGGCATCCAATCCAATCCAATCCAATCCAAGTAACGGCCTCCAATCCAATCCAATCCAACCCAATCCAATCCCATCCAATCCAATGCAATCCAATCTAATCCAATCCGATCCAAGGAACGGCATCCAATCTAATCCAATCAATTCCAATCCAATCCAAGTAACCGCATCCAATCCAATCCAATCCAAGTCACGCATCAAATCCAATCCAATCCAATCCAAGTAACCGCTTACAATCCAATCCAATCCAATCCAATCCAATCCAATCAACCCCAATCAAATCGAAGGAACGGCATCCAATGCAATCCAATCCAATCCAAGTAACGGCCTCCAATTCAATCCAATCCAACCCAATCCAATCCAATCCAAGTAACGGCACCCAATCCAATCCAATGCAATCCAATCCAATCCAATCCGCTCCAAGGAACGGCATCCAATCCCATCCAATCTATTCCAATCCAATCCAATCTAATCCAATCCAAGTAATCGCATCCAATCCAATCCAATCCAGTCCAATCCAAGTAACGGCATTCAATCCAATCCAATCTAATCCAATCGAAGTAACGGCATCCAATCCTCTCAATTTCCAATCCAATCAAAGTAACGGAATCCAATCCAATCCAATCCAATCCAATCCAATCCAAGTAACGGCATCCAATCCAATCCAATCCAATCCAAGAAACGGCATCCAATCCAATCCAATCCAATCCAAGTAACGGCATCAAATTCAATCCAATCCAAGGAACGGCATCCAATCCAATCCAATCCGATCCAATCCAAGTAACGGCATCCAGTCCAATCCAATCCAATCCAATGCAATGCAATCGAATCCAAGGAACGGCATCCAATCCAATCCAATCCAATCCAAGTAACGGCATCCAATCCAATCCAATCCAAGTAACGGCATCCAATCCAATGCAATCCAATCCAATCCAATCCAATTAACGGCATCCAATCCAATCCAATCCAGTCCAATCCAATCCAATCCAATCCAAGTAACGGCATCAAATTCAATCCAATCCAAGGAACGGCATCCAATCCAATCCAATCCAATCTAATCCAATCCAGGTAACGGCATCCAATCCAATCCAATCCAGTCCAATCCAATCCAATCCAATCCAATCCAAGTAACGGCATCAAATTCAATCCAATTCAAGTAACGGCAATCAATCCAATCGAATCCAATCCAATCCAATCATATCCAATCCAATCTAAGTAACGGCATGCAATACAATCTAATCCAATCCAATACAAGTAACGGCATCCAATCCAATCCAATCCAATCCAAGAAACGGCATTCAATCCAACCCAATCCAATCCAATCCAAGCAAGGGCATCAAATTCAATCCTATCCAAGGAACGGCCACCAATCCAATCCAATCCAATCCAATCTAATCCAATCCAAGTAACGGCACGCAATCCAATCAATTCCAATCCAAGTAACCGCATCCAATCCAATCCAATCCAATGCAATCCAATCCAATGGAAGGAACTGCATCCAATCGAATCGAATCCAATCCAATCCAATCCAAGTAACCGCATCCAATCCAATCCAATCAAATCCAATACAAACCAATCCAAGTAACGGCATCCAATCAAATCCAATCCAATTCAAGGAAAGGCATCCAATCCAATCCAATCCAATCAAATCCAATCCAATCCAAGTAACGGCTTCCAATCCAATCCAATCCAATCAAAGTAACGGCATCCAATCCAATCCAATCCAATCCAAGTAACGGCATCCAATCCAATCCAATCCAATCCACTCCAGGTCACGGCATCCAATCCAATCCAGTCCAATCCAATCCATGTTACGGCATCCAATCCAATCCAATCCAATCCAAGCCAATCCAGTCCAATCCAATCCAATCCAATCCAAGTAACAGCATCCAATCCAATTCAATCCAATCCAATCCAAGTAACGGCATCCAATCCAATGCAATCCAATCCAATTAACGGCAGCAAATCCAATCCGATCCAATCCAGTCCAATCCAATCCAATCAATCCAAGTAACGGCATCCAATCCTATCCAGTCCAATCCAATCCAATCCAAGTAACGGGATCCAATCAAATCCAATCCAATCCAATCCAAGTAACCGCATCCAATCCAATGCAATCCACTTCACGGCATCCAATCCAATCCAATCCAATCCAAGTAACCGCATCCATTCCAATCCAATCGAATCGAATCCAATCCAATCAACTCCAATCTAATCCAAGTAACGGCATCCAATCCAATCCAATCCAAGTAACGGCATCCAATCCAATCCAATCCAATACAATCCAATCCAATCCAAGCAACGGCATTCAATCCAATCCAATTCAAGTAACGGCATCCAACCCAATCCAATGCAATCCAATCCAATCCAATCCAATGCGATCCATGGAACGGCATCCAATCCAATCCAATCCAATACAATACAATTCAATCCAAGTAACCGCATCCAATCCAATCGAATCCAATCCAAGTAACGGCATCCAATCCAATCCAATCCAAGTAACGGCATGCAATCGAATCAAATCCAATCCAATCCAAGAAACGGCATCCAACCCAATCCAATCCAATCCAATCCAAGTAACGGCATCAAATCCAATCCAATCCAAGTAACGGCATGCAATCCAATCCAATCCAATCCAATCCAATCCAAGTAACGGCATCCAATCCAATCCAATCCAAGTAACGGCATTCAATCCAATCCAATCCAATCCAATCCAAATAACGGCATCCAATCCAATCCACTCCAATCCAATCCAAGTAACGGCATCCAATCCAATCCAATCCAAGAAACGGCATACAATTCAATCCAATCCAATCCAATCCAAGTAACGGCATCCAATCCAATCCAATCCAAGTAACCGCATCCAAACCAATCCAATCCAATCAAATCCAATCCAATCCAATCTAATCCTATCCTATCCAATCGAAGGAACTGCATCCAATCGAATCCAATCCAATCCAATCAAATCCAATCCAATCCAATCCAATCCAATCCAATCCAAGTAACGGCACCCAATCCAATCCAATCCAATCCAAGGAAAGGCATCCAATCCTATCCAATCCAATCAAATCAAATCCAATCCAATCCAATTTACGGCATCCAATCCAATCCAATCCAAGTAACAGCATCCAATCCAATACAATCCAATCCAAGTAACGGCATCCAATCCAATCCAATCCAATCCAAATAACCGCATCCAATCCAATCCAATCCAATCCAATCCAAGTAACCGCATCCAATCCAATCCAATCCAATCAAATCCAATCCAGTCCAATCCAATCCTAGTAACGGCATCCAATCCAATCCAAGTTACAGCATCCAATCGAATCCAATCCAATCCAAGTAACGGCATCCAATCCAATCCAATCCAATCCAAGGAAAGGCATCCAATCCAATCCAATCCAATCAAATCCAATCCAATCCAAGTAACGGCATCCAATCCAATCCAATCCAATCCAAGTAACAGCATCCAATCCAATCCAATCCAATCCAAGTAACGGCATCCAATCCAATCGAATCCAATTCAATCCAAGTCACGGCATCCAATACAATCCAATCCAATCCAATCCAAGCCAATCCAATCCAATCCAAGGAAAGGCATCCAATCCAATCCAATCCAATCAAATCCAATCCAATCCAAGTAACGGCATCCAATCCAATCCAATCCAATCCAAGTAACAGCATCCAATCCAATCCAATCCAATCCAAGTAACGGCATCCAATCCAATCGAATCCAATTCAATCCAAGTCACGGCATCCAATACAATCCAATCCAATCCAATCCAAGCCAATCCAATCCAATCCAATCCAATCCAATTCCAAGTAACGGCATACAATCCAATCCAATCCAATCCAAGTAACGGCATCCAGTCCTATCCAATCCAATCCAATCCAAACCAATGCAATGCAGTCCAATCCAAGTAACGGCATCCAATCCAATCCAATCCAATCCAATTAACGGCATCCAATCCAATCCAATCCAATCTAAGTAACGGCATCCAATCCAATCCAATCCAGTACAAGTAACGGCATCCAATCCAGTACAATCCAATCCAATCCAATCCAAGAAACGGCATACAATTCAATCCAATCCAATCCAATCCAATCCAATCCAAGTAACGGCATCCAATCCAATCCAATCCAAGTAACCGCATCCAAACCAATCCAATCCAATCAAATCCAATCCAATCCAATCCAATCCTATCCAATCGAAGGAACTGCATCCAATCGAATCCAATCCAATCCAATCCATTCAAATCCAATCCAATCCAAGTAACGGCATCCAATCCAATCCAATCCAATCCAAGTAACGGCATCCAATCCAATCCAATCCAATCCAAGTAACGGCACCCAATCCAATCCAATCCAATCCAAGGAAAGGCATCCAATCCTATCCAATCCAATCAAATCAAATCCAATCCAATCCAATTTACGGCATCCAATCCAATCCAATCCAAGTAACAGCATCCAATCCAATACAATCCAATCCAAGTAACGGCATCCAATCCAATCCAATCCAATCCAAATAACCGCATCCAATCCAATCCAATCCAATCCAATCCAAGTAACCGCATCCAATCCAATCCAATCCAATCAAATCCAATCCAGTCCAATCCAATCCTAGTAACGGCATCCAATCCAATCCAAGTTACAGCATCCAATCGAATCCAATCCAATCCAAGTAACGGCATCCAATCCAATCCAATCCAATCCAAGGAAAGGCATCCAATCCAATCCAATCCAATCCAATCAAATCCAATCCAATCCAAGTAACGGCATCCAATCCAATCCAATCCAATCCAAGTAACAGCATCCAATCCAATCCAATCCAATCCAAGTAACGGCATCCAATCCAATCGAATCCAATTCAATCCAAGTCACGGCATCCAATACAATCCAATCCAATCCAATCCAAGCCAATCCAATCCAATCCAATCCAATCCAATCCAAGTAACGGCATACAATCCAATCCAATCCAATCCAAGTAACGGCATCCAGTCCTATCCAATCCAATCCAATCCAAACCAATGCAATTAACCGCATCCAATCCAATCCAATCCAGTCCAATCCAAGTAACGGCATTCAATCCAATCCAATCCAATCCTATCCAAGTAACGGCATCCAATCCTATCAATTTCCAATCAATCCAAGTAACGGAGTCCAATCCAATCCAATCCAATCCAAGTAACGGCATCCAATCCAATCCAATCCAATCCAAGAAACGGCATCCAATCCAATCCAATCCAATCCAAGTAACGGCATCCAATCCAATCCAAGCCAATCCAATCCAATCCACGTAACGACATCCATTCGAATCCAATCCAATCCAATCCAAGTAACGGCATCCAACCCATCCCAATACAATCCAATCCCAGTAACGGCATCCAATCCAATCCAATCCAATCCAATTAACGGCATCCAATCCAAGCCAATCCAATCCAATCCAATCCAATCCTATCCACGTAACGGCATCCAATCAAATCCAATCAATTCTAATCCAATCCAAGTAACCGCATCCAATCCAATCCAATCCAAGTCACGCATCAAATCCAATCCAATCCAATCCAATCCAAGGAACCGCTTCCAATCCAATCCAATCGAATCCAATCCAATCCAATCAACTCCAATCTAATCGAAGGAACGGCATCCAATCCAATCCAATCCAATCCAAGTAACGGCCTCCAATCCAATCCAATCCAACCCAATCCAATCCCATCCAATCCAATGCAATCCAATCCAATCCAATCCGATCCAAGGAACGGCATCCAATCTAATCCAATCAATTCCAATCCAATCCAAGTAACCGCATGCAATCCAATCCAATCCAAGTCACGCATCAAATCCAATCCAATCCAATCCAAGTAACCGCTTACAATCCAATCCAATCCAATCCAATCCAATCCAATCAACCCCAATCAAATCGAAGGAACGGCATCCAATGCAATCCAATCCAATCCAAGTAACGGCCTCCAATTCAATCCAATCCAACCCAATCCAATCCAATCCAAGTAACGGCACCCAATCCAATCCAATGCAATCCAATCCAATCCAATCCGCTCCAAGGAACGGCATCCAATCCCATCCAATCTATTCCAATCCAATCCAATCTAATCCAATCCAAGTAATCGCATCCAATCCAATCCAATCCAGTCCAATCCAAGTAACGGCATTCAATCCAATCCAATCTAATCCAATCGAAGTAACGGCATCCAATCCTCTCAATTTCCAATCCAATCAAAGTAACGGAATCCAATCCAATCCAATCCAATCCAATCCAAGTAACGGCATCCAATCCAATCCAATCCAATCCAAGTAACGGCATCAAATTCAATCCAATCCAAGGAACGGCATCCAATCCAATCCAATCCGATCCAATCCAAGTAACGGCATCCAGTCCAATCCAATCCAATCCAATGCAATGCAATCGAATCCAAGGAACGGCATCCAATCCAATCCAATCCAATCCAAGTAACGGCATCCAATCCAATCCAATCCAAGTAACGGCATCCAATCCAATGCAATCCAATCCAATCCAATCCAATTAACGGCATCCAATCCAATCCAATCCAGTCCAATCCAATCCAATGCAATCCAAGTAACGGCATCAAATTCAATCCAATCCAAGGAACGGCATCCAATCCAATCCAATCCAATCTAATCCAATCCAGGTAACGGCATCCAATCCAATCCAATCCAGTCCAATCCAATCCAATCCAATCCAATCCAAGTAACGGCATCAAATTCAATCCAATTCAAGTAACGGCAATCAATCCAATCGAATCCAATCCAATCCAATCATATCCAATCCAATCTAAGTAACGGCATGCAATACAATCTAATCCAATCCAATACAAGTAACGGCATCCAATCCAATCCAATCCAATCCAAGAAACGGCATTCAATCCAACCCAATCCAATCCAATCCAAGCAAGGGCATCAAATTCAATCCTATCCAAGGAACGGCCACCAATCCAATCCAATCCAATCCAATCTAGTCCAATCCAAGTAACGGCACGCAATCCAATCAATTCCAATCCAAGTAACCGCATCCAATCCAATCCAATCCAATGCAATCCAATCCAATGGAAGGAACTGCATCCAATCGAATCGAATCCAATCCAATCCAATCCAAGTAACCGCATCCAATCCAATCCAATCAAATCCAATACAAACCAATCCAAGTAACGGCATCCAATCAAATCCAATCCAATCCTATCCAATCCAAGTAACGGCACCCAATCCAATCCAATCCAATCCAAGGAAAGGCATCCAATCCTATCCAATCCAATCAAATCAAATCCAATCCAATCCAATTTACGGCATCCAATCCAATCCAATCCAAGTAACAGCATCCAATACAATCCAATCCAATCCAAGTAACGGCATCCAATCCAATCCAATCCAATCCAAATAACCGCATCCAATCCAATCCAATCCAATCCAATCCAAGTAACCGCATCCAATCCAATCCAATCCAATCAAATCCAATCCAGTCCAATCCAATCCTAGTAACGGCATCCAATCCAATCCAAGTTACAGCATCCAATCGAATCCAATCCAATCCAAGTAACGGCATCCAATCCAATCCAATCCAATCCAAGGAAAGGCATCCAATCCAATCCAATCCAATCAAATCCAATCCAATCCAAGTAACGGCATCCAATCCAATCCAATCCAATCCAAGTAACAGCATCCAATCCAATCCAATCCAATCCAAGTAACGGCATCCAATCCAATCGAATCCAATTCAATCCAAGTCACGGCATCCAATACAATCCAATCCAATCCAATCCAAGCCAATCCAATCCAATCCAATCCAATCCAATTCCAAGTAACGGCATACAATCCAATCCAATCCAATCCAAGTAACGGCATCCAGTCCTATCCAATCCAATCCAATCCAAACCAATGCAATGCAGTCCAATCCAAGTAACGGCATCCAATCCAATCCAATCCAATCCAATTAACGGCATCCAATCCAATCCAATCCAATCTAAGTAACGGCATCCAATCCAATCCAATCCAGTACAAGTAACGGCATCCAATCCAGTACAATCCAATCCAATCCAATCCAAGAAACGGCATACAATTCAATCCAATCCAATCCAATCCAATCCAATCCAAGTAACGGCATCCAATCCAATCCAATCCAAGTAACCGCATCCAAACCAATCCAATCCAATCAAATCCAATCCAATCCAATCCAATCCTATCCAATCGAAGGAACTGCATCCAATCGAATCCAATCCAATCCAATCCATTCAAATCCAATCCAATACAAGTAACGGCATCCAATCCAATCCAATCCAATCCAATCCAAGTAACGGCATCCAATCCAATCCAATCCAATCCAAGTAACGGCACCCAATCCAATCCAATCCAAGGAAAGGCATCCAATCCTATCCAATCCAATCAAATCAAATCCAATCCAATCCAATTTACGGCATCCAATCCAATCCAATCCAAGTAACAGCATCCAATCCAATACAATCCAATCCAAGTAACGGCATCCAATCCAATCCAATCCAATCCAAATAACCGCATCCAATCCAATCCAATCCAATCCAATCCAAGTAACCGCATCCAATCCAATCCAATCCAATCAAATCCAATCCAGTCCAATCCAATCCTAGTAACGGCATCCAATCCAATCCAAGTTACAGCATCCAATCGAATCCAATCCAATCCAAGTAACGGCATCCAATCCAATCCAATCCAATCCAAGGAAAGGCATCCAATCCAATCCAATCCAATCCAATCAAATCCAATCCAATCCAAGTAACGGCATCCAATCCAATCCAATCCAATCCAAGTAACAGCATCCAATCCAATCCAATCCAATCCAAGTAACGGCATCCAATCCAATCGAATCCAATTCAATCCAAGTCACGGCATCCAATACAATACAATCCAATCCAATCCAAGCCAATCCAATCCAATCCAATCCAATCCAATCCAATCCAAGTAACGGCATACAATCCAATCCAATCCAATCCAAGTAACGGCATCCAGTCCTATCCAATCCAATCCAATCCAAACCAATGCAATTAACCGCATCCAATCCAATCCAATCCAGTCCAATCCAAGTAACGGCATTCAATCCAATCCAATCCAATCCTATCCAAGTAACGGCATCCAATCCTATCAATTTCCAATCAATCCAAGTAACGGAGTCCAATCCAATCCAATCCAATCCAAGTAACGGCATCCAATCCAATCCAATCCAATCCAAGAAACGGCATCCAATCCAATCCAATCCAATCCAAGTAACGGCATCCAATCCAATCCAAGCCAATCCAATCCAATCCACGTAACGACATCCATTCGAATCCAATCCAATCCAATCCAAGTAACGGCATCCAACCCATCCCAATACAATCCAATCCCAGTAACGGCATCCAATCCAATCCAATTAACGGCATCCAATCCAAGCCAATCCAATCCAATCCAATCCAATCCTATCCAAGTAACGGCATCCAATCAAATCCAATCAATTCTAATCCAATCCAAGTAACCGCATCCAATCCAATCCAATCCAAGTCACGCATCAAATCCAATCCAATCCAATCCAATCCAAGGAACCGCTTCCAATCCAATCCAATCGAATCCAATCCAATCCAATCAACTCCAATCTAATCGAAGGAACGGCATCCAATCCAATCCAATCCAATCCAAGTAACGGCCTCCAATCCAATCCAATCCAACCCAATCCAATCCCATCCAATCCAATGCAATCCAATCCAATCCAATCCGATCCAAGGAACGGCATCCAATCTAATCCAATCAATTCCAATCCAATCCAAGTAACCGCATCCAATCCAATCCAATCCAAGTCACGCATCAAATCCAATCCAATCCAATCCAAGTAACCGCTTACAATCCAATCCAATCAAATCCAATCCAATCCAATCAACCCCAATCAAATCGAAGGGACGGCATCCAATGCAATCCAATCCAATCCAAGTAACGGCCTCCAATTCAATCCAATCCAACCCAATCCAATCCAATCCAAGTAACGGCACCCAATCCAATCCAATGCAATCCAATCCAATCCAATCCGCTCCAAGGAACGGCATCCAATCCCATCCAATCTATTCCAATCCAATCCAATCTAATCCAATCCAAGTAATCGCATCCAATCCAATCCAATCCAGTCCAATCCAAGTAACGGCATTCAATCCAATCCAATCTAATCCAATCGAAGTAACGGCATCCAATCCTCTCAATTTCCAATCCAATCAAAGTAACGGAATCCAATCCAATCCAATCCAATCCAATCCAAGTAACGGCATCCAATCCAATCCAATCCAATCCAAGAAACGGCATACAATCCAATCCAATCCAATCCAAGTAACGGCATCAAATTCAATCCAATCCAAGGAACGGCATCCAATCCAATCCAATCCGATCCAATCCAAGTAACGGCATCCAGTCCAATCCAATCCAATCCAATGCAATGCAATCGAGTCCAAGGAACGGCATCCAATCCAATCCAATCCAATCCAAGTAACGGCATCCAATCCAATCCAATCCAAGTAACGGCATCCAATCCAATGCAATCCAATCCAATCCAATCCAATTAACGGCATCCAATCCAATCCAATCCAGTCCAATCCAATCCAATCCAATCCAAGTAACGGCATCAAATTCAATCCAATCCAAGGAACGGCATCCAATCCAATCCAATCCAATCTAATCCAATCCAGGTAACGGCATCCAATCCAATCCAATCCAGTCCAATCCAATCCAATCCAATCCAATCCAAGTAACGGCATCAAATTCAATCCAATTCAAGTAACGGCAATCAATCCAATCGAATCCAATCCAATCCACTCATATCCAATCCAATCTAAGTAACGGCATGCAATACAATCTAATCCAATCCAATACAAGTAACGGCATCCAATCCAATCCAATCCAATCCAAGAAACGGCATTCAATCCAACCCAATCCAATCCAATCCAAGCAAGGGCATCAAATTCAATCCTATCCAAGGAACGGACACCAATCCAATCCAATCCAATCTAATCCAATCCAAGTAACGGCACGCAATCCAATCAATTCCAATCCAAGTAACCGCATCCAATCCAATCCAATCCAATGCAATCCAATCCAATGGAAGGAACTGCATCCAATCGAATCGAATCCAATCCAATCCAATCCAAGTAACCGCATCCAATCCAATCCAATCAAATCCAATACAAACCAATCCAAGTAACGGCATCCAATCAAATCCAATCCAATTCAAGGAAAGGCATCCAATCCAATCCAATCCAATCAAATCCAATCCAATCCAATCCAATCAAAGTAACGGCATCCAATCCAATCCAATCCAATCCAAGTAACGGCATCCAATCCAATCCAATCCAATCCACTCCAGGTCACGGCATCCAATCCAATCCAGTCCAATCCAATCCATGTTACGGCATCCAATCCAATCCAATCCAATCCAATCCAAGCCAATCCAGTCCAATCCAATCCAATCCAATCCAAGTAACAGCATCCAATCCAATTCAATCCAATCCAATCCAAGTAACGGCATCCAATCCAATGCAATCCAATCCAATTAACGGCAGCAAATCCAATCCGATGCAATCCAGTCCAATCCAATCCAATCAATCCAAGTAACGGCATCCAATCCTATCCAGTCCAATCCAATCCAATCCAAGTAACGGGATCCAATCAAATCCAATCCAATCCAATCCAAGTAACCGCATCCAATCCAATGCAATCCACTTCACGGCATCCAATCCAATCCAATCCAATCCAAGTAACCGCATCCATTCCAATCCAATCGAATCCAATCGAATCCAATCAACTCCAATCTAATCCAAGTAACGGCATCCAATCCAATCCAATCCAATCCAAGTAACGGCATCCAATCCAATCCAATCCAATACAATCCAATCCAATCCAAGCAACGGCATTCAATCCAATCCAATTCAAGTAACGGCATCCAACCCAATCCAATGCAATCCAATCCAATCCAATCCAATGCGATCCATGGAACGGCATCCAATCCAATCCAATCCAATACAATACAATTCAATCCAAGTAACCGCATCCAATCCAATCGAATCCAATCCAAGTAACGGCATCCAATCCAATCCAATCCAAGTAACGGCATGCAATCGAATCAAATCCAATCCAATCCAAGAAACGGCATCCAACCCAATCCAATCCAATCCAATCCAAGTAACGGCATCAAATCCAATCCAATCCAAGTAACGGCATGCAATCCAATCCAATCCAATCCAATCCAATACAAGTAACGGCATCCAATCCAATCCAATCCAAGTAACGGCATTCAATCCAATCCAATCCAATCCAATCCAAATAACGGCATCCAATCCAATCCACTCCAATCCAATCCAAGTAACGGCATCCAATCCAATCCAATCCAAGAAACGGCATACAATTCAATCCAATCCAATCCAATCCAAGTAACGGCATCCAATCCAATCCAATCCAAGTAACCGCATCCAAACCAATCCAATCCAATCAAATCCAATCCAATCCAATCCAATCCTATCCTATCCAATCGAAGGAACTGCATCCAATCGAATCCAATCCAATCCAATCAAATCCAATTCAATCCAAGTAACGGCATCCAATCCAATCCAATCCAATCCATGTAACGGCATCCAATCCAATCCAATCCAATCCAAGTAACGGCATCCCATCCAATCCAATCCAATCAAATCCAATCCAATCCAAATAGCGGCATCCAATCCAATCCACTCCAATCCAATCCAAGTAACGGCATCCAATCCAATCCAATCCAAGAAGCGGCATACAATCCAATCCAATCCAATCCAATCCAAGTAACGGCATCCAATCCAATCCAAGTAACCGCATCCAATCCAATCCAATCCAATCAAATCCAATCCAATCCTATCCAATCGAAGGAACTGCATCCAATCGAATCCAATCCAATCCAATCCAATCAAATCCAATCCAATCCAAGTAACGGCATCCAATCCAATCCAATCCACGTAACGGCATCCAATCCAATCCATTCCAATCCAAGTAACGGCATCCAATCCAATCCAATCCAATCCAATCCAAGGAAAGGCATCCAATCCAATCCAATCCAATTCAATCCAATCAAATCCAATCCAATCCAAGTAACGGCATCCAATCCAATCCAATCCACGTAACGGCATCCAATCCAATCCAATCCAATCCAAGTAACGGCATCCAATCCAATCCAATCCAATCCAATCCAAGGAAAGGCATCCAATCCAATCCAATCCAATCCAATCAAATCCAATCCAATCCAAGTAACGGCATCCAATCCAATCCAATCCAATCCAAGTAACAGCATCCAATCCAATCCAATCCAATCCAAGTAACGGCATCCAATCCAATCCAATCCAATCCAAGTAACCGCATCCAATCCAATCCAAACCAATCCAAGTAACCGCATCCAATCCGATCCAATCCAATCAAATCCAAGTAACGGCACGCAATCCAATCAATTCCAATCCAAGTAACCGCATCCAATCAAATCCAATCCAATCCAAGTAACCGCATCCAATCCAATCCAATGAACGGCCACCAATCCAATCCAATCCAATCTAATCCAATCCAAGTAACGGCACGCAATCCAATCAATTCCAATCCAAGTAACCGCATCCAATCCAATCCAATCAAATCCAATCCAATCCAATCCAAGTAACGGCATCCAATCAAATCCAATCCAATCCAAGGAAAGGCATCCAATCCAATCCAATCCAATCAAATCCAATCCAATCCAAGGAACGGCCACCAATCCAATCCAATCCAATCTAATCCAATCCAAGTAACGGCACGCAATCCAATCAATTCCAATCCAAGTAACCGCATCCAATCCAATCCAATCAAATCCAATCCAATCCAAGTAACGGCATCCAATCAAATCCAATCCAATCCAAGGAAAGGCATCCAATCCAATCCAATCCAATCAAATCCAATCCAATCCAAGTAACGGCTTCCAATCCAATCCAATCCAATCGAAGAAACGGCATCCAATCCAATCCAATCCAAGTAACGGCACCAATCCAATCCAATCCAATCCACTGCAGGTCACGGCATCCAATCCAATCCAGTCCAATCCAATCCATGTTACGTCATCCAATCCAATCCAATCCAAGCCAATCCAGTCCAATCCAATCCAATCCAATCCAAGTAACAGCATCCAATCCAATTCAATCCAATCCAATCCAAGTAACGGCATCCAATCCAATGCAATCCAATCCAATTACCGGCATCAAATCCAATCCGATCCAATCCAGTCCAATCCAATCCAATCAATCCAAGTAACGGCATCCAATCCTATCCAGTCCAATCCAATCCAATCCAAGTAACGGGATCCAATCAAATCCAATCCAATCCAATCCAAGTAACCGCATCCAATCCAATGCAATCCACTTCACGGCATCCAATCCAATCCAATCCAATCCAAGTAACCGCATCCATTCCAATCCAATCGAATCCAATCCAATCCAATCAACTCCAATCTAATCCAGGTAACGGCATCCAATCCAATCCAATCCAATCCAAGTAACGGCATCCAATCCAATCCAATCCAATACAATCCAATCCATTCCAAGTAACGGCATCCAATCCAATCCAATCCAAGCAACGGCATTCAATCCAATCCAATTCAAGTAACGGCATCCAAGCCAATCCAATGCAATCCAATCCAATCCAATCCAATCCGATCCATGGAACGGCATCCAATCCAATCCAATCCAATCCAATACAATCCAATCCAAGTAACCGCATCCAATCCAATCGAATCCAATCGAAGTAACGGCATCCAATCCAATCCAATCCAATCCAAGTAACGGCATGCAATCGAATCAAATCCAATCCAATCCAAGAAACGGCATCCAACCCAATCCAATCCAATCCAATCCAAGTAACGGCATCCAATCCAATCCAATCCAAGTAACGGCATGCAATCCAATCCAATCCAATCCAAGTAACGGCATCCAATCCAATCCAATCCAAGTAACGGCATTCAATCCAATCCAATCCAATCCAATCCAATCAAATCCAATCCAATCCAAATAACGGCATCCATTCCAATCCAATCCAATCCAATCCAAGTAACGGCATCCAATCCAATCCAATCCAAGAAACGGCATACAATTAAATCCAATCCAATCCAATCCAATCCAATCCAAGTAACGGCATCCAATCCAATCCAATCCAAGTAACCGCATCCAAACCAATCCAATCCAATCAAATCCAATCCAATCCAATCCAATCCTATCCAATCGAAGGAACTGCATCCAATCGAATCCAATCCAATCCAATCCATTCAAATCCAATCCAATCCAAGTAACGGCATCCAATCCAATCCAATCCAATCCAATCCAAGTAACGGCATCCAATCCAATCCAATCCAATCCAAGTAACGGCATCCAATCCAATCCAATCCAATCCAAATAACCGCATCCAATCCAATCCAATCCAATCCAATCCAAGTAACCGCATCCAATCCAATCCAATCCAATCAAATCCAATCCAGTCCAATCCAATCCTAGTAACGGCATCCAATCCAATCCAAGTTACAGCATCCAATCGAATCCAATCCAATCCAAGTAACGGCATCCAATCCAATCCAATCCAATCCAAGGAAAGGCATCCAATCCAATCCAATCCAATCCAATCAAATCCAATCCAATCCAAGTAACGGCATCCAATCCAATCCAATCCAATCCAAGTAACAGCATCCAATCCAATCCAATCCAATCCAAGTAACGGCATCCAATCCAATCGAATCCAATTCAATCCAAGTCACGGCATCCAATACAATCCAATCCAATCCAATCCAATCCAATCCAATCCAATCCAAGTAACGGCATGCAATCGAATCAAATCCAATCCAATCCAAGAAACGGCATCCAACCCAATCCAATCCAATCCAATCCAAGTAACGGCATCCAATCCAATCCAATCCAAGTAACGGCATGCAATCCAATCCAATCCAATCCAAGTAACGGCATCCAATCCAATCCAATCCAAGTAACGGCATTCAATCCAATCCAATCCAATCCAATCCAATCAAATCCAATCCAATCCAAATAACGGCATCCATTCCAATCCAATCCAATCCAATCCAAGTAACGGCATCCAATCCAATCCAATCCAAGAAACGGCATACAATTAAATCCAATCCAATCCAATCCAATCCAATCCAAGTAACGGCATCCAATCCAATCCAATCCAAGTAACCGCATCCAAACCAATCCAATCCAATCAAATCCAATCCAATCCAATCCAATCCTATCCAATCGAAGGAACTGCATCCAATCGAATCCAATCCAATCCAATCCATTCAAATCCAATCCAATCCAAGTAACGGCATCCAATCCAATCCAATCCAATCCAATCCAAGTAACGGCATCCAATCCAATCCAATCCAATCCAAGTAACGGCATCCAATCCAATCCAATCCAATCCAAATAACCGCATCCAATCCAATCCAATCCAATCCAATCCAAGTAACCGCATCCAATCCAATCCAATCCAATCAAATCCAATCCAGTCCAATCCAATCCTAGTAACGGCATCCAATCCAATCCAAGTTACAGCATCCAATCGAATCCAATCCAATCCAAGTAACGGCATCCAATCCAATCCAATCCAATCCAAGGAAAGGCATCCAATCCAATCCAATCCAATCCAATCAAATCCAATCCAATCCAAGTAACGGCATCCAATCCAATCCAATCCAATCCAAGTAACAGCATCCAATCCAATCCAATCCAATCCAAGTAACGGCATCCAATCCAATCGAATCCAATTCAATCCAAGTCACGGCATCCAATACAATCCAATCCAATCCAATCCAAGCCAATCCAATCCAATCCAATCCAATCCAATCCAAGTAACGGCATACAATCCAATCCAATCCAATCCAAGTAACGGCATCCAGTCCTATCCAATCCAATCCAATCCAAACCAATGCAATGCAGTCCAATCCAAGTAACGGCATCCAATCCAATCCAATCCAATCCAATTAACGGCATCCAATCCAATCCAATCCAATCTAAGTAACGGCATCCAATCCAATCCAATCCAGTACAAGTAACGGCATCCAATCCAGTACAATCCAATCCAATCCAATCCAAGAAACGGCATACAATTCAATCCAATCCAATCCAATCCAATCCAATCCAAGTAACGGCATCCAATCCAATCCAATCCAAGTAACCGCATCCAAACCAATCCAATCCAATCAAATCCAATCCAATCCAATCCAATCCTATCCAATCGAAGGAACTGCATCCAATCGAATCCAATCCAATCCAATCCATTCAAATCCAATCCAATCCAAGTAACGGCATCCAATCCAATCCAATCCAATCCAATCCAAGTAACGGCATCCAATCCAATCCAATCCAATCCAAGTAACGGCACCCAATCCAATCCAATCCAATCCAAGGAAAGGCATCCAATCCTATCCAATCCAATCAAATCAAATCCAATCCAATCCAATTTACGGCATCCAATCCAATCCAATCCAAGTAACAGCATCCAATCCAATCCAATCCAATCCAAGTAACGGCATCCAATCCAATCCAATCCAATCCAAATAACCGCATCCAATCCAATCCAATCCAATCCAATCCAAGTAACCGCATCCAATCCAATCCAATCCAATCAAATCCAATCCAGTCCAATCCAATCCTAGTAACGGCATCCAATCCAATCCAAGTTACAGCATCCAATCGAATCCAATCCAATCCAAGTAACGGCATCCAATCCAATCCAATCCAATCCAAGGGAAGGCATCCAATCCAATCCAATCCAATCCAATCAAATCCAATCCAATCCAAGTAACGGCATCCAATCCAATCCAATCCAATCCAAGTAACAGCATCCAATCCAATCCAATCCAATCCAAGTAACGGCATCCAATCCAATCGAATCCAATTCAATCCAAGTCACGGCATCCAATACAATCCAATCCAATCCAATCCAAGCCATTCCAATCCAATCCAATCCAATCCAAGTAACGGCATACAATCCAATCCAATCCAATCCAAGTAACGGCATCCAGTCCTATCCAATCCAATCCAATCCAAACCAATGCAATGCAGTCCAATCCAAGTAACGGCATCCAATCCAATCCAATCCAATCCAATTAACGGCATCCAATCCAATCCAATCCAATCTAAGTAACGGCATCCAATCCAATCCAATCCAGTACAAGTAACGGCATCCAATCCAGTACAACCCAATCCAATCCAATCCAAGTAACGGCACCCAATCCAATCCAAGAAACGGCATACAACCCAATACAATCCAATCAAATCCAAGGAAAGGCATCCAATCCTATCCAATCCAATCAAATCAAATCCAATCCAATCCAATTTACGGCATCCAATCCAATCCAATCCAAGTAACAGCATCCAATCCAATCCAATCCAATCCAAGTAACGGCATCCAATCCAATCCAATCCAATCCAAATAACCGCATCCAATCCAATCCAATCCAATCCAATCCAAGTAACCGCATCCAATCCAATCCAATCCAATCAAATCCAATCCAGTCCAATCCAATCCTAGTAACGGCATCCAATCCAATCCAAGTTACAGCATCCAATCGAATCCAATCCAATCCGAGTGTTGCTCGGGCTGCAGTGGAGAGTGACAGTTGGGGAAGTGTGGGGAAGTTTTTTGTTTTCTTTTTTTCTTGCTGGTAATGGCTTCAGGGATGGCAGTTCAGGCAGTATGCTGCATCTCCTGTGGGATGTATGTGGTGAGGAAATCCAGTAGTGTTTCAGGAGATTTTAGTTGTAAGAAGTGCATTAGATTGCAGCTTCTGGAGGAGCGTGTAAAGGAGCTGGAGGGGGAGGTAGAGGAACTCCGCATAATTCGGGAGGCGGAGGTGGAAGTTGATAGGAGTTATAGAGAAATAGTAACTCCTAGAAATGAGGCTTGGGTCAATGCCAGGAGGAGGGGTAAGAAGCAATCGGGAAGACAATCCCCTGGGGCGGTTCCCCTCCATAATAGGTTTTCGGTGCTGGAGGCTACAGTTGAGGAGGAATCAACTGAGCATAGAGAGCAGATCTCTGGGGGTGAGCCGAGTGAGAAAGCTCAGGTGGTTAGGGGCTGTAAAAGACTGGGCCTTGTGATTGGGGACTCCACAATTAAGGAGACAGATAGGAGGGTCGGAACTAAAGGTAGGGACTCAGGGTTGGTGTGTTGCCTACCAGGGGCTGGGGTCCGGGATGTGTCTGACAGGGTATTCAGGACTCTTAGGGGGGAGGGAGATAAACCACAAGTTATTGTACATGTGGGGACACACGACATAGGGAGGATAGGGGAAGGGGATATTAGGCAGGGATTTATGGAGTTGGGGTGGAAACTAAAGGCCAAGACTGACAGAGTGGTTATCTCTGGACTCTTGCCTGTACCACGGGATAGTTTAGAGAGGAATAGGGAGAGGGAAGGTTTGAATTCATGGCTGAGGGGATGGTGCAGGAGGGAGGGGTTCAGGTACTTAAGCAATTGGGGCTCGTACTGGGGAAGGTGTGACCTCTATGAGAAGGATGGTCTACACCTTAATCAGAAGGGGACCAATATCCTGGGGGGTAAATTTGCTAAGGCCATGCAGGGAGGTTTAAACTGATTCGGGGGGGGGAGGGATCCTGAGTAGTGGGGCTGAAAGTGAGGGATGCATGGATGGGGACTGCAATGCACGGCATTGCAGAGGTGGGGTGGAGCAGGGTTTGAAATGTGTATACTTCAATGCCAGGAGTATTCGCAATAAAGTGGGTGAACTTGCAGCGTGGATCAGTACCTGGGACTTCGATGTTGTGGCTATTTCAGAGACATGGATAGAGCAGGGGCAGGAATGGATGCTGCAGGTCCCGGGGTTCAAATGTTTTAGTCGAAGTAGGGAAGGAGGTAGAAGAGGGGGAGGGGTAGCATTATTGGTCAGAGATTGTATCACAGTGTCAGAGAGGAGGTTTGATGAGGACTTATCTGTTGAGGTAGTATGGGCGGAGATTAGAAATAGGAGAGGAGAGGTCACCCTGTTGGGAGTCTTTTATAGACCTCCTAAAAGTTCTAGAGAGGTTGAGGAAAGGATTGCGGAGTCAATCCTGCTTAGGAGTGAAAGTAATAGAGCAATTGTTATGGGGGATTTTAACTTGACTAATATTGACTGGAATTGTTATAGCTCTAGCTCGTTAGAGGGGTCAGTTTTTGTTCAAAGCGTGCAGGAAGGTTTTTTGACTCAGTATGTAGACAGGCCAACTAGAGGTGAGGCTATATTGGATCTGGTGCTGGGAAATGAGCCAGACCAGGTGCTAGACTTGGAAGTTGGTGTGCATTTTGGTGATAGTGACCACAATTCGGTTACGTTCACCTTAGTGATGGAAAGGGATAGGCATGAACCTCGGGCCAATGGTTTTAGCTGGGGGAAGGGTAATTATGAGGCTATTAGGAGAGAATTAGGAAACATAGGTTGGACTAGGAGATTACAGGGACTGGGAACGTCCGACATGTGGAGTTTTTTCAAGGAGCAGCTACTGCGAGTCTGTGATAGGTATGTCCCTGTCAGGCAAGGAGGAATTGGTAGGGCTAGGGAACCGTGGTGCACCAAAAAAGTTTCTTTGTTGGTTAAAAAGAAAAAGGAGGCTTATGTTCGGATGAGACGTGAGCACTCGGGTAGTGCACTAGAAAGCTTTAGATTGGCTAAGAGGGAGTTGAAGAGCGAGCTTAGAAGGGCTAAAAGGGGACATGAGAAGACTTTGGCGGATAGGGTTAAAGAGAATCCTAAGGCGTTCTATAGGTATGTCAAGAACAGAAGGTTGGTTAGGGCAAGTTTAGGGCCAGTTATAGATGGCAGAGGGAAGTTATGTGTGGAACCGGAGGAGATTGGTGAAGCATTGAACCAATATTTCTCTTCGGTGTTCACGCAAGGGGACATGAATATAGCTGAGGAGGACACTGGGTTGCAAGGGAGTAGAATAGACAGTATTACAGTTGATAAGGAGGATGTGCAGGATATTCTGGAGGGTCTGAAAATAGATAAATCCCCTGGTCCGGATGGGATTTATCCAAGGATTCTCTGGGAGGCAAGAGAAGTGATTGCAGAGCCTTTGGCTCTGATCTTCAGGTCGTCGTTGGCCTCTGGTATAGTACCAGAAGATTGGAGGTTAGCGAATGTTGTCCCATTGTTTAAGAAGGGGAACAGAGACTTCCCCGGGAATTATAGACCGGTGAGTCTCACTTCTGTTGTCGGCAAGATGTTGGAAAAAATTATAAGGGATAGGATTTATAGTTATTTGGAGAGTAATGAATTGATAGGTGATAGTCAGCATGGTTTTGTGGCAGGTAGGTCGTGCCTTACTAACCTTATTGAGTTTTTTGAGAAAGTGACCAAGGAGGTGGATGGGGGCAAGGCAGTGGACGTGGTATATATGGATTTTAGTAAGGCGTTTGATAAGGTTCACCATGGTAGGCTTCTGCAGAAAATGCAGATGTATGGGATTGGGGGTGATCTAGGAAATTGGATCAGGAATTGGCTAGCGGATAGGAAACAGAGGGTGGTGGTTGATAGTAAATATTCATCATGGAGTGCGGTTACAAGTGGTGTACCTCAGGGATCTGTTTTGGGGCCACTGCTGTTTGTAATATTTATTAATGATCTGGATGAGGGTATAGTTGGGTGGATTAGCAAATTTGCTGATGACACCAAAGTCGGTGGTGTGGTAGACAGTGAGGAAGGGTGTCGTAGTTTGCAGGAAGACTTAGACAGGTTGCAAAGTTGGGCCGAGAGGTGGCGGATGGAGTTTAATGCGGAGAAGTGTGAGGTAATTCACTTTGGTAGGAATAACAGATGTGTTGAGTATAGGGCTAACGGGAGGACTTTGAATAGTGTGGAGGAGCAGAGGGATCTAGGTGTATGTGTGCATAGATCCCTGAAAGTTGGGAATCAAGTAGATAAGGTTGTTAAGAAGGCATATGGTGTCTTGGCGTTTATTGGTAGGGGGATTGAATTTAGGAGTCGTAGCGTTATGTTGCAACTGTACACAACTCTGGTGCGGCCGCACTTGGAGTACTGTGTGCAGTTCTGGTCCCCACATTACAGGAAGGATGTGGAGGCTTTGGAGAGGGTGCAGAGGAGGTTTACCAGGATGTTGCCTGGTATGGAGGGGAGATCCTATGAGGAGAGGCTGAGGGATTTGGGATTGTTTTCGCTGGAAAGGCGGCGGCTAAGAGGGGATCTTATTGAAACATATAAGATGATTAGAGGTTTAGATAGGGTGGATAGTGATAGCCTTTTTCCTCTGATGGAGAAATCCAGCACGAGGGGGCATGGCTTTAAATTGAGGGGGGGTAGTTATAGAACCGATGTCAGGGGTAGGTTCTTTACCCAGAGGGTGGTGAGGGATTGGAATGCCCTGCCAGCATCAGTAGTAAATGCGCCTAGTTTGGGGGCGTTTAAGAGATCCGTAGATAGGTTCATGGACGAAAAGAAATTGGTTTAGGTTGGAGGGTCACAGTTTTTTTTTAACTGGTCGGTGCAACATCGTGGGCCGAAGGGCCTGTTCTGCGCTGTAATGTTCTATGTTCTATGTTCTATGTTCTAAGTAACGGCATCCAATCCAATCCAATCCAAGTAACGGCATCCAGTCCAATCCAATCCAATCCAAGTAACGGCATCCAATCCAATCAAATCCAATCCAAGTAACGGCATCCAATCCAATCCAATCCAATACAAGTAACGGCATCCAATCCAGTACAATCCAATCCAATCCAATCCAAGTAACGGCACCGAATCCAGTCCAATCCAATCCAAGTAACGGCATCCAATCCAATGCAAGCCAATCCAATCCAATCCAAGTAACGACATCCAATCGAATCCAATCCAATCCAATCCAAGTAACGGCATCCAATCCAATCCAATTAACGGCATCCAATCCAAGCCAATCCAATCCAATCCAATCCTATCCAAGTAACGGCATCCAATTCTATCCAATCCAATCCAATCCAAGTAACGGCATCCAATCAAATACAATCAATTCTAATCCAATCCAAGTAACCGCATCCAATCCAATCCAATCCAAGTAACCGCATCCATTCCAATCCAATCGAATCCAATCCAATCCAATCAACTCCAATCTAATCCAAGTAACGGCATCCAATCCAATCCAATCCAATCCAAGTAACGGCATCCAATCCAATCCAATCCAATCCAATCCAATCCATTCCAAGTCACGGCATCCAATCCAATCCAATCCAAGTAACGGCATTCAATCCAATCCAATTCAAGTAACGGCATCCAACCCAATACAATGCAATCCAATCCAATCCAATCCAATCCGATCCATGGAACGGCATCCAATCCAATCCAATCCAATCCAATACAATCAAATCCAAGTAACCGCATCCAATCCAATCGAATCCAATCCAAGTAACGGCATCCAATCCAATCCAATCCAAAGCAAGTAACGGCATGCAATCGAATCAAATCCAATCCAATCCAAGAAACGGCATCCAACCCAATCCAATCTAATCCAATCCAAGTAACGGCATCCAATCCAATCCAATCCAAGTAACGGCATGCAATCCAATCCAATCCAATCCAATCCAAGTAACGGCATCCTATCCAATCCAATCCAAGTAACGGCATTCAATCCAATCCAATCAAATCCAATCCAATCCAAATAACGGCAAGCAATCCAATCCACTCCAATCCAATCCAAGTAACGGCATCCAATCCAATCCAATCCAGGAAACGGCATACAATCCAATCCAATCCAATCCAATCCAATCCAAGTAACGGCATCAAATTCAATCCAATCCAATGCAATCCAATCCAAGTAACGGCATCCAATCCAATCCAAGTAACCGCATGCAAACGAATCCAATCCAATCAAATCCAATCCAATCCAATCCAATCCTATCCAATCGAAGGAACTGCATCCAATCGAATCCAATCCAATCGAATCCAATCAAATCCAATCCAATCCAAGTAACGGCATCCAATCCAATCCAATCCAATCCAAGTAACGGCATCCAATCCAATCCAATCCAAGTAACGGCATCCAATCCAATCTAATCCAATCAAATCCAATCCAATCCAAATAGCGGCATCCAATCCAATCCACTCCAATCCAATCCAAGTAACGGCATCCAATCCAATCCAATCCAAGAAACGGCATACAATCCAATCCAATCCAATCCAATCCAGTCCAAGTAGCGGCTTCAAATTCAATCCAATCCAATCCAATCCAATCCAATCCAAGTAACGGCATCCAATCCAATCCAATCCAAGTTACCGCATCCAATCCAATCCAATCCAATCAAATCCAATCCAATCCAATCCTATCCAATCGAAGGAACTGCATCCAATCGAATCCAATCCAATCCAATCAAATCCAATCCAATCCAAGTAACGGCATCCAATCCAATCCAATCCAATCCAATCCAAGGAAAGGCATCCAATCCAATCCAGTCCAATCAAATCCAATCCAATCCAAGTAACGGCATCCAATCCAATCCAATCCAAGTAACAGCATCCAATCCAACCCAATCCAATCCAAGTAACGGCATCCAATCCAATCCAGTCCAATCCAATCCTAGTAACGGCATCCAATCCAATCCAATCCAAGTTACAGTATCCAATCGAATCCAATTCAATCCAAGTTGGATTATAAGGGATAGGATTTATAGTTATTTGGAGAGTAATGAATTGATAGGTGATAGTCAGCATGGTTTTGTGGCAGGTAGGTCGTGCCTTACTAACCTTATTGAGTTTTTTGAGAAAGTGACCAAGGAGGTGGATGGGGGCAAGGCAGTGGACGTGGTATATATGGATTTTAGTAAGGCGTTTGATAAGGTTCACCATGGTAGGCTTCTGCAGAAAATGCAGATGTATGGGATTGGGGGTGATCTAGGAAATTGGATCAGGAATTGGCTAGCGGATAGGAAACAGAGGGTGGTGGTTGATAGTAAATATTCATCATGGAGTGCGGTTACAAGTGGTGTACCTCAGGGATCTGTTTTGGGGCCACTGCTGTTTGTAATATTTATTAATGATCTGGATGAGGGTATAGTTGGGTGGATTAGCAAATTTGCTGATGACACCAAAGTCGGTGGTGTGGTAGACAGTGAGGAAGGGTGTCGTAGTTTGCAGGAAGACTTAGACAGGTTGCAAAGTTGGGCCGAGAGGTGGCGGATGGAGTTTAATGCGGAGAAGTGTGAGGTAATTCACTTTGGTAGGAATAACAGATGTGTTGAGTATAGGGCTAACGGGAGGACTTTGAATAGTGTGGAGGAGCAGAGGGATCTAGGTGTATGTGTGCATAGATCCCTGAAAGTTGGGAATCAAGTAGATAAGGTTGTTAAGAAGGCATATGGTGTCTTGGCGTTTATTGGTAGGGGGATTGAATTTAGGAGTCGTAGCGTTATGTTGCAACTGTACACAACTCTGGTGCGGCCGCACTTGGAGTACTGTGTGCAGTTCTGGTCCCCACATTACAGGAAGGATGTGGAGGCTTTGGAGAGGGTGCAGAGGAGGTTTACCAGGATGTTGCCTGGTATGGAGGGGAGATCCTATGAGGAGAGGCTGAGGGATTTGGGATTGTTTTCGCTGGAAAGGCGGCGGCTAAGAGGGGATCTTATTGAAACATATAAGATGATTAGAGGTTTAGATAGGGTGGATAGTGATAGCCTTTTTCCTCTGATGGAGAAATCCAGCACGAGGGGGCATGGCTTTAAATTGAGGGGGGGTAGTTATAGAACCGATGTCAGGGGTAGGTTCTTTACCCAGAGGGTGGTGAGGGATTGGAATGCCCTGCCAGCATCAGTTGTAAATGCGCCTAGTTTGGGGGCGTTTAAGGGATCCGTAGATAGGTTCATGGACGAAAAGAAATTGGTTTAGGTTGGAGGGTCACAGTTTTTTTTTAACTGGTCGGTGCAACATCGTGGGCCGAAGGGCCTGTTCTGCGCTGTAATGTTCTATGTTCTATGTTCTAATTCAATCCAATCCAAGAAACGACATTCAATCCAATCCAATCCCATCCAATCCAAGTAACGGCATCAAATTCAATCCAATCCAATGAACGGCATCCAATCCAATCCAATCCAATCCAATCTAATCCAATACAAGTAACGGCATCCAATCCAATCCAATCCAAGTAGCCGCATCCAATCCAATCCACTCCAATCAAATCCAATCCAATCCAATCCTATCCAATCGAAGTAACTGCATCCAATCGAATCCAATCCAATCCAATCCAATCCAATCCAATCCAATCAAATCCAATCCAATCCAAGTAACGGCATCCAATCCAATCCAATCCAAGTACCGGCATCCAATCCAATCCAATCCAATCCAAGCAACGGCTTCCAATCAAATCCAATCCAATCAAATCCAATCCAATCCAAGTAACGGCATCCAATTCAATCCAATCCAACCTAATCCAATCCAATCCAATCCGATCCAAGGAACGGCATCCAATCCAATCTATTCCAATCCAATCCAATCTAATCCAATCCAAGTAACCGCATCCAATCCAATCCAATCCAGTCCAATCCAAGTAACGGCATTCAATCCAATCCAATCCAAGTAACGGCATCCAATCCTATCAATTTCCAATCCAATCCAAGTAACGGAATCCAATCCAATCCAATCCAATCCAAGTAACGGCATCCAATCCAATCCAATCCAATCCAAGAAACGGCATCCAATCCAATCCAATCCAATCCAAGTAAGGGCATCCAATCCAATCCAAGCCAATCCAATCCAATCCACGTAACGACATCCAATCGAATCCAATCCAATCCAATTCAAGTAACGGCATCCTACCCATCCCAATCCAATCCAATCCCAGTAACGGCATCCAATCCAACCCAATCCAATCCAATCCAATTAACGGCATCCAATCCAAGCCAATCCAATCCAATCCAATCCAATCCTATCCAAGTCACGGCATCCAATCAAATCCAATCAATTCTAATCCTATCCAAGTAACCGCATCCAATCCAATCCAATCCAAGTCACGCATCAAATCCAATCCAATCCAATCCAATCCAATCCAAGTAACCGCTTCCAATCCAATCCAATCGAATCCAATCAACTCCAATCTAATCGAAGGAACGGCATCCAATCCAATCCAATCCAATCCAAGTAACGGCCTCCAATCCAATCCAATCCAACCCAATCCAATCCAATCCAATCCAATGCAATCCAATCCAATCCAATCCGATCCAAGGAACGGCATCCAATCAAATCCAATCAATTCCAATCCAAGTAACCGCATCCAATCCAATCCAATCCAAGTCACGCATCAAATCCAATCCAATCCAATCCAATCCAAGTAACCGCTTACAATCCAATCCAATCGAATCCAATCCAATCCAATCAACCCCAATCAAATCGAAGGAACGGCATCCAATGCAATCCAATACAATCCAAGTAACGGCCTCCAATTCAATCCAATCCAACCCAATCTAATCCAATCCAAGTAACCGCATCCAATCCAATCCAATCCAGTCCAATCCAAGTAACGGCATTCAATCCAATCCAATCCAATCGTATCCAATGGAAGGAACTGCATCCAATTGAATACAATCCAATCCAATCCAATGCAATCAAATCCAATCCAATCCAAGTAACGGCATCCAATCCAATCCAATCCAATCCAAGTAACGGCATCCAATCCAATCCAATCCAAGGAACGGCATTCAATCCAATCCAATACAATCCAATCCAATCCAATCCACTCCAATCCAATCCAAGTAACGGCATCCAATCCAATCCAATCCAATCCAATCCAATCCACTCCAATCCAATCCAAGTAACGGCATCAAATTCAATCCAATCCAAGGAACGGCATCCAATCCAATCCAATACATCCCAATCCAGTCTCATCCAATCCAAGTAACGGCATCCAATCCATTCCAATCCAAGGAACCGCATCCAATCCAATCCAATCAAATCCAATCCAATCCACTCCTATCCAATAGAAGTAACTGCATCCAATCGAATCGAATCGAATCCAATCCAATCCAATGCAATCCAATCCAATCCAATCCAATCCAAGTAACGGCATCCAATCCAACCAATCCAATCCAAGTAACGGCATCAAATCCAATCCATTCCAATGCAATGCAAGTAACGGCATCCAATCCAATCCAATCTAATCCAATCCAAGTCACGGCATCCAATCCAATCCAATCCAATCCATGTTACGGCATCGAATCCAATCCAATCCAATCCAATCCAATTCAATCCAATTCAATCCAATCCAATCCAATCCAAGTAACGGCATACAACCAATCCAATCCAAACCAATCCAATCCAAGTCACGGCATCGATTCCAATCGAATCCAATCCACTCCAGTCCAATCCAGTCCAAGTAACTGCATGCAATCCAATCCAATCCAAGTAACGGCATCCAATCCAATCCAATCCAATACAAGTAACGGCATCCAATCCAATCCAATCCAGTCCAAGAAACGGCATTCAATCCAATCCAATCCAAGTAAAGGCATCAAATTCAATCCAATCCAAGGAACGGCATCCAATCCAATCCAATCCAATCCAATCTAATCCAATCCAAGTTACGGCATCCAATCCAATCCAATCCAAACCAAGTAACCGCATCCAATCGAATCCAATCCAATCCAATCCAATACAAGTAACGGCATCGATTCCAATCCAATCCAATTCAAGTAACCGCATCCAATCCAATCCAATCCAATCAAATCAAATCCAATCCAATCCAATCCAATCCAAGGAAAGGCATCCAATCCAATCAAATCCAATCCAATAAAATCCAATCCAAGTAACTGCATCCAATCCAATCCAATCCAGGTAACGGCATCCAATCCAATCCAATCCAATCCAAGTAACGGCATTCAATCCAATCCAATCCAAGTCACGGCATCCAATCCAATCCAATCCAATCCAATCCATTTTACGGCATCCAATCCAATCCAATCCAAGCCAATCCAATCCAATACAATCGAATCCAATCCAATCCAAGTAAGGGCATACAATCCAATCCAATCCAATCCAATAACGGCATCCAATCCAATCCAATCCAATCCAATGCAGTCCAATCCAAGGAACGGCATCCAATCCAATGCAATCCAGTCCAACCCAATCCAATTAACGGCATCCAATCCAATCCAATCCTGTCCAGTCCAATCCAATCCAATCCAATCCAAGGAACGGCATCCAATCCTATCCAATCCAATCCAATCCAAGTAACGGGATCCAATCAAATCCAATCCAATCCAAGTACCCGCATCCAATCAAATCCAATCCAAGTCACGGCATCCAATGCAATCCAATCCAATCCAATACAAGTAACCGCATCCAATCCAATCCAATCGAATCCAATCCAATCCAATGAACTCCAATCTAATCCAAGTAACGGCATCCAATCCAATCCAATTCAATCCAATCCAAGTAACGGCATCCAAGCCAATCCACTCCAAGTAACGGCATCCAACCCAATCCAATGCAATCCAATCCAATCCGATCCAAGGAACGGCATCCAATCCAATCCAATCCAATACAATACAATACAAGACAAGTAACCTCATCCAATCCAATCCAATCCAAGTAACGGCATCAAATCCAATCCAATCCAATCCAAGTAACGGCATCCAATCCAATCCAATCCAAGAAACGGCATACAATCCAATCCAATCCAATCCAATCCAGTCCAAGTAGCGGCATCAAATTCAATCCAATCCAATCCAATCCAATCCAAGTAACGGCATCCAATCCAATCCAATCCAAGTAACCGCATCCAATCCAATCCAATCCAATCAAATCCAATCCAATCCAATCCTATCCAATCGAAGGAACTGCATCCAATCGAATCCAATCCAATCCAATCCAATCAAATCCAATCCAATCCAGGTAACGGCATCCAATCCAATCCAATCCAAGTAACGGCATCCAATCCAATCCAATCCAATCCAAGTAACGGCATCCAATCCAATCCAATCCAATTCAATCCAAGGAAAGGCATCCAATCCTATCCAATCCAATCCAATCAAATCCAATCCAATCCAATCCAAGTAACGGCATCCAATCCAATCCAAGTAACAGCATCCAATCCAATCCAATCCAATCCAAGTAACGGCATCGAATCCAATCCAATCCAATCCAAGTAACCGCATCCAATCCAATCCAATCCAAGTAACCGCATCCAATCCAATCCAATCCAATCAAATCCAATCCAGTCCAATCCAATCCTAGTAACGGCATCCAAACCAATCCAATCCAAGTTACAGCATCCAATCGAATCCAATCCAATCCAAGTAACGGCATCCAATCCAATCCAATCCAATCCAAGGAAAGGCATCCAATCCAATCCAATCCAATCCAATCAAATCCAATCCAATCCAAGTAACAGCATCCAATCCAATCCAATCCAATCCAAGTAACGGCATCCAATCCAATCCAATCCAATTCAATCCAAGTCACGGCATCCAATACAATCCAATCCAATCCAATCCATGTTACGGCATCCAATCCAAACCCATCCAATCCAATCCAAGCCAATCCAATCCAATCCAATCCAATCCAATCCAATCCAATCCAAGTAACGGCATACAATCCAATCCAATCCAAGTAACGGCATCCAGTCCTATCCAATCCAATCCAATCCAAACCAATGCAATGCAGTCCAATCTAAGTAAAGGCATCCAATCCAATCCAATCCAATCCAATTAACGGCATCCAATCCAATCCAATCCAATCTAAGTAACGGCATCCAATCCAATCCAATCCAATACAAGTAACGGCATCCAATCCAGTACAATCCAATCCAATCTAATCCAAGTAACGGCACCCAATCCAATCCAATCCAATCCAAGAAACGGCATACAACCCAATACAATCCAATCAAATCCAAGTAACGGCATCCAATCCAATCCAATCCAAGTAACGGCATCCAGTCCAATCCAATCCAATCCAAGTAACGGCATCCAATCCAATCCAATCCAATCCAAGTAACGGCATCCAATCCAATCCAATCCAATACAAGTAACGGCATCCAATCCAGGACAAACCAATCCAATCCAATCCAAGTAACGGCACCCAATCCAGTCCAATCCAATCCAAGTAACGGCATCCAATCCAATGCAAGCCAATCCAATCCAATCCAAGTAACGACATCCAATCGAATCCAATCCAATCGAATCCAAGTAACGGCATCCAACCCATCCCAATCCAATCCAATCCCAGTAACGGCATCCAATCCAATCCAATTAACGGCATCCAATCCAAGCCAATCCAATCCAATCCAATCCTATCCAAGTAACTGCATCCAATTCTATCCAATCCAATCCAATCCAAGTAACGGCATCCAATCAAATCCAATCACTTCTAATCCAATCCAAGTAACCGCATCCAATCCAATCCAATCCAAGTAACCGCATCCATTCCAATCCAATCGAATCCAATCCAATCCAATCAACTCCAATCTAATCCAAGTAACGGCATCCAATCCAATCCAATCCAATCCAAGTAACGGCATCCAATCCAATCCAATCCAATACAATCCAATCCATTCCAAGTCACGGCATCCAATCCAATCCAATCCAAGTAACGGCATTCAATCCAATCCAATTCAAGTAACGGCATCCAACCCAATCCAATGCAATCCAATCCAATCCAATGCAATCCGATCCATGGAACGGCATCCAATCCAATCCAATCCAATACAATACAATCAAATCCAAGTAACCGCATCCAATCCAATCGAATCCAATCCAAGTAACGGCATCCAATCCAATCCAATCCAATCCAAGTAACGGCATGCAATCGAATCAAATCCAATCCAATCCAAGAAACGGCATCCAACCCAATCCAATCTAATCCAATCCAAGTAACGGCATCCAATCCAATCCAATCCAAGTAACGGCATGCAATCCAATCCAATCCAAGTAACGGCATCCAATCCAACCAATCCAATCCAAGTAACGGCATCAAATCCAATCCATTCCAATGCAATGCAAGTAACGGCATCCAATCCAATCCAATCTAATCCAATCCAAGTCACGGCATCCAATCCAATCCAATCCAATCCATGTTACGGCATCGAATCCAATCCAATCCAATCCAATCCAATTCAATCCAATTCAATCCAATCCAATCCAATCCAAGTAACGGCATACAACCAATCCAATCCAAACCAATCCAATCCAAGTCACGGCATCGATTCCAATCGAATCCAATCCACTCCAGTCCAATCCAGTCCAAGTAACTGCATGCAATCCAATCCAATCCAGGTAACGGCATCCAATCCAATCCAATCCAATCCAAGTAACGGCATCCAATCCAATCCAATCCAGTCCAAGAAACGGCATTCAATCCAATCCAATCCAAGTAAAGGCATCAAATTCAATCCAATCCAAGGAACGGCATCCAATCCAATCCAATCCAATCCAATCTAATCCAATCCAAGTAACGGCATCCAATCCAATCCAATCCAAACCAAGTAACCGCATCCAATCGAATCCAATCCAATCCAATCCAATACAAGTAACGGCATCGATTCCAATCCAATCCAATTCAAGTAACCGCATCCAATCCAATCCAATCCAATCAAATCAAATCCAATCCAATCCAATCCAATCCAAGGAAAGGCATCCAATCCAATCAAATCCAATCCAATAAAATCCAATCCAAGTAACTGCATCCAATCCAATCCAATCCAGGTAACGGCATCCAATCCAATCCAATCCAATCCAAGTAACGGCATTCAATCCAATTCAATCCAAGTCACGGCATCCAATCCAATCCAATCCAATCCAATCCATTTTACGGCATCCAATCCAATCCAATCCAAGCCAATCCAATCCAATACAATCGAATCCAATCCAATCCAAGTAAGGGCACACAATCCAATCCAATCCAATCCAATAACGGCATCCAATCCAATCCAATCCAATCCAATGCAGTCCAATCCAAGTAACGGCATCCAATCCAATGCAATCCAGTCCAACCCAATCCAATTAACGGCATCCAATCCAATCCAATCCTGTCCAGTCCAATCCAATCCAATCCAATCCAAGGAACGGCATCCAATCCTATCCAATCCAATCCAATCCAAGTAACGGGATCCAATCAAATCCAATCCAATCCAAGTAACCGCATCCAATCCAATCCAATCCAAGTCACGGCATCCAATGCAATCCAATCCAATCCAATACAAGTAACCGCATCCAATCCAATCCAATCGAATCCAATCCAATCCAATGAACTCCAATCTAATCCAAGTAACGGCATCCAATCCAATCCAATTCAATCCAATCCAAGTAACGGCATCCAAGCCAATCCACTCCAAGTAACGGCATCCAACCCAATCCAATGCAATCCAATCCAATCCGATCCAAGGAACGGCATCCAATCCAATCCAATCCAATACAATACAATACAAGACAAGTAACCTCATCCAATCCAATCCAATCCAAGTAACGGCATCAAATCCAATCCAATCCAATCCAAGTAACGGAATCCAATCCAATCCAATCCAAGAAACGGCATACAATGCAATCCAATCCAATCCAATCCAGTCCAAGTAGCGGCATCAAATTCAATCCAATCCACTCCAATCCAATCCAAGTAACGGCATCCAATCCAATCCAATCCAAGTAACCGCATCCAATCCAATCCAATCCAATCAAATCCAATCCAATCCAATCCTATCCAATCGAAGGAACTGCATCCAATCGAATCCAATCCAATCCAATCCAATCAAATCCAATCCAATCCAAGTAACGGCATCCAATCCAATCCAATCCAAGTAACGGCATCCAATCCAATCCAATCCAATCCAAGTAACGGCATCCAATCCAATCCAATCCAATCCAATCCAAGGAAAGGCATCCAATCCTATCCAATCCAATCCAATCAAGTCCAATCCAATCCAAGTAACGGCATCCAATCCAATCCAAGTAACAGCATCCAATCCAATCCAATCCAATCCAAGTAACGGCATCCAATCCAATCCAATCCAATCCAAGTAACCGCATCCAATCCAATCCAATCCAATCAAATCCAATCCAGTCCAATCCAATCCTAGTAACGGCATCCAAACCAGTCCAATCCAAGTTACAGCATCCAATCGAATCCAATCCAATCCAAGTAACGGCATCCAATCCAATCCAATCCAATCCAAGGAAAGGCATCCAATCCAATCCAATCCAATCCAATCAAATCCAATCCAATCCAAGTAACAGCATCCAATCCAATCCAATCCAATCCAAGTAACGGCATCCAATCCAATCCAATCCAATTCAATCCAAGTCACGGCATCCAATACAATCCAATCCAATCCAATCCATGTTACGGCATCCAATCCAAACCCATCCAATCCAATCCAAGCCAATCCAATCCAATCCAATCCAATCCAATCCAATCCAAGTAACGGCATACAATCCAATCCAATCCAAGTAACGGCATCCAGTCCTATCCAATCCAATCCAATCCAAACCAATGCAATGCAGTCCAATCCAAGTAACGGCATCCAATCCAATCCAATCCAATCCAATTAACGGCATCCAATCCAATCCAATCCAATCTAAGTAACGGCATCCAATCCAATCCAATCCAATACAAGTAACGGCATCCAATCCAGTACAATCCAATCCAATCCAATCCAAGTAACGGCACCCAATCCAATCCAATCCAATCCAAGAAACGGCATACAACCCAATACAATCCAATCAAATCCAAGTAACGGCATCCAATCCAATCCAATCCAAGTAACGGCATCCAGTCCAATCCAATCCAATCCAAGTAACGGCATCCAATCCAATCCAATCCAATCCAAGTAACGGCATCCAATCCAATCCAATCCAATAAAAGTAACGGCATCCAATCCAGTACAAACCAATCCAATCCAATCCAAGTAACGGCACCGAATCCAGTCCAATCCAATCCAAGTAACGGCATCCAATCCAATGCAAGCCAATCCAATCCAATCCAAGTAACGACATCCAAACGAATCCAATCCAATCGAATCCAAGTAACGGCATCCAGCCCATCCCAATCCAATCCAATCCCAGTAACGGCATCCAATCCAATCCAATTAACGGCATCCAATCCAAGCCAATCCAATCCAATCCAATCCTATCCAAGTAACTGCATCCAATTCTATCCAATCCAATCCAATCCAAGTAACGGCATCCAATCAAATCCAATCAATTCTAATCCAATCCAAGTAACCGCATCCAATCCAATCCAATCCAAGTAACCGCATCCATTCCAATCCAATCGAATCCAATCCAATCCAATCAACTCCAATCTAATCCAAGTAACGGCATCCAATCCAATCCAATCCAATCCAAGTAACGGCATCCAATCCAATCCAATCCAATACAATACAATCCATTCCAAGTCACGGCATCCAATCCAATCCAATCCAAGTAACGGCATTCAATCCAATCCAATTCAAGTAACGGCATCCAACCCAATCCAATGCAATCCAATCCAATCCAATCCAATCCGATCCATGGAACGGCATCCAATCCAATCCAATCCAATCCAATACAATCAAATCCAAGTAACCGCATCCAATCCAATCGAATCCAATCCAAGTAACGGCATCCAATCCAATCCAATCCAATCCAAGTAACGGCATGCAATCGAATCAAATCCAATCCAATCCAAGAAACGGCATCCAACCCAATCCAATCTAATCCAATCCAAGTAACGGCATCCAATCCAATCCAAGTAACGGCATGCAATCCAATCCAATCCAATCCAATCCAAGTAACGGCATCCAATCCAATCCAATCCAAGTAACGGCATTCAAACCAATCCAATCCAATCCAATCCAATCAAATCAAATCCAATCCAATCCAAATAACGGCAAGCAATCCAATCCACTCCAATCCAATCCAAGTAACGGCATCCAATCCAATCCAATCCAGGAAACGGCATACAATCCAATCCAATCCAATCCAATCCAAGTAACGGCATCAAATTCAATCCAATCCAATGCAATCCAATCCAAGTAACGGTATCCAATCCAATCCAAGTAACCGCATGCAAACGAATCCAATCCAATCAAATCCAATCCAATCCAATCCAATCCTATCCAATCGAAGGAACTGCATCCAATGGAATCCATTCCAATCGAATCCAAGTAACGGCATCCAACCCATCCCAATCCAATCCAATCCCAGTAACGGCATCCAATCCAATCCAATTAACGGCATCCAATCCAAGCCAATCCAATCCAATCCAATCCTATCCAAGTAACTGCATCCAATTCTATCCAATCCAATCCAATCCAAGTAACGGCATCCAATCAAATCCAATCAATTCTAATCCAATCCAAGTAACCGCATCCAATCCAATCCAATCCAAGTAACCGCATCCATTCCAATCCAATCGAATCCAATCCAATCCAATCAACTCCAATCTAATCCAAGTAACGGCATCCAATCCAATCCAATCCAATCCAAGTAACGGCATCCAATCCAATCCAATCCAATACAATACAATCCATTCCAAGTCACGGCATCCAATCCAATCCAATCCAAGTAACGGCATTCAATCCAATCCAATTCAAGTAACGGCATCCAACCCAATCCAATGCAATGCAATCCAATCCAATCCAATCCGATCCATGGAACGGCATCCAATCCAATCCAATCCAATCCAATACAATCAAATCCAAGTAACCGCATCCAATCCAATCGAATCCAATCCAAGTAACGGCATCCAATCCAATCCAATCCAATCCAAGTAACGGCATGCAATCGAATCAAATCCAATCCAATCCAAGAAACGGCATCCAACCCAATCCAATCTAATCCAATCCAAGTAACGGCATCCAATCCAATCCAAGTAACGGCATGCAATCCAATCCAATCCAATCCAATCCAAGTAACGGCATCCAATCCAATCCAATCCAAGTAACGGCATTCAAACCAATCCAATCCAATCCAATCCAATCAAATCAAATCCAATCCAATCCAAATAACGGCAAGCAATCCAATCCACTCCAATCCAATCCAAGTAACGGCATCCAATCCAATCCAATCCAGGAAACGGCATACAATCCAATCCAATCCAATCCAATCCAATCCAAGTAACGGCATCAAATTCAATCCAATCCAATGCAATCCAATCCAAGTAACGGTATCCAATCCAATCCAAGTAACCGCATGCAAACGAATCCAATCCAATCAAATCCAATCCAATCCAATGCTATCCAATCGAAGGAACTGCATCCAATCGAATCCATTCCAATCCAATCCAATCAAATCCAATCCAATCCAAGTAACGGCATCCAATCCAATCCAATCCAATCCATGGAACGGCATCCAATCCAATCCAATCCAACCCAAGTAACGGCATCCAATCCAATCTAATCCAATCAAATCCAATCCAATCCAAGTAACGGCATCCAATCCTATCAACTTCCAATCCAATCCAAGTAACGGAATCCAATCCAATCCAATCCAATCCAAGTAACGGCATCCAATCCAATCCAATCCAATCCAAGAAACGGCATCCAATCCAATCCAATCCAATCCAAGTAACGGCATCCAATCCAATCCAAGCCAATCCAATCCAATCCACGTAACGACATCCAATCGAATCCAATCCAATCCAATTCAAGTAACGGCATCCTACCCATCCCAATCCAATCCAATCCCAGTAACGGCATCCAATCCAATCCAATCCAATCCAATCCAATTAACGGCATCGAATCCAAGCCAATCCAGTCCAATCCAATCCAATCCAATCCAAGTAACGGCATCAAATTCAATCCAATCAATTCTAATCCTATCCAAGTAACCGCATCCAATCCAATCCAATCCAAGTCACGCATCAAATCCAATCCAATCCAATCCATTCCAAGTAACCGCTTCCAATCCAATCCAATCGAATCCAATCCAATCCAATCAACTCCAATCTAATCGAAGGAACGGCATCCAATCCAATCCAATCCAAGTAACGGCCTCCAATCCAATCCAATCCAACCCAATCCAATCCAATACAATCCAATCCAATGCAATCCAATCCAATCCAATCCAATCCGATCCAAGGAACGGCATCCAATCAAATCCAATCAATTCCAATCCAGGTAACCGCATCCAATCCAATCCAATCCAAGTCACGCATCAAATCCAATCCAATCCAATCCAATCTAAGTAACCGCTTACAATCCAATCCAATCGAATCCAATCCAATCCAATCAACCCCAATCAAATCGAAGGAACGGCATCCAATGCAATCCAATACAATCCAAGTAACGGCCTCCAATTCAATCCAATCCAACCCAATCCAATCCAAGTAACGGCATCCAATCCAATCCAATGCAATCCAATCCATTCCAATCCAATCCGATCCAAGGAACGGCATCCAATCCCATCCAATCTATTCCAATCCAATCCAATCTAATCCAATCCAAGTAACCGCATCCAATCCAATCCAATCCAGTCCAATCCAAGTAACGGCATTCAATCCAATCCAATCCAATCCAATCCAAGTAACGGCATCCAATCTTATCAATTTCCAATCCAATCCAAGTAAAGAAATCCAATCCAATCCAATCCAATCCAAGTAACGGCACCCAATCCAATCCAATCCAATCCAAGAAACGGCATACAATCCAATCCAATCCAATCCAATCCAAGTAACGGCATCAAATTAAATCCAATCCAAGGAACGGCATCCAATCCAATCCAATCCGATCCAATCCAAGTAACGGCATCCAGTCCAATCCAATCCAATCCAATGCAATGCAATCGAATCCAAGTAACGGCCTCCAATCCAATCCAATCCAATCCAAGTAACGGCATCCAATCCAATCCAATCCAAGTAACGGCATCCAATCCAATGCAATCCAATCCAATCCAATGCAATTAACGTCATCCAATCCAATCCAATCCAGTCCAATCCAATCCAATCCAATCCAAGTAACGGCATCAAATTCAATCCAATCCAAGGAACGGCATCCAATCCAATCCAATCCAATCCAATCTAATCCAATCCAGGTAACGGCATCCAATCCAATCCAATCCAGTCCAATCCAATCCAATCCAATCCAATCCAATCCAATACAAGTAACGGCATCAAATTCAATCCAATTCAAGTAACGGCAATCAATCCAATGCAATCCAATCATATCCAATCCAATCCAAGTAACGGCATGCAATCCAATCTAATCCAATCCAATACAAGTAACGGCATCCTATCCAATCCAATCCAATCCAAGAAACGGCATTCAATCCAACCCAATCCAATCCAATCCAAGCAAGGGCATCAAATTCAATCCAATGCAAGGAACGGCATCCAATCCAATCCAATCCAATATAATCCAATCCAAGTAACGGCACGCAATCCAATCAATTCCAATCCAAGTAACCGCATCCAATCCAATCCAATCCAATCCAATGGAAGGAACTGCATCCAATCGAATCCAATCCAATCCAATCCAAGTAACCGCATCCAATCCAATCCAATTCAATCAAATCCAATCCAATCCAATCCAAGTAACGGCATCCAATCCAATCCAATCCAATCCAAGTAACGGCATCCAATCCAATCCAATCCAATCCACTCCAGGTCACGGAATCCAATCCAATCCAGTCCAATCCAATCCATGTTACGGCATCCAATCCAATCCAATCCAATCCAAGCCAGTCCAGTCCAATCCAATCCAATCCAATCCAAGTAACGGCATACAATCCAATCCAAACCAATCCAATAGAAGTAACGGCATCCAGTCCAATCCAATCCAATCCAATCCAATGCAATGCAATGCAGTCCAATCCAACTAACGGCATCCAATCCAATCCAATCCAATACAAGTAACAGCATCCAATCCAATTCAATCCAATCCAATCCAAGTAACGGCATCCAATCCAATGCAATCCAATCCAATTAACGGCATCAAATCCAATCCAATCCAATCCAGTCCAATCCAATCCAATCAATCCAAGTAACGTCATCCAATCCTATCCAGTCCAATGCAATCCAATCCAAGTAACGGGATCCAATCAAATCCAAACCAATCCAATCCAAGTAACCGCATCCAATCCAATCCAATCCACTTCACGGCATCCAATCCAATCCAATCCAATCGAATCCAAGTAACCGCATCCATTCCAATCCAATCGAATCCAATCCAATCAACTCCAATCTAATCCAAGTAACGGCATCCAATCCAATCCAATCCAAGTTACGGCATCCAATACAATCCAATCCAATACAATCCAATCCATTCCAAGTAACGGCATCCAATCCAATCCAATCCAATCCAATTATCGGCATCCAATCCAATCCAATCCAATCCAATCAACGGCATCCAATCCAATCCAATCCAAGTAACGGCATCAAATTAAATCCAATCCAAGGAACGGCATCCAATCCAATCCAATCCAATCCAATCCAATCCAGGTAACGGCATCCAATCCAATCCAATACAGTCCAATCCAATCCAATCCAATCCAATCCAAGTAACGGCATCAAATTCAATCCAATTCAAGTAACGGCAATCAATCCAATCGAATCCAATCCAATCCAATCATATCCAATCCAATCCAAGTCACGGCATGCAATCCAATCTAATCCAATCCAATACAAGTAACGGCATCCTATCCAATCCAATCCAATCCAAGAAACGGCATTCAATCCAACCCAATCCAATCCAATCCAAGCAAGGGCATCAAATTCAATCCAATCCAAGGAACGGCATCCAATCCAATCCAATCCAATCCAATCTCATCCAATCCAAGTAACGGCACGCAATCCAATCAATTCCAATCCAAGTAACCGCATACAATCCAATCCAATCCAATCCAATCCAATCCAATGGAAGGAACTGCATCCAATCGAATCCAATCCAATCCAATCCAATCCAAGTAAACGCATCCAATCCAATCCAATCCAATCAAATCCAATCCAATCCAATCCAAGGAAAGGCATCCAATCCAATCCAATCCAATCAAATCCAATCCAATCCAAGTAACGGCTTCCAATCCAATTCAATCCAATCCAATCCAAGTAACGGCATCCAATGCAATCCAATCCAATCCAAGTAACGGCATCCAATCCGATCCAATCCAATCCACTCCAGGTCACGGCATCCAATCCAATCCCGTCCAATCCAATCCAAGTTACGGCATCCAGTCCAATCCAATCCAATCCAATCCAAGTAACGGCATACAATCCAATCCAAACCAATCCAATCGAAGTAACGGCATCCAGTCCAATCCAATCCAATCCAATCCAATGCAATGCAATGCAGTCCAATCCAAGCAACGGCATCCAATCCAATCCAATCCAAGTAACAGCATCCAATCCAATTCAATCCAATCCAATCCAAGTAACGGCATCCAATCCAATCGAATCCAATCCAATTAACGTCATCAAATCCAATCCAATCCAATCCAGTCCAATCCAATCCAATCAATCCAAGTAACGGCATCCAATCCTATCCAGTCCAATCCAATCAAATCCAAGTAACGGGATCCAATCAAATCCAATCCAATCCAATCCAAGTAACCGCATCCAATCCAATCCAATCCCGTTCACGGCATCCAATCCAATCCAATCCAATCCAATCCAAGTAACCGCATCCATTCCAATCCAATCGAATCCAATCCAATCCAATCAACTCCAATCTAATCCAAGTAACGGCATCCAATCCAATCCAATCCAATCCAATCCAAGTAACGGCATCCAATCCAATACAATCCAATACAATCCAATCCATTCCAAGTAACGGCATCCAATCCAATCCAATCCAATACAATCCAAGTAACGGCATTCAATCCAATCCAATTCAAGTAACGGCATCCAACCCAATCCAATGCAATCCAATCCAATCCAATCCAATCCGATCCATGGAACGGCATCCAATCCAATCCAATCCAATCCAATACAATCCAATCCAAGTAACCGCATCCAATCCAATCGAATCCAATCCAAGTAACGACATCCAACCCAATCCAAGTAACGGCATGCAATCGAATCAAATCCAATCCAATCCAAGAAACGGCATCCAACCCAATCCAATCCAATCCAATACAAGTAACGGCATCCAATCCAATCCAATCCAAGTAACGGCATGCAATCAAATCCAATCCAATCCAATCCAAGTAACGGCATCCAATCCAATCCAATCCAAGTAACGGCATTCAATCCAATCCAATCCAATCCAATCCAATCAAATCCAATCCAATCCAAATAACGGCATCCAATCCAATCCACTCCAATCCAATCCAAGTAACGGCATCCAATCCAATCCAATCCAAGAAACGGCATACAATCCAATCCAATCCAATCCAAGTAACGGCATCAAATTGAATCCAATCCAATCCAATCCAATCCAAGTAACGGCATCCAATCCAATCCAATCCAAGTAACCGCATCCAAACCAATCCAATCCAATCAAATCCAATCCAATCCAATCCAATCCTATCCAATCGAAGGAACTGCATCCAATCGAATCCAATCCAATCCAATCCAATCAATTCCAATCCAATCCAAGTAACGGCAACCAATCCAATCCAATCCAAGTAATGGCAACCAATCCGATCCAATCCAATCCAAGTAACGGTATCCAATCCAATCCAATCCAATCAAATCCAATCCAATCCAAATAGCGGCATCCAATCCAATCCACTCCAATCCAATCCAAGTAACGGCATCCAATCCAATCCAATCCAAGAAACGGCATACAATCCAATCCAATCCAGTCCAAGTAGCGGCATCAAATCCAATCCAATCCAATCCAATCCAATCCAATCCAAGTAACGGCATCCAATCCAATCCAATCCAAGTAACCGCATCCAATCCAATCCAATCCAATCAAATCCAATCCAATCCAATCCTATCCAATCGAAGGAACTGCATCCAATCGAATCCAATCCAATCCAATCCAATCAAATCCAATCCAAGTAACGGCATTCAATCCAATCCAATCCAATCCAAGTAACGGCATCCAATCCAATCCAATCAAATCCAAGTAACGGCATCCAATCCAATCCAATCCAATCCAATCCAAGGAAAGGCATCCAATCCAATCCAATCCAATCCAATCAAATTCAATCCAATCCAAGGAACGGCATCCAATCCAATCCAATCCAATCCAATCCAATCCAATCCAGGTAACGGCATCCAATCCAATCCAATCCAGTCCAATCCAATCCAATCCAATCCAATCCAAGTAACGGCATCAAATTCAATCCAATTCAAGTAACGGCAATCAATCCAATCGAATCCAATCCAATCCAATCATATCCAATCCAATCCAAGTCACGGCATGCAATCCAATCTAATCCAATCCATTACAAGTAACGGCATCCTATCCAATCCAATCCAATCCAAGAAACGGCATTCAATCCAACCCAATCCAATCCAATCCAAGCAAGGGCATCAAATTCAATCCAATCCAAGGAACGGCATCCAATCCAATCCAATCCAATCCAATCTAATCCAATCCAAGTAACGGCACGCAATCCAATCAATTCCAATCCAAGTAACCGCATACAATCCAATCCAATCCAATCCAATCCAATCCAATGGAAGGAACTGCATCCAATCGAATCCAATCCAATCCAATCCAAGTAACCGCATCCAATCCAATCCAATCCAATCAAATCCAATCTAATCCAATCCAAGGAAAGGCATCCAATCCAATCCAATCCAATCAAATCCAATCCAATCCAAGTAACGGCATCCAATCCAATCCAATCCAATCCAATCCAATCCAAGTAACGGCATCCAATGCAATCCAATCCAATCCAAGTAACGGCATCCAATCCAATCCAATCCAATCCAATGGAAGGAACTGCATCCAATCGAATCCAATCCAATCCAATCCAATCCAAGTAAACGCATCCAATCCAATCCAATCCAATCAAATCCAATCCAATCCAATCCAAGGAAAGGCATCCAATCCAATCCAATCCAATCAAATCCAATCCAATCCAAGTAACGGCTTCCAATCCAATTCAATCCAATCCAATCCAAGTAACGGCATCCAATGCAATCCAATCCAATCCAAGTAACGGCATCCAATCCGATCCAATCCAATCCACTCCAGGTCACGGCATCCAATCCAATCCCGTCCAATCCAATCCAAGTTACGGCATCCAGTCCAATCCAATCCAATCCAATCCAAGTAACGGCATACAATCCAATCCAAACCAATCCAATCGAAGTAACGGCATCCAGTCCAATCCAATCCAATCCAATCCAATGCAATGCAATGCAGTCCAATCCAAGCAACGGCATCCAATCCAATCCAATCCAAGTAACAGCATCCAATCCAATTCAATCCAATCCAATCCAAGTAACGGCATCCAATCCAATCGAATCCAATCCAATTAACGTCATCAAATCCAATCCAATCCAATCCAGTCCAATCCAATCCAATCAATCCAAGTAACGGCATCCAATCCTATCCAGTCCAATCCAATCAAATCCAAGTAACGGGATCCAATCAAATCCAATCCAATCCAATCCAAGTAACCGCATCCAATCCAATCCAATCCCGTTCACGGCATCCAATCCAATCCAATCCAATCCAATCCAAGTAACCGCATCCATTCCAATCCAATCGAATCCAATCCAATCCAATCAACTCCAATCTAATCCAAGTAACGGCATCCAATCCAATCCAATCCAATCCAATCCAAGTAACGGCATCCAATCCAATACAATCCAATACAATCCAATCCATTCCAAGTAACGGCATCCAATCCAATCCAATCCAATACAATCCAAGTAACGGCATTCAATCCAATCCAATTCAAGTAACGGCATCCAACCCAATCCAATGCAATCCAATCCAATCCAATCCAATCCGATCCATGGAACGGCATCCAATCCAATCCAATCCAATCCAATACAATCCAATCCAAGTAACCGCATCCAATCCAATCGAATCCAATCCAAGTAACGACATCCAACCCAATCCAAGTAACGGCATGCAATCGAATCAAATCCAATCCAATCCAAGAAACGGCATCCAACCCAATCCAATCCAATCCAATACAAGTAACGGCATCCAATCCAATCCAATCCAAGTAACGGCATGCAATCAAATCCAATCCAATCCAATCCAAGTAACGGCATCCAATCCAATCCAATCCAAGTAACGGCATTCAATCCAATCCAATCCAATCCAATCCAATCAAATCCAATCCAATCCAAATAACGGCATCCAATCCAATCCACTCCAATCCAATCCAAGTAACGGCATCCAATCCAATCCAATCCAAGAAACGGCATACAATCCAATCCAATCCAATCCAAGTAACGGCATCAAATTGAATCCAATCCAATCCAATCCAATCCAAGTAACGGCATCCAATCCAATCCAATCCAAGTAACCGCATCCAAACCAATCCAATCCAATCAAATCCAATCCAATCCAATCCAATCCTATCCAATCGAAGGAACTGCATCCAATCGAATCCAATCCAATCCAATCCAATCAATTCCAATCCAATCCAAGTAACGGCAACCAATCCAATCCAATCCAAGTAATGGCAACCAATCCGATCCAATCCAATCCAAGTAACGGTATCCAATCCAATCCAATCCAATCAAATCCAATCCAATCCAAATAGCGGCATCCAATCCAATCCACTCCAATCCAATCCAAGTAACGGCATCCAATCCAATCCAATCCAAGAAACGGCATACAATCCAATCCAATCCAGTCCAAGTAGCGGCATCAAATCCAATCCAATCCAATCCAATCCAATCCAATCCAAGTAACGGCATCCAATCCAATCCAATCCAAGTAACCGCATCCAATCCAATCCAATCCAATCAAATCCAATCCAATCCAATCCTATCCAATCGAAGGAACTGCATCCAATCGAATCCAATCCAATCCAATCCAATCAAATCCAATCCAAGTAACGGCATTCAATCCAATCCAATCCAATCCAAGTAACGGCATCCAATCCAATCCAATCAAATCCAAGTAACGGCATCCAATCCAATCCAATCCAATCCAATCCAAGGAAAGGCATCCAATCCAATCCAATCCAATCCAATCAAATTCAATCCAATCCAAGGAACGGCATCCAATCCAATCCAATCCAATCCAATCCAATCCAATCCAGGTAACGGCATCCAATCCAATCCAATCCAGTCCAATCCAATCCAATCCAATCCAATCCAAGTAACGGCATCAAATTCAATCCAATTCAAGTAACGGCAATCAATCCAATCGAATCCAATCCAATCCAATCATATCCAATCCAATCCAAGTCACGGCATGCAATCCAATCTAATCCAATCCATTACAAGTAACGGCATCCTATCCAATCCAATCCAATCCAAGAAACGGCATTCAATCCAACCCAATCCAATCCAATCCAAGCAAGGGCATCAAATTCAATCCAATCCAAGGAACGGCATCCAATCCAATCCAATCCAATCCAATCTAATCCAATCCAAGTAACGGCACGCAATCCAATCAATTCCAATCCAAGTAACCGCATACAATCCAATCCAATCCAATCCAATCCAATCCAATGGAAGGAACTGCATCCAATCGAATCCAATCCAATCCAATCCAAGTAACCGCATCCAATCCAATCCAATCCAATCAAATCCAATCTAATCCAATCCAAGGAAAGGCATCCAATCCAATCCAATCCAATCAAATCCAATCCAATCCAAGTAACGGCATCCAATCCAATCCAATCCAATCCAATCCAAGTAACGGCATCCAATGCAATCCAATCCAATCCAAGTAACGGCATCCAATCCAATCCAATCCAATCCACTCCAGGTCACGGCATCCAATCCAATCCAGTCCAATCCAATCCAAGTTACGGCATCCAGTCCAATCCAATCCAATCCAATCCAAGTAACGGCATACAATCCAATCCAAACCAATCCAATCGAAGTAACGGCATCCAGTCCAATCCAATCCAATCCAATCCAATGCAATGCAATGCAGTCCAATCCAAGCAACGGCATCCAATCCAATCCAATCCAAGTAACAGCATCCAATCCAATTCAATCCAATCCAATCCAAGTAACGGCATCCAATCCAATCCAATCCAATCCAATTAACGTCATCAAATCCAATCCAATCCAATCCAGTCCAATCCAATCCAATCAATCCAAGTAACGGCATCCAATCCTATCCAGTCCAATCCAATCCAATCCAAGTAACGGGATCCAATCAAATCCAATCCAATCCAATCCAAGTAACCGCATCCAATCCAATCCAATCCAGTTCACGGCATCCAATCCAATCCAATCCAATCCAAGTAACCGCATCCATTCCAATCCAATCGAATCCAATCCAATCCAATCAACTCCAATCTAATCCAAGTAACGGCATCCAATCCAATCCAATCCAATACAATCCAAGTAACGGCATTCAATCCAATCCAATTCAAGTAACGGCATCCAACCCAATCCAATGCAATCCAATCCAATCCAATCCTATCCGATCCATGGAACGGCATCCAATCCAATCCAATCCAATCCAATACAATCCAATCCAAGTAACCGCATCCAATCCAATCGAATCCAATCCAAGAAACGACATCCAATCCCATCCAAGTAACGGCATGCAATCGAATCAAATCCAATCCAATCCAAGAAACGGCATCCAACCCAATCCAATCCAATCCAATACAAGTAACGGCATCCAATCCAATCCAATCCAAGTAACGGCATGCAATCCAATCCAATCCAATCCAATCCAAGTAACGGCATCCAATCCAATCCAATCCAAGTAACGGCATTCAATCCAATCCAATCCAATCCAATCAAATCCAATCCAATCCAATCCAAATAACGGCATCCAATCCAATCCACTCCAATCCAATCCAAGTAACGGCATCCAATCCAATCCAATCCAAGAAACGGCATACAATCCAACCCAATCCAATCCAATCCAAGTAACGGCATCAAATTGAATCCAATCCAATCCAATCCAATCCAAGTAACGGCATCCAATCCAATCCAATCCAATCCAATCCAAGTACCGGAATCCAATCCAATCCAATCCAATCCAAGTAACGGCATCCAATCCAATCAAATCCAATCCAAGAAACGGCATCCAATCCAATCCAATCCAATCCAAGTAACGGCATCCAATCCAATCCAAGCCAATCCAATCCAATCCACGTAACGACATCCAATCGAATCCAATCCAATCCAATCCAAGTAACGGCATCCAACCCATCCCAATCCAATCCAATCCAATTAATTGCATCCAATCGAAGCCAATCCAATCCAATCCAATCCAATCCTATCCAAGTAACGGCATCCAATCAAATCCAATCAATTCTATTTCCAATCCAAGTAACCGCATCCAATCCAATCCAATCCAAGTCACGCATCAAATCCAATCCAATCCAATCCAATCCAAGGAACCGCTTCCAATCCAATCCAATTGAATCCAATCCAATCCAATCAACTCCAATCTAATCGAAAGAACGGCATCCAATCCAATCCAATCCAATCCAATCCAATCCAAGTAACGGCCTCCAATCCAATCCAATCCAACCCAATCCAATCCCATCCAATCCAATGCAATCCAATCCAATCCAATCCGATCCAAGGAACGGCATCCAATCTAATCCAATCAATTCCAATCCAATCCAAGTAACCGCATCCAATCCAATCCAATCCAAGTCACGCATCAAATCCAATCCAATCCAATCCAATCCAAGTAACCGCTTACAATCCAATCCAATCGAATCCAATCCAATCAAACCCAATCAAATCGAAGGAACGGCATCCAATGCAATCCAATCCAATCCAAGTAACTGCCTCCAATTCAATCCAATCCAACCCAATCCAATCCAATACAAGTAACGGCATCCAATCCAATCCAATGCAATCCAATCCAGTCCAATCCGATCCAAGGAACGGCATCCAATCCCATCCAATCTCTTCCAATCCAATCCAATCTAATCCAATCCAAGTAACCGCATCCAATCCAATCCAATCCAGTCCAATCCAAGTAACGGCATCCAATCCAATCCAATCCAATCCAATCCAAGTAATGGCATCCAATCCAATCCAATCCAATCCAAGAAACGGCATACAATCCAATCCAATCCAAGTAACGGCATCAAATTCAACCCAATCCAAGGAACGGCATCCAATCCAATCCAATCCGATCCAATCCAAGTAACGGCATCCAGTCCAATCCAATCCAATCCAATGCAATGCAATCGAATCCAAGGAACGGCATCCAATCCAATCCAATCCAATCCAAGTAACGGCATCCAATCCAATCCAATCCAATCCAATCCAATCCAATTAACGGCATCCAATCCAATCCAATCCAATCCAATCCAATCCAAGTAACGGCATCAAATTCAATCCAATCCAAGGAACGGCATCCAATCCAATCCAATCCAATCCAATCTAATCCAATCCAAGTAACGGCATCCAATCCAATCCAATCCAGTCCAATCCAATCCAATCCAATCCAATCCAATCCAAGTAACGGCATCAAATTCAATCCAATTCAAGTAACGGCAATCAATCCAATCGAATCCAATCCAATCCAATCATATCCAATCCAATCTAAGTAACGGCATGCAATACAATCTAATCCAATCCAATACAAGTAACGGCATCCAATCCAATCCAATCCAATCCAAGAAACGGCATTCAATCCAACCCAATCCAATCCAATCCAAGCAAGGGCATCAAATTCAATCCAATCCAACGAACGGCCACCAATCCAATCCAATCCAATCCAATCTAATCCAATCCAAGTAACGGCACGCAATCCAATCAATTCCAATCCAAGTAACCGCATCCAATCCAATCCATTCCAATGCAATCCAATCCAATGGAAGGAATTGCATCCAATCGAATCCAATCCAATCCAATCCAATCCAATCCAAGTAACCGCATCCAATCCAAACCAACCCAATCCAATCCAATCCAAGCAAGGGCATCAAATTCAATCCAATCCAACGAACGGCCACCAATCCAATCCAATCCAATCCAATCTAATCCAATCCAAGTAACGGCACGCAATCCAATCAATTCCAATCCAAGTAACCGCAACCAATCCAATCCAATCCAATGCAATCCAATCCAATGGAAGGAACTGCATCCAATCGAATCCAATCCAATCCAATCCAATCCAAGTAACCGCATCCAATCCAATCCAGTCCAATCCAATCCAATCCAATCCAAGTAACGGCATCAAATTCAATCCAATTCAAGTAACGGCAATCAATCCAATCGAATCCAATCCAATCCAATCATATCCAATCCAATCTAAGTAACGGCATGCAATACAATCTAATCCAATCCAATACAAGTAACGGCATCCAATCCAATCCAATCCAATCCAAGAAACGGCATTCAATCCAACCCAATCCAATCCAATCCAAGCAAGGGCATCAAATTCAATCCAATCCAACGAACGGCCACCAATCCATCCAATCCAATCCATTCTAATCCAATCCAAGTAACGGCACGCAATCCAATCAATTCCAATCCAAGTAACCGCATCCAATCCAATCCAATCCAATCCAATCCAATCCGATCCAAGGAACGGCATCCAATCAAATCCAATCAATTCCAATCCAATCCAAGTAACCGCATCCAATCCAATCCAATCCAAGTCACGCATCAAATCCAATCGAATCCAATCCAATCCAATCAACCCCAATCAAATCGAAGGAACGGCATCCAATGCAATCCAATCCAATCCAAGTAACGGCCTCCAATTCAATCCAATCCAACCCAATCCAATCCAATCCAATCCAATCCAATCCAATCCAATTAACGGCATCCAATCCAATCCAATGCAATCCAATCCAATCCAATCCGATCCAAGGAACGGCATCCAATCCAATCTATTCCAATCCAATCCAATCTAATCCAATCCAAGTAACCGCATCCAATCCAATCCAATCCAGTCCAATCCAAGTAACGGCATTCAATCCAATCCAATCCAATCCAATACAAGTAACGGCATCCAATCCTATCAATTTCCAATCCAATCCAAGTAACGGAATCCAATCCAATCCAATCCAATCCAAGTAACGGCATCCAATCCAATCCAATCCAATCCAAGAAACGGCATCCAATCCAATCCAATCCAATCCAAGTAACGGCATCCAATCCAATCCAAGCCAATCCAATCCAATCCACGGAACGACATCCAATCGAATCCAATCCAATCCAATCCAAGTAACGGCATCCAACCCATCCCAGGGAGGTTTAAACTGATTCGGGGGGGGGGGGAGGGATCCTGAGTAGTGGGGCTGAAAGTGAGGGATGCATGGATGGGGACTGCAATGCACGGCATTGCAGAGGTGGGGTGGAGCAGTGTTTGAAATGTGTATACTTCAATGCCAGGAGTATTCGCAATAAAGTGGGTGAACTTGCAGCGTGGATCAGTACCTGGGACTTCGATGTTGTGGCTATTTCAGAGACATGGATAGAGCAGGGGCAGGAATGGATGCTGCAGGTCCCGGGGTTCAAATGTTTTAGTCGAAGTAGGGAAGGAGGTAGAAGAGGGGGAGGGGTAGCATTATTGGTCAGAGATTGTATCACAGTGTCAGAGAGGAGGTTTGATGAGGACTTATCTGTTGAGGTAGTATGGGCGGAGATTAGAAATAGGAGAGGAGAGGTCACCCTGTTGGGAGTCTTTTATAGACCTCCTAAAAGTTCTTGAGAGGTTGAGGAAAGGATTGCGGAGTCAATCCTGCTTAGGAGTGAAAGTAATAGGGCAATTGTTATGGGGGATTTTAACTTGACTAATATTGACTGGAATTGTTATAGCTCTAGCTCGTTAGAGGGGTCAGTTTTTGTTCAAAGCGTGCAGGAAGGTTTTTTGACTCAGTATGTAGACAGGCCAACTAGAGGTGAGGCTATATTGGATCTGGTGCTGGGAAATGAGCCAGACCAGGTGCTAGACCTGGAAGTTGGTGTGCATTTTGGTGATAGTGACCACAATTCGGTTACGTTCACCTTAGTGATGGAAAGGGATAGGCATGAACCTCGGGCCAGTGGTTTTAGCTGGGGGAAGGGTAATTATGAGGCTATTAGGAGAGAATTAGGAAACATAGGTTGGACTAGGAGATTACAGGGACTGGGAACGTCCGACATGTGGAGTTTTTTCAAGGAGCAGCTACTGCGAGTCTGTGATAGGTATGTCCCTGTCAGGCAAGGAGGAATTGGTAGGGCTAGGGAACCGTGGTGCACCAAAAAAGTTTCTTTGTTGGTTAAAAAGAAAAAGGAGGCTTATGTTCGGATGTTTTGGGGCCACTGCTGTTTGTAATATTTATTAATGATCTGGATGAGGGTATAGTTGGGTGGATTAGCAAATTTGCTGATGACACCAAAGTCGGTGGTGTGGTAGACAGTGAGGAAGGGTGTCGTAGTTTGCAGGAAGACTTAGACAGGTTGCAAAGTTGGGCCGAGAGGTGGCGGATGGAGTTTAATGCGGAGAAGTGTGAGGTAATTCACTTTGGTAGGAATAACAGATGTGTTGAGTATAGGGCTAACGGGAGGACTTTGAATAGTGTGGAGGAGCAGAGGGATCTAGGTGTATGTGTGCATAGATCCCTGAAAGTTGGGAATCAAGTAGATAAGGTTGTTAAGAAGGCATATGGTGTCTTGGCGTTTATTGGTAGGGGGATTGAATTTAGGAGTCGTAGCGTTATGTTGCAACTGTACACAACTCTGGTGCGGCCGCACTTGGAGTACTGTGTGCAGTTCTGGTCCCCACATTACAGGAAGGATGTGGAGGCTTTGGAGAGGGTGCAGAGGAGGTTTACCAGGATGTTGCCTGGTATGGAGGGGAGATCCTATGAGGAGAGGCTGAGGGATTTGGGATTGTTTTCGCTGGAAAGGCGGCGGCTAAGAGGGGATCTTATTGAAACATATAAGATGATTAGAGGTTTAGATAGGGTGGATAGTGATAGCCTTTTTCCTCTGATGGAGAAATCCAGCACGAGGGGGCATGGCTTTAAATTGAGGGGGGGTAGTTATAGAACCGATGTCAGGGGTAGGTTCTTTACCCAGAGGGTGGTGAGGGATTGGAATGCCCTGCCAGCATCAGTAGTAAATGCGCCTAGTTTGGGGGCGTTTAAGAGATCCGTAGATAGGTTCATGGACGAAAAGAAATTGGTTTAGGTTGGAGGGTCACAGTTTTTTTTTTTTTTTAACTGGTCGGTGCAACATCGTGGGCCGAAGGGCCTGTTCTGCGCTGTAATGTTCTATGTTCTATGTTCTATGAGACGTGAGCACTCGGGTAGTGCACTAGAAAGCTTTAGATTGGCTAAGAGGGAGTTGAAGAGCGAGCTTAGAAGGGCTAAAAGGGGACATGAGAAGACTTTGGCGGATAGGGTTAAAGAGAATCCTAAGGCGTTCTATAGGTATGTCAAGAACAGAAGGTTGGTTAGGGCAAGTTTAGGGCCAGTTATAGATGGCAGAGGGAAGTTATGTGTGGAACCGGAGGAGATTGGTGAAGCATTGAACCAATATTTCTCTTCGGTGTTCACGCAAGGGGACATGAATATAGCTGAGGAGGACACTGGGTTGCAAGGGAGTAGAATAGACAGTATTACAGTTGATAAGGAGGATGTGCAGGATATTCTGGAGGGTCTGAAAATAGATAAATCCCCTGGTCCGGATGGGATTTATCCAAGGATTCTCTGGGAGGCAAGAGAAGTGATTGCAGAGCCTCTGGCTCTGATCCTCAGGTCGTCGTTGGCCTCTGGTATAGTACCAGAAGATTGGAGGTTAGCGAATGTTGTCCCATTGTTTAAGAAGGGGAACAGAGACTTCCCCGGGAATTATAGACCGGTGAGTCTCACTTCTGTTGTCGGCAAGATGTTGGAAAAAATTATAAGGGATAGGATTTATAGTTATTTGGAGAGTAATGAATTGATAGGTGATAGTCAGCATGGTTTTGTGGCAGGTAGGTCGTGCCTTACTAACCTTATTGAGTTTTTTGAGAAAGTGACCAAGGAGGTGGATGGGGGCAAGGCAGTGGACGTGGTATATATGGATTTTAGTAAGGCGTTTGATAAGGTTCACCATGGTAGGCTTCTGCAGAAAATGCAGATGTATGGGATTGGGGGTGATCTAGGAAATTGGATCAGGAATTGGCTAGCGGATAGGAAACAGAGGGTGGTGGTTGATAGTAAATATTCATCATGGAGTGCGGTTACAAGTGGTGTACCTCAGGGATCTGTTTTGGGGCCACTGCTGTTTGTAATATTTATTAATGATCTGGATGAGGGTATAGTTGGGTGGATTAGCAAATTTGCTGATGACACCAAAGTCGGTGGTGTGGTAGACAGTGAGGAAGGGTGTCGTAGTTTGCAGGAAGACTTAGACAGGTTGCAAAGTTGGGCCGAGAGGTGGCGGATGGAGTTTAATGCGGGGAAGTGTGAGGTAATTCACTTTGGTAGGAATAACAGATGTGTTGAGTATAGGGCTATCGGGAGGACTTTGAATAGTGTGGAGGAGCAGAGGGATCTAGGTGTATGTGTGCATAGATCCCTGAAAGTTGGGAATCAAGTAGATAAGGTTGTTAAGAAGGCATATGGTGTCTTGGCGTTTATTGGTAGGGGGATTGAATTTAGGAGTCGTAGCGTTATGTTGCAACTGTACACAACTCTGGTGCGGCCGCACTTGGAGTACTGTGTGCAGTTCTGGTCCCCACATTACAGGAAGGATGTGGAGGCTTTGGAGAGGGTGCAGAGGAGGTTTACCAGGATGTTGCCTGGTATGGAGGGGAGATCCTATGAGGAGAGGCTGAGGGATTTGGGATTGTTTTCGCTGGAAAGGCGGCGGCTAAGAGGGGATCTTATTGAAACATATAAGATGATTAGAGGTTTAGATAGGGTGGATAGTGATAGCCTTTTTCCTCTGATGGAGAAATCCAGCACGAGGGGGCATGGCTTTAAATTGAGGGGGGGTAGTTATAGAACCGATGTCAGGGGTAGGTTCTTTACCCAGAGGGTGGTGAGGGATTGGAATGCCCTGCCAGCATCAGTAGTAAATGCGCCTAGTTTGGGGGCGTTTAAGAGATCCGTAGATAGGTTCATGGACGAAAAGAAATTGGTTTAGGTTGGAGGGTCACAGTTTTTTTTTTTAACTGGTCGGTGCAACATCGTGGGCCGAAGGGCCTGTTCTGCGCTGTAATGTTCTATGTTCTATGTTCTAATCCAATCCAATCCCAGTAACGGCATCCAATCCAATCCAATCCAATCCAATCCAATTAACGGCATCCAATCGAAGCCAATCCAATCCAATCGAATCCTATCCAAGTAACGGCATCCAATCAAATCCAATCAATTATATTTCCAATCCAAGTAACCGCATCCAATCCAATCCAATCCAAGTCACGCATCAAATCCAATCCAATCCAATCCAATCCAAGGAACCGCTTCCAATCCAATCCAATTGAATCCAATCTAATCCAATCAACTCCAATCTAATCGAAGGAACGGCATCCAATCCAATCCAATCCAATCCAATCCAAGTAACGGCCTCCAATCCAATACAATGCAACCCAATCCAATCCCATCCAATCCAATGCAATCCAATCCAATCCAATCCGATCCAAGGAACGGCATCCAATCTAATCCAATCAATTCCAATCCAATCCAAGTAACCGCATCCAATCCAATCCAATTCAAGTCACGCATCAAATCCAATCCAATCCAATCCAATCCAAGTAACCGCTTACAATCCAATCCAATCGAATCCAATCCAATCCAATCAACCCCAATCAAATCGAAGGAACGGCATCCAATGCAATCCAATCCAATCCAAGTAACTGCCTCCAATTCAATCCAATCCAACCCAATCCAATCCAATACAAGTAACGGCATCCAATCCAGTCCAATCCAGTCCAATCCAAGTAACGGCATTCAATCCAATCCAATCCAATCCAATACAAGTAACGGCATCCAATCCTATCAATTTCCAATCCAATCCAAGTAACGGAATCCAATCGAATCCAATCCAATCCAAGTAATGGCATCCAATCCAATCCAATCCAAGAAACGGCATCCAATCCAATCCAATCCAATCCAAGTAACGGCATCCAATCCAATCCAAGCCAATCCAATCCAATCCACGTAACGACATCCAATCGAATCCAATCCAATCCAATCCAAGTAACGGCATCCAACCCATCCCAATCCAATCCAATCCCAGTAACGGCATCCAATCCAATCCAATCCAATCCAATCCAATTAACGGCATCCAATCGAAGCCAATCCAATCCAATCCAATCCAATCCTATCCAAGTAACGGCATCCAATCAAATCCAATCAATTATATTTCCAATCCAAGTAACCGCATTCAATCCAATCCAATCCAAGTCACGCATCAAATCCAATCCAATCCAATCCAATCGAAGGAACCGCTTCCAATCCAATCCAATTGAATCCAATCCAATCCAATCAACTCCAATCTAATCGAAGGAACGGCATCCAATCCAATCCAATCCAATCCAATCCAATCCAAGTAACGGCCTCCAATCCAATCCAATCCAACCCAATCCAATCCCATCCAATCCAATGCAATCCAATCCAATCCAATCCGATCCAAGGAACGGCATCCAATCTAATCCAATCAATTCCAATCCAATCCAAGTAACCGCATCCAATCCAATCCAATCCAAGTCACGCATCAAATCCAATCCAATCCAATCCAATCCAAGTAACCGCTTACAATCCAATCCAATCGAATCCAATCCAATCCAATCAACCCCAATCAAATCGAAGGAACGGCATCCAATGCAATCCAATCCAATCCAAGTAACTGCCTCCAATTCAATCCAATCCAACCCAATCCAATCCAATACAAGTAACGGCATCCAATCCAATCCAATGCAATCCAATCTCATCCAATCCAAGTAACGGCACGCAATCCAATCAATTCCAATCCAAGTAACCGCATCCAATCCAATCCAATCCAATGCAATCCAATCCAATGGAAGGAACTGCATCCAATCGAATCGAATCCAATCCAATCCAATCCAAGTAACCGCATCCAATCCAATCCAACCCAATCCAATCCAATCCAAGCAAGGGCATCAAATTCAATCCAATCCAACGAACGGCCACCAATCCAATCCAATCCAATCCAATCTAATCCAATCCAAGTAACGGCACGCAATCCAATCAATTCCAATCCAAGTAACCGCATCCAATCCAATCCAATCCAATGCAATCCAATCCAATGGAAGGAACTGCATCCAATCGAATCCAATCCAATCCAATCCAATCCAAGTAACCGCATCCAATCCAATCCAGTCCAATCCAATCCAATCCAATCCAATCCAAGTAACGGCATCAAATTCAATCCAATTCAAGTAACGGCAATCAATCCAATCGAATCCAATCCAATCCAATCATATCCAATCCAATCTAAGTAACGGCATGCAATACAATCTAATCCAATCCAATACAAGTAACGGCATCCAATCCAATCCAATCCAATCCAAGAAACGGCATTCAATCCAACCCAATCCAACCCAATCCAAGCAAGGGCATCAAATTCAATCCAATCCAACGAACGGCCACCAATCCAATCCAATCCAATCCAATCTAATCCAATCCAAGTAACGGCACGCAATCCAATCAATTCCAATCCAAGTAACCGCATCCAATCCAATCCAATCCAATGCAATCCAATCCAATGGAAGGAACTGCATCCAATCGAATCCAATCCAATCCAATCCAATCCAAGTAACCGCATCCAATCCAATCCAATCCAAGTAACCGCATCCAATCCAATCCAACCCAATCCAATCCAATCCAAGCAAGGGCATCAAATTCAATCCAATCCAACGAACGGCCACCAATCCAATCCAATCCAATCCAATCTAATCCAATCCAAGTAACGGCACGCAATCCAATCAATTCCAATCCAAGTAACCGCATCCAATCCAATCCAATCCAATGCAATCCAATCCAATGGAAGGAACTGCATCCAATCGAATCCAATCCAATCCAATCCAAGTAACCGCATCCAATCCAATCCAGTCCAATCCAATCCAATCCAATCCAATCCAGGTAACGGCATCAAATTCAATCCAATTCAAGTAACGGCAATCAATCCAATCGAATCCAATCCAATCCAATCATATCCAATCCAATCTAAGCAACGGCATGCAATACAATCTAATCCAATCCAATACAAGTAACGGCATCCAATCCAATCCAATCCAATCCAAGAAACGGCATTCAATCCAACCCAATCCAATCCAATCCAAGCAAGGGCATCAAATTCAATCCAATCCAACGAACGGCCACCAATCCAATCCAATCCAATCCAATGGAAGGAACTGCATCCAATCGAATCCAATCCAATCCAATCCAATCCAAGTAACCGCATCCAATCCAATCCAATCCAATCAAATCCTATCCAATCCAATCCAAGTAACGGCATCCAATCAAATCCAATCCAATCCAAGGAAAGGCATCCAATCCAATCCAATCCAATCAAATCCAATCCAATCCAAGTAACGGCTTCCAATCCAATCCAATCCAATCGAAGTAACGGCATCCAATCCAATCCAATCCAATCCAAGTAACGGCATCCAATCCAATCCAATCCAATCCACTCCAGGTCACGGCATCCAATCCAATCCAATCCAATCTAATCCAATCCAAGTAACGGCACGCAATCCAATCAATTCCAATCCAAGTAACCGCATCCAATCCAATCCAATCCAATGAAATCCAATCCAATGGAAGGAACTGCATCCAATAGAATCCAATCCAATCCAATCCAATCCAAGTAACCGCATCCAATCCAATCCAATCCAATCAAATCCAATCCAATCCAATCCAAGTAACGGCATCCAATCAAATCCAATCCAATCCAAGGAAAGGCATACAATCCAATCCAATCCAATCAAATCCAATCCAATCCAAGTAACGGCTTCCAATCCAATCCAATCCAATCGAAGTAACGGCATCCAATCCAATCCAATCCAATCCAAGTAACGGCATCCAATCCAATGCAATCCAATCCACTCCAGGTCACGGCATCCAATCCAATCCAGTCCAATCCAATCCATGTTACGGCATCCAATCCAATCCAATCCAATCCAAGCCAATCCAGTCCAATCCAATCCAATCCAATCCAAGTAACAGAATCCAATCCAATTCAATCCAATCCAATCCAGGTAACGGCATCCAATCCAATGCAATCCAATCCAATTAACGGCATCAAATCCAATCCAATCCAATCAATCCAAGTAACGGCATCCAATCCTATCCAGTCCAATCCAATCCAATGCAAGTAACGGGATCCAATCAAATCCAATCCAATCCAATCCAAGTAACCGCATCCAATGCAATGCAATCCACTTCACGGCATCCAATCCAATCCAATCCAAGTAACCGCATCCAATCCAATCCAATCGAATCCAATCCAATCCAATCAACTCCAATCTAATCCAAGTAACGGCATCCAATCCAATCCAATCCAATCCAAGTAACGGCATCCAATCCAATACAATCCAATCCATTCCAAGTAACGGCATCCAATCCAATCCAATCCAATCCAATCCAAGCAACGTCATTCAATCCAATCCAATTCAAGTAACGGCATCCAGCCCAATCCAATGCAATCCAATCCAATCCAATCCAATCCGATCCATGGAACGGCATCCAATCCAATCCAATCCAATCCAATACAATCCAATCCAAGTAACCGCATCCAATCAAATCCAAACCAATCCAAGTAACGGCATCCAATCCAATCCAATCCAAGTAACGGCATCCAATCCAATACAATCAAATCCAATCCAAATAGCGGCATCCAATCCAATCCACTCCAATCCAATCCAAGTAACGGCATCCAATCCAATCCAATCCAAGAAACGGCATACAATCCAATCCAATCCAATCTAGTCCAAGTAGCGGCATCAAATTCAATCCAATCCAATCCAATCCAATCCAATCCAATCCAATCCAAGTAACGGCATCCAATCCAATCCAAGTAACCGCATCCAATCCAATCCAATCCAATCAAATCCAATCCAATCCAATCCTATCCAATCGAAGGAACTGCATCCAATCGAATCCAATCCAATCCAATCCAATCAAATCCAATCCAATCCAAGTAACGGCATCCAATCCAATCCAATCCAATCCAAGTAACGGCATCCAATCCAATCCAATCCAAGTAACGGCATCCAATCCAATCCAATCCAATCCCATCCAATCCAAGGAAAGGCATCCAATCCAATCCAATCCAATCCAATCCAATCAAATCCAATCCAATCCAGGTAACGGCATCCAATCGAATCCAATCCAATCCAATCAAATCCAATCCAATCCAAGTAACGGCATCCAATCCAATCCAATCCAATCCAAGTAACAGCATCCAATCCAATCCAATCCAATCCAAGTAACGGCATCCAATCCAATCCAATCCAATTCAATCCAAGTCACGGCATCCAATACAATCCAATTCAATCCAATCCATGTTACGGCATCCAATCCAAACCCATCCAATCCAATCCAAGCCAATCCAATCCAATCCAATCCAATCCAAGTAACCGCATCCAATCCAATCCAATCCAGTCCAATCCAATCCTAGTAACGGCATCCAATCCAATCCAATCCAAGTTACAGCATCCAATCGAATCCAATCCAATCCCAGTAACGGCATCCAATCCAATCCAAGGAAAGGCATCCAATCCAATCCAATCCAATCCAATCAAATCCAATCCAATCCAAGTAACGGCATCCAATCCAATCCAATCCAATCCAATCCAAGTAACAGCATCCAATCCAATCCAATCCAATCCAAGTAACGGCATCCAATCCAATCCAATCCAATTCAATCCAAGTCACGGCATCCAATACAATCCAATTCAATCCAATCCATGTTACGGCATCCAATCCAAACCCATCCAATCCAATCCAAGCCAATCCAATCCAATCCAATCCAAGTAACGGCATACAATCCAATCCAATCCAATCCAATCCAAGTAACGGCATCCAGTCCTATCCAATCCAATCCAATCCAAACCAATGCAATGCAGTCCAATCCAAGTAACGGCATCCAATGCAATCCAATCCAATCCAATTAACGGCATCCAATCCAATCCAATCCAATCTAAGTAACGGCATCCAATCCAATCCAATCCAATACAAGTAACGGCATCCAATCCAGTACAATCCAATCCAATCCAATCCAAGTAACGGCACCCAATCCAATCCAATCCAATCCAAGAAACGGCATACAACCCAATACAATCCAATCAAATCCAAGTAACGGCATCCAATCCAATCCAATCCAAGTAACGGCATCCAATCCAATCCAAGTAACGGCATCCAATCCAATCCAATCCAATCCAAGGAAATGCATCCAATCCAATCCAATCCAATCAAATCCAATCCAATCCAAGTAACGGCATCCAATCCAATCCAATCCAATCCAAGTAACAGCATCCAATCCAATCCAATCCAAGTAACGGCATCCAATCCAATCCAATCCAATCCAAGTAACCGCATCCAATCCAATCCAATCCAAGTAACCGCATCCAATCCAATCCAATCCAGTCCAATCCAATCCTAGTAACGGCATCCAATCCAATCCAATCCAAGTTACAGCATCCAATCGAATCCAATCCAATCCAAGTAACGGCATGCAATCCAATCCAAGGAAAGGCATCCAATCCAATCCAATCCAATCCAATCAAATCCAATCCAATCCAAGTAACGGCATCCAATCCAAACAATCCAATCCAAGTAACAGCATCCAATCCAATCCAATCCAATCCAAGTAACGGCATCCAATCCAATCCAATCCAATTCAATCCAAGTCACGGCATCCAATACAATCCAATCCAATCCAATCCATGTTACGGCATCCAATCCAAGCCCATCCAATCCAATCCAAGCCAATCCAATCCAATCCAATCCAATCCAATCCAAGTAACGGCATACAATCCAATCCAATCCAATCCAAGTAACGGCATCCAATCCAATCCAATCCAATCCAAGTAACCGCATCCAATCCAATCCAATCCAATCAAATCCAATCCAATCCAATCCTATCCAATCGAAGGAACTGCATCCAATCGAATCCAATCCAAATCAATCCAATCAAATCCAATCCAATCCAAGTAACGGCATCCAATCCAATCCAATCCAATCCAAGTAACGGCATCCAATCCAATCCAATCCAATCCAAGTAACGGCATCCAATCCAATCCAATCCAATCCAAGGAAAGGCATCCAATCCAATCCAATCCAATCAAATCCAATCCAATCCAAGTAACGGCATCCAATCCAATCCAATCCAATCCAAGTAACAGCATCCAATCCAATCCAATCCAAATAACGGCATCCAATCCAATGCAATCCAATTCAAGTAACCGCATCCAATCCAATCCAATCCAAGTAACCGCATCCAATCCAATCCAATCCAGTCCAATCCAATCCTAGTAACGGCATCCAATCCAATCCAATCCAAGTTACAGCATCCAATCGAATCCAATCCAATCCAAGTAACGGCATCCAATCCAATCCAAGGAAAGGCATCCAATCCAATCCAATCCAATCAAATCCAATCCAATCCAAGTAACGGCATCCAATCCAAACAATCCAATCCAAGTAACAGCATCCAATCCAATCCAATCCAATCCAAGTAACGGCATCCAATCCAATCCAATCCAATTCAATCCAAGTCACGGCATCCAATACAATCCAATCCAATCCAATCCATGTTACGGCATCCAATCCAAACCCATCCAATCCAATCCAAGCCAATCCAATCCAATCCGATCCAATCCAAGTAACGGCATACAATCCAATCCAATCCAATCCAAGTAACGGCATCCAGTCCTATCCAATCCAATCCAATCCAAACCAATGCAATGCAGTCCAATCCAAGTAACGGCATCCAATCCAATCCAATCCAATCCAATTAACGGCATCCAATCCAATCCACTCCAATCCAATCCAAGTAACGGCATCCAATCCAGTCCAATCCAATCCAATCCAATCCAATCCAACCCAATCCGATCCTATGCAATGGAAGGAACTGCATCCAATCGAATCCAATCCAATCCAATCCAATCCAATCTAATCCAATCCAATCCAAGTAACGGCATCCAATCCAGTCCAATCCAAGTAACCGCATCCAATCCAATCCAATCAAATCCAATCCAATCCAATCCTATCCAATGGAAGGAAATGCAACCAATGGAATCCAATCCAATCCAATCCAATCAAATCCAATCCAATCCAAGTAACGGCATCCAATCCAATCCAATCCAATCCAAGTAACGGCATCCACTCCAATCCAATCTAAGTAACGGCATCCAATCCAATCCAATACAAGTAACGGCATCCAATCCAGTACAATCCAATCCAATCCAATCCAAGTAACGGCACCCAATCCAATCCAATCCAATCCAAGAAACGGCATACAACCCAATACAATCCAATCAAATCCAAGTAACGGCATCCAATCCAATCCAATCCAAGTAACGGCATCCAATCCAATCCAATCCAATCCAAGTAACGGGATCCAATCCAATTCAATCCAATCCAAGTAACGGCATCCAATCCAATCCAATCCAATACAAGTAACGGCATCCAATCCCGTACAATCCAATCCAATCCAATCCAAGTTACGGCACCCAATCCAGTCCAATCCAATCCAAGTAACGGCATCCAATCCAATGCAAGCCAATCCAATCCAATCCAAGTAACGACATCCAATCGAATCCAATCCAATCCAATTCAAGTAACGGCATCCAACGCATCCCAATCCAATCCAATCCCAGTAACGGCATCCAATCCACTCCAATTAACGGCATCCAATCAAAGTCTATCCAATCCAATCCAATCCTATCCAAGTAACGGCATCCAATTCTATCCAATCCAATCCAATCCAAGTAACGGCATCCAATCAAATCCAATCAATTCTAATCCAATCCAAGTAACCGCATCCAATCCAATCCAATCCAAGTAACCGCATCCATTCCAATCCAATCCAATCCAATCCACTCCAATCCAATCCAAGTCACGGCATCCAATACAATCCAATCCAATCCAATCCATGTTACGGCATCCAATCCAAGCCCATCCAATCCAATCCAAGCCAATCCAATCCAATCCAATCCAATCCAATCCAAGTAACGGCATACAATCCAATCCAATCCAATCCAAGTAACGGCATCCAATCCAATCCAATCCAATCCAAGTAACCGCATCCAATCCAATCCAATCCAATCAAATCCAATCCAATCCAATCCTATCCAATCGAAGGAACTGCATCCAATCGAATCCAATCCAAATCAATCCAATCAAATCCAATCCAATCCAAGTAACGGCATCCAATCCAATCCAATCCAATCCAAGTAACGGCATCCAATCCAATCCAATCCAATCCAAGTAACGGCATCCAATCCAATCCAATCCAATCCAAGGAAAGGCATCCAATCCAATCCAATCCAATCAAATCCAATCCAATCCAAGTAACGGCATCCAATCCAATCCAATCCAATCCAAGTAACAGCATCCAATCCAATCCAATCCAAATAACGGCATCCAATCCAATGCAATCCAATTCAAGTAACCGCATCCAATCCAATCCAATCCAAGTAACCGCATCCAATCCAATCCAATCCAGTCCAATCCAATCCTAGTAACGGCATCCAATCCAATCCAATCCAAGTTACAGCATCCAATCGAATCCAATCCAATCCAAGTAACGGCATCCAATCCAATCCAAGGAAAGGCATCCAATCCAATCCAATCCAATCAAATCCAATCCAATCCAAGTAACGGCATCCAATCCAAACAATCCAATCCAAGTAACAGCATCCAATCCAATCCAATCCAATCCAAGTAACGGCATCCAATCCAATCCAATCCAATTCAATCCAAGTCACGGCATCCAATACAATCCAATCCAATCCAATCCATGTTACGGCATCCAATCCAAACCCATCCAATCCAATCCAAGCCAATCCAATCCAATCCGATCCAATCCAAGTAACGGCATACAATCCAATCCAATCCAATCCAAGTAACGGCATCCAGTCCTATCCAATCCAATCCAATCCAAACCAATGCAATGCAGTCCAATCCAAGTAACGGCATCCAATCCAATCCAATCCAATCCAATTAACGGCATCCAATCCAATCCACTCCAATCCAATCCAAGTAACGGCATCCAATCCAGTCCAATCCAATCCAATCCAATCCAATCCAACCCAATCCGATCCTATGCAATGGAAGGAACTGCATCCAATCGAATCCAATCCAATCCAATCCAATCCAATCTAATCCAATCCAATCCAAGTAACGGCATCCAATCCAGTCCAATCCAAGTAACCGCATCCAATCCAATCCAATCAAATCCAATCCAATCCAATCCTATCCAATGGAAGGAAATGCATCCAATGGAATCCAATCCAATCCAATCCAATCAAATCCAATCCAATCCAAGTAACGGCATCCAATCCAATCCAATCCAATCCAAGTAACGGCATCCACTCCAATCCAATCTAAGTAACGGCATCCAATCCAATCCAATACAAGTAACGGCATCCAATCCAGTACAATCCAATCCAATCCAATCCAAGTAACGGCACCCAATCCAATCCAATCCAATCCAAGAAACGGCATACAACCCAATACAATCCAATCAAATCCAAGTAACGGCATCCAATCCAATCCAATCCAAGTAACGGCATCCAATCCAATCCAATCCAATCCAAGTAACGGGATCCAATCCAATTCAATCCAATCCAAGTAACGGCATCCAATCCAATCCAATCCAATACAAGTAACGGCATCCAATCCCGTACAATCCAATCCAATCCAATCCAAGTTACGGCACCCAATCCAGTCCAATCCAATCCAAGTAACGGCATCCAATCCAATGCAAGCCAATCCAATCCAATCCAAGTAACGACATCCAATCGAATCCAATCCAATCCAATTCAAGTAACGGCATCCAACGCATCCCAATCCAATCCAATCCCAGTAACGGCATCCAATCCACTCCAATTAACGGCATCCAATCAAAGTCTATCCAATCCAATCCAATCCTATCCAAGTAACGGCATCCAATTCTATCCAATCCAATCCAATCCAAGTAACGGCATCCAATCAAATCCAATCAATTCTAATCCAATCCAAGTAACCGCATCCAATCCAATCCAATCCAAGTAACCGCATCCATTCCAATCCAATCCAATCCAATCCACTCCAATCCAATCCAAGTAACGGCATCCAATCCAATCCAATCCAATCCAATCCATTCCAAGTCACGGCATCCAATCCAATCCAATTCAAGTAACGGCATCCAACCCAATCCAATGCAATCCAATCCAATCCAATCCAATCCAATCCAATCCGTTCCATGGAACGGCATCCAATCCAATCCAATCCAATCCAATACAATCAAATCCAAGTAACCGCATCCAATCCAATCGAATCCAATCCAAGTAACGGCATTCAATCCAATCCAATCCAATCCAAGTAACGGCATGCAATCGAATCAAATACAATCCAATCCAAGAAACGGCATCCAACCCAATCCAATCTAATCCAATCCAAGTAACGGCATCCAATCCAATCCAATCCAAGTAACGGCATGCAATCCAATCCAATCCAATCCAATCCAAGTAACGGCATCCAATCCAATCCAAGTAACGGCATTCAATCCAATCCAATCCAATCCAATCCAATCAAATCCAATCCAATCCAAATAACGGCAAGCAATCCAATCCACTCCAATCCAATCCAAGTAACGGCATCCAATCCAATCCAATCCAGGAAACGGCATACAATCCAATCCAATCCAATCCAATCCAATCCAAGTAACGGCATCAAATTCAATCCAATCCAATCCAATCCAATCCAAGTAACGGCATCCAATCCAATCCAATCCAAGTAACCGCATCCAAACGAATCCAATCCAATCAAATCCAATCCAATCCAATACAATCCTATCCAATCGAAGGAACTGCATCCAATCGAATCCAATCCAATCCAATCCAATCAAATCCAATCCAATCCAAGTAACGGCATCCAATCCAATCCAATCCAATCCAAGTAACGGGATCCAATCCAATCCAATCCAAGTAACGGCATCCAATCCAATCTAATCCAATCAAATCCAATCCAATCCAAATAGCGGCATCCAACCCAATTCACTCCAATCCAATCCAATTAACGGCATCCAATCCAATCCAATCCAAGAAACGGCATACAATCCAATCCAATCCAATCCAGTCCAAGTAGCGGCATCAAATTCAATCCCATCCAATCCAATCCAATCCAAGTAACGGCATCCAATCCAATCCAATCCAAGTAACCGCATCCAATCCAATGCTATCCAATCAAATCCAATCCACTCCAATCCAATCCTATCCAATCGAAGGAACTGCATCCAATCGAATCCAATCCAATCCAATCCAATCAAATCCAATCCAATCCAAGTAACGGCATCCAATCCAATCCAATCCAAGGAACGGCATCCAATCGAATCCAATCCAATCCAATCAAATCCAATGCAATCCAAGTAACGGCATCCAATCCAATCCAATCCAAGTAACAGCATCCAATCCAATCCAATTCAATCCAAGTAACGGCATCCAATCCAATCCAGTCCGATCCAATCCTAGTAACGGCATCCAAGACAATCCAATCCAAGTTACAGCATCCAATCGAATCCAATCCAATCCAAGTAACGGCATCCAATCCAATCCAATCCAATCCAAGTAACGGGATCCAATCCAATCCAATCCAATCCAAGTAACGGCATCCAATCCAATCCAATCCAATACAAGTAACGGCATCCAATCCCGTACAATCCAATCCAATCCAATCCAAGTTACGGCACCCAATCCAGTCCAATCCAATCCAAGCAACGGCATCCAATCCAATGCAAGCCAATCCAATCCAATCCAAGTAACGACATCCAATCGAATCCAATCCAATCCAATTCAAGTAACGGCATCCAACCCATCCCAATCCAATCCAATCCCAGTAACGGCATCCAATCCAATCCAATTAACGGCATCCAATCAAAGCCTATCCAATCCAATCCAATCCTATCCAAGTAACGGCATCCAATTATATCCAATCCAATCCAATCCAAGTAACGGCATCCAATCAAATCCAATCAATTCTAATCCAATCCAAGTAACCGCATCCAATCCAATCCAATCCAAGTAACCGCATCCATTCCAATCCAATCCAATCCAATCCACTCCAATCCAATCCAACTAACGGCATCCAATACAATCCAATCCAATACAATCCAATCCATTCCAAGTCACGGCATCCAATCCAATCCAATCCAAGTAACGGCATTCAATCCAATCCAATTCAAGTAACGGCATCCAACCCAATCCAATGCAATCCAATCCAATCCAATCCAATCCGTTCCATGGAACGGCATCCAATCCAATCCAATCCAATCCAATACAATCAAATCCAAGTAACCGCATCCAATCCAATCGAATCCAATCCAAGTAACGGCATTCAATCCAATCCAATCCAATCCAAGTAACGGCATGCAATCGAATCAAATACAATCCAATCCAAGAAACGGCATCCAACCCAATCCAATCTAATCCAATCCAAGTAACGGCATCCAATCCAATCCAATCCAAGTAACGGCATGCAATCCAATCCAATCCAATCCAATCCAAGTAACGGCATCCAATCCAATCCAAGTAACGGCATTCAATCCAATCCAATCCAATCCAATCCAATCAAATCCAATCCAATCCAAATAACGGCAAGCAATCCAATCCACTCCAATCCAATCCAAGTAACGGCATCCAATCCAATCCAATCCAGGAAACGGCATACAATCCAATCCAATCCAATCCAATCCAATCCAATCCAAGTAACGGCATCAAATTCAATCCAATCCAATCCAATCCAATCCAAGTAACGGCATCCAATCCAATCCAATCCAAGTAACCGCATCCAAACGAATCCAATCCAATCAAATCCAATCCAATCCAATACAATCCTATCCAATCGAAGGAACTGCATCCAATCGAATCCAATCCAATCCAATCCAATCAAATCCAATCCAATCCAAGTAACGGCATCCAATCCAATCCAATCCAATCCAAGTAACGGGATCCAATCCAATCCAATCCAAGTAACGGCATCCAATCCAATTTAATCCAATCAAATCCAATCCAATCCAAATAGCGGCATCCAACCCAATTCACTCCAATCCAAGTAACGGCATCCAATCCAATCCAATCCAAGAAACGGCATACAATCCAATCCAATCCAATCCAGTCCAAGTAGCGGCATCAAATTCAATCCCATCCAATCCAATCCAATCCAAGTAACGGCATCCAATCCAATCCAATCCAAGTAACCGCATCCAATCCAATGCTATCCAATCAAATGCAATCCACTCCAATCCAATCCTATCCAATCGAAGGAACTGCATCCAATCGAATCCAATCCAATCCAATCCAATCAAATCCAATCCAATCCAAGTAACGGCATCCAATCCAATCCAATCCAAGGAACGGCATCCAATCGAATCCAATCCAATCCAATCAAATCCAATGCAATCCAAGTAACGGCATCCAATCCAATCCAATCCAAGTAACAGCATCCAATCCAATCCAATTCAATCCAAGTAACGGCATCCAATCCAATCCAGTCCAATCCAATCCTAGTAACGGCATCCAAGACAATCCAATCCAAGTTACAGCATCCAATCGAATCCAATCCAATCCAAGTAACGGCATCCAATCCAATCCAATCCAAGAAAAGGCATCCAATACAATCCAATCCAATCCAGTCAAATCCAATCCAATCCAAGTAACGGCATCCAATCCAATCCAATCCAATCCAAGTAACAGCATCCAATCCAATCCAATCCAATCCAAGTAACGGCATCCAATCCAATCCAATCCAATCCAATTCAATCCAAGTCACGGCATCCAATCCAATCCAATCCAATCCATGTTACGGCATCCAATCCAAACCCATCCAATCCAATCCAAGCCAATCCAATCCAATCCAATCCAATCCAATCCAAGTAACGGCATACAATCCAATCCCATCCAATCCAATCCAAGTAACGGCATCCAGTTCTATCCAATCCAATCCAATCCAATCCATTTAACGGCATCCAATCCAATCCAATCCAATCCAGGTAACGGCATCCAATCCAATCCAATCCAATCCAAGTAACGGCATCCAATCCAATCCACTCCAAGTAACGGCATCCAACCCAATCCAATACAATCCAATCCAATCCGATCCAAGGAATGGCATCCCATCCAATCCAATCCAATCCAATACAATCCAATCCAAGTAACCGCTTCCAATCCAATCCAATCCAATTCAAGTAACGGCATCCAATCCAATCCAATCCAATCCAAGTAACGTCATCCAATCCAATCCAATCCAATCCAAGTAACGGCATGCAATCGAATCGAATCCACTCCAATCCAAGTAACGGCATCCAATCCAATCCAATCCAAGTAACGGCATCCAATCCAATCCAATCCAATCCAAGTAACGGCATCCAATCCAATCCAATCCAAGTAACGGCATTCAATCCAATCCAATCCAATGCAATCCAATCAAATCCAATCCAATTAACGGCATCCAATCCAATCCACTCCAATCCAATCCAAGTAACGGCATCCAATCCAATCCAATCCAATCCAAGAAACGGCATACAATCCAATCCAATCCAATGCAATACAAGTAACGGCATCAAATTCAAACCAATCCAAGAAACGGCATGCAACCCAATCCAATCCAATCCAATCCAAGTAACGGCATCCAATCCAATCCAATCCAATCCAAGTAACGGCATCCAATCCAATACAATCAAAGTAACGGCATTCAATCCAATCCAATCCAATCCAATCCAATCAAATCCAATCCAATCCAAGTAACGGCATCCAATCCAATCCACTTCAATCCAATCCAAGTAACGGCATCCAATCCAATCCAATACAATTCAATCCAAGAAACGGCATACTATCCAATCCAATCCAATGCAATCCAAGTAACGGCATCAAATTCAATCCAATCCAAGGAACGGCATCCAATCCAATCCAATCCAAGTAACCGCATCCAATCCAATCCAATCCAACCCAATCCAATCCAATCCAATCCAATCCTATCCAATGGAAGGAACTGCATCCAATTGAATCCAATCCAATCCAATCCAATCCAATCAAATCCAATCCAATCCAAGTCACGGCATCCAATCTAATCCAATCCAATCCAAGTAACGGCATCCAATCCAATCCAAGTAACGGCATTCAATCCAATCCAATCCAATCCAATCAAATCCAATGCAATCCAAGTAACGGCATCCAATCCAATCCACTCCAATCCAATCCAAGTAACGGCATCCAATCCAATCCAATCCAATCCAAACCAATCCTATCCTATCCAATGGAAGGAACTGCATCCAATCGAATCCAATCGAATCCAATCCAATCCAATCAAATCCAATCCAATCCAAGTAACGGCATCCAATCCAATCCAATCCAAGTAACCGCATCCAATCCAATCTAATCCAATCAAATCCAATCCAATCCAATCCTATCCAATGGAAGGAAATGCATCCAATCGAATCCAATCCAATCCAATCCAATCAAATCCAATCCAATCCAAGTAACGGCATCCAATCCAATCCAATCCAATCCAAGTAACGGCATCCAATCCAATCCAATCCAATCTAAGTAACGGCATCCAATCCAATCCAGTCCATTACAAGTAACGGCGTCCAATCCAGTACAATCCAATCCAATCCAATCCAAGTAACGGCACCCAATCCAATCCAATTCAAACCAAGAAACGGCATACAACCCAATACAATCCAATCAAATCCAAGTAACGGCATCCAATCCAATCCAATCCAAGTAACGGCATCCAATCCAATCCAATCCAATCCAAGTAACGGCATCTAATCCAATCCAATCCAATCCAAGTAACGGCATCCAATCCAATCCAATCCAATACAAGTAACAGCATCCAATCCAGTACAATCCAATCCAATCCAATCCAAGTAACGGCACCCAATCCAGTCCAATACAATCCAAGGAACGGCATCCAATCCAATCCAATCCAATCCAAGTAACGGCATCCAATCCAATCCAAGCCAATCCAATCCAATCCAAGTAACGACATCCAATCGAATCCAATCCAATCCAATCCAAGTAACGGCATCCAACCCATCCCAATCCAATCCAATCCCAGTAACGGCATCCAATCCAATCCAATCCAATTAACGGCATCCAATCCAATCCAAGCCAGTCCAATCCAATCCAATCCAATCCTATCCAAGTAACGGCATCCAATTCTAACCCATCCAATCCAATCCAATCCAATCCAAGTAACGGCATCCAATCAAATCCAATCAATTCTAATCCAATCCAAGTAACCGCATCCAATCCAATCCAATCCAAGTCACGCATCAAATCCAATCCAATCCAATCCAATCCAAGTAACCGCTTCCAATCCAATCCAATCGACTCCAATCCAATCCAATCAACTCCAATCTAATCGAAGGAACGGCATCCAATCCAATCCAAGTAAAGGCCTCCAATCCAAGCCAATCCAACCCAATCCAATCCAATGCAATCCAATCCAAGTAACGGCATCCAATCCAATCCAATGCAATCCAATCCAATCCAATCCGAACCAAGGAACGGCATCCAATCAAATCCAATCAATTCCAATCCAATACAAGTAACCGCATCCAATCCAATCCAATCCAAGTCACGCATCAAATCCAATCGAATCCAATCCAATCCAAGTAACCGCTTACAATCCAATCCAATCTAATGCAATCCAATCCAATCCAATCAACTCCAATGAAATCGAAGGAACGGCATCCAATGCAATCCAATCCAATCCAAGTAACGGCCTCCTATTCAATCCAATCCAACCCAATCCAATCCAATCCAATCCAAGTAACGGCATCCAATCCAATCCAATGCAATCCAATCCAATCCAATCCGATCCAAGGAACGGCATCCAATGCAATCCAATCTATTCCAATCCAATCCAATCTAATCCAATCCAAGTAACCGCATCCAATCCAATCCAATCCAATCCAGTCCAATCCAAGTAACGGCATTCAATCCAATCCAATCCAATCCAATCCAAGTAACGGCATCCAATTCTATCAATTTCCAATCCAATCCAAGTAACGGAATCCAATCCAATCCAATCCAATCCAAGTAACGGCATCCAATCCAATCCAATCCAAGCCAAGAAACGGCATCCAATCCAATCCAATCCAATCCAAGTAACGGCATCCAATCCAATCCAAGCCAATCCAATCCAATCCAAGTAACGACATCCAATCGAATCCAATCCAATCCAATCCAAGTAACGGCATCCAACCCATCCCAATCCAATCCAATCCCAGTAACGGCATCCAATCCAATCCAATCCAATCCAAGTAACGGCCTCCAATCCAATCCAATCCAACCCAATCCAATCCAATCCAATCCAAGTAACGGCATCCAATCCAATCCAATGCAATCCAATCCAATCCAATCCGATCCAAGGAACGGCATCCAATCAAATCCAATCAATTCCAATCCAATCCAAGTAACCGCATCCAATCCAATCCAATCCAAGTCACGCATCAAATCCAATCGAATCCAATCCAATCTAAGTAACCGCTTACAATTCAATCCAATCGAATCGAATCCAATCCAATCAACCCAAATCAAATCGAAGGAACGGCATCCAATGCAATCCAATCCAATCCAAGTAACGGCCTGCAATTCAATACAATCCTACCCAATCCAATCCAATCCAATCCAAGTAACGGCATCCAATCCAATCCAATGCAATCCAATCCAATCCAATCCGATCCAAGGAACGGCATCAAATCCAATCCAATCTATTCCAATCCAATCCAATCTAATTCAATCCAAGTTACCGCATCCAATCCAATCCAATCCAATCCAATTCAATCCAAGTAACGGCATCCAATCCTATCAATTTCCAATCCAATCCAAGGAACGGAATCCAATCCAATCCAATCCAATCCACGTAACGGCATCCAATCCAAGCCAATCCAATCCAATCCAAGAAACGGCATCCAATCCAATCCAATCCAATCGAAGTAACGGAATCCAATCCAATCCAAGCCAATCCAATCCAATCCAATCCAAGTAACGACATCCAATCGAATCCAATCCAATCCAAGTAACGGCATCCAACCCATCCCAATCCAATCCAATCCCAGTAACGGCATCCAATCCAATCCAATCCAATCCAATCCAATTAACGGCATCCAATCCAAGCCAATCCAATCCAATCCAATCCAATCCTATCCAAGTAACGGCATCCAATTCTATCCAATCCAATCCAATCCAATCCAAGTAACGGCATCCAATCAAATCCAATCAATTCTAATCCAATCCAAGTAACCGCATCCAATCCAATCCATTCCAATTCAATCGAATCCAATTCAATCCAATCGAAGTAACCGCATCCAAACCAATCAAATCCAATCCAAGGAACGGCATCCAATCCAATCCAATCCAATCCATGTAACGACATCCAATCCAATGCAATCCAATCCAAGTAACCGCATCCAATCCAATCCAATCCAATCCAAGTCAAGGCATCCAATCCAATCCAATCCAAGTAACCGCATCCAATCCAATCCAATCCAAGTAACAGCATCCAATCCAATCCAATCCAAATAACGGCATCCAATCCAATCCAATCCAATTCAAGTAACCGCATCCAATCCAATCCAATCCAAGTAACCGCATCCAATCCAATCCAATCCAGTCCAATCCAATCCTAGTAACGGCATCCAATCCAATCCAATCCAAGTTACAGCATCCAATCGAATCCAATCCAATCCAAGTAACGGCATCCAATCCAATCCAAGGAAAGGCATCCAATCCAATCCAATCCAATCAAATCCAATCCAATCCAAGTAACGGCATCCAATCCAAACAATCCAATCCAAGTAACAGCATCCAATCCAATCCAATCCAATCCAAGTAACGGCATCCAATCCAATCCAATCCAATTCAATCCAAGTCACGGCATCCAATACAATCCAATCCAATCCAAGTAACGGCATACAATCCAATCCAATCCAATCCAAGTAACGGCATCCAGTCCTATCCAATCCAATCCAATCCAAACCAATGCAATGCAGTCCAATCCAAGTAACGGCATCCAATCCAATCCAATCCAATCCAATTAACGGCATCCAATCCAATCCACTCCAATCCAATCCAAGTAACGGCATCCAATCCAGTCCAATCCAATCCAATCCAATCCAATCCAACCCAATCCGATCCTATGCAATGGAAGGAACTGCATCCAATCGAATCCAATCCAATCCAATCCAATCCAATCTAATCCAATCCAATCCAAGTAACGGCATCCAATCCAGTCCAATCCAAGTAACCGCATCCAATCCAATCCAATCAAATCCAATCCAATCCAATCCTATCCAATGGAAGGAAATGCATCCAATGGAATCCAATCCAATCCAATCCAATCAAATCCAATCCAATCCAAGTAACGGCATCCAATCCAATCCAATCCAATCCAAGTAACGGCATCCACTCCAATCCAATCTAAGTAACGGCATCCAATCCAATCCAATCCAATACAAGTAACGGCATCCAATCCAGTACAATCCAATCCAATCCAATCCAAGTAACGGCACCCAATCCAATCCAATCCAATCCAAGAAACGGCATACAACCCAATACAATCCAATCAAATCCAAGTAACGGCATCCAATCCAATCCAATCCAAGTAACGGCATCCAATCCAATCCAATCCAATCCAAGTAACGGGATCCAATCCAATCCAATCCAATCCAAGTAACGGCATCCAATCCAATCCAATCCAATACAAGTAACGGCATCCAATCCCGTACAATCCAATCCAATCCAATCCAAGTTACGGCACCCAATCCAGTCCAATCCAATCCAAGTAACGGCATCCAATCCAATGCAAGCCAATCCACTCCAATCCAAGTAACGACATCCAATCGAATCCAATCCAATCCAATTCAAGTAACGGCATCCAACGCATCCCAATCCAATCCAATCCCAGTAACGGCATCCAATCCAATCCAATTAACGGCATCCAATCAAAGCCTATCCAATCCAATCCAATCCTATCCAAGTAACGGCATCCAATTCTATCCAATCCAATCCAATCCAAGTAACGGCATCCAATCAAATCCAATCAATTCTAATCCAATCCAAGTAACCGCATCCAATCCAATCCAATCCAAGTAACCGCATCCATTCCAATCCAATCCAATCCAATCCACTCCAATCCAATCCAAGTAACGGCATCCAATCCAATCCAATCCAATCCAATCCAATCCATTCCAAGTCACGGCATCCAATCCAATCCAATCCAAGTAACGGCATTCAATCCAATCCAATTCAAGTAACGGCATCCAACCCAATCCAATGCAATCCAATCCAATCCAATCCAATCCGTTCCATGGAACGGCATCCAATCCAATCCAATCCAATCCAATACAATCAAATCCAAGTAACCGCATCCAATCCAATCGAATCCAATCCAAGTAACGGCATTCAATCCAATCCAATCCAATCCAAGTAACGGCATGCAATCGAATCAAATCCAATCCAATCCAAGAAACGGCATCCAACCCAATCCAATCTAATCCAATCCAAGTAACGGCATCCAATCCAATCCAATCCAAGTAACGGCATGCAATCCAATCCAATCCAATCCAATCCAAGTAACGGCATCCAATCCAATCCAAGTAACGGCATTCAATCCAATCCAATCCAATCCAATCCAATCAAATCCAATCCAATCCAAATAACGGCAAGCAATCCAATCCACTCCAATCCAATCCAAGTAACGGCATCCAATCCAATCCAATCCAGGAAACGGCATACAATCCAATCCAATCCAATCCAATCCAATCCAAGTAACGGAATCAAATTCAATCCAATCCAATCCAATCCAATCCAAGTAACGGCATCCAATCCAATCCAATCCAAGTAACCGCATCCAAACGAATCCAATCCAATCAAATCCAATCCAATCCAATACAATCCTATCCAATCGAAGGAACTGCATCCAATCGAATCCAATCCAATCCAATCCAATCAAATCCAATTCAATCCAAGTAACGGCATCCAATCCAATCCAATCCAATCCAAGTAACGGGATCCAATCCAATCCAATCCAAGTAACGGCATCCAATCCAATCTAATCCAATCAAATCCAATCCAAATAGCGGCATCCAACCCAATTCACTCCAATCCAATCCAATTAACGGCATCCAATCCAATCCAATCCAAGAAACGGCATACAATCCAATCCAATCCAATCCAGTCCAAGTAGCGGCATCAAATTCAATCCCATCCAATCCAATCCAATCCAAGTAACGGCATCCAATCCAATCCAATCCAAGTAACCGCATCCAATCCAATGCTATCCAATCCACTCCAATCCAATCCTATCCAATCGAAGGAACTGCATCCAATCGAATCCAATCCAATCCAATCCAATCAAGTCCAATCCAATCCAAGTAACGGCATCCAATCCAATCCAATCCAAGGAACGGCATCCAATCGAATCCAATCCAATCCAATCAAATCCAATGCAATCCAAGTAACGGCATCCAATCCAATCCAATCCAAGTAACAGCATCCAATCCAATCCAATTCAATCCAAGTAACGGCATCCAATCCAATCCAGTCCAATCCAATCCTAGTAACGGCATCCAAGACAATCCAATCCAAGTTACAGCATCCAATCGAATCCAATCCAATCCAAGTAACGGCATCCAATCCAATCCAATCCAATCCAAGTAACGGGATCCAATCCAATGCAATCCAATCCAAGTAACGGCATCCAATCCAATCCAATCCAATACAAGTAACGGCATCCAATCCCGTACAATCCAATCCAATCCAATCCAAGTTACGGCACCCAATCCAGTCCAATCCAATCCAAGCAACGGCATCCAATCCAATGCAAGCCAATCCAATCCAATCCAAGTAACGACATCCAATGGAATCCAATCCAATCCAATTCAAGTAACGGCATCCAACCCATCCCAATCCAATCCAATCCCAGTAACGGCATCCAATCCAATCCAATTAACGGCATCCAATCAAAGCCTATCCAATCCAATCCAATCCTATCCAAGTAACGGCATCCAATTCTATCCAATCCAATCCAATCCAAGTAACGGCATCCAATCAAATCCAATCAATTCTAATCCAATCCAAGTAACCGCATCCAATCCAATCCAATCCAAGTAACCGCATCCATTCCAATCCAATCCAATCCAATCCACTCCAATCCAATCCAACTAACGGCATCCAATACAATCCAATCCAATACAATCCAATCCATTCCAAGTCACGGCATCCAATCCAATCCAAGTAACGGCATTCAATCCAATCCAATTCAAGTAACGGCATCCAACCCAATCCAATGCAATCCAATCCAATCCAATCCAATCCGTTCCATGGAACGGCATCAAATTCAATCCCATCCAATCCAATCCAATCCAAGTAACGGCATCCAATCCAATCCAATCCAAGTAACAGCATCCAATCCAATGCTATCCAATCAAATCCAATCCACTCCAATCCAATCCTATCCAATCGAAGGAACTGCATCCAATCGAATCCAATCCAATCCAATCCAATCAAATCCAATCCAATCCAAGTAACGGCATCCAATCCAATCCAATCCAAGGAACGGCATCCAATCGAATCCAATCCAATCCAATCAAATCCAATGCAATCCAAGGAACGGCATCCAATCCAATCCAATCCAAGTAACAGCATCCAATCCAATCCAATTCAATCCAAGTAACGGCATCCAATCCAATCCAGTCCAATCCAATCCAATAACGGCATCCAAGACAATCCAATCCAAGTTACAGCATCCAATCGAATCCAATCCAATCCAAGTAACGGCATCCAATCCAATCCAATCCAATCCAAGAAAAGGCATCCAATACAATCCAATCCAATCCAGTCAAATCCAATCCAATCCAAGTAACGGCATCCAATCCAATCCAATCCAATCCAAGTAACAGCATCCAATCCAATCCAATCCAATCCAAGTAACGGCATCCAATCCAATCCAATCCAATCCAATTCAATCCAAGTCACGGCATCCAATCCAATCCAATCCAATCCATGTTACGGCATCCAATCCAAACCCATCCAATCCAATCCAAGCCAATCCAATCCAATCCAATCCAATCCAATCCAAGTAACGGCATACAATCCAATCCCATCCAATCCAATCCAAGTAACGGCATCCAGTTCTATCCAATCCAATCCAATCCAATCCATTTAACGGCATCCAATCCAATCCAATCCAATCCAGGTAACGGCATCCAATCCAATCCAATCCAATCCAAGTAACGGCATCCAATCCAATCCACTCCAAGTAACGGCATCCAACCCAATCCAATACAATCCAATCCAATCCGATCCAAGGAATGGCATCCCATCCAATCCAATCCAATCCAATACAATCCAATCCAAGTAACCGCTTCCAATCCAATCCAATCCAATTCAAGTAACGGCATCCAATCCAATCCAATCCAATCCAAGTAACGTCATCCAATCCAATCCAATCCAATCCAAGTAACGGCATGCAATCGAATCGAATCCACTCCAATCCAAGTAACGGCATCCAATCCAATCCAATCCAAGTAACGGCATCCAATCCAATCCAATCCAATCCAAGTAACGGCATCCAATCCAATCCAATCCAAGTAACGGCATTCAATCCAATCCAATCCAATGCAATCCAATCAAATCCAATCCAATTAACGGCATCCAATCCAATCCACTCCAATCCAATCCAAGTAACGGCATCCAATCCAATCCAATCCAATCCAAGAAACGGCATACAATCCAATCCAATCCAATGCAATACAAGTAACGGCATCAAATTCAAACCAATCCAAGAAACGGCATGCAACCCAATCCAATCCAATCCAATCCAAGTAACGGCATCCAATCCAATCCAATCCAATCCAAGTAACGGCATCCAATCCAATACAATCAAAGTAACGGCATTCAATCCAATCCAATCCAATCCAATCCAATCAAATCCAATCCAATACAAGTAACGGCATCCAATCCAATCCACTTCAATCCAATCCAAGTAACGGCATCCAATCCAATCCAATACAATTCAATCCAAGAAACGGCATAGTATCCAATCCAATCCAATGCAATCCAAGTAACGGCATCAAATTCAATCCAATCCAAGGAACGGCATCCAATCCAATCCAATCCAAGTAACCGCATCCAATCCAATCCAATCCAACCCAATCCAATCCAATCCAATCCAATCCAATCCAATCCAATCCAATCCTATCCAATGGAAGGAACTGCATCCAATTGAATCCAATCCAATCCAATCCAATCCAATCAAATCCAATCCAATCCAAGTCACGGCATCCAATCTAATCCAATCCAATCCAAGTAACGGCATCCAATCCAATCCAAGTAACGGCATTCAATCCAATCCAATCCAATCCAATCAAATCCAATGCAATCCAAGTAACGGCATCCAATCCAATCCACTCCAATCCAATCCAAGTAACGGCATCCAATCCAATCCAAACCAATCCTATCCTATCCAATGGAAGGAACTGCATCCAATCGAATCCAATCGAATCCAATCCAATCCAATCAAATCCAATCCAATCCAATCCAATCCAAGTAACGGCATCCAATCCAATCCAATCCAAGTAACCGCATCCAATCCAATCTAATCCAATCAAATCCAATCCAATCCAATCCTATCCAATGGAAGGAAATGCATCCAATCGAATCCAATCCAATCCAATCCAATCAAATCCAATCCAATCCAAGTAACGGCATCCAATCCAATCCAATCCAATCCAAGTAACGGCATCCAATCCAATCCAATCCAATCTAAGTAACGTCATCCAATCCAATCCAATCCATTACAAGTAACGGCATCCAATCCAGTACAATCCAATCCAATCCAATCCAAGTAACGGCACCCAATCCAATCCAATTCAAACCAAGAAACGGCATACAACCCAATACAATCCAATCAAATCCAAGTAACGGCATCCAATCCAATCCAATCCAAGTAACGGCATCCAATCCAATCCAATCCAATCCAAGTAACGGCATCTAATCCAATCCAATCCAATCCAAGTAACGGCATCCAATCCAATCCAATCCAATACAAGTAACGGCATCCAATCCAGTACAATCCAATCCAATCCAATCCAAGTAACGGCACCCAATCCAGTCCAATACAATCCAAGGAACGGCATCCAATCCAATCCAATCCAATCCAAGTAACGGCATCCAATCCAATCCAAGCCAATCCAATCCAATCCAAGTAACGACATCCAATCGAATCCAATCCAATCCAATCCAAGTAACGGCATCCAACCCATCCCAATCCAATCCAATCCCAGTAACGGCATCCAATCCAATCCAATCCAATTAACGGCATCCAATCCAATCCAAGCCAGTCCAATCCAATCCAATCCAATCCTATCCAAGTAACGGCATCCAATTCTAACCAATCCAATCCAATCCAATCCAATCCAAGTAACGGCATCCAATCAAATCCAATCAATTCTAATCCAATCCAAGTAACCGCATCCAATCCAATCCAATCCAAGTCACGCATCAAATCCAATCCAATCCAATCCAATCCAAGTAACCGCTTCCAATCCAATCCAATCGACTCCAATCCAATCCAATCAACTCCAATCTAATCGAAGGAACGGCATCCAATCCAATCCAAGTAAAGGCCTCCAATCCAATCCAATCCAACCCAATCCAATCCAATGCAATCCAATCCAAGTAACGGCATCCAATCCAATCCAATGCAATCCAATCCAATCCAATCCGAACCAAGGAACGGCATCCAATCAAATCCAATCAATTCCAATCCAATACAAGTAACCGCATCCAATCCAATCCAATCCAAGTCACGCATCAAATCCAATCGAATCCAATCCAATCCAAGTAACCGCTTACAATCCAATCCAATCTAATGCAATCCAATCCAATCCAATCAACTCCAATGAAATCGAAGGAACGGCATCCAATGCAATCCAATCCAATCCAAGTAACGGCCTCCTATTCAATCCAATCCAACCCAATCCAATCCAATCCAATCCAAGTAACGGCATCCAATCCAATCCAATGCAATCCAATCCAATCCAATCCGATCCAAGGAACGGCATCCAATGCAATCCAATCTATTCCAATCCAATCCAATCTAATCCAATCCAAGTAACCGCATCCAATCCAATCCAATCCAATCCAGTCCAATCCAAGTAACGGCATTCAATCCAATCCAATCCAATCCAATCCAAGTAACGGCATCCAATCCTATCAATTTCCAATCCAATCCAAGTAACGGAATCCAATCCAATCCAATCCAATCCAAGTAACGGCATCCAATCCAATCCAATCCAAGCCAAGAAACGGCATCCAATCCAATCCAATCCAATCCAAGTAACGGCATCCAATCCAATCCAAGCCAATCCAATCCAATCCAAGTAACGACATCCAATCGAATCCAATCCAATCCAATCCAAGTAACGGCATCCAACCCATCCCAATCCAATCCAATCCCAGTAACGGCATCCAATCCAATCCAATCCAATCCAAGTAACGGCCTCCAATCCAATCCAATCCAACCCAATCCAATCCAATCCAATCCAAGTAACGGCATCCAATCCAATCCAACGCAATCCAATCCAATCCAATCCGATCCAAGGAACGGCATCCAATCAAATCCAATCAATTCCAATCCAATCCAAGTAACCGCATCCAATCCAATCCAATCCAAGTCACGCATCAAATCCAATCGAATCCAATCCAATCTAAGTAACCGCTTACAATTCAATCCAATCGAATCGAATCCAATCCAATCAACCCAAATCAAATCGAAGGAACGGCATCCAATGCAATCCAATCCAATCCAAGTAACGGCCTGCAATTCAATACAATCCTACCCAATCCAATCCAATCCAATCCAATCCAAGTAACGGCATCCAATCCAATCCAATGCAATCCAATCCAATCCAATCCGATCCAAGGAACGGCATCAAATCCAATCCAATCTATTCCAATCCAATCCAATCTAATTCAATCCAAGTTACCGCATCCAATCCAATCCAATCCAATCCAATTCAATCCAAGTAACGGCATCCAATCCTATCAATTTCCAATCCAATCCAAGGAACGGAATCCAATCCAATCCAATCCAATCCACGTAACGGCATCCAATCCAAGCCAATCCAATCCAATCCAAGAAACGGCATCCAATCCAATCCAATCCAATCGAAGTAACGGAATCCAATCCAATCCAAGCCAATCCAATCCAATCCAAGTAACGACATCCAATCGAATCCAATCCAATCCAAGTAACGGCATCCAACCCATCCCAATCCAATCCAATCCCAGTAACGGCATCCAATCCAATCCAATCCAATCCAATCCAATTAACGGCATCCAATCCAAGCCAATCCAATCCAATCCAATCCAATCCTATCCAAGTAACGGCATCCAATTCTATCCAATCCAATCCAATCCAATCCAAGTAACGGCATCCAATCAAATCCAATCAATTCTAATCCAATCCAAGTAACCGCATCCAATCCAATCCATTCCAATTCAATCGAATCCAATTCAATCCAATCGAAGTAACCGCATCCAAACCAATCAAATCCAATCCAAGGAACGGCATCCAATCCAATCCAATCCAATCCATGTAACGACATCCAATCCAATGCAATCCAATCCAAGTCAAGGCATCCAATCCAATCCAATCCAAGTAACCGCATCCAATCCAATCCAATCCAAGTAACGGCATCCAATCCAATACAATCCAATCCTGTCCAATCCAATCCAATCCAAGTAACCGCAACCAATCCATTCCAATCCAATCCAATCCTAATAACGGCAACCAATCCAATCCAATCCAAGTAACGGCCTCCAATTCAATCCAATCCAACCCAATCCAATCCAATCCAAGTAACGGCATCCAATCAAATACAATCAATTCTAATCCAATCCAAGTAAACGCATCCAATCCAATCCAATCCAAGTCACGCATCAAATCCAATCCAATCCAATCCAATCCAAGTAGCCGCTTCCAATCCAATCCAATCGAATCCAATCCAATCCTATCAACCCCAATTAAATCGAAGGAACGGCATCCAATGCAATCCAATCCAATCCAAGTAACGGCCTCCAATTCAATCCAATCCAACCCAATCCAATCCAATCCAAGTAACGGCATCCAATCCAATCCAATGCAATCCAATCCAATCCAATCCGATCCAAGGAACGGCATCCAATCCCATCCAATCTATTCCAATACAATCCAATCTAATCCAATCCAAGTAACCGCATCCAATCCAATCCAATCCAGTCCAATCCAAGTAACGGCATTCAATCCAATCCAATCCAATCCAATCCAATCCAAGTAACGGCATCCAATCCTATCAATTTCCAATCCAATCCAAGTAACGGAATCCAATCCAATCCAATCCAAGTAACGGCATCCAATCCAATCCACTCCAAGTAACGGCATCCAACCCAATCCAATACAATCCAATCCAATCCAATCCGATCCAAGGAATGGCATCCCATCCAATCCAATCCAATCCAATACAATCCAATGCAAGTAACCGCATCCAATCCAATCCAATCCAATTCAAGTAACGGCATCCAATCCAATCCAATCCAAGTAACGTCATCCAATCCAATCCAATCCAATCCAACTAACGGCATGCAATCGAATCGAATCCAATCCAATCCAAGAAACGGCATCCAACCAAATTCAATCCACTCCAATCCAAGTAACGGCATCCAATCCAATACAAGTAACGGCATCCAATCCAATCCAATCCAATCCAAGTAACGGCATCCAATCCAATCCAAGTAACGGCATTCAATCCAATCCAATCCAATGCAATCCAATCAAATCCAATCCAATCCAAGTAACGGCATCCAATCCAATCCACTCCAATCCAATCCAAGTAACGGCATCCAATCCAATCCAATCCAATCCAAGAAACGGCATACAATCCAATCCAATCCAATGCAATCCAAGTAACGGCATCAAATTCAATCCAATCCAAAAAACGGCATCCAACCCAATCCAATCCAATCCAATCGAAGTAACGGCATCCAATCCAATCCAATCCAAGTAACGGCATCCAATCCAATCCAATCCAATCCAAGTAACGGCATCCAATCCAATCCAATCCAGGTAACGGCATTCAATCCAATCCAATCCAATCCAATCCAATCAAATCCAATCCAATCCAAGTAACGGCATCCAATCCAATCCTCTCCAATCCAATCCAAGTAACGGCATCCAATCCAATCCAATCCAATCCAATCCTAGAAACGGCATACAATCCAATCCAATCCAATGCAATCCAAGTAACGGCATCAAATTCAATCCAATCCAAGGAACGGCATCCAATCCAATCCAATCCAAGTAACCGCATCCAATCCAATCCAATCCAATCAAACCAAATCCAATCCAATCCTATCCAATGGAAGGAACTGCATCCAATTGAATACAATCCAATCCAATCCAATCCAATCAAATCCAATCCAATCCAAGTAACGGCATCCAATCCAATCCAATCCAAGTAACGGCATCCAATCCAATCCAATCCAAGTAACGGCATTCAATCCAATCCAATCCAATCAAATCCAATGCAATCCAAGTAACGGCATCCAATCCAATCCACTCCAATCCAATCCAAGTAACGGCATCCAATCCAGTCCAATCCAATCCAATCCAATCCAATCCAACCCAATCCGATCCTATCCAATGGAAGGAACTGCATCCAATCGAATCCAATCCAATCCAATCCAATCCAATCTAATCCAATCCAATCCAAGTAACGGCATCCAATCCAATCCAATCCAAGTAACCGCATCCAATCCAATCCAATCAAATCCAATCCAATCCAATCCTATCCAATGGAAGGAAATGCATCCAATGGAATCCAATCCAATCCAATCAAATCCAATCCAATCCAAGTAACGGCTTCCAATCCAATCCAATCCAATCCAAGTAACGGCATCCACTCCAATCCAATCTAAGTAACGGCATCCAATCCAATCCAATACAAGTAACGGCATCCAATCCAGTACAATCCAATCCAATCCAATCCAAGTAACGGCACCCAATCCAATCCATCCAATCCAAGAAACGGCATACAACACAATACAATCCAATCAAATCCAAGTAACGGCATCCAATCCAATCCAATTCAATCCAAGTAACGGCATCCAATCCAATCCAATCCAATCCAAGTAACGGCATCCAATCCAATCCAATCCAATACAAGTAACGGCATCCAATCCAGTACAATCCAATCCAATGCAATCCAAGTAACGGCACCCAATCCAGTCCAATCCAATCCAATAACGGCATCCAATCCAATCCAATCCAATCCAAGTAACGGCATCCAATCCAATCCAATCCAATCCAATCCAATCCAATCCAAGTAACGGCATCCAATCCAATCCAATCCAATCCAAGTAACGCCATCCAATCCAATCCAATCCAATCTAAGTAACGGCATCCAATCCAATCCAATGCATTACAAGTAACGGCATCCAATCCAGTACAATCCAATCCAATCCAAGTATCGGCACCCAATCCAATCCAATCCAATCCAAGAAACGGCATACACCCCAATACAATCCAATCAAATCCAAGTAACGGCATCCAATCCAATCCAATCCAAGTAACGGCATCCAATCCAATCCAATCCAATCCAAGTAACGGCATCCAATCCAATCCAATCCAAGTAACGGCATCCAATCCAATCCAATCCAATACAAGTAACGGCATCCAATCCAGTACAATCCAATCCAATCCAATCCAAGTAACGGCACCCAATCCAGTCCAATACAATCCAAGTAACGGCATCCAATCCAATCCAATCCAATCCAAGTAACGGCATCCAATCCAATCCAAGCCAATCCAATCCAATCCAAGTAACGGCATCCAATCCAATCCAAGCCAATCCAATCCAATCCAAGTAACGACATCCAATCGAATCCAATCCAATCCAATCCAAGTAACGGCATCCAACCCATCCCAATCCAATCCAATCCCAGTAACGGCATCCAATCCAATCCAATCCAATCCAAGTAACGGCCTCCAATCCAATCCAATCCAACCCAATCCAATCCAATCCAATACAATCCAAGTAACGGCATCCAATCCAATCCAATGCAATCCAATCCAATCCAATCCGATCCAAGGAACGGCATCCAATCAAATCCAATCAATTCCAATCCAATCCAAGTAACCGCATCCAATCCAATCCAATCCAAGTCACGCATCAAATCCAATCGAATCCAGTCCAATCCAAGTAACCGCTTACAATCCAATCCAATCGAATCCAATCCAATCCAATCAACCCAAATCAAATCGAAGGAACGGCATCCAATGCAATCCAATCCAATCCATGTAACGGCTTCCAATTCAATCCAATCCAACCCAATCCAATCCAATCCAATCCAAGTAACGGCATCCAATCCAATCCAATGCAATCCAATCCAATCCAATCCGATCCAAGGAACGGCATCCAATTCAATCCAATCTATTCCAATCCAATCCAATCTAATTCAATCCAAGTAACCGCATCCAATCCAATCCAATCCAGTCCAATCCAAGTAACGGCATCCAATCCTATCAATTTCCAATCCAATCCAAGGAACGGAATCCAATCCAATCCAATCCAATCCAAGTAACGGCATCCAATCCAAGCCAATCCAATCCAATCCAATCCAAGAAACGGCATCCAATCCAATCCAATCCAATCGAAGTAACGGCATCCAATTAAATCCAAGCCAATCCAATCCAATCCAAGTAACGACATCCAATCGAATCCAATCCAATCCAATCCAAGTAACGGCATCCAACCCATCCCAATCCAATCCAATCCCAGTAACGGCATCCAATCCAATCCAATCCAATCCAATTAACGGCATCCAGTCCAAGCCAATCCAATCCAATCCAATCCAATCCTATCCAAGTAACGGCATCCAATTCTATCCAATCCAATCCAATCCAATCCAAGTAACGGCATCCAATCAAATCGAATCAATTCTAATCCAATCCAAGTAACCGCATCCAATCCAATCCAATCCAAATCACGCATCAAATCCAATCCAATCCAATCCAATCCAAGTAACCGCTTCCAATCCAATCCAATCGAATCCAATCCAATCCAATCAACCCCAATTAAATCGAAGGAACGGCATCCAATGCAATCCAATCCAATCCAAGTAACGGCCTCCAATTCAATCCAATCCAACCCACTCCAATCCAATCCAAGTAACGGCATCCAATCCAATCCAATGCAATCCAATCCAATCCAATCCGATCCAAGGAACGGCATCCAATCCCATCCAATCTATTCCAATCCAATCCAATCTAATCCAATCCAAGTAACCGCATCCAATCCAATCCAATCCAGTCCAATCCAAGTAACGGCATTCAATCCAATCCAATCCAATCCAATCCAAGTAACGGCATCCAATCCTATCAATTTCCAATCCAATCCAAGTAACGGAATCCAATCCAATCCAATCCAATCCAAGTAACGGCATCCAATCCAATCCACTCCAAGTAACGGCATCCAACCCAATCCAATCCAATCCAATCCAATCCAATCCGATCCAAGGAATGGCATCCCATCCAATCCAATCCAATCCAATACAATCCAATCCAAGTAACCGCATCCAATCCAATCCAATCCAATTCAAGTAACGGCATCCAATCCAATCCAATCCAATCCAAGTAACGTCATCCAATCCAATCCAATCCAATCCAAGTAACGGCATGCAATCGAACCCAATCCAATCCAAGAAACGGCATCCAACGCAATTCAATCCACTCCAATCCAAGTAACGGCATCCAATCCAATACAAGTAACGGCATCCAATCCAATCCAATCCAATCCAAGTAACGGTATCCAATCCAATCCAATCCAAGTAACGGCATTCAATCCAATCCAATCCAATGCAATCCAATCAAATCCAATCCAATCCAAGGAACGGCATCCAATCCAATCCACTCAAATCCAAGCCAAGTAACGGCATCCAATCCAATCCAATCCAATCTAAGTAACGGCATCCAATCCAATCCAATGCATTACAAGTAACGGCATCCAATCCAGTACAATCCAATCCAATCCAAGTATCGGCACCCAATCCAATCCAATCCAATCCAAGAAACGGCATACACCCCAATACAATCCAATCAAATCCAAGTAACGGCATCCAATCCAATCCAATCCAAGTAACGGCATCCAATCCAATCCAATCCAATCCAAGTAACGGCATCCAATCCAATCCAATCCAAGTAACGGCATCCAATCCAATCCAATCCAATACAAGTAACGGCATCCAATCCAGTACAATCCAATCCAATCCAATCCAAGTAACGGCACCCAATCCAGTCCAATACAATCCAAGTAACGGCATCCAATCCAATCCAATCCAATCCAAGTAACGGCATCCAATCCAATCCAAGCCAATCCAATCCAATCCAAGTAACGGCATCCAATCCAATCCAAGCCAATCCAATCCAATCCAAGTAACGACATCCAATCGAATCCAATCCAATCCAATCCAAGTAACGGCATCCAACCCATCCCAATCCAATCCAATCCCAGTAACGGCATCCAATCCAATCCAATCCAATCCAAGTAACGGCCTCCAATCCAATCCAATCCAACCCAATCCAATCCAATCCAATACAATCCAAGTAACGGCATCCAATCCAATCCAATGCAATCCAATCCAATCCAATCCGATCCAAGGAACGGCATCCAATCAAATCCAATCAATTCCAATCCAATCCAAGTAACCGCATCCAATCCAATCCAATCCAAGTCACGCATCAAATCCAATCGAATCCAGTCCAATCCAAGTAACCGCTTACAATCCAATCCAATCGATTCCAATCCAATCCAATCAACCCAAATCAAATCGAAGGAACGGCATCCAATGCAATCCAATCCAATCCATGTAACGGCTTCCAATTCAATCCAATCCAACCCAATCCAATCCAATCCAATCCAAGTAACGGCATCCAATCCAATCCAATGCAATCCAATCCAATCCAATCCGATCCAAGGAACGGCATCCAATTCAATCCAATCTATTCCAATCCAATCCAATCTAATTCAATCCAAGTAACCGCATCCAATCCAATCCAATCCAGTCCAATCCAAGTAACGGCATCCAATCCTATCAATTTCCAATCCAATCCAAGGAACGGAATCCAATCCAATCCAATCCAATCCAAGTAACGGCATCCAATCCAAGCCAATCCAATCCAATCCAATCCAAGAAACGGCATCCAATCCAATCCAATCCAATCCAATCGAAGTAACGGCATCCAATTAAATCCAAGCCAATCCAATCCAATCCAAGTAACGACATCCAATCGAATCCAATCCAATCCAATCCAAGTAACGGCATCCAACCCATCCCAATCCAATCCAATCCCAGTAACGGCATCCAATCCAATCCAATCCAATCCAATTAACGGCATCCAGTCCAAGCCAATCCAATCCAATCCAATCCAATCCTATCCAAGTAACGGCATCCAATTCTATCCAATCCAATCCAATCCAATCCAAGTAACGGCATCCAATCAAATCGAATCAATTCTAATCCAATCCAAGTAACCGCATCCAATCCAATCCAATCCAAATCACGCATCAAATCCAATCCAATCCAATCCAATCCAAGTAACCGCTTCCAATCCAATCCAATCGAATCCAATCCAATCCAATCAACCCCAATTAAATCGAAGGAACGGCATCCAATGCAATCCAATCCAATCCAAGTAACGGCCTCCAATTCAATCCAATCCAACCCACTCCAATCCAATCCAAGTAACGGCATCCAATCCAATCCAATGCAATCCAATCCAATCCAATCCGATCCAAGGAACGGCATCCAATCCCATCCAATCTATTCCAATCCAATCCAATCTAATCCAATCCAAGTAACCGCATCCAATCCAATCCAATCCAGTCCAATCCAAGTAACGGCATTCAATCCAATCCAATCCAATCCAATCCAAGTAACGGCATCCAATCCTATCAATTTCCAATCCAATCCAAGTAACGGAATCCAATCCAATCCAATCCAATCCAAGTAACGGCATCCAATCCAATCCACTCCAAGTAACGGCATCCAACCCAATCCAATCCAATCCAATCCAATCCGATCCGAGGAATGGCATCCCATCCAATCCAATCCAATCCAATACAATCCAATCCAAGTAACCGCATCCAATCCAATCCAATCCAATTCAAGTACCGGCATCCAATCCAATCCAATCCAATCCAAGTAACGTCATCCAATCCAATCCAATCCAATCCAAGTAACGGCATGCAATCGAACCCAATTCAATCCAAGAAACGGCATCCAACGCAATTCAATCCACTCCAATCCAAGTAACGGCATCCAATCCAATACAAGTAACGGCATCCAATCCAATCCAATCCAATCCAAGTAACGGTATCCAATCCAATCCAATCCAAGTAACGGCATTCAATCCAATCCAATCCAATGCAATCCAAATCAAATCCAATCCAATCCAAGGAACGGCATCCAATCCAATCCACTCAAATCCAATCCAAGTAACGGCATCCAATCCAATCCAATCCCATCCAAGAAACGGCATACAATCCAATCCAATCCAATGCAATCCAAGTAACGGCATCAAATTCAATCCAATCCAAGGAACGGCCTCCAATCCAATCCAATCCAAGTAACCGCATCCAATCCAATCCAATCCAATCAAACCCAATCCAATCCAATCCTATCCAATGGAAGGAACTGCATCCAATTGAATACAATCCAATCCAATCCAATCAAATCCAATCCAATCCAAGTAACAGCATCCAATCCAATCCAATCCAATCCAAGTAACGGCATCCAATCCAATCCAATCCAAGTAACGGCATTCAATCCAATCCAATCCAATCAAATCCAATGCAATCCAAGTAACGGCATCCAATCCAATCCACTCCAATCCAATCCAAGTAACGGCATCCAATCCAGTCCAATCCAATCCAATCCAATCCAACCCAATCCGATCCTATCCAATGGAAGGAACTGCATCCAATCGAATCCAATCCAATCCAATCCAATCCAATCTAATCCAATCCAATCCAAGTAACGGCATCCAATCCAATCCAATCCAAGTAACCGCATCCAATCCAATCCAATCAAATCCAATCCAATCCAATCCTATCCAATGGAAGGAAATGCATCCAATGGAATCCAATCCAATCCAATCCAATCAAATCCAATCCAATCCAAGTAACGGCATCCAATCCAATCCAATCCAATCCAAGTAACGGCATCCACTCCAATCCAATCTAAGTAACGGCATCCAATCCAATCCAATACAAGTAACGGCATCCAATCCAGTACAATCCAATCCAATCCAATCCAAGTAACGGCACCCAATCCAATCCATCCAATCCAAGAAACGGCATACAACCCAATACAATCCAATCAAATCCAAGTAACGGCATCCAATCCAATCCAATCCAAGTAACGGCATCCAATCCAATCCAATTCAATCCAAGTAACGGCATCCACTCCAATCCAATCCAATCCAAGTAACGGCATCCAATCCAATCCAATCCAATACAAGTAACGGCATCCAATCCAGTACAATCCAATCCAATGCAATCCAAGTAACGGCACCCAATCCAGTCCAATCCAATCCAATAACGGCATCCAATCCAATCCAATCCAATCCAAGTAACGGCATCCAATCCAATCCAATCCAATCCAATCCAATCCAAGTAACGGCATCCAATCCAATCCAATCCAATCCAAGTAACGGCATCCAATCCAATCCAATCCAATCTAAGTAACGGCATCCAATCCAATCCAATGCATTACAAGTAACGGCATCCAATCCAGTACAATCCAATCCAATCCAAGTATCGGCACCCAATCCAATCCAATCCAATCCAAGAAACGGCATACAACCCAATACAATCCAATCAAATCCAAGTAACGGCATCCAATCCAATCCAATCTAAGTAACGGCATCCAATCCAATCCAATCCAATCCAATTAACGGCATCCAATCCAATCCAATCCAAGTAACGGCATCCAATCCAATCCAATCCAATACAAGTAACGGCATCCAATCCAGTACAATCCAATCCAATCCAATCCAAGTAACGGCACCCAATCCAGTCCAATACAATCCAAGTAACGGCATCCAATCCAATCCAATCCAATCCAAGTAACGGCATCCAATCCAATCCAAGCCAATCCAATCCAATCCAAGTAACGGCATCCAATCCAATCCAAGCCAATCCAATCCAATCCAAGTAACGACATCCAATCGAATCCAATCCAATCCAATCCAAGTAACGGCATCCAACCCATCCCAATCCAATCCAATCCCAGTAACGGCATCCAATCCAATCCAATCCAATCCAAGTAACGGCCTCCAATCCAATCCAATCCAACCCAATCCAATCCAATCCAATACAATCCAAGTAACGGCATCCAATCCAATCCAATGCAATCCAATCCAATCCAATCCGATCCAAGGAACGGCATCCAATCAAATCCAATCAATTCCAATCCAATCCAAGTAACCGCATCCAATCCAATCCAATCCAAGTCACGCATCAAATCCAATCGAATCCAGTCCAATCCAAGTAACCGCTTACAATCCAATCCAATCGAATCCAATCCAATCCAATCAACCCAAATCAAATCGAAGGAACGGCATCCAATGCAATCCAATCCAATCCAAGTAACGGCCTCCAATTCAATCCAATCCAACCCAATCCAATCCAATCCAAGTAACGGCATCCAATCCAATCCAATGCAATCCAATCCAATCCAATCCGATCCAAGGAACGGCATCCAATTCAATCCAATCTATTCCAATCCAATCCAATCTAATTCAATCCAAGTAACCGCATCCAATCCAATCCAATCCAGTCCAATCCAAGTAACGGCATCCAATCCTATCAATTTCCAATCCAATCCAAGGAACAGAATCCAATCCAATCCAATCCAAGTAACGGCATCCAATCCAAGCCAATCCAATCCAATCCAAGAAACGGCATCCAATCTGATCCAATCCAATCGAAGTAACGGCATCCAATCCAATCCAAGCCAATCCAATCCAATCCAAGTAACGACATCCAATCGAATCGAATCCAATCCAATCCAAGTAACGGCATCCAACCCATCCCAATCCAATCCAATCCCAGTAACGGCATCCAATCCAATCCAATCCAATCCAATTCAATTAACGGCATCCAATCCAAGCCAATCCAATCCAATCCAATCCAATCCTATCCAAGTAACGGCATCCAATTCTATCCAATCCAATCCAATCCAATCCAAGTAACGGCATCCAATCAAATCGAATCAATTCTAATCCAATCCAAGTAACCGCATCCAATCCAATCCAATCCAAATCACGCATCAAATCCAATCCAATCCAATCCAATCCAAGTAACCGCTTCCAATCCAATCCAATCGAATCCAATCCAATCCAATCAACCCCAATTAAATCGAAGGAACGGCATCCAATGCAATCCAATCCAATCCAAGTAACGGCCTCCAATTCAATCCAATCCAACCCACTCCAATCCAATCCAAGTAACGGCATCCAATCCAATCCAATGCAATCCAATCCAATCCAATCCGATCCAAGGAACGGCATCCAATCCCATCCAATCTATTCCAATCCAATCCAATCTAATCCAATCCAAGTAACCGCATCCAATCCAATCCAGTCCAATCCAAGTAACGGCATTCAATCCAATCCAATCCAATCCAATCCAAGTAACGGCATCCAATCCTATCAATTTCCAATCCAATCCAAGTAACGGAATCCAATCCAATCCAATCCAATCCAAGTAACGGCATCCAATCCAATCCACTCCAAGTAACGGCATCCAACCCAATCCAATCCAATCCAATCCAATCCAATCCGATCCAAGGAATGGCATCCCATCCAATCCAATCCAATCCAATACAATCCAATCCAAGTAACCGCATCCAATCCAATCCAATCCAATTCAAGTAACGGCATCCAATCCCATCCAATCCAATCCAAGTAACGTCATCCACTCCAATCCAATCCAATCCAAGTAACGGCATGCAATCGAACCCAATCCAATCCAAGAAACGGCATCCAACGCAATTCAATCCACTCCAATCCAAGTAACGGCATCCAATCCAATACAAGTAACGGTATCCAATCCAATCCAATCCAAGTAACGGCATTCAATCCAATCCAATCCAATGCAATCCAATCAAATCCAATCCAATCCAAGGAACGGCATCCAATCCAATCCACTCAAATCCAATCCAAGTAACGGCATCCAATCCAATCCAATCCCATCCAAGAAACGGCATACAATCCAATCCAATCCAATGCAATCCAAGTAACGGCATCAAATTCAATCCAATCCAAGAAACGGCATCCAACCCAATCCAATCCAATCCAATCCAAGTAACGGCATCCAATCCAATCCAATCCAAGTAACGGCATCCAATCCAATCCAATCCAGGTAACGGCATCCAATCCAATCCAATCCAAGTTACGGCATTCAATCCAATCCAATCCAATCCAATCCAATCCAATCCAAGTAACGGCATCCAATCCAATCCACTCCAATCCAATCCAAGTAACGGCATCCAATCCAATCCAATCCAATCCAAGAAACGGCATACAATCCAATCCAATCCAATGCAATCCAAGTAACAGCATCAAATTCAATCCAATGCAAGGAACGGCATCCAATCCAATCCAATCCAAGTAACGGCATCCAATCCAATCCAATCAAATCCAATCCAATCCAATCCTATCCAATGGAAGGAACTGCATCCAATTGAATACAATCCAATCCAATCCAATCCAATCAAATCCAATCCAATCCAAGTAACGGCATCCAATCCAATCCAATCCAATCCAAGTAACGGCATCCAATCCAATCCAATCCAAGTAGCGGCATTCAATCCAATCCAATCCAATCCAATCAAATCCAATGCAATCCAAGTAACGGCATCCAATCCAATCCACTCCAATCCAATCCAAGTAACGGCATTCAATCCAGTCCAATCCAATCCAATCCAATCCAACCCAATCCTATCCTATCCAATGGAAGGAACTGCATCCAATCGAATCCAATCCAATCCAATCAAATCCAATCCAATCCAAGTAACGGCATCCAATCCAATCCAATCCAAGGAACCGCATCCAATCCAATCCAATCCAATCAAATCCAATCCAATCCAATCCTATCCAATGGAAGGAAATGCATCCAATCGAATCCAATCCAATCCAATCCAATTCAAATCCAATCCAATCCAAGTAACGGCATCCAATCCAATCCAATCCAATCCAAGTAACGGCATCCAATCCAATCCAATCCAATCTAAGTAACGGCATCCAATCCAATCCAATACAAGTAACGGCATCCAATCCAGTACAATCCAATCCAATCCAATCCAAGTAACGGCACCCAATCCAATCCATCCAATCCAAGAAACGGCATACAACCCAATACAATCCAATCAAATCCGGGTAACGGCATCCAATCCAATCCAATCCAAGTAACGGCATCCAATCCAATACAATCCAATCCAAGTAACGGCATCCAATCCAATCCAATCCAATCCAAGTAACGGCATCCAATCCAATCCAATCCAATACAAGTAACGGCATCCAATCCAGTACAATCCAATCCAATGCAATCCAAGTAACGGCACCCAATCCAGTCCAATCCAATACAATAACGGTATCCAATCCAATCCAATCCAATCCAATCCAAGTAACGGCATCCAATCCAATCCAATCCAATCCAATCCAATCAAATCCAATCCAATCCAAGTAACGGCATCCAATCCAATCCAATCCAATCCAAGTAACGGCATCCAATCCAATCCAAGCCAATCCAATCCAATCCAAGTAACGACATCCAATCGAATCCAATCCAATCCAATCCAAGTAACTGCATCCAACCCATCCCAATCCAATCCAATCCCAGTAACGGCATCCAATCCAATCCAATCCAATCCAATCCAATTAACGGCATCCAATCCAAGCCAATCCAATCCAATCCAATCCAATCCTATTCAAGTAACGGCATCCAATTCTATCCAATCCAATCCAATCCCATCCAAGTAACGGCATCCAATCCAATCCAATCCAATCCAAGTAACGGCATCCAATCCAATCCAATCCAATCTAAGTAACGGCATCCAATCCAATCCAATACAAGTAACGGCATCCAATCCAGTACAATCCAATCCAATCCAATCCAAGTAACGGCACCCAATCCAATCCATCCAATCCAAGAAACGGCATACAACCCAATACAATCCAATCAAATCCGGGTAACGGCATCCAATCCAATCCAATCCAAGTAACGGCATCCAATCCAATACAATCCAATCCAAGTAACGGCATGCAATCCAATCCAATCCAATCCAAGTAACGGCATCCAATCCAATCCAATCCAATACAAGTAACGGCATCCAATCCAGTACAATCCAATCCAATGCAATCCAAGTAACGGCACCCAATCCAGTCCAATCCAATACAATAACGGTATCCAATCCAATCCAATCCAATCCAATCCAAGTAACGGCATCCAATCCAATCCAATCCAATCCAATCCAATCAAATCCAATCCAATCCAAGTAACGGCATCCAATCCAATCCAATCCAATCCAAGTAACGGCATCCAATCCAATCCAAGCCAATCCAATCCAATCCAAGTAACGACATCCAATCGAATCCAATCCAATCCAATCCAAGTAACTGCATCCAACCCATCCCAATCCAATCCAATCCCAGTAACGGCATCCAATCCAATCCAATCCAATCCAATCCAATTAACGGCATCCAATCCAAGCCAATCCAATCCAATCCAATCCAATCCTATTCAAGTAACGGCATCCAATTCTATCCAATCCAATCCAATCCCATCCAAGTAACGGCATCCAATCCATTCCAATCCAAGGAACCGCATCCAATCCAATCCAATCCAATCAAATCCAATCCAATCCAATCCTATCCAATGGAAGGAAATGCATCCAATCGAATCCAATCCAATCCAATCCAATTAAATCCAATCCAATCCAAGTAACGGCATCCAATCCAATCCAATCCAATCCAAGTAACGGCATCCAATCCAATCCAATCCAATCTAAGTAACGGCATCCAATCCAATCCAATACAAGTAACGGCATCCAATCCAGTACAATCCAATCCAATCCAATCCAAGTAACGGCACACAATCCAATCCATCCAATCCAAGAAACGGCATACAACCCAATACAATCCAATCACATTCAAGTAACGGCATCCAATCCAATCCAATCCAAGTAACGGCATCCAATCCAATCCAATCCAATCCAAGTAACGGCATCCAATCCAATCCAATCCAATCCAAGTAACGGCATCCAATCCAATCCGATCCAATACAAGTAACGGCATCCAATCCAGTACAAGCCAATCCAATGCAATCCAAGTAATGGCACCCAATCCAGTCCAATCCAATACAATAACGGTATCCAATCCAATCCAATCCAATCCAATCCAGGTAACGGCATCCAATCCAATCCAATCCAATCCAATCCAATCAAATCCAATCCAATCCAAGTAACGGCATCCAATCCAATCCAATCCAATCCAAGTAACGGCATCCAATCCAATCCAATCCAATCTAGGTAACGGCATCCAATCCAATCCAATCCATTACAAGTAACGGCATCCAATCCAGTACAATCCTATCCAATCCAATCCAAGTAACGGCACCCAATCCAATCCAATCCAATCCAATCCAAGAAACTGCATACAACCCAATACAATCCAATCAAATCCAAGTAACGGCATCCAATCCAATCCAATCCAAGTAACGGCATCCAATCCAATCCAATCCAATCCAAGTAACGGCATTCCATCCAATCCAATCCAATCCAAGTAACGGCATCCAATCCAATCCAATCCAATACAAGTAACGGCATCCAATCCAGTACAATCCAATCCAAGTAACGGCACCCAATCCAGTCCAATACAATCCAAGTAACGGCATCCAATCCAATCCAATCCAATCCAAGTAACGGCATCCAATCCAATCCAAGCCAATCCAATCCAATCCAAGTAACGACATCCAATCGAATCCAATCCAATCCAATCCAAGTAACGGCATCGAACCCATCCCAATCCAATCCAATCCCAGTAACGGCATCCAATCCAATCCAATCCAATCCAATCCAATTAACGGCATCCAATCCAAGCCAATCCAATCCAATCCAATCCAATCCTATCCAAGTAACGGCATCCAATTCTATCCAATCCAATCCAATCCAATCCAAGTAACGGCATCCTATCAAATCCAATCAATTCTAATCCAATCCAAGTAACCGCATCCAATCCAATCCAATCCAAGTCACGCATCAAATCCAATCCAATCCAATCCAATCCAAGTAACCGCTTCCAATCCAATCCAATCGAATCCAATCCAATCCAATCAACTCCAATCTAATCGAAGGAACGGCATCCAATCCAATCCAATCCAATCCAAGTAACGGCCTCCAATCCAATCCAATCCAATCCAATCCAAGTAACGGCATCCAATCCAATGCAATCCAATCCAATCCAATCCAATCCACTCCAAGTAACGGCATCCAACCCAATCCAATCCAATCCAATCCAATCCGATCCAAGGAATGGCATCCCATCCAATCCAATCCAATCCAATACAATCCAATCCAAGTAACCGCATCCAATCCAATCCAATCCAATTCAAGTAACGGCATCCAATCCCATCCAATCCAATCCAAGTAACGTCATCCACTCCAATCCAATCCAATCCAAGTAACGGCATGCAATCGAACCCAATCCAATCCAAGAAACGGCATCCAACGCAATTCAATCCACTCCAATCCAAGTAACGGCATCCAATCCAATACAAGTAACGGTATCCAATCCAATCCAATCCAAGTAACGGCATTCAATCCAATCCAATCCAATGCAATCCAATCAAATCCAATCCAATCCAAGGAACGGCATCCAATCCAATCCACTCAAATCCAATCCAATTAACGGCATCCAATCCAATCCAATCCCATCCAAGAAACGGCATACAATCCAATCCAATCCAATGCAATCCAAGTAACGGCATCAAATTCAATCCAATCCAAGAAACGGCATCCAACCCAATCCAATCCAATCCAATCCAAGTAACGGCATCCAATCCAATCCAATCCAAGTAACGGCATCCAATCCAATCCAATCCAAGTAACGGCATTCAATCCAATCCAATCCAATCCAATCCAATCCAAGTAACGGCATCCAATCCAATCCACTCCAATCCAATCCAAGTAACGGCATCCAATCCAATCCAATCCAATCCAAGAAACGGCATACAATCCAATCCAATCCAATGCAATCCAAGTAACAGCATCAAATTCAATCCAATCCAAGGAACGGCATCCAATCCAATCCAATCCAAGTAACGGCATCCAATCCAATCCAATCAAATCCAATCCAATCCAATCCTATCCAATGGAAGGAACTGCATCCAATTGAATACAATCCAATCCAATCCAATCCAATCAAATCCAATCCAATCCAAGTAACGGCATCCAATCCAATCCAATCCAATCCAAGTAACGGCATCCAATCCAATCCAATCCAAGTAGCGGCATTCAATCCAATCCAATCCAATCCAATCCAATCAAATCCAATGCAATCCAAGTAACGGCATCCAATCCAATCCACTCCAATCCAATCCAAGTAACGGCATTCAATCCAGTCCAATCCAATCCAATCCAATCCAATCCAATCCAACCCAATCCTATCCTATCCAATGGAAGGAACTGCATCCAATCGAATCCAATCCAATCCAATCAAATCCAATCCAATCCAAGTAACGGCATCCAATCCAATCCAATCCAAGGAACCGCATCCAATCCAATCCAATCCAATCCAATCAAATCCAATCCAATCCAATCCTATCCAATGGAAGGAAATGCATCCAATCGAATCCAATCCAATCCAATCCAATTCAAATCCAATCCAATCCAAGTAACGGCATCCAATCCAATCCAATCCAATCCAAGTAACGGCATCCAATCCAATCCAATCCAATCTAAGTAACGGCATCCAATCCAATCCAATACAAGTAACGGCATCCAATCCAGTACAATCCAATCCAATCCAATCCAAGTAACGGCACCCAATCCAATCCATCCAATCCAAGAAACGGCATACAACCCAATACAATCCAATCAAATCCGGGTAACGGCATCCAATCCAATCCAATCCAAGTAACGGCATCCAATCCAATACAATCCAATCCAAGTAACGGCATCCAATCCAATCCAATCCAATCCAAGTAACGGCATCCAATCCAATCCAATCCAATACAAGTAACGGCATCCAATCCAGTACAATCCAATCCAATGCAATCCAAGTAACGGCACCCAATCCAGTCCAATCCAATACAATAACGGTATCCAATCCAATCCAATCCAATCCAATCCAGGTAACGGCATCCAATCCAATCCAATCCAATCCAATCAAATCCAATCCAATCCAAGTAACGGCATCCAATCCAATCCAATCCAATCCAAGTAACGGCATCCAATCCAATCCAATCCAATCTAGGTAACGGCATCCAATCCAATCCAATCCATTACAAGTAACGGCATCCAATCCAGTACAATCCTATCCAATCCAATCCAAGTAACGGCACCCAATCCAATCCAATCCAATCCAATCCAAGAAACTGCATACAACCCAATACAATCCAATCAAATCCAAGTAACGGCATCCAATCCAATCCAATCCAAGTAACGGCATCCAATCCAATCCAATCCAATCCAAGTAACGGCATTCCATCCAATCCAATCCAATCCAAGTAACGGCATCCAATCCAATCCAATCCAATACAAGTAACGGCATCCAATCCAGTACAATCCAATCCAAGTAACGGCACCCAATCCAGTCCAATACAATCCAAGTAACGGCATCCAATCCAATCCAATCCAATCCAAGTAACGGCATCCAATCCAATCCATGCCAATCCAATCGAATCCAAGTAACGACATCCAATCGAATCCAATCCAATCCAATCCAAGTAACGGCATCGAACCCATCTCAATCCAATCCAATCCCAGTAACGGCATCCAATCCAATCCAATCCAATCCAATCCAATTAACGGCATCCAATCCAAGCCAATCCAATCCAATCCAATCCAATCCTATCCAAGTAACGGCATCCAATTCTATCCAATCCAATCCAATCCAATCCAAGTAACGGCATCCTATCAAATCCAATCAATTCTAATCCAATCCAAGTAACCGCATCCAATCCAATCCAATCCAAGTCACGCATCAAATCCAATCCAATCCAATCCAATCCAAGTAACCGCTTCCAATCCAATCCAATCGAATCCAATCCAATCAACTCCAATCTAATCGAAGCAACGGCATCCAACCCATCCCAATCCAATCCAATCCCAGTAACGGCATCCAATCCAATGCAATCCAATCCAAGTAACGGCCTCCAATCCAATCCGATCCAACCCAATCCAAACCAATCCAATCCAATCCAAGTAACGGCATCCAATCCAATCCAATGCAATCCAATCCAATCCAATCCGATCCAAGGAACGGCATCCAATCAAATCCAATCAATTCCAATCCAATCCAAGTAACCGCATCCAATCCAATCCAATCCAAGTCACGCATCAAATCCAATCGAATCCAATCCAAGTAACCGCTTACAATCCAATCCAATCGAATCGAATCCAATTCAATCAACCCCAATCAAATCGAAGGAACGGCATCCAATGCAATCCAATCCAATCCAAGTAACGGCATCCAATTCAATCCAATCCAACCCAATCCAATCCAATCCAATCCAAGTAACGGCATCCAATCCAATCCAATGCAATCCAATCCAATCCAATCCGATCCAAGGAACGGCATCCAATCCAATCCAATCTATTCCAATCCAATCCAATCTAATCCAATCCAAGTAACGGCATCCAATCCAATCCAATCCAGTCCAATCCAAGTAACGGCATTCAATCCAATCCAATACAATCCAATCCAAGTAACGGCATCCAATCCTATCAATTTCCAATCCAATCCAAGGAACGGAATCCAATCCAATCCAATCCAAGTAACGGCATCCAATCCAATCCAATCCAATTCAAGAAACGGCATCCAATCGAATCCAATCCAATCGAAGTAACGGCATCCAATCCAATCCAAGCCAATCCAATCCAATCCAAGTAACGACATCCAATCGAATCCAATCCAATCCAATCCAAGTAACGGCATCCAACCCATCCCAATCCAATCCAATCCCAGTAACGGCATCCAATCCAATCCAATCCAATCCAATCCAATTAACGGCATCCAATCCAAGCCAATCCAATCCAATCCAATCCAATCCTATCCAAGTAACGGCATCCAATTCTATCCAATCCAATCCAAGTAACGGCATCCAATCAAATACAATCAATTCTAATCCAATCCAAGTAACCGCATCCAATCCAATCCAATCCAAGTCACGCATCAAATCCAATCCAATCCAATCCAAGTAGCCGCTTCCAATCGAATCCAATCGAATCCAATCCAATCCAATCAACTCCAATCTAATCGAAGGAACGGCATCCAATCCAATCCAATCCAATCCAAGTAACGGCCTCCAATCCAATCCAATCCAACCCAATCCAATCCAATCCAATCCAAGTAACGGCATCCAATCCAATCCAATGCAATCCAATACTATCCAATCCGATCCAAGGAACGGCATCCAATCAAATCCAATCAATTCCAATCCAATCCAAGTAACCGCATCCAATCCAATCCAATCCAAGTCACGCATCAAATCCAATCCAATCCAATCCAATCCAAGTAACCGCTTACAATCCAATCCAATCGAATCCAATCCAATCCAATCAACCCCAATCAAATCGAAGGAACGGCATCCAATGCAATCCAATCCAATCCAAGTAACGGCCTCCAATTCAATCCAATCCAACCCAATCCAATCCAATCCAAGTAACGGCATCCAATCCAAACCAATGCAATCCAATCCAATCCAATCCGATCCAAGGAACGGCATCCAATCCCATCCAATCTATTCCAATCCAATCCAATCTAATCCAATCCAAGTAACCGCATCCAATCCAATCCAATCCAAGTAACGGCATCCAATCCTATCAATTTCCATTCCAATCCAAGTAACGGAATCCAATCCAATCCAATCCAATCCAAGTAACGGCATCCAATCCAATCCAATCCAATCCAAGAAACGGCATACAATCCAATCCAATCCATTCCAAGTAACGGCATCAAATTCAATCCAATCCAAGGAACGGCATCCAATCCAATCCAATCCGATCCAATCCAAGTAACGGCATCCAGTCCAATCCAATCCAATCCAATGCAATGCAATCGAATACAAGTAACGGCATCCAATCCAATCCAATCCAATCCAAGTAACGGCATCCAATCCAATCCAATCCAAGTAACGGCATCCAATCCAATGCAATCCAATCCAATCCAATCCAATTAACGGCATCCAATCCAATCCAATCCAGTCCAATCCAATCCAATCCAATCCAAGTAACGGCATCAAATTCAATCCAATCCAAGGAACGGCATGCAATCCAATCCAATCCAATCCAATCCAGGTAACGGCATCCAATCCAATCCAATCCAGTCCAATCCAATCCAATCCAATCCAATCCAATCCAAGTAACGGCATCAAATTCAATCCAATTCAAGTAACAGCAATCAATCCAATCGAATCCAATCCAATCGAATCATATCCAGTCCAATCCAATCCAAGTAACGGCATGCAATCCAATCTAATCCAATCCAATACAAGTAACGGCATCCTATCCAATCCAATACAATCCAAGAAACGGCATTCAATCCAACCCAATACAATCCAATCCAAGCAAGGGCATCAAATTCAATCCAATCCAAGGAACGGCATCCAATCCAATCCAATCTAATCCAATCCAAGTAACGGCACGCAATCCAATCAATTCCAATCCAAGTAACCGCATCCAATCCAATACAATCCAATCCAATCCAATGGAAGGAACCGCATCCAATACAATCCAATCCAATCAAATCCAATCCAATCCAATCCAATCCAATCCAATCCAAGTAACGGCATCCAATCAAATCCAATCCAATCCAAGGAAAGGCATCCAATCCAATCCAATCCAATCAAATCCAATCCAATCCAAGTAACGGCATCCAATCCAATACAATCCAATCCAATCCAATCCAAGTAACGGCATCCAATACAATCCAATCAAATCCACTCCAGGTCACGGCATCCAATCCAATCCAGTCCAATCCAATCCATGTTACGGCATCCAATCCAATCCAATCCAATCCAAGCCAATCCAGTCCAATCCAATCCAATCGAATCCAATCCAAGTAACGGCCTCAAATCCAATCCAATCCAACCCAATCCAATCCAGTCCAATCCAATCCAATCCAATCCAATCCAATCCAAGTAACGGCATCCAATCCAATCCAATGCAATCCAATCAAATCCAATCCGATCCAAGGAACGGCATCCAATCAAATCCAATCAATTCTAATCCAATCCAAGTAACCGCATCCAAATCAATCCAATCCAAGTCACGCATCAAATCCAATCGAATCCAATCCAATCCAAGTAACCGCTTACAATCCAATCCAATCGAATCCAATCCAATCCAATCAACCCCAATCAAATCGAAGGAACGGCATCCAATGCAATCCAATCCAATCCAAGTAACGGCCTCCAATTCAATCCAATCCAACCCAATCCAATCCAATCCAATCCAAGTAACGGCATCCAATCCAATCCAATGCGATCCAATCCAATCCAATCCGATCCAAGGAACGGAATCCAATCCAATCTATTCCAATCCAATCCAATCTAATCCAATCCAAGTAACCGCATCCAATCCAATCCAATCCAGTCCAATCCAAGTAACGGCATTCAATCCAATCCAATCCAATCCAATCCAAGTAACGGCATCCAATCCTATCAATTTCCAATCCAATCCAAGTAACGGAATCCAATCCAATCCAATCCAAGTAACGGCATCCAATCCAATCCAATCCAATCCAAGAAACGGCATCCAATCCAATCCAATCCAATCCAAGTAACGGCATCCAATCCTATCAATTTCCAATCCAATCCAAGTAACGGCATCCAATCCAATCCAAGCCAATCCAATCCAATCCACGTAACGACATCCAATCGAATCCAATCCAATCCAACTAACGGCATCCAACCCATCCCAATCCAATCCAATCCCAGTAACGGCATCCAATCCAATCCAATCCAATCCAATTAACGGCATCCAATCCAAGCCAATCCAATGCAATCCAATCCAATCCTATCCAAGTAACGGCATCCAATCAAATTCAATCAATTCTAATCCAATCCACGTAACCGCATCCAATCCAATCCAATCCAAGTCACGCATCAAATCCAATCCAATCCAATCCATCCAAGTAACCGATTCCAATCCAATCCAATCGAATCCAATCCAATCCAATCAACTCCAATTTAATCGAAGGAACGGCATCCAATCCAATCCAATACAAGTAACGGCCTCCAATCCAATCCAATCCAACCCAATCCAATCCAATCCAATCCAATCCAATGCAATCCAATGCAATCCAATCCGATCCAAGGAACGGCATCCAATCAAATCCAATCAATTCCAATCCAATCCAAGTAACCGCATCGAATCCAATCCAATACAAGTCACGCATCAAATCCAATCCAATCCAATCCAATCCAAGTAACCGCTTACAATCCAATCCAATCGAATCCAATCCAATCCAATCAACCCCAATCAAATCGGAGGAACGGCATCCAATGCAATCCAATCCAATCCAAGTAACGGCCTCCAATTCAATCCAATCCAATCCAACCCAATCCAATCCAAGTAACGGCATCCAATCCAATCCAATGCAATCCAATCCAATCCAATCGATCCAAGGAACGGCATCCAATCCCATCCAATCCATTCCAATCCAATCCAATCTAATCCAATCCAAGTAACCGCATCCAATCCAATGCAATCCAGTCCAATCCAAGTAACGGCATTCAATCCAATCCAATCCAATCCAATCCAAGTAACGGCATCCAATCCTATCAATTTCCAATCCAATCCAAGTAACGGAATACAATCCAATCCAATCCAATCCAATCCAAGTAACGGCATCCAATCCAATCCAATCCAATCCAAGAAACGGCATACAATCCAATCCAATCCAATCCAATCCAAGTAACGGCATCAAATTCAATCCAATCCAAGGAACGGCATCCAATCCAATCCAATCCGATCCAATCCAAGTAACGGCATCCAGTCCAATCCAATCCAATCCAATGCAATGCAATCGAATCCAAGCAACGGCATCCAATCATTTCCAATCCAATCCAAGTAACGGCATCCAATCCAATCCAATCCAAGTAACGGCATCCAATCCAATGCAATCCAATACAATCCTATTAACGGCATCCAATCCAATCCAATCCAAGTAACGGCATCCAATCGAATCCAATCCAATCCAATCTAATCCAATCCAGGTAACGGCATCCAATGCAATCCAATCCAGTCCAATCCAATCCAATACAATCCAATCCAATCCAAGTAACGGCATCAAATTCAATCCAATTCAAGTCACGGCAATCAATCCAATCGAATCCAATCCAATCCAATCATATCCAATCCAATCCAAGTAACGGCATGCAATCCAATCTAATCCAATCCAATACAAGTAACGGCATCCAATCCAATCCAATCCTATCCAAGAAACGGCATTCAATCCAACCCAATCCAATCCAATCCAAGCAAGGGCATCAAATTCAATCCAATCCAAGGAACGGCCACCAATCCAATCCAATCCAATCCAATCTAATCCAATCCAAGTAACGGCACGCAATCCAATCAATTCCAATCCAAGTAACCGCATCCCATCCAATCCAATCCAATCCAATCCAATGGAAGGAATTGCATCCAATCGAATCCAATCCAATACAAGTAAGCGCATCCAATCCAATCCAATCCAATCAAATCCAATCCAATGCAATGCAATGCAGTCCAATCCAAGTAACGGCATCCAATCCAATCCAATCCAATCCAAGTAACAGCATCCAATCCAATTCAATCCAATCCAATCCAAGTAACGGCATCCAATCCAATGCAATCCAATCCAATTAACGGCATCAAATCCAATCCAATCCAATCCAGTCCAATCAAATCCAATCAATCCAAGTAACGGCATCCAATCCTATCCAGTCCAATCCAATCCAATCCAAGTAACGGGATCCAATCAAATCCAATCCAATCCAATCCAAGTAACCGCATCCAATCCAATCCAATCCACTTCACGGCATCCAAACCAATCCAATCCAATCGAATCCAAGTAACCGCATCCATTCCAATCCAATCGAATCCAATCCAATCAACTCCAATCTAATCCAAGTAACGGCATCCAATCCAATCCAATCCAATCCAAGTAACGGCATCCAATCCAATACAATCCAATACAATCCAATCCATTCCAAGTTACGGCATCCAATCCAATCCAATCCAATCCAATCCAAGTAACGGCATCCAATCCAATCCAATTCAAGTAACGGCATCCAACCCAATCCAATGCAATCCAATCCAATCCAATCCAATCCGATCCATGGAACGGCATCCAATCCAATCCAATCCAATACAATACAATCCAATCCAAGTAACAGCATCCAGTCCAATCGAATGCAATCCAAGTAACGGCATCCAATCCAATCCAATCCAAGTTACAGCATCCAATCCAATTCAATCCAATCCAATCCAAGTAACGGCATCCAATCCAATGCAATCCAATCCAATTAACGGCATCAAATCCAATCCAATCCAATCCAGTCCAATCAAATCCAATCAATCCAAGTAACGGCATCCAATCCTATCCAGTCCAATCCAATCCAATCCAAGTAACGGGATCCAATCAAATCCAATCCAATCCAATCCAAGTAACCGCATCCAATCCAATCCAATCCACTTCACGGCATCCAATCCAATCCAATCCAATCGAATCCAAGTAACCGCATCCATTCCAATCCAATCGAATCCAATCCAATCAACTCCAATCTAATCCAAGTAACGGCATCCAATCCAATCCAATCCAATCCAATCCAAGTAACGGCATCCAATCCAATACAATCCAATACAATCCAATCCATTCCAAGTAACGGCATCCAATCCAATCCAATCCAATCCAAGTAACGGCATCCAATCCAATCCAATTCAAGTAACGGCATCCAACCCAATCCAATGCAATCCAATCCAATCCAATCCAATCCGATCCATGGAACGGCATCCAATCCAATGCAATCCAATACAATACAATCCAATCCAAGTAACAGCATCCAGTCCAATCGAATCCAATCCAAGTAACGGCATGCAATCGAATCCAATCCAATCCAATCCAAGAAACGGCATCCAACCCAATCCAATCCAATCCAATCCAAGTAACGGCATCCAATCCAATCCAATCCAAGTAATCGCATCCAATTCAATCCAATCCAGTCCAATCCAAGTAACGGCATTCAATCCAATCCAATCCAATCCAATCCAAGTAACGGCATCCAATCCTATCAATTTCCAATCCAATCCAAGTAACGGAATCCAATCCAATCCAATCCAATCCAATCGAAGTAACGGCATCCAATCCAATCCAATCCAATCCAAGAAACGGCATACAATCCAATCCAATCCAATCCAATCCAAGTAACGGCATCAAATTCAATCCAATCCAAGGAACGGCATCCAATCCAATCCAATCCGATCCAGTCCAAGAAACGGCATCCAGTCCAATCCAATCCAATGCAATGCAATCGAATCCAAGTAACGGCATCCAATCCAATCCAATCCAATACAAGTAACGGCATCCAATCCAATCCAATCCAAGTAACGGCATCCAATCCAATGCAATCCAATCCAATCCAATCCAATTAACGGCATCCAATCCAATCCAATCCAGTCCAATCCAATCCAATCCAATCCAAGTAAAAGGCATCAAATTCAATCCAATCCAAGGAACGGCATCCAATCCAATCCAATCCAATCCAATCTAATCCAATCCAGGTAACGGCATCCAATCCAATCCAATCCAGTCCAATCCAATCCAATCCAATCCAATCCAATCCAATCCAAGTAACGGCATCAAATTCAATCCAATCCAAGTAACGGCATGCAATCCAATCTAATCCAATCCAATACAAGTAACGGCATCCAATCCAATCCAATCCCAGAAACGGCATTCAATCCAACCCAATCCAATTCAATCCAAGCAAGGGCATCAAATTCAATCCAATCCAAGGAACGGCCTCCAATCCAATCCAATCCAATCCAATCCAATCTAATCCAATCCAAGTAACGGCACGCAATCCAATCAATTCCAATCCAAGTAACCGCATCCAATCCAATCCAATCCAATGCAATCCAATCCAATGGAAGGAACTGCATCCAATCGAACCCAATCCAATCCAATCCAATCCAAGTAACCGCATCCAATCCAATCCAATCAAATCCAATCCAATCCAATCCAAGTAACGGCTTCCAATCCAATCCAATCCAATCCAAGTAACGGCATCCAATCCAATCCAATCCAATCCAAGTAACGGCATCCAATCCAATCCAATCCAATCCACTCCAGGTCACGGCATCCAATCCAATCCAGTCCAATCCAATCCATGTTACGGCATCCAATCCAATCCAATCCAATCCAAGCCAATCCAGTCCAATCCAATCCAATCCAATCCAAGTAACGGCATACAATCCAATCCAAACCAATCCAATCGAAGTAACGGCATCCAGTCCAATCCAATCCAATCCAATCCAATGCAATGCAGTCCAATCCAAGTAACGGCATCCAATCCAATCCAATCCAATCCAAGTAGCAGCATCCAATCCAATTCAATCCAATCCAATCCAAGTAACGGCATCCAATCCAATGCAATCCAATCCAATTAACGGCATCAAATCCAATCCAATCCAATCCAGTCCAATCCAATCCAATCAATCCAAGTAACGGCATCCAATCCTATCCAGTCCAATCCAATCCAGTCCAAGTAACGGGATCCAATCAAATCCAATCCAATCCAATCCAATCCAAGTAACCGCACCCAATCCAATTAATACAAATCACGGCATCCAATCCAATCCAATCCAATCCAAGTAACCGCATCCATTCCAATCCAATCGAATCCAATCCAATCCAATCAACTCCAATCTAATACAAGTAACGGCATCCAATCCAATCCAATACAATCAAATCCAAGTAACGGCATCCAATCGAATCCAATCCAATACAATCCAATCCATTCCAATTAACGGCATCCAATCCAATCCAATCCAAGTAACGGCATGCAATCCAATCCAATCCAATCCAATCCAAGTAACGGCATCCAATCCAATCCAATCCAAGTAACGGCATTCAATCCAATCCAATCCAATCCAATCCAATCCAATCAAATCCAATCCAATCCAAATAACGGCATCCAATCCAATCCACTCCAATCCAATCCAAGTAACGGCATCCAATCCAATCCAATCCAAGAAACGGCATACAATCCAATCCAATCCAATCCAATCCAAGTAACGGCATCAAATTCAATCCAATCCAATCCAATCCAATCCAAGTAACGGCATCCAATCCAATCCAATCCAAGTAACCGCATCAAATCCAATCCAATCCAATCAAATCCAATCCAATCCAATCCAATCCTATCCAATCGAAGGAACTGCATCCAATCGAATCCAATCCAATCCAATCAAATCCAATCCAATCCAAGTAACGGCATCCAATCCAATCCAATCCAATCCAAGTAACGGCATCCAATCCAATCCAATCCAATCCAAGTAACGGCATCCAATCCAATCCAATCCAATCAAATCCAATCCAATCCAAATAACGGCATCCAATCCAATCCAATCCAATCCAAGTAACCGCATACATTCCAATCCAATCGAATCCAATCCAATCCAATCAACTCCAACCTAATACAAGTAACGGCATCCAATCCAATACAATACAATCCAATCAAAGTAACGGCATCCAATCGAATCCAATCCAATACAACCCAATCCATTCCAATTAACGGCATCCAATCCAATCCAATCCAATCCAATCCAAGTAACGGCATCTAATCCAATCCAATTCAAGTAACGGCATCCAACCCAATCCAATGCAATCCAATCCGATCCATGGAACGGCATCCAATCCAATCCAATCCAATCCAATACAATCCAATCCAAGTAACCGCATCCTATCCAATCGAATCCAATCCAAGTAACGGCATCCAATCCAATCCAATCCAATCCAAGTAACGGCATGCAATCGAATCGAATCCAATCCAATCCAAGAAACGGCATCCAACCCAATCCAATCCAATCCAATCCAAGTAACGGCATCCAATCCAATCCAATCCAAGTAACGGCATGCAATCCAATCCAATCCAATCCAATCCAAGTAACGGCATCCAATCCAATCCAATCCAAGTAACGGCATTCAATCCAATCCAATCCAATCCAATCAAATCCAATCCAATCCAAATAACGGCATCCAATCCAATCCACTCCAATCCAATCCAAGTAACGGCATCCAATCCAATCCAATCCAAGAAACGGCATACAATCCAATCCAATCCAATCCAAGTAACGGCATCAAATTCAATCCAATCCAATCCAATCGAAGTAACGGCATCCAATCCAATCCAATCCAATCCAAGAAACGGCATACAATCCAATCCAATCCAATCCAATCCAATCCAAGTAACGGCATCAAATTCAATCCAATCCAAGGAACGGCATCCAATCCAATCCAATCCGATCCAGTCCAAGAAACGGAATCCAGTCCAATCCAATCCAATGCAATGCAATCGAATCCAAGTAACGGCATCCAATCCAATCCAATCCAATACAAGTAACGGCATCCAATCCAATCCAATACAAGTAACGGCATCCAATCCAATGCAATCCAATCCAATCCAATCCAATTAACGGCATCCAATCCAATCCAATCCAGTCCAATCCAATCCAATCCAATCCATGTAAAAGGCATCAAATTCAATCCAATCCAAGGAACGGCATCCAATCCAATCCAATCCAATCCAATCTAATCCAATCCAGGTAACGGCATCCAATTCAATCCAATCCAGTCCAATCCAATCCAATCCAATCCAATCCAATCCAAGTAACGGCATCAAATTCAATCCAATCCAAGTAACGGCATGCAATCCAATCTAATCCAATCCAATACAAGTAACGGCATCCAATCCAATCCAATCCAATCCCAGAAACGGCATTCAATCCAACCCAATCCAATTCAATCCAAGCAAGGGCATCAAATTCAATCCAATCCAAGGAACGGCCTCCAATCCAATCCAATCCAATCCAATCCAATCTAATCCAATCCAAGTAACGGCACGCAATCCAATCAATTCCAATCCAAGTAACCGCATCCAATCCAATCCAATCCAATGCAATCCAATCCAATGGAAGGAACTGCATCCAATCGAACCCAATCCAATCCAATCCAATCCAAGTAACCGCATCCAATCCAATCCAATCAAATCCAATCCAATCCAATCCAAGTAACGGCTTCCAATCCAATCCAATCCAATCCAAGTAACGTCATCCAATCCAATCCAATCCAATCCAAGTAACGGCATCCAATCCAATCCAATCCAATCCACTCCAGGTCACGGCATCCAATCCAATCCAGTCCAATCCAATCCATGTTACGGCATCCAATCCAATCCAATCCAAGCCAATCCAGTCCAATCCAATCCAATCCAATCCAAGTAACGGCATACAATCCAATCCAAACCAATCCAATCGAAGTAACGGCATCCAGTCCAATCCAATCCAATCCAATCCAATGCAATGCAATGCAGTCCAATCCAAGTAACGGCATCCAATCCAATCCAATCCAATCCAAGTAACAGCATCCAATCCAATTCAATCCAATCCAATCCAAGTAACGGCATCCAATCCAATGCAATCCAATACAATTAACGGCATCAAATCCAATCCAATCCAATCCAGTCCAATCCAATCCAATCAATCCAAGTAACGGCATCCAATCCTATCCAGTCCAATCCAATCCAGTCCAAGTAACGGGATCCAATCAAATCCAATCCAATCCAATCCAATCCAAGTAACCGCACCCAATCCAATTAATACAAATCACGGCATCCAATCCAATCCAATCCAATCCAAGTAACCGCATCCATTCCAATACAATCGAATCCAATCCAATCCAATCAACTCCAATCTAATACAAGTAACGGCATCCAATCCAATCCAATACAATCCAATCCAAGTAACGGCATCCAATCGAATCCAATCCAATACAGTCCAATCCATTCCAATTAACGGCAATTAATCCAATCCAATCCAATCCAATCCAAGTAACGGCATCTAATCCAATCCAATTCAAGTAACGGCATCCAACCCAATCCAATGCAATCCAATCCAATCCAATCCAATCCGATCCATGGAACGGCATCCAATCCAATCCAATCCAATCCAATCCAATCCAATCCAAGTAACCGCATCCAATCCAATCGAATCCACTCCAAGTAACGGCATCCAATCCAATCCAATTCAATCCAAGTAACGGCATGCAATCGAATCGAATCCAATCCAATCCAAGAAACGGCATCCAACCCAATCCAATCCAATCCAATCCAAGTAACGGCATCCAATCCAATCCAATCCAAGTAACGGCATGCAATCCAATCCAATCCAATCCAATCCAAGTAACGGCATCCAATCCAATCCAATCCAAGTAACGGCATTCAATCCAATCCAATCCAATCCAATCCAATCCAATCAAATCCAATCCAATCCAAATAACGGCATCCAATCCAATCCACTCCAATCCAATCCAAGTAACGGCATCCAATCCAATCCAATCCAAGAAACGGCATACAATCCAATCCAATCCAATCCAATCCAAGTAACGGCATCAAATTCAATCCAATCCAATCCAATCCAATCCAAGTAACGGCATCCAATCCAATCCAATCCAAGTAACCGCATCAAATCCAATCCAATCCAATCAAATCCAATCCAATCCAATCCAATCCTATCCAATCGAAGGAACTGCATCCAATCGAATCCAATCCAATCCAATCAAATCCAATCCAATCCAAGTAACGGCATCCAATCCAATCCAATCCAATCCAAGTAACGGCATCCAATCCAATCCAATCCAATCCAAGTAACGGCATCCAATCCAATCCAATCCAATCAAATCCAATCCAATCCAAATAACGGCATCCAATCCAATCCAATCCAATCCAAGTAACCGCATACATTCCAATCCAATCGAATCCAATCCAATCCAATCAACTCCAACCTAATACAAGTAACGGCATCCAATCCAATACAATACAATCCAATCAAAGTAACGGCATCCAATCGAATCCAATCCAATACAACCCAATCCATTCCAATTAACGGCATCCAATCCAATCCAATCCAATCCAATCCAAGTAACGGCATCTAATCCAATCCAATTCAAGTAACGGCATCCAACCCAATCCAATGCAATCCAATCCGATCCATGGAACGGCATCCAATCCAATCCAATCCAATCCAATACAATCCAATCCAAGTAACCGCATCCTATCCAATCGAATCCAATCCAAGTAACGGCATCCAATCCAATCCAATCCAATCCAAGTAACGGCATGCAATCGAATCGAATCCAATCCAATCCAAGAAACGGCATCCAACCCAATCCAATCCAATCCAATCCAAGTAACGGCATCCAATCCAATCCAATCCAAGTAACGGCATGCAATCCAATCCAATCCAATCCAATCCAAGTAACGGCATCCAATCCAATCCAATCCAAGTAACGGCATTCAATCCAATCCAATCCAATCCAATCAAATCCAATCCAATCCAAATAACGGCATCCAATCCAATCCACTCCAATCCAATCCAAGTAACGGCATCCAATCCAATCCAATCCAAGAAACGGCATACAATCCAATCCAATCCAATCCAAGTAACGGCATCAAATTCAATCCAATCCAATCCAATCGAAGTAACGGCATCCAATCCAATCCAATCCAATCCAAGAAACGGCATACAATCCAATCCAATCCAATCCAATCCAATCCAAGTAACGGCATCAAATTCAATCCAATCCAAGGAACGGCATCCAATCCAATCCAATCCGATCCAGTCCAAGAAACGGAATCCAGTCCAATCCAATCCAATGCAATGCAATCGAATCCAAGTAACGGCATCCAATCCAATCCAATCCAATACAAGTAACGGCATCCAATCCAATCCAATACAAGTAACGGCATCCAATCCAATGCAATCCAATCCAATCCAATCCAATTAACGGCATCCAATCCAATCCAATCCAGTCCAATCCAATCCAATCCAATCCATGTAAAAGGCATCAAATTCAATCCAATCCAAGGAACGGCATCCAATCCAATCCAATCCAATCCAATCTAATCCAATCCAGGTAACGGCATCCAATTCAATCCAATCCAGTCCAATCCAATCCAATCCAATCCAATCCAATCCAAGTAACGGCATCAAATTCAATCCAATCCAAGTAACGGCATGCAATCCAATCTAATCCAATCCAATACAAGTAACGGCATCCAATCCAATCCAATCCAATCCCAGAAACGGCATTCAATCCAACCCAATCCAATTCAATCCAAGCAAGGGCATCAAATTCAATCCAATCCAAGGAACGGCCTCCAATCCAATCCAATCCAATCCAATCCAATCTAATCCAATCCAAGTAACGGCACGCAATCCAATCAATTCCAATCCAAGTAACCGCATCCAATCCAATCCAATCCAATGCAATCCAATCCAATGGAAGGAACTGCATCCAATCGAACCCAATCCAATCCAATCCAATCCAAGTAACCGCATCCAATCCAATCCAATCAAATCCAATCCAATCCAATCCAAGTAACGGCTTCCAATCCAATCCAATCCAATCCAAGTAACGTCATCCAATCCAATCCAATCCAATCCAAGTAACGGCATCCAATCCAATCCAATCCAATCCACTCCAGGTCACGGCATCCAATCCAATCCAGTCCAATCCAATCCATGTTACGGCATCCAATCCAATCCAATCCAAGCCAATCCAGTCCAATCCAATCCAATCCAATCCAAGTAACGGCATACAATCCAATCCAAACCAATCCAATCGAAGTAACGGCATCCAGTCCAATCCAATCCAATCCAATCCAATGCAATGCAATGCAGTCCAATCCAAGTAACGGCATCCAATCCAATCCAATCCAATCCAAGTAACAGCATCCAATCCAATTCAATCCAATCCAATCCAAGTAACGGCATCCAATCCAATGCAATCCAATACAATTAACGGCATCAAATCCAATCCAATCCAATCCAGTCCAATCCAATCCAATCAATCCAAGTAACGGCATCCAATCCTATCCAGTCCAATCCAATCCAGTCCAAGTAACGGGATCCAATCAAATCCAATCCAATCCAATCCAATCCAAGTAACCGCACCCAATCCAATTAATACAAATCACGGCATCCAATCCAATCCAATCCAATCCAAGTAACCGCATCCATTCCAATACAATCGAATCCAATCCAATCCAATCAACTCCAATCTAATACAAGTAACGGCATCCAATCCAATCCAATACAATCCAATCCAAGTAACGGCATCCAATCGAATCCAATCCAATACAGTCCAATCCATTCCAATTAACGGCAATTAATCCAATCCAATCCAATCCAATCCAAGTAACGGCATCTAATCCAATCCAATTCAAGTAACGGCATCCAACCCAATCCAATGCAATCCAATCCAATCCAATCCAATCCGATCCATGGAACGGCATCCAATCCAATCCAATCCAATCCAATCCAATCCAATCCAAGTAACCGCATCCAATCCAATCGAATCCACTCCAAGTAACGGCATCCAATCCAATCCAATTCAATCCAAGTAACGGCATGCAATCGAATCGAATCCAATCCAATCCAAGAAACGGCATCCAACCCAATCCAATCCAATCCAATCCAAGTAACGGCATCCAATCCAATCCAATCCAAGTAACGGCATGCAATCCAATCCAATCCAATCCAATCCAAGTAACGGCATCCAATCCAATCCAATCCAAGTAACGGCATTCAATCCAATCCAATCCAATCCAATCCAATCCAATCAAATCCAATCCAATCCAAATAACGGCATCCAATCCAATCCACTCCAATCCAATCCAAGTAACGGCATCCAATCCAATCCAATCCAAGAAACGGCATACAATCCAATCCAATCCAATCCAATCCAAGTAACGGCATCAAATTCAATCCAATCCAATCCAATCCAATCCAAGTAACGGCATCCAATCCAATCCAATCCAAGTAACCGCATCAAATCCAATCCAATCCAATCAAATCCAATCCAATCCAATCCAATCCTATCCAATCGAAGGAACTGCATCCAATCGAATCCAATCCAATCCAATCAAATCCAATCCAATCCAAGTAACGGCATCCAATCCAATCCAATCCAATCCAAGTAACGGCATCCAATCCAATCCAATCCAATCCAAGTAACGGCATCCAATCCAATCCAATCCAATCAAATCCAATCCAATCCAAATAACGGCATCCAATCCAATCCAATCCAATCCAAGTAACCGCATACATTCCAATCCAATCGAATCCAATCCAATCCAATCAACTCCAACCTAATACAAGTAACGGCATCCAATCCAATACAATACAATCCAATCAAAGTAACGGCATCCAATCGAATCCAATCCAATACAACCCAATCCATTCCAATTAACGGCATCCAATCCAATCCAATCCAATCCAATCCAAGTAACGGCATCTAATCCAATCCAATTCAAGTAACGGCATCCAACCCAATCCAATGCAATCCAATCCGATCCATGGAACGGCATCCAATCCAATCCAATCCAATCCAATACAATCCAATCCAAGTAACCGCATCCTATCCAATCGAATCCAATCCAAGTAACGGCATCCAATCCAATCCAATCCAATCCAAGTAACGGCATGCAATCGAATCGAATCCAATCCAATCCAAGAAACGGCATCCAACCCAATCCAATCCAATCCAATCCAAGTAACGGCATCCAATCCAATCCAATCCAAGTAACGGCATGCAATCCAATCCAATCCAATCCAATCCAAGTAACGGCATCCAATCCAATCCAATCCAAGTAACGGCATTCAATCCAATCCAATCCAATCCAATCAAATCCAATCCAATCCAAATAACGGCATCCAATCCAATCCACTCCAATCCAATCCAAGTAACGGCATCCAATCCAATCCAATCCAAGAAACGGCATACAATCCAATCCAATCCAATCCAAGTAACGGCATCAAATTCAATCCAATCCAATCCAATCGAAGTAACGGCATCCAATCCAATCCAATCCAATCCAAGAAACGGCATACAATCCAATCCAATCCAATCCAATCCAATCCAAGTAACGGCATCAAATTCAATCCAATCCAAGGAACGGCATCCAATCCAATCCAATCCGATCCAGTCCAAGAAACGGAATCCAGTCCAATCCAATCCAATGCAATGCAATCGAATCCAAGTAACGGCATCCAATCCAATCCAATCCAATACAAGTAACGGCATCCAATCCAATCCAATACAAGTAACGGCATCCAATCCAATGCAATCCAATCCAATCCAATCCAATTAACGGCATCCAATCCAATCCAATCCAGTCCAATCCAATCCAATCCAATCCATGTAAAAGGCATCAAATTCAATCCAATCCAAGGAACGGCATCCAATCCAATCCAATCCAATCCAATCTAATCCAATCCAGGTAACGGCATCCAATTCAATCCAATCCAGTCCAATCCAATCCAATCCAATCCAATCCAATCCAAGTAACGGCATCAAATTCAATCCAATCCAAGTAACGGCATGCAATCCAATCTAATCCAATCCAATACAAGTAACGGCATCCAATCCAATCCAATCCAATCCCAGAAACGGCATTCAATCCAACCCAATCCAATTCAATCCAAGCAAGGGCATCAAATTCAATCCAATCCAAGGAACGGCCTCCAATCCAATCCAATCCAATCCAATCCAATCTAATCCAATCCAAGTAACGGCACGCAATCCAATCAATTCCAATCCAAGTAACCGCATCCAATCCAATCCAATCCAATGCAATCCAATCCAATGGAAGGAACTGCATCCAATCGAACCCAATCCAATCCAATCCAATCCAAGTAACCGCATCCAATCCAATCCAATCAAATCCAATCCAATCCAATCCAAGTAACGGCTTCCAATCCAATCCAATCCAATCCAAGTAACGTCATCCAATCCAATCCAATCCAATCCAAGTAACGGCATCCAATCCAATCCAATCCAATCCACTCCAGGTCACGGCATCCAATCCAATCCAGTCCAATCCAATCCATGTTACGGCATCCAATCCAATCCAATCCAAGCCAATCCAGTCCAATCCAATCCAATCCAATCCAAGTAACGGCATACAATCCAATCCAAACCAATCCAATCGAAGTAACGGCATCCAGTCCAATCCAATCCAATCCAATCCAATGCAATGCAATGCAGTCCAATCCAAGTAACGGCATCCAATCCAATCCAATCCAATCCAAGTAACAGCATCCAATCCAATTCAATCCAATCCAATCCAAGTAACGGCATCCAATCCAATGCAATCCAATACAATTAACGGCATCAAATCCAATCCAATCCAATCCAGTCCAATCCAATCCAATCAATCCAAGTAACGGCATCCAATCCTATCCAGTCCAATCCAATCCAGTCCAAGTAACGGGATCCAATCAAATCCAATCCAATCCAATCCAATCCAAGTAACCGCACCCAATCCAATTAATACAAATCACGGCATCCAATCCAATCCAATCCAATCCAAGTAACCGCATCCATTCCAATACAATCGAATCCAATCCAATCCAATCAACTCCAATCTAATACAAGTAACGGCATCCAATCCAATCCAATACAATCCAATCCAAGTAACGGCATCCAATCGAATCCAATCCAATACAGTCCAATCCATTCCAATTAACGGCAATTAATCCAATCCAATCCAATCCAATCCAAGTAACGGCATCTAATCCAATCCAATTCAAGTAACGGCATCCAACCCAATCCAATGCAATCCAATCCAATCCAATCCAATCCGATCCATGGAACGGCATCCAATCCAATCCAATCCAATCCAATCCAATCCAATCCAAGTAACCGCATCCAATCCAATCGAATCCACTCCAAGTAACGGCATCCAATCCAATCCAATTCAATCCAAGTAACGGCATGCAATCGAATCGAATCCAATCCAATCCAAGAAACGGCATCCAACCCAATCCAATCCAATCCAATCCAAGTAACGGCATCCAATCCAATCCAATCCAAGTAACGGCATGCAATCCAATCCAATCCAATCCAATCCAAGTAACGGCATCCAATCCAATCCAATCCAAGTAACGGCATTCAATCCAATCCAATCCAATCCAATCCAATCAAATCCAATCCAATCCAAATAACGGCATCCAATCCAATCCACTCCAATCCAATCCAAGTAACGGCATCCAATCCAATCCAATCCAAGAAACGACATACAATCCAATCCAATCCAATCCAATCCAATCCAAGTAACGGCATCAAATTCAATCCAATCCAATCCAATCCAATCCAAGTAACATAGAACATAGAACATAGAACATTACTGCGCAGAACAGGCCCTTCGGCCCACGATGTTGCACCGACCAGTTAAAAAAAAAAAAAAAAAACTGTGACCCTCCAACCTAAACCAATTTCTTTTCGTCCATGAACCTATCTACGGATCTCTTAAACGCCCCCAAACTAGGCGCATTTACTACTGATGCTGGCAGGGCATTCCAATCCCTCACCACCCTCTGGGTAAAGAACCTTCCCCTGACATCGGTTCTATAACTACCCCCCCTCAATTTAAAGCCATGCCCCCTCGTGCTGGATTTCTCCATCAGAGGAAAAAGGCTATCACTATCCACCCTATCTAAACCTCTAATCATCTTATATGTTTCAATAAGATCCCCTCTTAGCCGCCGCCTTTCCAGCGAAAACAATCCCAAATCCCTCAGCCTCTCCTCATAGGATCTCCCCTCCATACCAGGCAACATCCTGGTAAACCTCCTCTGCACCCTCTCCAAAGCCTCCACATCCTTCCTGTAATGTGGGGACCAGAACTGCACACAGTACTCCAAGTGCGGCCGCACCAGAGTTGTGTACAGTTGCAACATAACGCTACGACTCCTAAATTCAATCCCCCTACCAATAAACGCCAAGACACCATATGCCTTCTTAACAACCTTATCTACTTGATTCCCAACTTTCAGGGATCTATGCACACATACACCTAGATCCCTCTGCTCCTCCACACTATTCAAAGTCCTCCCGTTAGCCCTATACTCAACACATCTGTTATTCCTACCAAAGTGAATTACCTCACACTTCTCCGCATTAAACTCCATCCGCCACCTCTCGGCCCAACTTTGCAACCTGTCTAAGTCTTCCTGCAAACTACGACACCCTTCCTCACTGTCTACCACACCACCGACTTTGGTGTCATCAGCAAATTTGCTAATCCACCCAACTATACCCTCATCCAGATCATTAATAAATATTACAAACAGCAGTGGCCCCAAAACAGATCCCTGAGGTACACCACTTGTAACCGCACTCCATGATGAATATTTACTATCAACCACCACCCTCTGTTTCCTATCCGCTAGCCAATTCCTGATCCAATTTCCTAGATCACCCCCAATCCCATACATCTGCATTTTCTGCAGAAGCCTACCATGGTGAACCTTATCAAACGCCTTACTAAAATCCATATATACCACGTCCACTGCCTTGCCCCCATCCACCTCCTTGGTCACTTTCTCAAAAAACTCAATAAGGTTAGTAAGGCACGACCTACCTGCCACAAAACCATGCTGACTATCACCTATCAATTCATTACTCTCCAAATAACTATAAATCCTATCCCTTATAATTTTTTCCAACATCTTGCCGACAACAGAAGTGAGACTCACCGGTCTATAATTCCCGGGGAAGTCTCTGTTCCCCTTCTTAAACAATGGGACAACATTCGCTAACCTCCAATCTTCTGGTACTATACCAGAGGCCAACGACGACCTGAAGATCAGAGCCAGAGGCTCTGCAATCACTTCTCTTGCCTCCCAGAGAATCCTTGGATAAATCCCATCCGGACCAGGGGATTTATCTATTTTCAGACCCTCCAGAATATCCTGCACATCCTCCTTATCAACTGTAATACTGTCTATTCTACTCCCTTGCAACCCAGTGTCCTCCTCAGCTATATTCATGTCCCCTTGCGTGAACACCGAAGAGAAATATTGGTTCAATGCTTCACCAATCTCCTCCGGTTCCACACATAACTTCCCTCTGCCATCTATAACTGGCCCTAAACTTGCCCTAACCAACCTTCTGTTCTTGACATACCTATAGAACGCCTTAGGATTCTCTTTAACCCTATCCGCCAAAGTCTTCTCATGTCCCCTTTTAGCCCTTCTAAGCTCGCTCTTCAACTCCCTCTTAGCCAATCTAAAGCTTTCTAGTGCACTACCCGAGTGCTCACGTCTCATCCGAACATAAGCCTCCTTTTTCTTTTTAACCAACAAAGAAACTTTTTTGGTGCACCACGGTTCCCTAGCCCTACCAATTCCTCCTTGCCTGACAGGGACATACCTATCACAGACTCGCAGTAGCTGCTCCTTGAAAAAACTCCACATGTCGGACGTTCCCAGTCCCTGTAATCTCCTAGTCCAACCTATGTTTCCTAATTCTCTCCTAATAGCCTCATAATTACCCTTCCCCCAGCTAAAACCACTGGCCCGAGGTTCATGCCTATCCCTTTCCATCACTAAGGTGAACGTAACCGAATTGTGGTCACTATCACCAAAATGCACACCAACTTCCAAGTCTAGCACCTGGTCTGGCTCATTTCCCAGCACCAGATCCAATATAGCCTCACCTCTAGTTGGCCTGTCTACATACTGAGTCAAAAAACCTTCCTGGACGCTTTGAACAAAAACTGACCCCTCTAACGAGCTAGAGCTATAACAATTCCAGTCAATATTAGTCAAGTTAAAATCCCCCATAACAATTGCCCTATTACTTTCACTCCTAAGCAGGATTGACTCCGCAATCCTTTCCTCAACCTCTCTAGAACTTTTAGGAGGTCTATAAAAGACTCCCAACAGGGTGACCTCTCCTCTCCTATTTCTAATCTCCGCCCATACTACCTCAACAGATAAGTCCTCATCAAACCTCCTCTCTGACACTGTGATACAATCTCTGACCAATAATGCTACCCCTCCCCCTCTTCTACCTCCTTCCCTACTTCGACTAAAACATTTGAACCCCGGGACCTGCAGCATCCATTCCTGCCCCTGCTCTATCCATGTCTCTGAAATAGCCACAACATCGAAGTCCCAGGTACTGATCCACGCTGCAAGTTCACCCACTTTATTGCGAATACTCCTGGCATTGAAGTATACACATTTCAAACCCTGCTCCACCCCACCTCTGCAATGCCGTGCATTGCAGTCCCCATCCATGCATCCCTCACTTTCAGCCCCACTACTCAGGATCCCTCCCCCCCCCCGAATCAGTTTAAACCTCCCTGCATGGCCTTAGCAAATTTACCCCCCAGGATATTGGTCCCCTTCTGATTAAGGTGTAGACCATCCTTCTCATAGAGGTCACACCTTCCCCAGTACGAGCCCCAATTGCTTAAGTACCTGAACCCCTCCCTCCTGCACCATCCCTTCAGCCATGAATTCAAACCTTACCTCTCCCTATTCCTCTCTAAACTATCCCGTGGTACAGGCAAGAGTCCAGAGATAACCACTCTGTCAGTCTTGGCCTTTAGTTTCCACCCCAACTCCATAAATCCCTGCCTAATATCCCCTTCCCCTATCCTCCCTATGTCGTGTGTCCCCACATGTACAATAACTTGTGGTTTATCTCCCTCCCCCCTAAGAGTCCTGAATACCCTGTCAGACACATCCCGGACCCCAGCCCCTGGTAGGCAACACACCAACCCTGAGTCCCTACCTTTAGTTCCGACCCTCCTATCTGTCCCCTTAATTGTGGAGTCCCCAATCACAAGGCCCAGTCTTTTACAGCCCCTAACCACCTGAGCTTTCTCACTCGGCTCACCCCCAGAGATCTGCTCTCTATGCTCAGTTGATTCCTCCTCAACTGTAGCCTCCAGCACCGAAAACCTATTATGGAGGGGAACCGCCCCAGGGGATTGTCTTCCCGATTGCTTCGTAACGGTAACGGCATCCAATCCAATCCAATCCAAGTAACCGCATCAAATCCAATCCAATCCAATCAAATCCAATCCAATCCAATCCAATCCTATCCAATCGAAGGAACTGCATCCAATCGAATCCAATCCAATCAAATCAAATCCAATCCAATCCAAGTAACGGCATCCAATCCAATCCAATCCAATCCAAGTAACGGCATCGAATCCAATCCAATCCAATCCAAGTAACGGCATCCAATCCAATCCAATCCAATCAAATCCAATCCAATCCAAATAACGGCATCCAATCCAATCCAATCCAATCCAAGTAACCGCATCCATTCCAATCCAATCGAATCCAATCCAATCCAATCAACTCCAATCTAATACAAGTAACGGCATCCAATCCAATACAATACAATCCAATCAAAGTAACGGCATCCAATCGAATCCAATCCAATACAATCCAATCCATTCCAATTAACGGCATCCAATCCAATCCAATCCAATCCAAGTAACGGCATCTAATCCAATCCAATTCAAGTAACGGCATCCAACCCAATCCAATGCAATCCAATCCAATCCAATCCAATCCGATCCATGGAACGGCATCCAATCCAATCCAATCCAATCCAATACAATCCAATCCAAGTAACCGCATCCAATCCAATCGAATCCAATCCAAGTAACGGCATCCAATCCAATCCAATCCAATCCAAGTAACGGCATGCAATCGAATCGAATCCAATCCAATCCAAGAAACGGCATCCAACCCAATCCAATCCAATCCAATCCAAGTAACGGCATCCAATCCAATCCAATCCAAGTAACGGCATGCAATCCAATCCAATCCAATCCAATCCAAGTAACAGCATCCAATCCAATCCAATCCAAGTAACGGCATTCAATCCAATCCAATCCAATCCAATCAAATCCAATCCAATCCAAATAACGGCATCCAATCCAATCCACTCCAATCCAATCCAAATAACGGCATCCAATCCAATCCAATCCAAGAAACGGCATACAATCGAATCCAATCCAATCCAAGTAACGGCATCAAATTCAATCCAATCCAATCCAATCCAATCCAAGTAACGGCATCCAATCCAATCCAATCCAAGTAACCGCATCAAATCCAATCCAATCCAATCAAATCCAATCCAATCCAATCCAATCCTATCCAATCGAAGGAACTGCATCCAATCGAATCCAATCCAATCCAATCAAATCCAATCCAATCCAATCCAATCCAAGTAACGGCATCCAATCCAATCCAATCCAATCCAAGTAACGGCATCCAATCCAATCCAATCCAATCAAATCCAATCCAATCCAAATAACGGCATCCAATCCAATCCACTCCAATCCAATCCAAGTAACGGCATCCAATCCAATCCAATCCAAGAAACGGCATACAATCCAATCCAATCCAATCCAATCCAGTCAAAGTAACGGCATCAAATTCAATCCAATCCAATCCAATGCAATCCAATCCAAGTAACGGCATCCAATCCAATCCAATCCAAGTTACCGCATCCAATCCAATCCAATCCAATCAAATACAATCCAATCCAAGTAACGGCATGCAATCCAATCTAATCCAATCCAATACAAGTAACGGCATCCAATCCAATCCAATCCAATCCAAGAAACGGCATTCAATCCAACCCAATCCAATCCAATCCAAGCAAGGGCATCAAATTCAATCCAATCCAAGGAACGGCCACCAATCCAATCCCATCCAATCCAATCTAATCCAATCCAAGTAACGGCACGCAATCCAATCAATTCCAATCCAAGTAACCGCATCCAATCCAATCCAATACAATCCCAGAAACGGCATTCAATCCAACCCAATCCAATTCAATCCAAGCAAGGGCATCAAATTCAATCCAATCCAAGGAACGGCCTCCAATCCAATCCAATCCAATCCAATCCAATCTAATCCAATCCAAGTAACGGCACGCAATCCAATCAATTCCAATCCAAGTAACCGCATCCAATCCAATCCAATCCAATGCAATCCAATCCAATGGAAGGAACTGCATCCAATCGAACCCAATCCAATCCAATCCAATCCAAGTAACCGCATCCAATCCAATCCAATCAAATCCAATCCAATCCAATCCAAGTAACGGCTTCCAATCCAATCCAATCCAATCCAAGTAACGGCATCCAATCCAATCCAATCCAATCCAAGTAACGGCATCCAATCCAATCCAATCCAATCCACTCCAGGTCACGGCATCCAATCCAATCCAGTCCAATCCAATCCATGTTACGGCATCCAATCCAATCCAATCCAAGCCAATCCAGTCCAATCCAATCCAATCCAATCCAAGTAACGGCATACAATCCAATCCAAACCAATCCAATCGAAGTAACGGCATCCAGTCCAATCCAATCCAATCCAATCCAATGCAATGCAATGCAGTCCAATCCAAGTAACGGCATCCAATCCAATCCAATCCAATCCAAGTAACAGCATCCAATCCAATTCAATCCAATCCAATCCAAGTAACGGCATCCAATCCAATGCAATCCAATCCAATTAACGGCATCAAATCCAATCCAATCCAATCCAGTCCAATCCAATCCAATCAATCCAAGTAACGGCATCCAATCCTATCCAGTCCAATCCAATCCAGTCCAAGTAACGGGATCCAATCAAATCCAATCCAATCCAATCCAATCCAAGTAACCGCACCCAATCCAATTAATACAAATCACGGCATCCAATCCAATCCAATCCAATCCAAGTAACCGCATCCATTCCAATACAATCGAATCCAATCCAATCCAATCAACTCCAATCTAATACAAGTAACGGCATCCAATCCAATCCAATACAATCCAATCCAAGTAACGGCATCCAATCGAATCCAATCCAATACAATCCAATCCATTCCAATTAACGGCATCCAATCCAATCCAATCCAATCCAAACCAATCCAATCCAAGTAACGGCATCTAATCCAATCCAATTCAAGTAACGGCATCCAACCCAATCCAATGCAATCCAATCCAATCCAATCCAATCCGATCCATGGAACGGCATCCAATCCAATCCAATCCAATCCAATCCAATCCAATCCAAGTAACCGCATCCAATCCAATCGAATCCACTCCAAGTAACGGCATCCAATCCAATCCAATTCAATCCAAGTAACGGCATGCAATCGAATCGAATCCAATCCAATCCAAGAAACGGCATCCAACCCAATCCAATCCAGTCCAATCCAAGTAACGGCATCCAATCCAATCCAATCCAAGTAACGGCATGCAATCCAATCCAATCCAATCCAATCCAAGTAACGGCATCCAATCCAATCCAATCCAAGTAACGGCATTCAATCCAATCCAATCCAATCCAATCCAATCAAATCCAATCCAATCCAAATAACGGCATCCAATCCAATCCACTCCAATCCAATCCAAGTAACGGCATCCAATTCAATCCAATCCAAGAAACGACATACAATCCAATCCAATCCAATCCAATCCAATCCAAGTAACGGCATCAAATTCAATCCAATCCAATCCAATCCAATCCAAGTAACGGCATCCAATCCAATCCAATCCAAGTAACCGCATCAAATCCAATCCAATCCAATCAAATCCAATCCAATCCAATCCAATCCTATCCAATCGAAGGAACTGCATCCAATCGAATCCAATCCAATCAAATCAAATCCAATCCAATCCAAGTAACGGCATCCAATCCAAACCAATCCAATCCAAGTAACGGCATCCAATCCAATCCAATCCAATCCAAGTAACGGCATCCAATCCAATCCAATCCAATCAAATCCAATCCAATCCAAATAACGGCATCCAATCCAATCCAATCCAATCCAAGTAACCGCATCCATTCCAATCCAATCGAATCCAATCCAATCCAATCAACTCCAATCTAATACAAGTAACGGCATCCAATCCAATACAATACAATCCAATCAAAGTAACGGCATCCAATCGAATCCAATCCAATACAATCCAATCCATTGCAATTAACGGCATCCAATCCAATCCAATCCAATCCAATCCAAGTAACGGCATCTAATCCAATCCAATTCAAGTAACGGCATCCAACCCAATCCAATGCAATCCAATCCAATCCAATCCAATCCAATCCGATCCATGGAACGGCATCCAATCCAATCCAATCCAATCCAATACAATCCAATCCAAGTAACCGCATCCAATCCAATCGAATCCAATCCAAGTAACGGCATCCAATCTAATCCAATCCAATCCAAGTAACGGCATGCAATCGAATCGAATCCAATCCAATCCAAGAAACGGCATCCAACCCAATCCAATCCAATCCAATCCAAGTAACGGCATCCAATCCAATCCAATCCAAGTAACGGCATGCAATCCAATCCAATCCAATCCAATCCAAGTAACGGCATCCAATCCAATCCAATCCAAGTAACGGCATTCAATCCAATCCAATCCAATCCAATCCAATCAAATCCAATCCAAATAACGGCATCCAATCCAATCCACTCCAATCCAATCCAAATAACGGCATCCAATCCAATCCAATCCAAGAAACGGCATACAATCCAATCCAATCCAATCCAAGTAACGGCATCAAATTCAATCCAATCCAATCCAATCCAATCCAAGTAACGGCATCCAATCCAATCCAATCCAAGTAACTGCATCAAATCCAATCCAATCCAATCAAATCCAATCCAATCCAATCCAATCCTATCCAATCGAAGGAACTGCATCCAATCGAATCCAATCCAATCCAATCAAATCCAATCCAATCCAATCCAATCCAAGTAACGGCATCCAATCCAATCCAATCCAAGTAACGGCATTCAATCCAATCCAATCCAATCCAATCAAATCCAATCCAATCCAAATAACGGCATCCAATCCAATCCACTCCAATCCAATCCAAATAACGGCATCCAATCCAATCCAATCCAAGAAACGGCATACAATCCAATCCAATCCAATCCAAGTAACGGCATCAAATTCAATCCAATCCAATCCAATCCAATCCAAGTAACGGCATCCAATCCAATCCAATCCAAGTAACTGCATCAAATCCAATCCAATCCAATCAAATCCAATCCAATCCAATCCAATCCTATCCAATCGAAGGAACTGCATCCAATCGAATCCAATCCAATCCAATCAAATCCAATCCAATCCAATCCAATCCAAGTAACGGCATCCAATCCAATCCAATCCAATCCAAGTAACGGCATCCAATCCAATCCAATCCAATCAAATCCAATCCAATCCAAATAACGGCATCCAATCCAATCCACTCCAATCCAATCCAAGTAACGGCATCCAATCCAATCCAATCCAAGAAACGGCATACAATCCAATCCAATCCAATCCAATCCAGTCAAAGTAACGGCATCAAATTCAATCCAATCCAATCCAATGCAATCCAATCCAAGTAACGGCATCCAATCCAATCCAATCCAAGTTACCGCATCCAATCCAATCCAATCCAATCAAATACAATCCAATCCAAGTAACGGCATGCAATCCAATCTAATCCAATCCAATACAAGTAACGGCATCCAATCCAATCCAATCCAATCCAAGAAACGGCATTCAATCCAACCCAATCCAATCCAATCCAAGCAAGGGCATCAAATTCAATCCAATCCAAGGAACGGCCACCAATCCAATCCCATCCAATCCAATCTAATCCAATCCAAGTAACGGCACGCAATCCAATCAATTCCAATCCAAGTAACCGCATCCAATCCAATCCAATCCAATCCAATCCAATGGAAGGAATTGCATCCAATCGAATCCAATCCAATACAAGTAAGCGCATCCAATCCAATCCAATCCAATCAAATCCAATCCAATGCAATGCAATGCAGTCCAATCCAAGTAACGGCATCCAATCCAATCCAATCCAATCCAAGTAACAGCATCCAATCCAATTCAATCCAATCCAATCCAAGTAACGGCATCCAATCCAATGCAATCCAATCCAATTAACGGCATCAAATCCAATCCAATCCAATCCAGTCCAATCCAATCCAATCAATCCAAGTAACGGCATCCAATCCTATCCAGTCCAATCCAATCCAATCCAAGTAACGGGATCCAATCAAATCCAATCCAATCCAATCCAAGTAACCGCATCCAATCCAATCCAATCCACTTCACGGCATCCAATCCAATCCAATCCAATCGAATCCAAGTAACCGCATCCATTCCAATCCAATCGAATCCAATCCAATCCAATCAACTCCAATCTAATCCAAGTAACGGCATCCAATCCAATCCAATCCAATCCAATCCAAGTAACGGCATCCAATCCAATACAATCCAATACAATCCAATCCATTCCAAGTAACGGCATCCAATCCAATCCAATCCAATCCAATCCAAGTAACGGCATCCAATCCAATCCAATTCAAGTAACGGCATCCAACCCAATCCAATGCAATCCAATCCAATCCAATCCGATCCATGGAACGGCATCCAATCCAATACAATACAATCCAATCCAAGTAACAGCATCCAATCCAATCGAATCCAATCCAAGTAACGGCATCCAATCCAATCCAATACAAGTAACGGCATGCAATCGAATCCAATCCAATCCAATCCAAGAAACGGCATCCAACCCAATCCAATCCAATCCAATCCAAGTAACGGCATCCAATCCAATCCAATCCAAGTAACCGCATCCAATCCAATCGAATCCACTCCAAGTAACGGCATCCAATCCAATCCAATTCAATCCAAGTAACGGCATGCAATCGAATCGAATCCAATCCAATCCAAGAAACGGCATCCAACCCAATCCAATCCAATCCAATCCAAGTAACGGCATCCAATCCAATCCAATCCAAGTAACGGCATGCAATCCAATCCAATCCAATCCAATCCAAGTAACGGCATCCAATCCAATCCAATCCAAGTAACGGCATTCAATCCAATCCAATCCAATCCAATCCAATCAAATCCAATCCAATCCAATCCAAATAACGGCATCCAATCCAATCCACTCCAATCCAATCCAAGTAACGGCATCCAATCCAATCCAATCCAAGAAACGACATACAATCCAATCCAATCCAATCCAATCCAAGTAACGGCATCAAATTCAATCCAATCCAATCCAATCCAATCCAAGTAACGGCATCCAATCCAATCCAATCCAAGTAACCGCATCAAATCCAATCCAATCCAATCAAATCCAATCCAATCCAATCCAATCCAATCCTATCCAATCGAAGGAACTGCATCCAATCGAATCCAATCCAATCAAATCAAATCCAATCCAATCCAAGTAACGGCATCCAATCCAATCCAATCCAATCCAAGTAACGGCATCCAATCCAATCCAATCCAATCCAAGTAACGGCATCCAATCCAATCCAATCCAATCAAATCCAATCCAATCCAAATAACGGCATCCAATCCAATCCAATCCAAGAAACGACATACAATCCAATCCAATCCAATCCAATCCAAGTAACGGCATCAAATTCAATCCAATCCAATCCAATCCAATCCAAGTAACGGCATCCAATCCAATCCAATCCAAGTAACCGCATCAAATCCAATCCAATCCAATCAAATCCAATCCAATCCAATCCAATCCAATCCTATCCAATCGAAGGAACTGCATCCAATCGAATCCAATCCAATCAAATCAAATCCAATCCAATCCAAGTAACGGCATCCAATCCAATCCAATCCAATCCAAGTAACGGCATCCAATCCAATCCAATCCAATCCAAGTAACGGCATCCAATCCAATCCAATCCAATCAAATCCAATCCAATCCAAATAACGGCATCCAATCCAATCCAATCCAATCCAAGTAACCGCATCCATTCCAATCCAATCGAATCCAATCCAATCCAATCAACTCCAATCTAATACAAGTAACGGCATCCAATCCAATACAATACAATCCAATCAAAGTAACGGCATCCAATCGAATCCAATCCAATTCAATCCAATCCATTCCAATTAACGGCATCCAATCCAATCCAATCCAATCCAATCCAAGTAACGGCATCTAATCCAATCCAATTCAAGTAACGGCATCCAACCCAATCCAATGCAATCCAATCCAATCCAATCCAATCCGATCCATGGAACGGCATCCAATCCAATCCAATCCAATCCAATACAATCCAATCCAAGTAACCGCATCCAATCCAATCGAATCCAATCCAAGTAACGGCATCCAATCCAATCCAATCCAATCCAATCCAATCCAAGTAACGGCATCCAATCCAATCCAATCCAATCCAAGTAACGGCATCCAATCCAATCCAATCCAATCAAATCCAATCCAATCCAAATAACGGCATCCAATCCAATCCAATCCAAGTAACCGCATCCATTCCAATCCAATCGAATCCAATCCAATCCAATCAACTCCAATCTAATACAAGTAACGGCATCCAATCCAATACAATACAATCCAATCAAAGTAACGGCATCCAATCGAATCCAATCCAATACAATCCAATCCATTCCAATTAACGGCATCCAATCCAATCCAATCCAATCCAATCCAAGTAACGGCATCTAATCCAATCCAATTCAAGTAACGGCATCCAACCCAATCCAATGCAATCCAATCCAATCCAATCCGATCCATGGAACGGCATCCAATCCAATCCAATCCAATCCAATACAATCCAATCCAAGTAACCGCATCCAATCCAATCGAATCCAATCCAAGTAACGGCATCCAATCCAATCCAATCCAATCCAAGTAACGGCATGCAATCGAATCGAATCCAATCCAATCCAAGAAACGGCATCCAACCCAATCCAATCCAATCGGGAAGACAATCCCCTGGGGCGGTTCCCCTCCATAATAGGTTTTCGGTGCTGGAGGCTACAGTTGAGGAGGAATCAACTGAGCATAGAGAGCAGATCTCTGGGGGTGAGCCGAGTGAGAAAGCTCAGGTGGTTAGGGGCTGTAAAAGACTGGGCCTTGTGATTGGGGACTCCACAATTAAGGGGACAGATAGGAGGGTCGGAACTAAAGGTAGGGACTCAGGGTTGGTGTGTTGCCTACCAGGGGCTGGGGTCCGGGATGTGTCTGACAGGGTATTCAGGACTCTTAGGGGGGAGGGAGATAAACCACAAGTTATTGTACATGTGGGGACACACGACATAGGGAGGATAGGGGAAGGGGATATTAGGCAGGGATTTATGGAGTTGGGGTGGAAACTAAAGGCCAAGACTGACAGAGTGGTTATCTCTGGACTCTTGCCTGTACCACGGGATAGTTTAGAGAGGAATAGGGAGAGGGAAGGTTTGAATTCATGACTGAGGGGATGGTGCAGGAGGGAGGGGTTCAGGTACTTAAGCAATTGGGGCTCGTACTGGGGAAGGTGTGACCTCTATGAGAAGGATGGTCTACACCTTAATCAGAAGGGGACCAATATCCTGGGGGGTAAATTTGCTAAGGCCATGCAGGGAGGTTTAAACTGATTCGGGGGGGGGGGAGGGATCCTGAGTAGTGGGGCTGAAAGTGAGGGATGCATGGATGGGGACTGCAATGCACGGCATTGCAGAGGTGGGGTGGAGCAGGGTTTGAAATGTGTATACTTCAATGCCAGGAGTATTCGCAATAAAGTGGATGAACTTGCAGCGTGGATCAGTACCTGGGACTTCGATGTTGTGGCTATTTCAGAGACATGGATAGAGCAGGGGCAGGAATGGATGCTGCAGGTCCCGGGGTTCAAATGTTTTAGTCGAAGTAGGGAAGGAGGTAGAAGAGGGGGAGGGGTAGCATTATTGGTCAGAGATTGTATCACAGTGTCAGAGAGGAGGTTTGATGAGGACTTATCTGTTGAGGTAGTATGGGCGGAGATTAGAAATAGGAGAGGAGAGGTCACCCTGTTGGGAGTCTTTTATAGACCTCCTAAAAGTTCTAGAGAGGTTGAGGAAAGGATTGCGGAGTCAATCCTGCTTAGGAGTGAAAGTAATAGGGCAATTGTTATGGGGGATTTTAACTTGACTAATATTGACTGGAATTGTTATAGCTCTAGCTCGTTAGAGTTTTTGTTCAAAGCGTGCAGGAAGGTTTTTTGACTCAGTATGTAGACAGGCCAACTAGAGGTGAGGCTATATTGGATCTGGTGCTGGGAAATGAGCCAGACCAGGTGCTAGACTTGGAAGTTGGTGTGCATTTTGGTGATAGTGACCACAATTCGGTTACGTTCACCTTAGTGATGGAAAGGGATAGGCATGAACCTCGGGCCAGTGGTTTTAGCTGGGGGAAGGGTAATTATGAGGCTATTAGGAGAGAATTAGGAAACATAGGTTGGACTAGGAGATTACAGGGACTGGGAACGTCCGACATGTGGAGTTTTTTCAAGGAGCAGCTACTGCGAGTCTGTGATAGGTATGTCCCTGTCAGGCAAGGAGGAATTGGTAGGGCTAGGGAACCGTGGTGCACCAAAAAAGTTTCTTTGTTGGTTAAAAAGAAAAAGGAGGCTTCTGTTCGGATGAGACGTGAGCACTCGGGTAGTGCACTAGAAAGCTTTAGATTGGCTAAGAGGGAGTTGAAGAGCGAGCTTAGAAGGGCTAAAAGGGGACATGAGAAGACTTTGGCGGATAGGGTTAAAGAGAATCCTAAGGCGTTCTATAGGTATGTCAAGAACAGAAGGTTGGTTAGGGCAGGTTTAGGGCCAGTTATAGATGGCAGAGGGAAGTTATGTGTGGAACCGGAGGAGATTGGTGAAGCATTGAACCAATATTTCTCTTCGGTGTTCACGCAAGGGGACATGAATATAGCTGAGGAGGACACTGGGTTGCAAGGGAGTAGAATAGACAGTATTACAGTTGATAAGGAGGATGTGCAGGATATTCTGGAGGGTCTGAAAATAGATAAATCCCCTGGTCCGGATGGGATTTATCCAAGGATTCTCTGGGAGGCAAGAGAAGTGATTGCAGAGCCTCTGGCTCTGATCTTCAGGTCGTCGTTGGCCTCTGGTATAGTACCAGAAGATTGGAGGTTAGCGAATGTTGTCCCATTGTTTAAGAAGGGGAACAGAGACTTCCCCGGGAATTATAGACCGGTGAGTCTCACTTCTGTTGTCGGCAAGATGTTGGAAAAAATTATAAGGGATAGGATTTATAGTTATTTGGAGAGTAATGAATTGATAGGTGATAGTCAGCATGGTTTTGTGGCAGGTAGGTCGTGCCTTACTAACCTTATTGAGTTTTTTGAGAAAGTGACCAAGGAGGTGGATGGGGGCAAGGCAGTGGACGTGGTATATATGGATTTTAGTAAGGCGTTTGATAAGGTTCACCATGGTAGGCTTCTGCAGAAAATGCAGATGTATGGGATTGGGGGTGATCTAGGAAATTGGATCAGGAATTGGCTAGCGGATAGGAAACAGAGGGTGGTGGTTGATAGTAAATATTCATCATGGAGTGCGGTTACAAGTGGTGTACCTCAGGGATCTGTTTTGGGGCCACTGCTGTTTGTAATATTTATTAATGATCTGGATGAGGGTATAGTTGGGTGGATTAGCAAATTTGCTGATGACACCAAAGTCGGTGGTGTGGTAGACAGTGAGGAAGGGTGTCGTAGTTTGCAGGAAGACTTAGACAGGTTGCAAAGTTGGGCCGAGAGGTGGCGGATGGAGTTTAATGCGGAGAAGTGTGAGGTAATTCACTTTGGTAGGAATAACAGATGTGTTGAGTATAGGGCTAACGGGAGGACTTTGAATAGTGTGGAGGAGCAGAGGGATCTAGGTGTATGTGTGCATAGATCCCTGAAAGTTGGGAATCAAGTAGATAAGGTTGTTAAGAAGGCATATGGTGTCTTGGCGTTTATTGGTAGGGGGATTGAATTTAGGAGTCGTAGCGTTATGTTGCAACTGTACACAACTCTGGTGCGGCCGCACTTGGAGTACTGTGTGCAGTTCTGGTCCCCACATTACAGGAAGGATGTGGAGGCTTTGGAGAGGGTGCAGAGGAGGTTTACCAGGATGTTGCCTGGTATGGAGGGGAGATCCTATGAGGAGAGGCTGAGGGATTTGGGATTGTTTTCGCTGGAAAGGCGGCGGCTAAGAGGGGATCTTATTGAAACATATAAGATGATTAGAGGTTTAGATAGGGTGGATAGTGATAGCCTTTTTCCTCTGATGGAGAAATCCAGCACGAGGGGGCATGGCTTTAAATTGAGGGGGGGTAGTTATAGAACCGATGTCAGGGGTAGGTTCTTTACCCAGAGGGTGGTGAGGGATTGGAATGCCCTGCCAGCATCAGTAGTAAATGCGCCTAGTTTGGGGGCGTTTAAGAGATCCGTAGATAGGTTCATGGACGAAAAGAAATTGGTTTAGGTTGGAGGGTCACAGTTTTTTTTTTTAACTGGTCGGTGCAACATCGTGGGCCAAAGGGCCTGTTCTGCGCTGTAATGTTCTATGTTCTATGTTCTAATCCAATCCAAGTAACGGCATCCAATCCAATCCAATCCAAGTAACGGCATGCAATCCAATCCAATCCAATCCAAGTAACGGCATCCAATCCAATCCAATCCAAGTAACGGCATTCAATCCAATCCAATCCAATCCAATCAAATCCAATCCAATCCAAATAACGGCATCCAATCCAATCCACTCCAATCCAATCCAAATAACGGCATCCAATCCAATCCAATCCAAGAAACGGCATACAATCCAATCCAATCCAATCCAAGTAACGGCATCAAATTCAATCCAATCCAATCCAATCCAATCCAAGTAACGGCATCCAATCCAATCCAATCCAAGTAACCGCATCAAATCCAATCCAATCCAATCAAATCCAATCCAATCCAATCCAATCCTATCCAATCGAAGGAACTGCATCCAATCGAATCCAATCCAATCCAATCAAATCCAATCCAATCCAATCCAATCCAATCCAAGTAACGGCATCCAATCCAATCCAATCCAATCCAAGTAACGGCATCCAATCCAATCCAATCCAATCAAATCCAATCCAATCCAAATAACGGCATCCAATCCAATCCACTCCAATCCAATCCAAGTAACGGCATCCAATCCAATCCAATCCAAGAAACGGCATACAATCCAATCCAATCCAATCCAATCCAGTCAAAGTAACGGCATCAAATTCAATCCAATCCAATCCAATGCAATCCAATCCAAGTAACGGCATCCAATCCAATCCAATGCAAGTTACCGCATCCAATCCAATCCAATCCAATCAAATACAATCCAATCCAAGTAACGGCATGCAATCCAATCTAATCCAATCCAATACAAGTAACGGCATCCAATCCAATCCAATCCAATCCAAGAAACGGCATTCAATCCAACCCAATCCAATCCAATCCAAGCAAGGGCATCAAATTCAATCCAATCCAAGGACCGGCCACCAATCCAATCCAATCCAATCCAATCTAATCCAATCCAAGTAACGGCACGCAATCCAATCAATTCCAATCCAAGTAACCGCATCCAATCCAATGCAATCCAATCCAATGGAAGGAATTGCATCCAATCGAATCCAATCCAATACAAGTAAGCGCATCCAATCCAATCCAATCCAATCAAATCCAATCCAATGCAATGCAATGCAGTCCAATCCAAGTAACGGCATCCAATCCAATCCAATCCAATCCAAGTAACAGCATCCAATCCAATTCAATCCAATCCAATCCAAGTAACGGCATCCAATCCAATGCAATCCAATCCAATTAACGGCATCAAATCCAATCCAATCCAATCCAGTCCAATCCAATCCAATCAATCCAAGTAACGGCATCCAATCCTATCCAGTCCAATCCAATCCAATCCAAGTAACGGGATCCAATCAAATCCAATCCAATCCAATCCAAGTAACCGCATCCAATCCAATCCAATCCACTTCACGGCATCCAATCCAATCCAATCCAATCGAATCCAAGTAACCGCATCCATTCCAATCCAATCGAATCCAATCCAATCCAATCAACTCCAATCTAATCCAAGTAACGGCATCCAATCCAATCCAATCCAATCCAATCCAAGTAACGGCATCCAATCCAATACAATCCAATACAATCCAATCCATTCCAAGTAACGGCATCCAATCCAATCCAATCCAATCCAAGTAACGGCATCCAATCCAATCCAATTCAAGTAACGGCATCCAACCCAATCCAATGCAATCCAATCCAATCCAATCCGATCCATGGAACGGCATCCAATCCAATACAATACAATCCAATCCAAGTAACAGCATCCAATCCAATCGAATCCAATCCAAGTAACGGCATCCAATCCAATCCAATCCAAGTAACGGCATGCAATCGAATCCAATCCAATCCAATCCAAGAAACGGCATCCAACCCAATCCAATCCAATCCAATCCAAGTAACGGCATCCAATCCAATCCAATCCAAGTAATCGCATCCAATCCAATCCAATCCAGTCCAATCCAAGTAACGGCATTCAGTCCAATCCAATCCAATCCAATCCAAGTAACGGCATCCAATCCTATCAATTTCCAATCCAATCCAACTAACGGAATCCAATCCAATCCAATCCAATCCAATCGAAGTAACGGCATCCAATCCAATCGAATCCAAGAAACGGCATACAATCCAATCCAATCCAATCCAATCCAAGTAACGGCATCAAATTGAATCCAATCCAAGGAACGGCATCCAATCCAATCCAATCCGATCCAGTCCAAGAAACGGCATCCAGTCCAATCCAATCCAATGCAATGCAATCGAATCCAAGTAACGGCGTCCAATCCAATCCAATCCAATACAAGTAACGGCATCCAATCCAATCCAATCCAAGTAACGGCATCCAATCCAATGCAATCCAATCCAATCCAATCCAATTAACGGCATCCAATCCAATCCAATCCAGTCCAATCCAATCCAATCCAATCCAAGTAAAAGGCATCAAATTCAATCCAATCCAAGGAACGGCATCCAATCCAATCCAATCCAATTCAATCTAATCCAATCCAGGTAACGGCATCCAATCCAATCCAATCCAGTCCAATCCAATCCAATCCAATCCAATCCAATCCAAGTAACGGCATCAAATTCAATCCAATTCAAGTAACGACAATCAATCCAATCGAATCCAATCCAATGCAATCATATCCAATCCAATCCAAGTAACGGCATGCAATCCAATCTAATCCAATCCAATACAAGTAACGGCATCCAATCCAATCCAATCCAATCCCAGAAACGGCATTCAATCCAACCCAATCCAATTCAATCCAAGCAAGGGCATCAAATTCAATCCAATCCAAGGAACGGCCTCCAATACAATCCAATCCAATCCAATCTAATCCAATCCAAGTAACGGCACGCAATCCAATCAATTCCAATCCAAGTAACCGCATCCAATCCAATCCAATCCAATGCAATCCAATCCAATGGAAGGAACTGCATCCAATCGAACCCAATCCAATCCAATCCAATCCAAGTAACCGCATCCAATCCAATCCAATCAAATCCAATCCAATCCAATCCAAGTAACGGCTTCCAATCCATTCCAATCCAATCCAAGTAACGGCATCCAATCCAATCCAATCCAATCCAAGTAACGGCATCCAATCCAATCCAATCCAATCCACTCCAGGTCACGGCATCCAATCCAATCCAGTCCAATCCAATCCATGTTACGGCATCCAATCCAATCCAATCCAATCCAAGCCAATCCAGTCCAATCCAATCCAATCCAATCCAAGTAACGGCATACAATCCAATCCAAACCAATCCAATCGAAGTAACGGCATCCAGTCCAATCCAATCCAATCCAATCCAATGCAATGCAATGCAGTCCAATCCAAGTAACGGCATCCAATCCAATCCAATCCAAGTAACAGCATCCAATCCAATTCAATCCAATCCAATCCAAGTAACGGCATCCAATCCAATGCAATCCAATCCAATTAACGGCATCAAATCCAATCCAATCCAATCCAGTCCAATCCAATCCAATCAATCCAAGTAACGGCATCCAATCCTATCCAGTCCAATCCAATCCAGTCCAAGTAACGGGATCCAATCAAATCCAATCCAATCCAATCCAATCCAAGTAACCGCACCCAATCCAATTAATACAAATCACGGCATCCAATCCAATCCAATCCAATCCAAGTAACCGCATCCATTCCAATCCAATCGAATCCAATCCAATCCAATCAACTCCAATCTAATACAAGTAACGGCATCCAATCCAATCCAATACAATCAAATCCAAGTAACGGCATCCAATCGAATCCAATCCAATACAATCCAATCCATTCTAATTAACGGCATCCAATCCAATCCAATCCAATCCAATCCAAGTAACGGCATCTAATCCAATCCAATTCAAGTAACGGCATCCAACCCAATCCAATGCAATCCAATCCAATCCAATCCAATCCGATCCATGGAACGGCATCCAATCCAATCCAATCCAATCCAATACAATCCAATCCAAGTAACCGCATCCAATCCAATCGAATCCAATCCAAGTAACGGCATCCAATCCAATCCAATCCAATCCAAGTAACGGCATGCAATCGAATCCAATCCAATCCAATCCAAGAAACGGCATCCAACCCAATCCAATCCAATCCAATCCAAGTAACGGCATCCAATCGAATCCAATCCAAGTAACGGCATGCAATCCAATCCAATCCAATCCAATCCAAGTAACGGCATCCAATCCAATCCAATCCAGGTAACGGCATTCAATCCAATCCAATCCAATCCAATCCAATCAAATCAAATCCAATCCAATCCAAATAACGGCATCCAATCCAATCCACTCCAATCCAATTCAAGTAACGGCATCCAATCCAATCCAATCCAAGAAACGGCATACAATCCAATCCAATCCAATCCAAGTAACGGCATCAAATTCAATCCAATCCAATCCAATCCAATCCAAGTAACGGCATCCAATCCAATCCAATCCAAGTAACCGCATCAAATCCAATCCAATCCAATCAAATCCAATCCAATCCAATCCATTCCTATCCAATCGAAGGAACTGCATCCAATCGAATCCAATCCAATCCAATCAAATCAAATCCAATCCAAGTAACGGCATCCAATCCAATCCAATCCAATCCAAGGAACGGCATCCAATCCAGTCCAATCCAATCCAAGTAACGGCATCCAATCCAATCCAATCCAATCAAATCCAATCCAATCCAAATAACGGCATCCAATCCAATCCAATCCAATCCAAGTAACCGCATCCATTCCAATCCAATCGAATCCAATCCAATCCAATCAACTCCAATCTAATACAAGTAACGGCATCCAATCCAATACAATCCAATCAAAGTAACGGCATCCAATCGAATCCAATCCAATACAATCCAATCCATTCCAATTAACGGCATCCAATCCAATCCAATCCAATCCAATCCAATCCAAGTAACGGCATCTAATCCAATCCAATTCAAGTAACGTCATCCAACCCAATCCAATGCAATCCAATCCAATCCAATCCAATCCGATCCATGGAACGGCATCCAATCCAATCCAATCCAATCCAATACAATCCAATCCAAGTAACCGCATCCAATCCAATCGAATCCAATCCAAGTAACGGCATCCAATCCAATCCAATCCAATCCAAGTAACGGCATGCAATCGAATCGAATCCAATCCAATCCAAGAAACGGCATCCAGCCCAATCCAATCCAATCCAATCCAAGTAACGGCATCCAATCCAATCCAAGTAACGGCATGCAATCCAATCCAATCCAATCCAATGCAAGTAACGGCATCCAATCCAATCCAATCCAAGTAACGGCATTCAATCCAATCCAATCCAATCCAATCAAATCCAATCCAATCCAAATAACGGCATCCAATCCAATCCACTCCAATCCAATCCAAGTAACGGCATCCAATCCAATCCAATCCAAGAAACGGCATACAATCCAATCCAATGCAATCCAAGTAACGGCATCAAATTGAATCCAATCCAATCCAATCCAATCCAAGTAACGGCATCCAATCCAATCCAAGCCAAGTAACCGCATCAAATCCAATCCAATCCAATCAAATCCAATCCAATCCAATCCAATCCTATCCAATCGAAGGAACTGCATCCAATCGAATCCAATCCAATCCAATCAAATCCAATCCAATCCAAGTAACGGCATCCAATCCAATCCAATCCAATCCAAGTAACGGCATCCAATCCAATCCAATCCAAGTAACGGCATCCAATCCAATCCAATCCAATCAAATCCAATCCAATCCAAATAACGGCATCCAATCCAATCCACTCCAATCCAATCCAAGTAACGGCATCCAATCCAATCCAATCCAAGAAACGGCATACAATCCAATCCAATCCAATCCAATCCAGTCCAAGTAACGGCATCAAATTCAATCCAATCCAATCCAATGCAATCCAATCCAAGTAACGGCATCCAATCCAATCCAATCCAAGTTACCGCATCCAATCTAATCCAATCCAATCAAATACAATCCAATCCAATCCTATCCAATCGAAGGAACTGCATCCAATCGAATCCAATCCAATCCAATCCAATCAAATCCAATCCAATCCAATCCAAGTAACGGCATCCAATCCAATCCAATCCAAGTAACGGCATCCAATCCAATCCAATCCAAGGAACGGCATCCAATCCAATCCAATCCAATCCAATCCAATCCAAGTAACGGCATCCAATCCAATCCAAGTAACCGCATCCAATCCAATCCAATCCAATCAAATTAAATCCAATCCAATCCTATCCAATCGAAGGAACTGCATCCAATCGAATCCAATCCAATTCAATCCAATCAAATCCAATCCAATCCAAGTAACGGCATCCAATCCAATCCAATCCAAGTAACGGCATCCAATCCAATCCAATCCAATCCAATCCGAGTCACGGCATCCAATCTAATCCAATCCAATCCAATCCATGTTACGGCATCCAATCCAATCCAATCTATTCCAAGCCAATCCAATTCAATCCAATCCAATCCAATCCAATCCAAGTAACGGCATACAATCCAAACCAATCCAATCCAAACCAAGTCACGGCATCGATTCCAATCCAATCCAATCCAGTCCATGTGACGGCATCCAATCCAATCCAATCCAATCCAAGCCAATCCAACCCAATCCAATCCAATCCAGTCCAATCCAATCCAAGTAACTGCATCCAATCCAATCCAATTCAAGTAACGGCAATCAATCCAATCCAATCCAATCCAATCAAATCCAATCCAATCCAAGGAACGGCATGCAATCCAGTCCAATCCAATCCAATCCAAGTTACGGCATCCAATAAAATCCAACCCAATCCAAGAAACGGCATTCAATCCAATCCAATCCAATCCAATCCAAGTAACGGCATCAAATTCAATCCAATACAAGGAACGGCATCCAATTCAATCCAATCCAATCCAATCTAATCCAATCCAAGTAACGGCATGCAATCCAATCCAATCCAATCCAAGTAACCGCATCCAATCCAATCCAATCCAATCCAATCCTATCCAATGGAAGTAACTGCATCCAATCGAATCCAATCCAATCCAATCCAATCCAAGTACCGGCATCCAATCCAATCCATTCCAATCCAATCCAATCCAATCCAAGTAACCGCATCCAATCCAATCCAATCCAATCAAATCCAATCCAATCCAATCCAATTCATGTAACGGCATCCAATCCAATCCAATCCAAGTTACCGCATCCAATCCAATCCAATCCAATCAAGTACAATCCAATCCAAGTAACGGCATGCAATCCAATCTAATCCAATCCAATACAAGTAACGGCATCCAATCCAATCCAATCCAAGTTACCGCATCCAATCCAATCCAATCCAATCAAATACAATCCAATCCAAGTAACGGCATGCAATCCAATCTAATCCAATCCAATACAAGTAACGGCATCCAATCCAATCCAATCCAATCCAAGAAACGGCATTCAATCCAACCCAATCCAATCCAATCCAAGCAAGGGCATCAAATTCAATCCAATCCAAGGAACGGCCACCAATCCAATCCAATCCAATCCAATCTAATCCAATCCAAGTAACGGCACGCAATCCAATCAATTCCAATCCAAATAACCGCATCCAATCCAATCCAATCCAATCCAATGGAAGGAATTGCATCCAATCGAATCCAATCCAATACAAGTAAGCGCATCCAATCCAATCCAATCCAATCAAATCCAATCCAATGCAATGCAATGCAGTCCAATCCAAGTAACGGCATCCAATCCAATCCAATCCAATCCAAGTAACAGCATCCAATCCATTTCAATCCAATCCAATCCAAGTAACGGCATCCAATCCAATGCAATCCAATCCAATTAACGGCATCAAATCCAATCCAATCCAATCCAGTCCAATCCAATCCAATCAATCCAAGTAACGGCATCCAATCCTAACCAGTCCAATCCAATCCAATCCAAGTAACGGGATCCAATCAAATCCAATCCAATCCAATCCAAGTAACCGCATCCAATCCAATCCAATCCACTTCACGGCATCCAATCGAATCCAATCCAATCGAATCCAAGTAACCGCATCCATTCCAATCCAATCGAATCCATACCAATCCAATCAACTCCAATCTAATCCAAGTAACGGCATCCAATCCAATCCAATCCAATCCAATCCAATCCAAGTAACGGCATCCAATCCAATACAATCCAATACAATCCAATCCATTCCAAGTAACGGCATCCAATCCAATCCAATCCAATCCAATCCAAGTAACGGCATCCAATCCAATCCAATTCAAGTAACGGCATCCAACCCAATCCAATGCAATCCAATCCAATCCAATCCGATCCATGGAACGGCATCCAATCCAATCCAATCCAATACAATACAATCCAATCCAAGTAACAGCATCCAATCCAATCGAATCCAATCCAAGTAACGGCATCCAATCCAATCCAATCCAAGTAACGGCATGCAATCGAATCCAATCCAATCCAATCCAAGAAACGGCATCCAACCCAATCCAATCCAATCCAATCCAAGTAACGGCATCCAATCCAATCCAATCCAAGTAATCGCATCCAATCCAATCCAATCCAGTCCAATCCAAGTAACGGCATTCAATCCAATCCAATCCAATCCAATCCAAGTAACGGCATCCAATCCTATCAATTTCCAATCCAATCCAAGTAACGGAATCCAATCCAATCCAATCCAATCCAATCGAAGTAACGGCATCCAATCCAATCCAATCCAAGAAACGGCATCCAATCCAATCCAATCCAATCCAATCCAAGTAACGGCATCAAATTCAATCCAATCCAAGGAACGGCATCCAATCCAATCCAATCCGATCCAGTCCAAGAAACGGCATCCAGTCCAATCCAATCCAATCCAATGCAATGCAATCGAATCCAAGTAACGGCATCCAATCCAATCCAATCCAATACAAGTAACGGCATCCAATTCAATCCAATCCATGTAACGGCATCCAATCCAATGCAATCCAATCCAATCCAATCCAATTAACGGCATCCAATCCAATCCAATCCAGTCCAATCCAATCCAATCCAATCCAAGTAAAAGGCATCAAATTCAAACCAATCCAAGGAACGGCATCCAATCCAATCCAATCCAATTCAATCTAATCCAATCCAGGTAACGGCATCCAATCCAATCCAATCCAGTCCAATCCAATCCAATCCAATCCAATCCAATCCAATCCAAGTAACGGCATCAAATTCAATCCAATTCAAGTAACGACAATCAATCCAATCGAATCCAATCCAATGCAATCATATCCAATCCAATCCAAGTAACGGCATGCAATCCAATCTAATCCAATCCAATACAAGTAACGGCATCCAATCCAATCCAATCCAATCCCAGAAACGGCATTCAATCCAACCCAATCCAATTCAATCCAAGCACGGGCATCAAATTCAATCCAATCCAAGGAACGGCCTCCAATACAATCCAATCCAATCCAATCTAATCCAATCCAAGTAACGGCACGCAATCCAATCAATTCCAATCCAAGTAACCGCATCCAATCCAATCCAATCCAATGCAATCCAATCCAATGGAAGGAACTGCATCCAATAGAACCCAATCCAATCCAATCCAATCCAAGTAACCGCATCCAATCCAATCCAATCAAATCCAATCCAATCCAATCCAAGTAACGGCATCCAATCCAATCCAATCCAATCCAAGTAACGGCATCCAATCCAATCCAATCCAATCCACTCCAGGTCATGGCATCCAATCCAATCCAGTCCAATCCAATCCATGTTACGGCATCCAATCCAATCCAATCCAATCCAAGCCAATCCAGTCCAATCCAATCCAATCCAATCCAAGTAACGGCATACAATCCAATCCAAACCAATCCAATCGAAGTAACGGCATCCAGTCCAATCCAATCCAATCCAATCCAATGCAATGCAATGCAGTCCAATCCAAGTAACGGCATCCAATCCAATCCAATCCAATCCAAGTAACAGCATCCAATCCAATTCAATCCAATCCAATCCAAGTAACGGCATCCAATCCAATGCAATCCAATCCAATTAACGGCATCAAATCCAATCCAATCCAGTCCAATCCAATCCAATCAATCCAAGTAACGGCATCCAATCCTATCCAGTCCAATCCAATCCAGTCCAAGTAACGGGATCCAATCAAATCCAATCCAATCCAATCCAATCCAAGTAACCGCACCCAATCCAATTAAAACAAATCACGGCATCCAATCCAATCCAATCCAATCCAAGTAACCGCATCCATTCCAATCCAATCGAATCCAATCCAATCCAATCAACTCCAATCTAATACAAGTAACGGCATCCAATCCAATCCAATACAATCCAATCCAAGTAACGGCATCCAATCGAATCCAATCCAATACAATCCAATCCATTCTAATTAACGGCATCCAATCCAATCCAATCCAATCCAATCCAAGTAACGGCATCTAATCCAATCCAATTCAAGTAACGGCATCCAACCCAATCCAATGCAATCCAATCCAATCCAATCCAATCCAATCCGATCCATGGAACGGCATCCAATCCAATCCAATCCAATCCAATCCAATACAATCCAATCCAAGTAACCGCATCCAATCCAATCGAATCCAATCCAAGTAACGGCATCCAATCCAATCCAATCCAATCCAAGTAACGGCATGCAATCGAATCCAATCCAATTCAAGAAACGGCATCCAACCCAATCCAATCCAATCCAATCCAAGTAACGGCATCCAATCGAATCCAATCCAAGTAACGGCATGCAATCCAATCCAATCCAATCCAATCCAAGTAACGGCATCCAATCCAATCCAAGTAACGGCATTCAATCCAATCCAATCCAATCCAATCCAATCAAATCCAATCCAATCCAAATAACGGCATCCAATCCAATCCACTCCAATCCAATCCAAGTAACGGCATCCAATCCAATCCAATCCAAGAAACGGCATACAATCCAATCCAATCCAATCCAATCCAAGTAACGGCATCAAATTCAATCCAATCCAATCCAATCCAATCCAAGTAACGGCATCCAATCCAATCCAATCCAAGTAACCGCATCAAATCCAATCCAATCCAATCAAATCCAATCCAATCCAATCCAATCCATTCCTATCCAATCGAAGGAACTGCATCCAATCGAATCCAATCCAATCCAATCAAATCCAATCCAATCCAAGTAACGGCATCCAATCCAATCCAATCCAATCCAAGGAACGGCATCCAATCCAATCCAATCCAATCCAAGTAACGGCATCCAATCCAATCCAATCCAATCAAATCCAATGCAATCCAAATAACGGCATCCAATCCAATCCAATCCAATCAAAGTAACCGCATCCATTCCAATCCAATCGAATCCAATCCAATCCAATCAACTCCAATCTAATACAAGTAACGGCATCCAATCCAATCCAATATAATCCAAACAAAGTAACGGCATCCAATCGAATCCAATCCAATACAATCCAATCCATTCCAATTAACGGCATCCAATCCAATCCAATCCAATCCAAGTAACGGCATCTAATCCAATCCAATTCAAGTAACGGCATCCAACCCAATCCAATGCAATCCAATCCAATCCAATCCAATCCGATCCTTGGAACGGCATCCAATCCCATCCAATCCAATCCAATACAATCCAATCCAAGTAACCGCATCCAATCCAATCGAATCCAATCCAAGTAACGGCATCCAATCCAATCCAATCCAATCCAAGTAACGGCATGCAATCGAATCGAATCCAATCCAATCCAAGAAACGGCATCCAGCCCAATCCAATCCAAACCAATCCAAGTAACGGCATCCAATCCAATCCAATCCAAGTAACGGCATGCAATCCAATCCAATCCAATCCAATGCAAGTAACGGCATCCAATCCAATCCAATCCAAGTAACGGCATTCAATCCAATCCAATCCAATCCAATTAAATCCAATCCAATCCAAATAACGGCATCCAATCCAATCCACTCCAATCCAATCCAAGTAACGGCATCCAATCCAATCCAAGAAACGGCATACAATCCAATCCAATGCAATCCAAGTAACGGCATCAAATTCAATCCAATCCAATCCAATCCAATCCAAGTAACGGCATCCAATCCAATCCAAGCCAAGTAACCGCATCAAATCCAATCCAATCCAATCAAATCCAATCCAATCCAATCCAATCCTTTCCAATCGAAGGAACTGCATCCAATCGAATCCAATCCAATCCAATCAAATCCAATCCAATCCAAGTAACGGCATCCAATCCAATCCAATCCAATCCAAGTAACGGCATCCAATCCAATCCAATCCAATCCAAGTAACGGCATCCAATCCAATCCAATCCAATCAAATCCAATCCAATCCAATCCAAATAACGGCATCCAATCCAATCCACTCCAATCCAATCCAAGTAACGGCATCCAATCCAATCCAATCTAAGAAACGGCATACAATCCAATCCAATCCAATCCAATCCAGTCCAAGTAACGGCATCAAATTCAATCCAATCCAATCCAATGCACTCCAATCCAAGTAACGGCATCCAATCCAATCCAATCCAAGTTACCGCATCCAATCTAATCCAATCCAATCAAATACAATCCAATCCAATCCTATCCAATCGAAGGAACTGCATCCAATCGAATCCAATCCAATCCAATCAAATCCAATCCAATCCAATCCAAGTAACGGCATCCAATCCAATCCAATCCAAGTAACGGCATCCAATCCAATCCAATCCAAGGAACGGCATCCAATCCAATCCAATCCAATCCAATCCAAGTAACGGCATCCAATCCAATCCAATTAACCGCATCCAAACCAATCCAATCCAATCAAATTAAATCCAATCCAATCCTATCCAATCGAAGGAACTGCATCCAATCGAATCCAATCCAATTCAATCCAATCAAATCCAATCCAATCCAAGTAACGGCATCCAATCCAATCCAATCCAAGTAACGGCATCCAATCCAATCCAATCCAATCCAATCCGTGTCACGGCATCCAATCTAATCCAATCCAATCCAATCCATGTTACGGCATGCAGTCCAATCCAATCTATTCCAAGCCAATCCAATTCAATCCAATCCAATCCAATCCAAGTAACGGCATACAATCCAAACCAATCCAATCCAAACCAAGTCACGGCATCGATTCCAATCCAATCCAATCCAATCCAGTCCATGTGACGGCATCCAATCCAATCCAATCCAATCCAAGCCAATCCAACCCAATCCAATCCAATCCAATCCAATCCAATCCAAGTTACGGCATCCAATAAAATCCAACCCAATCCAAGAAACGGCATTCAATCCAATCCAATCCAATCCAAGTAACGGCATCAAATTCAATCCTATACAAGGAACGGCATCCAATTCAATCCAATCCAATCCAATCTAATCCAATCCAAGTAACGGCATGCAATCCAATCCAATCCAATCCAAGTAACCGCATCCAATCCAATCCAATCCAATCCAATCCTATCCAATGGAAGTAACTGCATCCAATCGAATCCAATCCAATCCAATCCAATCCAAGTACCGGCATCCAATCCAATCCATTCCAATCCAATCCAATCCAATCCAAGTAACCGCATCCAATCCAATCCAATCCAATCAAATCCAATCCACTCCAATCCAATTCATGTAACGGCATCCAATCCAATCCAATCCAAGTTACGGCATCCAATCCAATCCAATGCAATTCATGTAACGGCATCCAATCCAATCCAATCCAATCCAAGTAACGGCATGCAATCGAATCGAATCCAATCCAATCCAAGAAACGGCATCCAGCCCAATCCAATGCAATCCAATCCAAGTAACGGCATCCAATCCAATCCAATCCAAGTAACGGCATGCAATCCAATCCAATCCAATCCAATGCAAGTAACGGCATCCAATCCAATCCAAGTAACGGCATTCAATCCAATCCAATCCAATCCAATCAAATCCAATCCAATCCAAATAACGGCATCCAATCCAATCCACTCCAATCCAATCCAAGTAACGGCATCCAATCCAATCCAATCCAAGAAACGGCATACAATCCAATCCAATGCAATCCAAGTAACGGCATCAAATTCAATCCAATCCAATCCAATCCAATCCAAGTAACGGCATCCAATCCAATCCAAGCCAAGTAACCGCATCAAATCCAATCCAATCCAATCAAATCCAATCCAATCCAATCCAATCCTTTCCAATCGAAGGAACTGCATCCAATCGAATCCAATCCAATCCAATCAAATCCAATCCAATCCAAGTAACGGCATCCAATCCAATCCAATCCAATCCAAGTAACGGCATCCAATCCAATCCAATCCAATCCAAGTAACGGCATCCAATCCAATCCAATCCAATCAAATCCAATCCAATCCAAATAACGGCATCCAATCCAATCCACTCCAATCCAATCCAAGTAACGGCATCCAATCCAATCCAATCCAAGAAACGGCATACAATCCAATCCAATCCAATCCAGTCCAAGTAACGGCATCAAATTCAATCCAATCCAATCCAATGCAATCCAATCCAAGTAACGGCATCCAATCCAATCCAATCCAAGTTACCGCATCCAATCTAATCCAATCCAATCAAATACAATCCAATCCAATCCTATCCAATCGAAGGAACTGCATCCAATCGAATCCAATCCAATCCAATCCAATCAAATCCAATCCAATCCAATCCAAGTAACGGCATCCAATCCAATCCAATCCAAGTAACGGCATCCAATCCAATCCAATCCAAGGAACGGCATCCAATCCAATCCAATCCAATCCAAGTAACGGCATCCAATCCAATCCAAGTAACCGCATCCAATCCAATCCAATCCAATCAAATTAAATCCAATCCAATCCTATCCAATCGAAGGAACTGCATCCAATCGAATCCAATCCAATTCAATCCAATCAAATCCAATCCAATCCAAGTAACGGCATCCAATCCAATCCAATCCAAGTAACGGCATCCAATCCAATCCAATCCAATCCAATCCGAGTCACGGCATCCAATCTAATCCAATCCAATCCAATCCATGTTACGGCATCCAATCCAATCCAATCTATTCCAAGCCAATCCAATCCAATCCAATCCAAGTAACGGCATACAATCCAAACCAATCCAATCCAAACCAAGTCACGGCATCGATTCCAATCCAATCCAATCCAGTCCATGTGACGGCATCCAATCCAATCCAATCCAATCCAAGCCAATCCAACCCAATCCAATCCAATCCAGTCCAATCCAATCCAAGTAACTGCATCCAATCCAATCCAATTCAAGTAACGGCAATCAATCCAATCCAATCCAATCCAATCAAATCCAATCCAATCCAAGGAACGGCATGCAATCCAGTCCAATCCAATCCAATCCAAGTTACGGCATCCAATAAAATCCAACCCAATCCAAGTAACGGCATCCAATCCAATCCAATCCAATCCAAGTAACGGCATCCAATCCAATCCAATCCAATCAAATCCAATCCAATCCAATCCAAATAACGGCATCCAATCCAATCCACTCCAATCCAATCCAAGTAACGGCATCCAATCCAATCCAATCTAAGAAACGGCATACAATCCAATCCAATCCAATCCAATCCAGTCCAAGTAACGGCATCAAATTCAATCCAATCCAATCCAATGCACTCCAATCCAAGTAACGGCATCCAATCCAATCCAATCCAAGTTACCGCATCCAATCTAATCCAATCCAATCAAATACAATCCAATCCAATCCTATCCAATCGAAGGAACTGCATCCAATCGAATCCAATCCAATCCAATCAAATCCAATCCAATCCAATCCAAGTAACGGCATCCAATCCAATCCAATCCAAGTAACGGCATCCAATCCAATCCAATCCAAGGAACGGCATCCAATCCAATCCAATCCAATCCAATCCAAGTAACGGCATCCAATCCAATCCAATTAACCGCATCCAAACCAATCCAATCCAATCAAATTAAATCCAATCCAATCCTATCCAATCGAAGGAACTGCATCCAATCGAATCCAATCCAATTCAATCCAATCAAATCCAATCCAATCCAAGTAACGGCATCCAATCCAATCCAATCCAAGTAACGGCATCCAATCCAATCCAATCCAATCCAATCCAATCCGTGTCACGGCATCCAATCTAATCCAATCCAATCCAATCCATGTTACGGCATGCAGTCCAATCCAATCTATTCCAAGCCAATCCAATTCAATCCAATCCAATCCAATCCAAGTAACGGCATACAATCCAAACCAATCCAATCCAAACCAAGTCACGGCATCGATTCCAATCCAATCCAATCCAATCCAGTCCATGTGACGGCATCCAATCCAATCCAATCCAATCCAAGCCAATCCAACCCAATCCAATCCAATCCAATCCAATCCAATCCAAGTTACGGCATCCAATAAAATCCAACCCAATCCAAGAAACGGCATTCAATCCAATCCAATCCAATCCAAGTAACGGCATCAAATTCAATCCTATACAAGGAACGGCATCCAATTCAATCCAATCCAATCCAATCTAATCCAATCCAAGTAACGGCATGCAATCCAATCCAATCCAATCCAAGTAACCGCATCCAATCCAATCCAATCCAATCCAATCCTATCCAATGGAAGTAACTGCATCCAATCGAATCCAATCCAATCCAATCCAATCCAAGTACCGGCATCCAATCCAATCCATTCCAATCCAATCCAATCCAATCCAAGTAACCGCATCCAATCCAATCCAATCCAATCAAATCCAATCCACTCCAATCCAATTCATGTAACGGCATCCAATCCAATCCAATCCAAGTTACGGCATCCAATCCAATCCAATGCAATTCATGTAACGGCATCCAATCCAATCCAATCCAATCCAAGTAACGGCATGCAATCGAATCGAATCCAATCCAATCCAAGAAACGGCATCCAGCCCAATCCAATGCAATCCAATCCAAGTAACGGCATCCAATCCAATCCAATCCAAGTAACGGCATGCAATCCAATCCAATCCAATCCAATGCAAGTAACGGCATCCAATCCAATCCAAGTAACGGCATTCAATCCAATCCAATCCAATCCAATCAAATCCAATCCAATCCAAATAACGGCATCCAATCCAATCCACTCCAATCCAATCCAAGTAACGGCATCCAATCCAATCCAATCCAAGAAACGGCATACAATCCAATCCAATGCAATCCAAGTAACGGCATCAAATTCAATCCAATCCAATCCAATCCAATCCAAGTAACGGCATCCAATCCAATCCAAGCCAAGTAACCGCATCAAATCCAATCCAATCCAATCAAATCCAATCCAATCCAATCCAATCCTTTCCAATCGAAGGAACTGCATCCAATCGAATCCAATCCAATCCAATCAAATCCAATCCAATCCAAGTAACGGCATCCAATCCAATCCAATCCAATCCAAGTAACGGCATCCAATCCAATCCAATCCAATCCAAGTAACGGCATCCAATCCAATCCAATCCAATCAAATCCAATCCAATCCAAATAACGGCATCCAATCCAATCCACTCCAATCCAATCCAAGTAACGGCATCCAATCCAATCCAATCCAAGAAACGGCATACAATCCAATCCAATCCAATCCAGTCCAAGTAACGGCATCAAATTCAATCCAATCCAATCCAATGCAATCCAATCCAAGTAACGGCATCCAATCCAATCCAATCCAAGTTACCGCATCCAATCTAATCCAATCCAATCAAATACAATCCAATCCAATCCTATCCAATCGAAGGAACTGCATCCAATCGAATCCAATCCAATCCAATCCAATCAAATCCAATCCAATCCAATCCAAGTAACGGCATCCAATCCAATCCAATCCAAGTAACGGCATCCAATCCAATCCAATCCAAGGAACGGCATCCAATCCAATCCAATCCAATCCAAGTAACGGCATCCAATCCAATCCAAGTAACCGCATCCAATCCAATCCAATCCAATCAAATTAAATCCAATCCAATCCTATCCAATCGAAGGAACTGCATCCAATCGAATCCAATCCAATTCAATCCAATCAAATCCAATCCAATCCAAGTAACGGCATCCAATCCAATCCAATCCAAGTAACGGCATCCAATCCAATCCAATCCAATCCAATCCGAGTCACGGCATCCAATCTAATCCAATCCAATCCAATCCATGTTACGGCATCCAATCCAATCCAATCTATTCCAAGCCAATCCAATTCAATCCAATCCAATCCAATCCAATCCAATCCAAGTAACGGCATACAATCCAAACCAATCCAATCCAAACCAAGTCACGGCATCGATTCCAATCCAATCCAATCCAGTCCATGTGACGGCATCCAATCCAATCCAATCCAATCCAAGCCAATCCAACCCAATCCAATCCAATCCAGTCCAATCCAATCCAAGTAACTGCATCCAATCCAATCCAATTCAAGTAACGGCAATCAATCCAATCCAATCAAATCCAATCAAATCCAATCCAATCCAAGGAACGGCATGCAATCCAGTCCAATCCAATCCAATCCAAGTTACGGCATCCAATAAAATCCAACCCAATCCAAGAAACGGCATTCAATCCAATCCAATCCAATCCAATCCAAGTAACGGCATCAAATTCAATCCAATACAAGGAACGGCATCCAATTCAATCCAATCCAATCCAATCTAATCCAATCCAAGTAACGGCATGCAATCCAATCCAATCCAGTCCAAGTAACAGCATCCAATCCAATCCAATCCAATCCAATCCTATCCAATGGAAGTAACTGCATCCAATCGAATCCAATCCAATCCAATCCAAGTACCGGCATCCAATCCAATCCATTCCAATCCAATCCAATCCAATCCAAGTAACCGCATCCAATCCAATCCAATCCAATCCAATCCAATTCATGTAACGGCATCCAATCCAATCCAATCCAAGTTACGGCATCCAATCCAATCCAATGCAATTCATGTAACGGCATCCAATCAAATCCAATCCAATCCAAGGAAAGGCATCCAATCCAATCCAATCCAATCCAATCCAAGTAACGGCTTCCAATCCAATCCAATCCAATCCCATCCAAGTAACGGCATCCAATCCAATCCAATCCAATCCAAGTAACGGCATCCACTCGAATCCATTCCAATCCAATCCAAGTCACGGCATCCAATCCAATCCAGTCCAATCCAATCCTTGTTACGGCATCCAATCCAATCCAATCCAATCCAATCCAATCCAAGTAACGGCATCCAATCCAGTACATTCCAATCCAATCTATTCCGAGTAACGGCATCCAATCCAATCCAATCCAATCCAAACCAAGTAACGGCACCCAATCCATTCCAATCCAATCCAAGTAACGGCAAACAATACAATCCAATCCAAGTAACGGCTTCCAATCCAATGCAAGCCAATCCAATCCAATCCAAGTAACGACATCCAATCGAATCCAATCCAATCCAATCCAAGTAACGGCATCCAACCCATCCCAATCCAATCCAATCCAAGTAACGGCATCCAATCCAATCCAATCCAATTAACAGCATCCAATCCAAGCCAATCCAATCCAATCCAATCCAATCCAATCCTATCCAATCCAAGTAACGGCATTCAATCCAACCCAATCCTATCCAATCCAAGTAACGGCATTCAATCCAATCCAATCCAATCCAATCCAATCCAATCAAATCCAATCCAATCCAAATAACGGCATCCAATCCAATCCACTCCAATCCAATACAAGTAACGGCATCCAATCCAATCCAATCCAAGAAACGGCATACAATCCAATCCAATCCAATCCAATCCAAGTAACGGCATCAAATTCAATCCAATCCAAACCAATCCAATCCAAGTAACGGCATCCAATCCAATCCAATCCAATCCAATCCAATCCTATCCAATCGAAGGAACTGCATCCAATCGAATCCAATCCAATCCAATCAAATCCAATCCAATCCAAGTAACGGCATCCAATCCAATCCAATCCAATCCAAGTAACGGCATCCAATCCAATTCAATCCAATCCAAGTAACGGCATCCTATCCAATCCAATCCAATCAAATCCAATCCAATCCAAAAAAGCGGCATCCAATCCAATCCACTCCAATCCAATCCAAGTAACGGCATCCAATCCAATCCAATCCAAGAAACGGCATACAATCCTATCCAATCCAATCCAATTCAGTCCAAGTAACGGCATCAAATTCAATCCAATCCAATCCAATGCAATCCAATCCAAGTAACGGCATCCAATCCGATCCAATCCAAGTAACCGCATCCAATCCAATCCAATCCAATCAAATACAATCCAATCCAATCTATCCAATCGAAGGAACTGCATCCAATCGAATCCAATCCAATCCAATCCAATCAAATCCAATCCAATCCAATCCAAGTAACGGCATCCAATCCAATCCAATCCAATCCAAGGAACGGCATCCAATCCAATGCAATCCAATCCAATCCAATGCAATCCAATCCAAGTAACGGCATCCAATCCAATCCAAGTAACCGCATCCAATCCAATCCAATCCAATCAAATCCAATCCAATCCAATCCTATCCAATCGAAGGAACTGCATCCAATCGAATCGAATCCAATCCAATCCAATCAAATCCAATCCAATCCAAGTGACGGCATCCAATCCAATACAATCCAATCCAAGTAACGGCATCCAATCCAATCCAATCCAATCCAATCCGAGTCACGGCATCCAATCTAATCCAATCCAATCCAATCCATGTTACGGCATCCAATCCAATCCAATCTATTCCAAGCCAATCCAATTCAATCCAATCCAATCCAATCCAATCCAAGTAACGGCATACAATCCAAACCAATCCAATCCAAACCAAGTCACGGCATCGATTCCAATCCAATCCAATCCAGTCCATGTTACGGCATCCAATCCAATCCAATCCAATCCAAGACAATCCAACCCAATCCAATCCAATCCAGTCCAATCCAATCCAATCCAAGTAACTGCATCCAATCCAATCAAATTCAAGTAACGGCAATCAATCCAATCCAATCCAATCAAATCCAATCCAATCCAAGGAATGGCATGCAATCCAGTCCAATCCAATCCAATCCGAGTTACGGCATCCAATAAAATCCAACCCAATCCAAGAAACGGCATTCAATCCAATCCAATCCAATCCAATCCAAATAACGGCATCTAATTCAATCCAATACAAGGAAAGGCATCCAATCCAATCCAATCCAATCCAATCTAATCCAATCCAAGTAACGGCATGCAATCAATTCCAATCCAATCCAAGTAACCGCATCCAATCCAATCCAATCCAGTCCAATCCTATCCAATGGAAGTAACTGCATCCAATTGAATCAAATCCAATCCAATCCAAGTACCGGCATCCAATCCAATCCATTCCAATCCAATCCAATCCAATCCAAGTAACCGCATCCAATCCAATCCAATCAAATACAATCCAATCCAATCCAATTCAAGTAACGGCATCCAGTCCAATCCAATCCAAGTTACGGCATCCAATCCAATACAATGCAATTCATGTAACGGCATCCAATGAAATCCAATCCAATCCAAGGAAAGGCATCCAATCCAATCCAATCCAATCCAATCCAAGTAACGGCTTCCAATCCAATCCAATCCAATCCCATCCAAGTAACGGCATCCAATCCAATCCAATCCAATCCAAGTAACGGCATCCAATCGAATCCATTCCAATCCAATCCAAGTCACGGCATCCAATCCAATCCAATCCAATCCAATCCATGTTACGGCATCCAATCCAATGCAATCCAATCCAATCCAAGTAACGGCATCCAATCCAGAACATTCCAATCCAATCCAATCCGAGTAACGGCATCCAATCCAATCCAATCCAATCCAAACCAAGTAACGGCACCCAATCCATTCCAATCCAATACAAGTAACGGCAAACAATACAATCCAATCCAAGTAACGGCTTCCAATCCAATCCAAGCCAATCCAATCCAATCCAAGTAACGACATCCAATCGAATCCAATCCAATCCAATCCAAGTAACGGCATCCAACCCATCCCAATCCAATCCAATCCAAGTAACGGCATCCAATCCAATCCAATCCAATCCAATTAACAGCATCCAATGCAAGCCAATCCAATCCAATCCAATCCAAACCTATCCACGAAACGGCATCCAATTCTATCCAATCCAATCCAATCCAAGTAACGGCATCGAATCAAATCCAGTACATTCCAATCCAATCCAATCCGAGTAACGGCATCCAATCCAATCCAATCCAATCCAAACCAAGTCACGGCACCCAATCCAATCAAAGTAACGGCATCCAATCCAATCCAATCCAAGTAACGGCTTCCAATCCAATCCAAGCCAGTCCTTTCCAATCCAAGTAACGACATCCAATCGAATCCAATCCAATCCAATCCAAGTAACGGCATCCAACCCATCCCAATCCAATCCAATCCAAGTCACGCATCAAATCCAATCCAATCCAATCCAATCCAAGTAACCGCTTCCAATCCAATCCAATCGAATCCAATCCAATCCAATCAACTGCAATCTAATCGAAGGAACGGCATCCAATACAATCCAATCCAAGTAACGGCGTCCAATCCAATCCAACCCAATCCAATCCAATCCATTCCAATCCAATCCAAGTAACGGCATCCAATCCAATCCAATGCAATCCAATTCCATCCAATCCGATCCAAGGAACGGCATCCAATCCAATCCAATCTATTCCAATCCAATCCAATCCAAGTAACCGCATCCAATCCAATCCAATCCAGTCCAATCCAAGTAACGGCATTCAAACCAATCCAATCCAATCCAAGTAACGGCATCGAATCCAATCCAATCCAATCCAATCCACGTAACGGCATACAGTCCAATCAAATCCAATCCAAGTAACGGCATCCAATCCAATCCAATCCAATCCAAGTAACAGCATCCAATCCAATTCAATCCAATCCAATCCAAGCCAAGTAACGGCATCCAATCCAATCCAAGTAACGGCATCCAATCCAATCCAATCCAATCAACTCCAATCTAATCGAAGGAACGGCATCCAATCCAATCCAATCCAATCCAAGTAACGGCGTCCAATCCAATCCAATCCAACCCAATCCAATCCAAGCCATTCCAATCCAATCCAAGTAGCGGCATCCAATCCAATCCAATGCAATCCAATCCAATCAAATCCGATCCATGGAACGGCATCCAATCCAGTCCAATCTATTCCAATCCAATCCAATCCAATCCAAGTAACCGCATCCAATGCAATCCAATCCATTCCAATCCAAGTAACGGCATTCAATCCAATCCAATCCAATCCAAGTAACGGCATCCAATCCAATCAATTTCCAGTACAATCCAAGTAACGGCATCGAATCCAATCCAATCCAATCCAAGTAACAGCATCCAATCCAATCCAATCCAATCAAATCCAATCCAATCCAATCCAATTCATGTAACGGCATCCAATCCAATCCAATCCAAGTTACGGCATCCAATCCAATCCAATGCAATTCATGTAACGGCATCCAATCAAATCCAATCCAATCCAAGGAAAGGCATCCAATCCAATCCAATCCAAGTAACGGCTTCCAATCCAATCCAATCCAATCCCATCCAAGTAACGGCATCCAATCCAATCCAATCCAATCCAATCCAAGTAACGGCATCCACTCGAATCCATTCCAATCCAATCCAAGTCACGGCATCCAATCCAATCCAGTCCAATCCAATCCATGTTACGGCATCCAATCCAATCCAATCCAATCCAATCCAAGTAACGGCATCCAATCCAGTACATTCCAATCCAATCTATTCCGAGTAACGGCATCCAATCCAATCCAATCCAATCCAAACCAAGTAACGGCACCCAATCCATTCCAATCCAATCCAAGTAACGGCAAACAATACAATCCAATCCAAGTAACGGCTTCCAATCCAATGCAAGCCAATCCAATCCAATCCAAGTAACGACATCCAATCGAATCCAATCCAATCCAATCCAAGTAACGGCATCCAACCCATCCCAATCCAATCCAATCCAATCCAAGTAACGGCATCCAATCCAATCCAATCCAATCCAAGTAACAGCATCCAATCCAAGCCAATCCAATCCAATCGAATCCAATCCTATCCAATCCAAGTAACGGCATTCAATCCAACCCAATCCTATCCAATCCAAGTAACGGCATTCAATCCAATCCAATCCAATCCAATCCAATCCAATCCAATCAAATCCAATCCAATCCAAATAACGGCATCCAATCCAATCCACTCCAATCCAATACAAGTAACGGCATCCAATCCAATCCAATCCAAGAAACGGCATACAATCCAATCCAATCCAATCCAATCCAATCCAAGTAACGGCATCAAATTCAATCCAATCGAAACCAATCCAATCCAAGTAACGGCATCCAATCCAATCCAATCCAATCCAATCCAATCCTATCCAATCGAAGGAACTGCATCCAATCGAATCCAATCCAATCCAATCAAATCCAATCCAATCCAAGTAACGGCATCCAATCCAATCCAATCCAATCCAAGTAACGGCATCCAATCCAATTCAATCCAATCCAAGTAACGGCATCCTATCCAATCCAATCCAATCAAATCCAATCCAATCCAAAAAAGCGGCATCCAATCCAATCCACTCCAATCCAATCCAAGTAACGGCATGCAATCAATTCCAATCCAATCCAAGTAACCGCATCCAATCCAATCCAATCCAGTCCAATCCTATCCAATGGAAGTAACTGCATCCAATCGAATCAAATCCAATCCAATCCAAGTACCGGCATCCAATCCAATCCATTCCAATCCAATCCAATCCAATGCAAGTAACCGCATCCAATCCAATCCAATCAAATACAATCCAATCCAATCCAATTCAAGTAACGGCATCCAGTCCAATCCAATCCAAGTTACGGCATCCAATCCAATACAATGCAATTCATGTAACGGCATCCAATCAAATCCAATCCAATCCAAGGAAAGGCATCCAATCCAATCCAATCCAATCCAATCCAAGTAACGGCTTCCAATCCAATCCAATCCAATCCCATCCAAGTAACGGCATCCAATCCAATCCAATCCAATCCAAGTAACGGCATCCAATCGAATCCATTCCAATCCAATCCAAGTCACGGCATCCAATCCAATCCAATCCAATCCAATCCATGTTACGGCATCCAATCCAATGCAATCCAATCCAATCCAAGTAACGGCATCCAATCCAGAACATTCCAATCCAATCCAATCCGAGTAACGGCATCCAATCCAATCCAATCCAATCCAAACCAAGTAACGGCACCCAATCCATTCCAATCCAATACAAGTAACGGCAAACAATACAATCCAATCCAAGTAACGGCTTCCAATCCAATCCAAGCCAATCCAATCCAATCCAAGTAACGACATCCAATCGAATCCAATCCAATCCAATCCAAGTAACGGCATCCAACCCATCCCAATCCAATCCAATCCAAGTAACGGCATCCAATCCAATCAATTTCCAATACAATCCAAGTAACGGCATCGAATCCAATCCAATCCAATCCAATCCAAGTAACGGCATCCAATCCAATCCAATCCAAGAAAGGGTATACAATCCAACCCAATCCAATCCAATCCAAGTAACGGCATTAAATTCAATCCAATCCAACGAACGGCATCCAATCAAATCCAATCCGCTCCAATCCAAGTTACGGCATCCAGTCCAATCCAATCCAATCCAATCCAATGCAATGCAATCCAATCCAAGTAACGGCATCCAATCCAATCCAATCCAATCCAAGTAACGGCATCCAATTCAATCCAATCCAATCCATTCCAAGTAACGGCATCCAATCCAATGCAATCCAATCCAATCCAATCCAATTAACGGCATCCAATCCAATCCAATCCAATCCAGTCCAATCCAATCCAATCCAATCCAAGTAACGGCATCAAATTCAATCCAATCCAAGGAACGGCATCCAATCCAATCCAATCCAAACTAATCCAATCCAAGTAACGGCATCCAATCCAATCCAATCCAAGTAACCGCATCCAATCCAATCAAATCCAATCCAATCCAATCCAATCCAATCCAACGCATGTTACGGCATCCAATCCAATCCAATCCAATCCAAGCCAATCCAATTCAATACAATCCAATCCAATCCAAGTAACGGCATACAATCCAATCCAATCCAATCCAATCCAAGTCACGGCATCGATTCCAATCCAATCCAATCCAATCCATGTTACGGCATCCAATCCAAACCAATCCAATCCAATCCAATATATGTAACCGCATCCAATCCAATCCAATCCAATCCAATCCAAGTAAGCGCTACCAATCCAATCCAATCGAATCTAATCCAATCCAATCAACTCCAATCTAATCGAAGGAACGGCATCCAATCCAATCCAATCCAATCCAAGTAACGGCGTCCAATCCAATCCAATCCAACCCAATCCAATCCAATCCATTCCAATCCAATCCAAGTAACGGCATCCAATCCAATCGAATGCAATCCAATCCAATCCAATCCGATCCAAGGAACGGCATCCAATCCAATCCAATCCAAGTAACGGCTACCAATCCAATCCAAGCCAGTCCTATCCAATCCAAGTAACGACATCCAATCGAATCCAATCCAATCCAATCCAAGTAACGGCATCCAACCCATCCCAATCCAATCCAATCCAAGTCACGCATCAAATCCAATCCAATCCAATCCAATCCAAGTAACCGCTTCCAGTCCAATCCAATCGAATCCAATCCAATCCAATCAACTGCAATCTAATCGAAGGAACGGCATCCAATTCAATCCAGTCCAAGTAACGGCGTCCAATCCAATCCAACCCAATCCAATCCAATCCATTCCAATCCAATCCAAGTAACGGCATCCAATCCAATCCAATGCAATCCAATTCCATCCAATCCGATCCAAGGAACGGCATCCAATCCAATCCAATCTATTCCAATCCAATCCAATCCAATCCAAGTAACCGCATCCAATCCAATCCAATCCAGTCCAATCCAAGTAACGGCATTCAAACCAATCCAATCCAATCCAAGTAACGGCATCGAATCCAATCCAATCCAATCCAATCCACGTAACGGCATACAGTCCAATCCAATCCAATCCAAGTAACGGCATCCAATCCAATCCAATCCAATCCAAGTAACAGCATCCAAACCAATTCAATCCAATCCAATCCAAGCCAAGTAACGGCATCCAATCCAATCCAAGTAACGGCATCCAATCCAATCCAATCCAATCAACTCCAATCTAATCGAAGGAACGGCATCCAATCCAATCCAATCCAATCCAAGTAACGGCGTCCAATCCAATCCAATCCAACCCAATCCAATCCAAGCCATTCCAATCCAATCCAAGTAGCGGCATCCAATCCAATCCAATGCAATCCAATCCAATCAAATCCGATCCAAGGAACGGCATCCAATCCAGTCCAATCTATTCCAATCCAATCCAATCCAATCCAAGTATCCGCATCCAATGCAATCCAATCCAGTCCAATCCAAGTAACGGCATTCAATCCAATCCAATCCAATCCAAGTAACGGCATCCAATCCAATCAATTTCCAATACAATCCAAGTAACGGCATCGAATCCAATCCAATCCAATCCAATCCAAGTAACGGCATCCAATCCAATCCAATCCAAGAAAGGGTATACAATCCAACCCAATCCAATCCAATCCAAGTAACGGCATTAAATTCAATCCAATCCAACGAACGGCATCCAATCAAATCCAATCCGCTCCAATCCAAGTTACGGCATCCAGTCCAATCCAATCCAATCCAATCCAATGCAATGCAATCCAATCCAAGTAACGGCATCCAATCCAATCCAATCCAATCCAATCCAAGTAACGGCATCCAATTCAATCCAATCCAATCCATTCCAAGTAACGGCATCCAATCCAATGCAATCCAATCCAATCCAATCCAATTAACGGCATCCAATCCAATCCAATCCAATCCAGTCCAATCCAATCCAATCCAATCCAAGTAACGGCATCAAATTCAATCCAATCCAAGGAACGGCATCCAATCCAATCCAATCCAAACTAATCCAATCCAAGTAACGGCATCCAATCCAATCCAATCCAAGTAACCGCATCCAATCCAATCAAATCCAATCCAATCCAATCCAATCCAACGCATGTTACGGCATCCAATCCAATCCAATCCAATCCAAGCCAATCCAATTCAATACAATCCAATCCAATCCAAGTAACGGCATACAATCCAATCCAATCCAATCCAATCCAAGTCACGGCATCGATTCCAATCCAATCCAATCCAATCCATGTTACGGCATCCAATCCAATCCAATCCAATCCAATATATGTAACCGCATCCAATCCAATCCAATCCAATCCAATCCAAGTAAGCGCTACCAATCCAATCCAATCGAATCTAATCCAATCCAATCAACTCCAATCTAATCGAAGGAACGGCATCCAATCCAATCCAATCCAATCCAAGTAACGGCGTCCAATCCAATCCAATCCAACCCAATCCAATCCAATCCATTCCAATCCAATCCAAGTAACGGCATCCAATCCAATCCAATGCAATCCAATCCAATCCAATCCGATCCAAGGAACGGCATCCAATCCAATCCAATCTATTCCAATCCAATCCAATCCAATCCAAGTAACGGCATTCAATCCAATCCAATCCAATCCAAGTAACGGCATCCAATCCAATCAATTTCCAATCCAATCCAAGTAACGGCATCGAATCCAATCCAATCCAATCCAATCCAAGTAACGGCATCCAATCCAATCCAATCCAATCCAAGAAACGGCATACAATCCAACCCAATCCAAGTAACGGCATTAAATTCAATCCAATCCAAGGAACGGCATCCAATCAAATCCAATCCGCTCCAATCCAAGTAACGGCATCCAGTCCAATCCAATCCAATCCAATCCAATGCAATGCAATCAATTCCAAGTAACGGCATCCAATCCAATCCAATCCAATCCATTCCAAGTAACGGCATCCAATCCAATGCAATCCAATCCAATCCAATCCAATTAACGGCATCCAATCCAATCCAATCCAACTCAGTCCAATCCAATCCAATCCAATCCAAGTAACGGCATCAAATTCAATCCAATCCAAGGAACGGCATCCAATCCAATCCAATCCAATCCAAACTAATCCAATCCAAGTAACGGCATCCAATCCAATCCAATCCAAGCCAAGTAACCGCATCCAATCCAATCAAATCCAATCCAATCCAATCCAATCCAACCCATGTTACGGCATCCAATCCAATCCAATCCAATCCAAGCCAATCCAATTCAATCCAATCCAATCCAATACAAGTAACGGCATACAATCCAATCCAATCCAATCCAATCCAAGTGACGGCATCGATTCCAATACAATCCAATCCAATCCAAGTAACGGCATACAATCCAATCCAATCCAATCCAATACAAGTAACGGCATCGAATCAAATCCAATCAATTCCAATCCAATCCAAGTAACGGCATCCAATCCAATCCAATCCAAGTTACGGCATCCAATCCAATCCAATCCAATACAATCCAATGCAAAACAAGTAACGGCATCCAATCCAATCCAATCTAATCCAATCCAAGTAACGGCATCCAATCCAATTGAATCCAAGTAACGGCATCCAACCCAAACCAATGCAATCCAATCCAATCAAATCCCATCCGATCCAAGGAACGGCATCCAATAAATTCCAATCCAATCCAATCCAATCCAATCCAATCCAATCCAAGTAACGGCATCCAATCCAATCCAATCCAAGTAACGGCATCCAATCCAATTGAATCCAAGTAACGGCATCCAACCCAATCCAATGCAACCCAATCCAATACAATCCAATCCGGTCCAAGGAACGGCATCCAATACAATACAATCCAATCCAATACAATCCAATCCAAGTAACCGCATCGAATGCAATCCAATGCAATCCAATCCAAGTAACGGCATCCAATCCAATCCAATCCAATCCAAGTAACGGCATCCAATCCAATCCAATCCAAGTAACGGCATCCAATCCAATCCAATCCAAGTAACGGCATCCAATCCAATCCAATCCAATCCAAGTAACGGCATCCAATCCAATCCAATCCAATCAAATCCAATCCAATCCAAGTAACGGCATCCAATCCAATCCAATCCGAATAACGGCATCCAATCCAGTACATTCCAGTCCAATCCAATCCGAGTAACGGCATCCAATCCAATCCAATCCAATCCAAACCAAGTAACGGCACCCAATCCAATCCAAGTAACGGCATCCAATCCAATCCAATCCAATCCAAGTAACGGCTTCCAATCCAATCCAAGCCAATCCAATCCAATCCAAGTAACGACATCCAATCAAATCCAATCCAATCCAATCCAAGTAACGGCATCCAACCCATCCCAATCCAATCCAATCCAAGTAACGGCATCCAATCCAATCCAATCCAATCCAATTAACAGCATCCAATCCAAGCCAATCCAATCCAATCCAATCCTATCCACGAAACGGCATCCAATTCTATCCAATCCAATCCAATCCAATGCAAGTAACGGCATCGAATCAAATCCAATCAATTCCAATCCAATCCAAGTAACCGCATCCATTCCAATCCAATCCAAGTCACGCATCAAATCCAATCCAATCCAATCCAATCCAAGTAAGCGCTTCCAATCCAATCCAATCGAATCTAATCCAATCCAATCAACTCCAATCTAATCGAAGGAACGGCGTCCAATCCAATCCAATCCAACCCAATCCAATCCAATCCAATCCATTCCAATCCAATCCAAGTAACGGCATCCAATCCAATCCAATGCAATCCAATCCAATCCAATCCGACCCAAGGAACGGCATCCAATCCAATCCAATCTATTCCAATCCAATCCAATCCAATCCATGTAACCGCATCCAATGCAATCCAATCCAGTCCAATCCAAGTAACGGCATTCAATCCAATCCAATCCAATCCAAGTAACGGCATCCAATCCAATCAATTTCCAATCCAATCCAAGTAACGGCATCGAATCCAATCCAATCCAATCCAAGTAACGGCATCCAATCCAATCCAATCCAAGAAACGGCATACAATCCAACCCAATCCAATCCAATCCAAGTAACGGCATTAAATACAATCCAATCCAAGGAACGGCATGCAATCAAATCCAATCCGCTCCAATCCAAGTAACGGCATCCAGTCCAATCCAATCCAATCCAATCCAATGCAATGCACTCCAATCCAAGTAACGGCATCCAATCCAATCCAATCCAATCCATTCCAAGTAACGGCATCCAATCCAATGCAATCCAATCCAATCCAATCCAATTAACGGCATCCAATCCAATCCAATCCAACTCAGTCCAATCCAATCCAATCCAATCCAAGTAACGGCATCAAATTCAATCCAATCCAAGGAACGGCATCCAATCCAATCCCATCCAATCCAAACTAATCCAATCCAAGTAACGGCATCCAATCCAATCCATCCAAGCCAAGTAACCGCATCCAATCCAATCAAATCCAATCCAATCCAATCCAACCCATGTTACGGCATCCAATCCAATCCAATCCAATCCAAGCCAACCCAATTCAATCCAATCCAATCCAATACAAGTAACGGCATACAATCCAATCCAATCCAATCCAAGTCACGGCATCGATTCCAATCCAATCCAATCCAATCCATGTTACGGCATCCAATCCAATCCAATCCAATCCAATCCACGTAACCGCATCCAATACAATCCAATCGAATCCAATCCAATCCAATCAAGTCCAATCTAATCCAAGTAACGGCATCCAATCCAATCCAATCCAAGTTACGGCATCCAATCCAATCCAATACAATACAATCCAATGCAAACCAAGTAACGGCATCCAATCCAATCCAATCTAATACAATCCAAGTAACGGCATCCAATCCAATTGAATCCAAGTAACGGCATCCAACCCAATCCAATGCAATCCAATCCAATCAAATCCAATCCGATCCAAGGAACGGCATCCAATAAAATCCAATCCAATCCAATCCAATCCAATCCAAACTAATCCAATCCAAATAACGGCATCCAATCCAATCCAATTCAATCCAAGTAACCGCATCCAATCCAATCAAATCCAATCCAATCCAATCAAATCCAACCCATGTTACGGCGTCCAATCCAATCCAATCCAATTCAATCCAAGCCAATCCAATTCAATCCAATCCAATCCAATACAAGTAGCGGCATACAATCCAATCCAATCCAATCCAATCCAAGTCACGGCATCGATTCCAATCCAATCCAATCCATGTTACGGCATCCAATCCAATCCAATCCAATCCAATCCAATCCACGTAACCGCATCCAATCCAATCCAATCGAATCCAATCCAATCAAAACAACTCCAATCTAATCCAAGTAACGGCATCCAATCCAATCCAATCCAAGTTACGGCATCCAATCCAATCCAATCCAATACAATCCAATTGAATCCAAGTAACGGCATCCAACCCAATCCAATGCAATCTACTCCAATCAAATCCAATCCGATCCAAGGAACGGCATCCAATAAAATCCAATCCAATCCAATACAATCCAATCCAAGTAACCGCATCGAATCCAATCCAATCCAATCCAATCCAAGTAACGGCATCCAATCCAATCCAATCCAAGTAACGGCATCCAATCCAATCCAATCCAATCCAATCCAAGCAACGGCATGCAATCGAATCGAATCCAATCCAATCCAAGAAACGGCATCCAACCCAATCCAATCCAATCCAATCCAAGTAACGGCATCCAATCCAATCCAATCCAAGTAACGGCATCCAATCCAATCCAATCCAATTCAAGTAACGGCATCCAATCCAGTACATTCCAATCCAATCCAATCCGAGTAACGGCATCCAATGCAATCCAATCCTATCCAAACCAAATAACGGCACCCAATCCAATCCAATCCAATCCAAGTAATGGCATCCAATCCAATCCAATCCAATCCAAGTAACGGCATCCAATCCAATCCAAGCCAATCCAATCCAATCCAAGTAACGACATCCAATCGAATCCAATCCAATCCAATACGAGTGACGGCATCCAACCCAACCCAATCCAATCCAATCCAAGTGACGGCATCCAATCCAATCCAATCCAATCCAATTAACAGCATCCAATCCAAGCCAATCCAATCCAATCCAATCCAATCCTATCCACGAAACGGCATCCAATTCTATCCAATCCAATCCAATCCAAGTAACGGCATCGAATCAAATCCAATCAATTCCAATCCAATCCAAATAACCGCATCCAATCCAATCCAATCCAAGTCACGCATCAAATCCAATCCAATTAAATCCAATCCAAGTAACCGCTTCCAATCCAATCCAATCGAATCCAATCTAATCCAATCAACTCCAAAATATTCGAAGGAACGGCATCCAATCCAATTCAATCCAATCCAATCCAAGTAACGGCGTCCAATCCAGTCCAATCCAACCCAATCCAATCCAATCCATTCCAATCCAATCCAATCCAATCCAATCCAATTCTATCCAAGGAACGGCATCCAATCCAATCCAATCTATTCCAATCCAATCCAATCCAATGCAAGTAACCGCATCCAATCCAATCCAATCCAGTCCAATCCAAGGAAAGGCATTCAATCCAATCCAATCCAATCCAAGTAACGGCATCCAATCCAATCAATTTCCAATCCAATCGAAGTAAAGGCATCGAATCCAATCCAATCCAATCCAATCCAATCCAATCCAAGTAACGGCATCCAATCCAATCCAATCCAATCCAATCCAAGAAACGGCATACAATCCAATCCAATCCAATCCAATCCAAGTAACGGCATCAAATTCAATCCAATACAAGGAACGGCATCCAATCAAATCCAATCCGCTCCAATCCAAGTAACGGCATCCAGTCCAATCCAATCCAATCCAATCCAATGCAATGCAATCCAATCCAAGTAACGGCATCCAATCCAATCCAATCCAATCCAAGTAACGGCATCCAATCCAATCCAATCCAATCCATTCCAAGTAACGGCATCCAATCCAATGCAATCCAATCCAATCCAATCCAATTAACGGCATCCAATCCAATCCAATCCAATCCAGTCCAATCCAATCCAATCCAATCCAAGTAACGGCATCAAATTCAATCCAATCCAAGGATGGGCATCCAATCCAATCCAATCCAAACGAATCCAATCCAAGTAACGGCATTCAATCCAATCCAATCCAAGTAACCGCATCCAATCCAATCAAATCCAATCCAATCCAATCCAAGTAACGGCATCCAATCCAATCCAATCCAATCCAATCCAAGAAACGGCATACAATCCAATCCAATCCAATCCAATCCAAGTAACGGCATCAAATTCAATCCAATACAAGGAACGGCATCCAATCAAATCCTATCCAATCCAATCCAATCCAAGTAACCGCATCCAATCCAATCCAATCCAAGTCACGGCATCCAATCCAATCCAATCCAATCCAATCCAATCCACGTAACCGCATGCAATCCAATCCAATCGAATCGAATCCAATCCAATCAACTCCAATCTAATCCAAGTAACGGCATCCAATCCAATCCAATCCAATCCAAGTAATGGCATCCAATCCAATCCAATCCAATACAATCCAATGCAAACCAGGAAACGGCATCCAATCCAATCCAATCCAATCCAAGTAACGGCATCCAATCCAATTGAATCCAAGTAACGGCATCCAACCCAATCCAATGCAACCCAATCCAATACAATCCAATCCGGTCCAAGGAACGGCATCCAATCCAATACAATCCAATCCAATACAATCCAATCCAAGTAACCGCATCGAATGCAATCCAATACAATCCAATCCAAGTAACGGCATCCAACCCAATCCAAGTAACTGCATCCAATCCAATCCAATCCAAGTAACGGCATCCAATCCAATCCAATCCAATCCAAGTAACGGCATCCAATCCAATCCAATCCAATCCAAGGAACGGCATCCAATCCAATCCAATCAAATCCAATCCAATCCAAGTAACGGCATCCAATCCAATCCAATCCAATCCGAATAACGGCATCCAATCCAGTACATTCCAGTCCAATCCAATCCGAGTAACGGCATCCAATCCAATCCAATCCAATCCAAACCAAGTAACGGCACCCAATCCAATCCAAGTAACGGCATCCAATCCAATCCAATCCAATCCAAGTAACGGCTTCCATTCCAATCCAAGCCAATCCAATCCAATCCAAGTAACGACATCCAATCAAATCCAATCCAATCCAAACCAAGTAACGGCACCCAATCCAATCCAAGTAACGGCATCCAACCCATCCCAATCCAATCCAATCCAAGTAACGGCATCCAATCCAATCCAATCCAATCCAATTAACAGCATCCAATCCAAGCCAATCCAATCCAATCCAATCCTATCCACGAAACGGCATCCAATTCTATCCAATCCAATCCAATCCAATCCAAGTAACGGCATCGAATCAAATCCAATCAATTCCAATCCAATCCAAGTAACCGCATCCATTCCAATCCAATCCAAGTCACGCATCAAATCCAATCCAATCCAATCCAATCCAAGTAAGCGCTTCCAATCCAATCCAATCGAATCTAATCCAATCCAATCAACTCCAATCTAATCGAAGGAACGGCGTCCAATCCAATCCAATCCAACCCAATCCAATCCAATCCATTCCAATCCAATCCAAGTAACGGCATCCAATCCAATCCAATGCAATCCAATTCCATCCAATCCGATCCAAGGAACGGCATCCAATCCAATCCAATCTATTCCAATCCAAGTAACGGCATTCAAACCAATCCAATCCAATCCAAGTAACGGCATCGAATCCAATCCAATCCAATCCAATCCACGTAACGGCATACAGTCCAATCCAATCCAATCCAAGTAACGGCATCCAATCCAATCCAATCCAATCCAAGTAACAGCATCCAATCCAATTCAATCCAATCCAATCCAAACCAAGTAACGGCACCCAATCCAATCCAAGTAACGGCATCCAATCCATCCCAATCCAATCCAATCCAAGTAACGGCATCCAATCCAATCCAATCCAATCCAATTAACAGCATCCAATCCAAGCCAATCCAATCCAATCCAATCCTATCCACGAAACGGCATCCAATTCTATCCAATCCAATCCAATCCAATCCAAGTAACGGCATCGAATCAAATCCAATCAATTCCAATCCAATCCAAGTAACCGCATCCATTCCAATCCAATCCAAGTCACGCATCAAATCCAATCCAATCCAATCCAATCCAAGTAAGCGCTTCCAATCCAATCCAATCGAATCTAATCCAATCCAATCAACACCAATCTAATCGAAGGAACGGCGTCCAATCCAATCCAATCCAACCCAATCCAATCCAATCCATTCCAATCCAATCCAAGTAACGGCATCCAATCCCATCCAATGCAATCCAATTCCATCCAATCCGATCCAAGGAACGGCATCCAATCCAATCCAATCTATTCCAATCCAATCCAATACAATCCAAGTAACCGCATCCAATCCAATCCAATCCAGTCCAATCCAAGTAACGGCATTCAAACCAATCCAATCCAATCCAAGTAACGGCATCGAATCCAATCCAATCCAATCCAATCCACGTAACGGCATACAGTCCAATCCAATCCAATCCAAGTAACGGCATCCAATCCAATCCAATCCAATCCAAGTAACAGCATCCAATCCAATTCAATCCAATCCAATCCAAGCCAAGTAACGGCATCCAATCCAATCCAAGTAACGGCATCCAATCCAATCCAATCCAATCAACTCCAATCTAATCGAAGGAACGGCATCCAATCCAATCCAATCCAATCCAAGTAACGGCGTCCAATCCAATCCAATCCAACCCAATCCAATCCAAGCCATTCCAATCCAATCCAAGTAGCGGCATCCAATCCAATCCAATGCAATCCAATCCAATCAAATCCGATCCAAGGAACGGCATCCAATCCAGTCCAATCTATTCCAATCCAATCCAATCCAATCCAAGTATCCGCATCCAATGCAATCCAATCCAGTCCAATCCAAGTAACGGCATTCAATCCAATCCAATCCAATCCAAGTAACGGCATCCAATCCAATCAATTTCCAATCCAATCCAAGTAACGGCATCGAATCCAATCCAATCCAATCCAAGTAACGGCATCCAATCCAATCCAATCCAAGAAACGGCATACAATCAAACCCAATCCAATCCAATCCAAGTAACGGCATTAAATACAATCCAATCCAAGGAACGGCATGCAATCAAATCCAATCCGCTCCAATCCAAGTAACGGCAACCAGTCCAATCCAATCCAATCCAATCCAATGCAATGCACTCCAATCCAAGTAACGGCATCCAATCCAATCCAATCCAATCCATTCCAAGTAACGGCATCCAATCCAATGCAATCCAATCCAATCCAATCCAATTAACGGCATCCAATCCAATCCAATCCAACTCAGTCCAATCCAATCCAATCCAATCCAAGTAACGGCATCAAATTCAATCCAATCCAAGGAACGGCATCCAATCCAATCCCATCCAATCCAAACTAATCCAATCCAAGTAACGGCATCCAATCCAATCCATCCAAGCCAAGTAACCGCATCCAATCCAATCAAATCCAATCCAATCCAATCCAACCCATGTTACGGCATCCAATCCAATCCAATCCAATCCAAGCCAACCCAATTCAATCCAATCCAATCCAATACAAGTAACGGCATACAATCCAATCCAATCCAATCCAAGTCACGGCATCGATTCCAATCCAATCCAATCCAATCCATGTTACGGCATCCAATCCAATCCAATCCAATCCAATCCACGTAACCGCATCCAATACAATCCAATCGAATCCAATCCAATCCAATCAAGTCCAATCTAATCCAAGTAACGGCATCCAATCCAATCCAATCCAAGTTACGGCATCCAATCCAATCCAATACAATACAATCCAATGCAAACCAAGTAACGGCATCCAATCCAATCCAATCTAATACAATCCAAGTAACGGCATCCAATCCAATTGAATCCAAGTAACGGCATCCAACCCAATCCAATGCAATCCAATCCAATCAAATCCAATCCGATCCAGGGAACGGCATCCAATAAAATCCAATCCAATCCAATCCAATCCAATCCAATCCAAACTAATCCAATCCAAGTAACGGCATCCAATCCAATCCAATTCAATCCAAGTAACCGCATCCAATCCAATCAAATCCAATCCAATCCAATCAAATCCAACCCATGTTACGGCGTCCAATCCAATCCAATCCAATTCAATCCAAGCCAATCCAATTCAATCCAATCCAATCCAATACAATAGCGGCATACAATCCAATCCAATCCAATCCAATCCAAGTCGCGGCATCGATTCCAATCCAATCCAATCCAATCCATGTTACGGCATCCAATCCAATCCAATCCAATCCAATCCAATCCAATCCACGTAACCGCATCCAATCCAATCGAATCCAATCCAATCAAAACAACTCCAATCTAATCCAAGTAACGGCATCCAATCCAATCCAATCCAAGTTACGGCATCCAATCCAATCCAATCCAATACAATCCAATTGAATCCAAGTAACAGCATCCAACCCAATCCAATGCAATCTACTCCAATCAAATCCAATCCGATCCAAGGAACGGCATCCAATAAAATCCAATCCAATCCAATACAATCCAATCCAAGTAACCGCATCGAATCCAATCCAATCCAATCCAATCCAAGTAACGGCATCCAATCCAATCCAATCCAAGTAACGGCATCCAATCCAATCCAATCCAATCCAATCCAAGCAACGGCATGCAATCGAATCGAATCCAATCCAATCCAAGAAACGGCATCCAACCCAATCCAATCCAATCCAAGTAACGGCATCCAATCCAATCCAATCCAATCCAATCCAAGCAACGGCATGCAATCGAATCGAATCCAATCCAATCCAAGAAACGGCATCCAACCCAATCCAATCCAATCCAAGTAACGGCATCCAATCCAATCCAATCCAAGTAACGGCATCCAATCCAATCCAATCCAATTCAAGTAACGGCATCCAATCCAGTACATTCCAATTCAATCCAATCCGAGTAACGGCATCCAATGCAATCCAATCCTATCCAAACCAAATAACGGCACCCAATCCAATCCAATCCAATCCAAGTAATGGCATCCAATCCAATCCAATCCAATCCAAGTAACGGCATCCAATCCAATCCAAGCCAATCCAATCCAATCCAAGTAACGACATCCAATCGAATCCAATCCAATCCAATACGAGTGACGGCATCCAACCCAACCCAATCCTATCCAATCCAAGTAACGGCATCCAATCCAATCCAATCCAATCCAATTAACAGCATCCAATCCAAGCCAATCCAATCCAATCCAATCCAATCCTATCCACGAAACGGCATCCAATTCTATCCAATCCAATCCAATCCAAGTAACGGCATCGAATCAAATCCAATCAATTCCAATCCAATCCAAATAACCGCATCCAATCCAATCCAATCCAAGTCACGCATCAAATCCAATCCAATTAAATCCAATCCAAGTAACCGCTTCCAATCCAATCCAATCGAATCCAATCTAATCCAATCAACTCCAAAATATTCGAAGGAACGGCATCCAATCCAATTCAATCCAATCCAATCCAAGTAACGGCGTCCAATCCAGTCCAATCCAACCCAATCCAATCCAATCCATTCCAATCCAATCCAATCCAATCCAATTCTATCCAAGGAACGGCATCCAATCCAATCCAATCTATTCCAATCCAATCCAATCCAATGCAAGTAACCGCATCCAATCCAATCCAATCCAGTCCAATCCAAGGAAAGGCATTCAATCCAATCCAATCCAATCCAAGTAACGGCATCCAATCCAATCAATTTCCAATCCAATCGAAGTAAAGGCATCGAATCCAATCCAATCCAATCCAATCCAATCCAATCCAAGTAACGGCATCCAATCCAATCCAATCCAATCCAATCCAAGAAACGGCATACAATCCAATCCAATCCAATCCAATCCAAGTAACGGCATCAAATTCAATCCAATACAAGGAACGGCATCCAATCAAATCCAATCCGCTCCAATCCAAGTAACGGCATCCAGTCCAATCCAATCCAATCCAATCCAATGCAATGCAATCCAATCCAAGTAACGGCATCCAATCCAATCCAATCCAATCCAAGTAACGGCATCCAATCCAATCCAATCCATTCCAAGTAACGGCATCTAATCCAATGCAATCCAATCCAATCCAATCCAATTAACGGCATCCAATCCAATCCAATCCAATCCAGTCCAATCCAATCCAATCCAATCCAAGTAACGGCATCAAATTCAATCCAATCCAAGGATGGGCATCCAATCCAATCCAATCCAAACGAATCCAATCCAAGTAACGGCATTCAATCCAATCCAATCCAAGTAACCGCATCCAATCCAATCAAATCCAATCCAATCCAATCCAAGTAACGGCATGCAATCCAATCCAATCCAATCCAATCCAAGAAACGGCATACAATCCAATCCAATCCAATCCAATCCAATCCAAGTAACGGCATCAAATTCAATCCAATACAAGGAACGGCATCCAATCAAATCCTATCCAATCCAATCCAATCCAAGTAACCGCATCCAATCCAATCCAATCCAAGTCACGGCATCCAATCCAATCCAATCCAATCCAATCCACGTAACCGCATGCAATCCAATCCAATCGAATCGAATCCAATCCAATCAACTCCAATCTAATCCAAGTAACGGCATCCAATCCAATCCAATCCAATCCAAGTAATGGCATCCAATCCAATCCAATCCAATACAATCCAATGCAAACCAGGAAACGGCATCCAATCCAATCCAATCCAATCCAAGTAACGGCATCCAATCCAATTGAATCCAAGTAACGGCATCCAACCCAATCCAATGCAACCCAATCCAATACAATCCAATCCGGTCCAAGGAACGGCATCCAATCCAATCCAATCCAATCCAATACAATCCAATCCAAGTAACCGCATCGAATGCAATCCAATACAATCCAATCCAAGTAACGGCATCCAACCCAATCCAAGTAACGGCATCCAATCCAATCCAATCCAAGTAACGGCATCCAATCCAATCCAATCCAATCCAAGTAACGGCATCGAATCCAATCCAATCCAATCCAAGTAACGGCATCCAATCCAATCAAATCCAATCCAATCCAAGTAACGGCATCCAATCCAATCCAATCCAATCCGAATAACGGCATCCAATCCAGTACATTCCAGTCCAATCCAATCCGAGTAACGGCATCCAATCCAATCCAATCCAATCCAAACCAAGTAACGGCAACCAATCCAATCCAAGTAACGGCATCCAATCCAATCCAATCCAATCCAAGTAACGGCTTCCATTCCAATCCAAGCCAATCCAATCCAATCCAAGTAACGACATCCAATCAAATCCAATCCAATCCAAACCAAGTAACGGCACCCAATCCAATCCAAGTAACGGCATCCAACCCATCCCAATCCAATCCAATCCAAGTAACGGCATCCAATCCAATCCAATCCAATCCAATTAACAGCATCCAATCCAAGCCAATCCAATCCAATCCAATCCTATCCACGAAACGGCATCCAATTCTATCCAATCCAATCCAATCCAATCCAAGTAACGGCATCGAATCAAATCCAATCAATTCCAATCCAATCCAAGTAACCGCATCCATTCCAATCCAATCCAAGTCACGCATCAATCCAATCCAATCCAATCCAATCCAAGTAAGCGCTTCCAATCCAATCCAATCGAATCTAATCCAATCCAATCAACTCCAATCTAATCGAAGGAACGGCGTCCAATCCAATCCAATCCAACCCAATCCAATCCAATCCATTCCAATCCAATCCAAGTAACGGCATCCAATCCAATCCAATGCAATCCAATTCCATCCAATCCGATCCAAGGAACGGCATCCAATCCAATCCAATCTATTCCAATCCAATCCAATCCAATCCAAGTAACCGCATCCAATCCAATCCAATCCAGTCCAATCCAAGTAACGGCATTCAAACCAATCCAATCCAATCCAAGTAACGGCATCGAATCCAATCCAATCCAATCCAATCCACGTAACGGCATACAGTCCAATCCAATCCAATCCAAGTAACGGCATCCAATCCAATCCAATCCAATCCAAGTAACAGCATCCAATCCAATTCAATCCAATCCAATCCAAGCCAAGTAACGGCATCCAATCCAATCCAAGTAACGGCATCCAATCCAATCCAATCCAATCAACTCCAATCTAATCGAAGGAACGGCATCCAATCCAATCCAATCCAATCCAAGTAACGGCGTCCAATCCAATCCAATCCAACCCAATCCAATCCAAGCCATTCCAATCCAATCCAAGTAGCGGCATCCAATCCAATCCAATGCAATCCAATCCAATCAAATCCGATCCAAGGAACGGCATCCAATCCAGTCCAATCTATTCCAATCCAATCCAATCCAATCCAAGTATCCGCATCCAATGCAATCCAATCCAGTCCAATCCAAGTAACGGCATTCAATCCAATCCAATCCAATCCAAGTAACGGCATCCAATCCAATCAATTTCCAATACAATCCAAGTAACGGCATCGAATCCAATCCAATCCAATCCAATCCAAGTAACGGCATCCAATCCAATCCAATCCAAGAAAGGGTATACAATCCAACCCAATCCAATCCAATCCAAGTAACGGCATTAAATTCAAACCAATCCAACGAACGGCATCCAATCAAATCCAATCCGCTCCAATCCAAGTTACGGCATCCAGTCCAATCCAATCCAATCCAATCCAATGCAATGCAATCCAATCCAAGTAACGGCATCCAATCCAATCCAATCCAATCCAAGTAACGGCATCCAATTCAATCCAATCCAATCCATTCCAAGTAACGGCATCCAATCCAATGCAATCCAATCCAATCCAATCCAATTAACGGCATCCAATCCAATCCAATCCAATCCAGTCCAATCCAATCCAATCCAATCCAAGTAACGGCATCAAATTCAATCCAATCCAAGGAACGGCATCCAATCCAATCCAATCCAAACTAATCCAATCCAAGTAACGGCATCCAATCCAATCCAATCCAAGTAACCGCATCCAATCCAATCAAATCCAATCCAATCCAATCCAATCCAATCCAACGCATGTTACGGCATCCAATCCAATCCAATCCAATCCAAGCCAATCCAATTCAATACAATCCAATCCAATCCAAGTAACGGCATACAATCCAATCCAATCCAATCCAATCCAAGTCACGGCATCGATTCCAATCCAATCCAATCCAATCCATGTTACGGCATCCAATCCAATCCAATCCAATCCAATCCAATATATGTAACCGCATCCACTCCAATCCAATCCAATTCAATTAACGGCATCCAATCCAATCCAATTCAATTCAAGTAACGGCATCCAATCCAATCCAATCCTCTCCAATCCAAGTAACGGCATCCAACCCAATCCAATCCAATCCAATCCAAGTAACGGCATCCAATCCAATCCAATCCAATCCAATCCAAGTTACTGCATCCAATCTATTCCAATCCAGTCCAAGTAACGGCTTCCAATCCAATCCAATCCAATCCAATCCACGTTACGGCATCCAATCCAATCCAATCCAATCCATTCCAAGAAACGGCATCCAATCCTCTCCAATCCAAGTAACGGCATCAATTCCAATCCAATCCAATCCAAGGAACGGCATCCAATCCAATCCAAGTAACGGCATCCAATCCAATCCAATCGAATCCAATCCAATCCAAGGAACCGTATCCAATCCAATACAATCCAATCCAGTCCAATCCAATCCAATCCAAGTAACCGCAGCTAATCCAATCCAATCCAATACAATCCAATCCAGTCCAATCCAATCCAATCCAAGTAACCGCAGCTAATCCAATCCAATCCAATCCAATCCTAGTAACGGCATCCAATACAATCCAATCCAAGTAACGGCCTCCAATCCAATCCAATCCAATCAAATCCAATCCAATCTAAGTAACGGCATCCAATCCAATCCAATCCAATCCAATCTAAGTAACTGCATCCAATCGAATCCAATCCAATCCAATCCAATCCAAGTAACGGCATCCACTCCAATTCAATCTAATTCAAGTAAAGGCATCCAATCCAATCCAATCCAATTAAAGTAACGGCATCCAATCGAATCCAATTCAATCCAATCCAAGTAACGGCATCCAACCCAATCCAATCCAATCCAATCCAAGTAACGGCATCCAATCCAATCCAATCCAATCTAAGTTACTGCATCCAATCCAATCCAATCCAATCCCAGTAACGGCATCCAATCCAATCCAATCCAATCCAATTACGGCATCCAATCCAATCCAATCTAATCCATTCCAAGAAACGGCATCCAATCCAATCCAATCCAATGCAATCCAAGTAACCATATCCAATCCAATCCAATCCAATCCATTCCAAGTAACGGCATCCAATCCAATCCATTCCAGTCCAATCCAATCCAATCCAAGTCACCGCAACCAATCCATTCCAATACAATCCAATCGTAGTAACGGCATCCAATACAATCCAATCCAAGTAACGGCATCTAATCCTATCCAATCCAATCCAATCCAATCCAATCCAATCCAATCCAATCCAATCCAATCCAATCCAAGTAACGGCATTCAATCCAATCCAATCCAATCCAATCCTATCCTATCCAATCCAAGTAACGGCATCCAATCCAATCCAATCCAATCCAATCCAAGGAACGGCATCCAATCCAAGCCAATCCAATCCAATCCAAGTAACGACATCCAATCCAATCCAGTCCAATCCAATCGAAGTAACGGGATCCAGTCCAATCCAATCCAATCCAATCGAATCCAATGCAATCCAATCCAATCCAAGTAACGGCATCCAATCCAATCCAATCCAAGTAACGGCATCCAATTCAATCCAATCCAATCCAATCCAATCCAAGTAACGGCATCCAATCCAATCGAATTCAATCCAGTTCAAGTAACCGCATCAAATCCAATCCAATTCAATCCAAGTAAGGGCACCGAATCCAATCCAATCCTATCGCATCCAAGTAACGGCTTCCAATCTAATCCAATACAATCAAATCCAATCCAATACAATCCAAGTAACCGCATCCAACCCAATCCAATCCAATCCAATCCAAGTAACGGCATCCAATCCAATCCAATCGAATCCAATCCAATCCAAGTAACCGCATCCAATCCATTCCAATACAATCTATTCAAGTAAAGGCATCCAATCCAATCCAGTCCAATCCAATCCAATCCAATCCAATCCTAGTAACGGCCTCCAATACAATCCATTCCAATCCAATTAAATCCAATCCAATCCAAGTAACGGCATCCAATCCAATCCAATTCAATCTAACCCAATCCAATCCAATCCAATCCAATCCAATCCAAGTTACGGCATCCAATCCAATCCAATCCAATCCATTCCAAGAAACGGCATCCAATCCTCTCCAATCCAAGTAACGGCATCAATTCCAATCCAATCGAATCCAAGGAACGGCATCCAATCCAATCCAATCCAAGTAACGGCATCCAATCCAATCCAATCGAATCCAATCCAATCCAATGAACCGTATCCAATCCAATACAATCCAATCCAGTCCAATCCAATCCAATCCAAGTAACCGCAGCCAATCCAATCCAATCCAATCCAATCCTAGTAACGGCATCCAATACAATCCAATCCAAGTAACGGCCTCCAATCCAATCCAATCCAATCAAATCCAATCCAATCTAAGTAACGGCATCCAATCCAATCCAATCCAATCCAATCTAAGTAACTGCATCCAATCGAATCCAATCCAATCCAATCCAATCCAAGTAACGGCATCCACTCCAATTCAATCTAATTCAAGTAAAGGCATCCAATCCAACCCAATCCAATCTAATCCATTCCAAGAAACGGCATCCAATCCAATCCAATCCAATGCAATCCAAGTAACCATATCCAATCCAATCCAATCCAATCCATTCCAAGTAACGGCATCCAATCCAATCCATTCCAGTCCAATCCAATCCAATCCAAGTCACCGCAACCAATACATTCCAATACAATCCAATCGTAGTAACGGCATCCAATCCTATCCAATCCAATCCAATCCAATCCAATCCAAGTAACGGCATTCAATCCAATCCAATCCAATCCAATTCTATCCTATCCAATCCAAGTAACGGCATCCAATCCAATCCAATCCAATCCAATCCAAGGAACGGCATCCAATCCAAGCCAATCCAATCCAATCCAAGTAACGACATCCAATCCAATCCAGTCCAATCCAATCGAAGTAACGGGATCCAGTCCAATCCAATCCAATCCAATCGAATCCAATGCAATCCAATGCAATCCAAGTAACGGCATCCAATCCAATCCAATCCAAGTAACGGCATCCAATTGAATCCAATCCAATCCAGTCCAATCCAAGTAACGGCTTCCAATCCAATCGAATTCAATCCAGTTCAAGTAACGGCATCCAATCCAATCCAATTCAATCCAAGTAAGGGCATCCAATCCAATCCAATCCTATCGTATCCAAGTAACGGCTTCCAATATAATCCAATCCAATCAAATCCAATCCAATCCAATCCAATCCAAGTAACCGCATCCAATCCAATCCAATCCAATCCAATCCAAGTAACGGCATCCAATCCAATCCAATCGAATCCAATCCAATCCAAGTAACCGCATCCAATCCATTCCAATACAATCTATTCAAGTAAAGGCATCCAATCCAATCCAGTCCAATCAAATCCAGTCCAAGCCAATCCAATCCAAGTCACCGCAACTAATCCAATCCAATCCAATCCAATCCTAGTAACGGCCTCCAATCCAATCCATTCCAATCCAATCAAATCCAATCCAATCCACGTAACGGCATCCAATCCAATCCAATTCAATCTAACCCAATCCAATCCAATCCTATCCAATCCAAGTAACGGCATCCAATCCAATCCAATCCAAGTTACGGCATCCAATCCAATCCAATCCATTCCAAGAAACGGCATCCAATCCAATCCAATCAAAGCCAATCCAATCCAATCCAATCCAAGTAACCGCATCCAATCCAATCCAATCCAATCCAATCCAAGTATCCGCATCCAATCCATTCCAGTACAATCTATCCAAGTAACGGCATCCAATGCAATCCAATCCAATCCAATCCAGTCCAATCCAATCCAATCCTAGTAACCGCAACCAATCCCATCCAATCCAATCCAATCCTAGTAACGGCATCCAATCCAATCCAATCCAATCCAAGTAACGGCATCCAATCTAATCCAATCCAATCCAATCACATCCAATCCAATCCAAGTAACGGCATCCAATCCAATCCAATCCAATCTAACCCAATCCAATCCAATCCTATCCAATCCAAGTAACGGCATCCAATCCAATCCAATCCAATCCAATCGAAGGAACGGCATCCAATCCAATCCAATCCAATCCAAGTAACGGCATCCAATCCAATCGAATCCAATCCAATCCAAAGAACCGCATCCAATCCAATCCAATCCAATCCAATCCAATCCAATCCAGTCCAATCCAATCCAAGTAACCGCAACCAATCCAATCCAATCCAATCCAATCCTAGTAACGGCATTCAATCCAATGCAATCCAAGTAACGGCCTCCAATCCAATCCAATCCAATCCAATCAAATCCAATCCAATCTAAGTAACGGCATCCAATCCAATCCAATCCAATCCAATCCAATCTAAGTAACTGCATCCAATTGAATCCAATCCAATCAAAGTAACGGCATCCAATCCAGTCCAATCCAAGTAACCGCATCCAATCCAATTCAATCCAATCAAATCCAGTACAATCCAAGTAACGGCATCCAATCCAATCGAATTCAATCCAATCCAATCCAATACAAGTAACGGCATCCACTCCAATCCAATCCAATTCAATTAACGGCATCCAATCCAATCCAATTCAATTCAAGTAACGGCATCCAATCCAATCCTCTCCAATCCAAGTAACGGCATCCAACCCAATCCAATCCAATTCAATTAACGGCATCCAATCCAATCCAATTCAATTCAAGTAACGGCATCCAATCCAATCCAATCCTCTCCAATCCAAGTAACGGCATCCAACCCAATCCAATCCAATGCAATCCAAGTAACGGCATCCAATCCAATCCAATCCAATCCAATCCAAGTTACTGCATCCAATCCAATCCAATCCAGTCCAAGTAACGGCTTCCAATCCAATCCAATCCAATCCAATCCAAGTTACGGCATCCAATCCAATCCAATCCATTCCAAGAAACGGCATCCAATCCTCTCCAATCCAAGTAACGGCATCAATTCCAATCCAATCCAATCCAAGGAACGGCATCCAGTCCAATCCAAGTAACGGCATCCAATCCAATCCAATCGAATCCAATCCAATCCAAGGAACCGTATCCAATCCAATACAATCCAATCCAGTCCAATCCAATCCAATCCAAGTAACCGCAGCCAATCCAATCCAATCCAATCCAATCCTAGTAACGGCATCCAATACAATACAATCCAAGTAACGGCCTCCAATCCAATCCAATCCAATCAAATCCAATCCCATCTAAGTAACGACATCCAATCCAATCCAATCCAATCCAATTTAAGTAACTGCATCCAATCGAATCCAATCGAATCCAATCCAATCCAAGTAACGGCATCCACTCCAATTCAATCCAATTCAAGTAAAGGCATCCAATCCAATCCAATCCAATTAAAGTAACGGCATCCAATCGAATCCAATTCAATCCAATCCAAGTAACGGCATCCAACTCAATCCAATCCAATCCAATCCAAGTAACGGCATCCAATCCAATCCAATCCAATCTAAGTTACTGCATCCAATCCAATCCAATCCAATCCAAGTAACGGCATCCAATCCAATCCAATCCAATCCAATTACGGCATCCAATCCAATCCAATCTAATCCATTCCAAGAAACGGCATCCAATCCAATCCAATCCAATGCAATCCAAGTAACCGTATCCAATCCAATCCAATCCAATCCATTCCAAGTAACGGCATCCAATCCAATCCATTCCAGTCCAATCCAATCCAATCCAAGTCACCGCAACCAATCCATTCCAATCCAATCCAATCGTAGTAACGGCATCCAATACAATCCAATCCAAGTAACGGCATCTAATCCTATCCAATCCAATCCAATCCAATCCAATCCAATCCAAGTAACGGCATTCAATCCAATCCAATCCAATCCAATCCAATCCTATCCTATCCAATCCAAGTAACGGCATCCAATCCAATCCAATCCAATCCAATCCAAGGAACGGCATCCAATCCAAGCCAATCCAATCCAATCCAAGTAACGACATCCAATCCAATCCAGTCCAATCCAATCGAAGTAACGGGATCCAGTCCAATCCAATCCAATCCAATCGAATCCAATGCAATCCAATCCAATCCAAGTAACGGCATCCAATCCAATCCAATCCAAGTAACGGCATCCAATTCAATCCAATCCAATCCAATCCAATCCAAGTAACGGCATCCAATCCAATCGAATTCAATCCAGTTCAAGTAACCGCATCAGATCCAATCCAATTCAATCCAAGTAAGGGCACCGAATCCAATCCAATCCAATCCAATCCAATCCAAGTAACGGCATTCAATCCAATCCAATCCAATCCAATCCAATCCTATCCTATCCAATCCAAGTAACGGCATCCAATCCAATCCAATCCAATCCAATCCAAGGAACGGCATCCAATCCAAGCCAATCCAATCCAATCCAAGTAACGACATCCAATCCAATCCAGTCCAATCCAATCGAAGTAACGGGATCCAGTCCAATCCAATCCAATCCAATCCAATCCAATCCAATGCAATCCAATCCAATCCAAGTAACGGCATCCAATCCAATCCAATCCAAGTAACGGCATCCAATTCAATCCAATCCAATCCAAGTAACGGCATCCAATCCAATCGAATTCAATCCAGTTCAAGTAACCGCATCAAATCCAATCCAATTCAATCCAAGTAAGGGCACCGAATCCAATCCAATCCTATCGCATCCAAGTAACGGCTTCCAATCTAATCCAATACAATCAAATCCAATCCAATCCAATCCAAGTAACCGCATCCAACCCAATCCAATCCAATCCAATCCAAGTAACGGCATCCAATCCAATCCAATCGAATCCAATCCAATCCAAGTAACCGCATCCAATCCATTCCAATACAATCTATTCAAGTAAAGGCATCCAATCCAATCCAGTCCAATCCAATCCAGCCCAATCCAATCCAATCCAAGTCACCGCAACTAATCCAATCCAATCCAATCCAATCCTAGTAACGGCCTCCAATACAATCCATTCCAATCCAATCAAATCCAATCCAATCCAAGTAACGGCATCCAATCCAATCCAATTCAATCTAACCCAATCCAATCCAATCCTATCCAATCCAAGTAACGGCATCCAATCCAATCCAATCCAAGTAACGGCATCCAATCCAATCCAATCCAATCCAATCCTATCCAATCCAATCCAATCCAGTCTAATCGAAGTAACGGCATCCAATCCAATCCAATCCAATCCAAGTAACGGCATCCAATACAATCCAATCCAACCCAATCCAATCCAAGTAACGACATCCCATCCAATCCAATCCAATCCAAGGAACGGGATCCAGTCCAATCCAATCCAATCCAATCCAATCCAATGCAATCCAATGCAATCCAAGTAACGGCATCCAATCCAATCCAATCCAAGTAACGGCATCCAATCCAATCCAATCCAATCGAAGTAACGGGATCCAAACCAATCCAATCCAAGTAACGGCATGAAATCCAATCCAATCCAATCCATGGAACGGCATCCAATCCAAGGCAATCCAATCCAATCCAATCCAAGTACCGGCATCCAATGGAAGCCAATGCAATCCAAGCTACGGCTTCCAATCCAATCCAATCCAAGTAACCGGATCCAATCGAATCCAATCAAATCCAATCACGGCATCCAATCCAATCGAATCCAATCCAATCCAAGTAACCGCATCCAATCCAATCCAATACAATCTATCCAAGTAACGGGATCCAATCCAATCCAATCCAATCCAATCCAAGTAACGGCATCCAATCCAATCCAATCCAATCCAAGTAACGGCATCCAATCGAATCCAATCCAATCCAATCCAATCCAAGGAACCGCATCCAATCCAATCCAAGCCAATCCAATCCAGTCCAATACAATCCAATCCAAGTAACCGCAACCAATCCAATCCAATCCAATCCTAGTAACGGCATCCAATCCAATCCAATTCAATCCTATCCTATCCAAGTAACGGCTTCCAATCGAATCCAATCCAATCAAATGCAATCCAATCCAATCCAAGTAACGGCATCCAATCCAATCCAATCCAATCGAACCCAATCCAATCCAATCCTCTCCAATCCAAGTAACGGCATCAATTCCCATCCAATCCAATCCAAGGAACGGCATCCAATCCAATCCAATCCAAGTAACGGCATCCAATCCAATCCAATCGAATCCAATCCAATCCAAGGAACCGTATCCAATCCAATCCAATCCAATCCAATCCAGTCCAATCCAATCCAATCCAAGTAACCGCAACCAATCCAATTCAATCCAATCCAATCCTAGTAACGGCATCCAATACAATCCAATCCAAGTAACGGCCTCCAATCCAATCCAATCCAATCAAATCCAATCCAATCTAAGTAACGGCATCCAATCCAATCCAATCCAATCCAATCTAAGTAACTGCATCCAATCGAATCCAATCCAATCCAATCCAATCAAAGTAACGGCATCCAATCCAATCCAATCCAAGTAACCGCATCCAATCCAATCCAATCAAATCCAATCCAATCCAAGTAACGGCATCCAATCCAATCCAATCGAATCCAATCCAATTCAAGTACCGGCATCCAATCCAATCCAATCCAATCCAAGTAACGGCATCCACTCCAATTCAATCTAATTCAAATAAAGGCATCCAATCCAATCCAATCCAATTAAAGTAACGGCATCCAATCGAATCCAATTCAATCCAGTCCAAGTAACGGCATCCAACCCAATCCAATCCAATCCAATCCAAGTAACGGCATCCAATCCAATCCAATCCAAGTTACTGCATCCAATCCAATCCAATCCAATCCAAGTAACGGCATCCAATCCAATCCAATCCAATCCAATTACGGCATCCAATCCAATGCAATCTAATCCATTCCAAGAAACGGCATCCAATCCAATCCAATCCAATCCAATGCAATCCAAGTAACCGTATCCAATCCAATCCAATACAATCCATTCCAAGTAACGGCATCCAATCCAATCCATTGCAGTCCAATCCAATCCAATCCAGGTCACCGCAACCAACCCATTCCAATACAATCCAATCGTAGTAACGGCATCCAATCCAATCCAATCCAAGTAACGGCATCCAATCCTATCCAATCCAATCCAATCAAATCCAATCCAATCCAAGTAACGGCATTCAATCCAATCCAATCCAATACAATCCAATCCTATCCTATCCAATCCAAGTAACGGCATCCAATCCAATCCAATCCAATCCAATCCAAGGAACGGCATCCAATCCAAGCCAATCCAATCCAATCCAAGTAACGACATCCAATCCAATCCAATCCAATCGAAGTAACGGGATCCAGTCCAATCCAATCCAATCCAATCGAATCCAATGCAATCCAATCCAATCCAAGTAACGGCATCCAATCCAATCCAATCCAAGTAACGGCATCCAATTCAATCCAATCCAATCCAATCCAATCCAAGTAACGGCATCCAATCCAATCCAATTCAATCCAGTTCAAGTAACCGCATCCAATCCAATCCAATTCAATCCAAGTAAGGGCATCCAATCCAATCCAATCCTATCGTATCCAAGTAACGGCTTCCAATCTAATCCAATCCAATCAAATCCAATCCAAGTAACCGCATCCAATCCAATCCAATCCAATCCAATCCAATCCAAGTAACCGTATCCAATCCAATCCAATACAATCCATTCCAAGTAACGGCATCCAATCCAATCCATTGCAGTCCAATCCAATCCAATCCAAGTCACCGCAACCAATCCATTCCAATACAATCCAATCGTAGTAACGGCATCCAATCCAATCCAATCCAATCAAATCCAATCCAATCCAATTAACGGCATTCAACCCAATCCAATCCAATACAATCCAATCCTATCCTATCCAATCCAAGTAACGGCATCCAATCCAATCCAATCCAATCCAATCCAATCCAAGGAACGGCATCCAATCCAAGCCAATCCAATCCAATCCAAGTAACGACATCCAATCCAATCCAATCCAATCGAAGTAACGGCATCCAGTCCAATCCAATCCAATCCAATCGAATCCAATGCAATCCAATCCAATCCAAGTAACGGCATCCAATCCAATCCAATCCAAGTAACGGCATCCAATTCAATCCAATCCAATCCAATCCAATCCAAGTAACGGCATCCAATCCAATCCAATTCAATCCAGTTCAAGTAACCGCATCCAATCCAATCCAATTCAATCCAAGTAAGGGCATCCAATCCAATCCAATCCTATCGTATCCAAGTAACGGCTTCCAATCTAATCCAATCCAATCAAATCCAATCCAAGTAACCGCATCCAATCCAATCCAATCCAATCCAATCCAAGTAACCGTATCCAATCCAATCCAATACAATCCATTCCAAGTAACGGCATCCAATCCAATCCATTGCAGTCCAATCCAATCCAATCCAAGTCACCGCAACCAATCCATTCCAATACAATCCAATCGTAGTAACGGCATCCAATCCAATCCAATCCAAGTAACGGCATCCAATCCTATCCAATCCAATCCAATCAAATCCAATCCAATCCAAGTAACGTCATTCAATCCAATCCAATCCAATACAATCCAATCCTATCCTATCCAATCCAAGTAACGGCATCCAATCCAATCCAATCCAATCCAATCCAAGGAACGGCATCCAATCCAAGCCAATCCAATCCAATCCAAGTAACGACATCCAATCCAATCCAATCCAATCGAAGTAACGGGATCCAGTCCAATCCAATCCAATCCAATCGAATCCAATGCAATCCAATCCAATCCAAGTAACGGCATCCAATCCAATCCAATCCAAGTAACGGCATCCAATTCAATCCAATCCAATCCAATCCAATCCAAGTAACGGCATCCAATCCAATCCAATTCAATCCAGTTCAAGTAACCGCATCCAATCCAATCCAATTCAATCCAAGTAAGGGCATCCAATCCAATCCAATCCTATCGTATCCAAGTAACGGCTTCCAATCTAATCCAATCCAATCAAATCCAATCCAAGTAACCGCATCCAATCCAATCCAATCCAATCCAATCCAAGTAACCGCATCCAATCCATTCCAATACAATCTATTCAAGTAAAGGCATCCAATCCAATCCATTCCAATCCAATCCAGTCCAATCCAATCCAAGTCTCCGCAACTAATCCAATCCAATCCAATCCAATCCAAGTAACGGCATCCAATCCAATCCAATCGAATCAAATGCAATCCAATCCAATCCAAGTAACGGCATCCAATCGAATCCAATCCAATCCAATCCAAGTACCGGCATCCAACCCAATCCAATCCAATCCAATCCAATCCAAGTAACGGCATCGAATCCAATGCAATCCAATCCAATCCAATCCAAACCAATCCAATCCAAGTAACGGCACCAAATCCAATCTAATCCAATCGAATCCAATCCAAACCAATCCAATCCAACTAACGGCACCAAATCCAATCTAATCCAATCGAATCCAATCCAATCCAAGTAACGGCATCCAATCCAATCCTATCGAATCCAATCCAATCCAAGTAACCGCATCCAATCCAATCCAATCCAATCCAATTAACGGTATCCAATCCAATCCAATCCAATCCAATCCTATCCTATCCTATCCAGGTAACGGCATCCAATCTAATCCAATCTAATCCAATCCAATCCAATCCAAGTAACGGCATCCAATCCAGTCCTATCGAATCCAATACAATCCAAGTAACCGCATCCAATCCAATCCAATCCAATCCAATTAACGGCATCCAATCCAATCCAATCCAATCCAATCCTATCCTATCCAAGTAACGGCATCCAATCTAATCCAATCCAATCCAATCCAATACAAGTAACCGCATCCAATCTAATCCAATCCAATCCAATCCAAGTAACGGCATCCAATCCAATTCGATCGAATCCAATCCAATCCAAGTAACCGCATCCAATCCAATCCAATCCAATCCAAGTAACGGCATCCAATCCAATGCAATCCAATCCAATCCAATCCAATCCAATCCAGGTACCGGCCTCCAATCCAATCCAATCCAAGTAACGGCATTCAATCCAATCTAATCCAATCCAATCCAATCCAATCCAAGTAACGGCATCCAATCCGATCCAATCCAATTCAATCTATTCCAAGTAACGGCATCCAATCCAATCCAATCCAATCCAATGCAATCCAAGTAACGGCATCCAATCCAAGCCAATCCAATCCAATCCAAGTAACGGCATCCAATCGAATCCAATCCAATCCAATCCAAGTACAGGCATCCAACCCAATCCAATCCAATCCAAGTAACGGCATCCAATCCAATGCAATCCAATCCAATGCAATCCAAACCAATCCAATCCAAGTAACGGCATCCAATCCAATCTAATCCAATCGAATCCAATCCAATCCAAGTAACGGCATCTAATCTAATCCTATCGAATCCAATCCAATCCAAATAACCGCATCCAATCCAATCCAATCCAATCCAATTAACGGCATCCAATGCAATCCAATCCAATCCTATCCTTTCCAAGTAACGGCATCCAATCTAATCCAATCCAATGCAATCCAATCCAAGTAACCGCATCCAATCCAATCCAATCCAAGTAACGGCATCCAATCCAATGCAATCCAAACCAATCCAATCCAATCCAATCCAGGTACCGGCATCCAATCCAATCCAATCCAAGTAACGGCATCCAATCCAATCTAATCCAATCCAATCCAATCCAATCCAAGTAACCGCATCCAATCGAATCCAATCCAATCCAATCCAATCCAAGTAACGGCATCCAATCCAATCCAATCCAATCCATTCCAAGTAACGGCATCCAATCCAATCCATTGCAGTCCAATCCAATCCAATCCAAGTCACCGCAACCAATCCATTCCAATACAATCCAATCGTAGTAACGGCATCCAATCCAATCCAATCCAAGTAACGGCATCCAATCCTATCCAATCAAATCCAATCCAATCCAAGTAACGGCATTCAATCCAATCCAATCCAATACAATACAATCCTATCCTATCCAATCCAAGTAACGGCATCCAATCCAATCCAATCCAATCCAATCCAAGGAACGGCATCCAATCCAAGCCAATCCAATCCAATCCAAGTAACGACATCCAATCCAATCCAATCCAATCGAAGTAACGGGATCCAGTCCAATCCAATCCAATCCAATCGAATCCAATGCAATCCAATCCAATCCAAGTAACGGCATCCAATCCAATCCAATCCAAGTAACGGCATCCAATTCAATCCAATCCAATCCAATCCAATCCAAGTAACGGCATCCAATCCAATCCAATTCAATCCAGTTCAAGTAACCGCATCCAATCCAATCCAATTCAATCCAAGTAAGGGCATCCAATCCAATCCAATCCTATCGTATCCAAGTAACGGCTTCCAATCTAATCCAATCCAATCAAATCCAATCCAAGTAACCGCATCCAATCCAATCCAATCCAATCCAATCCAAGTAACCGCATCCAATCCATTCCAATACAATCTATTCAAGTAAAGGCATCCAATCCAATCCATTCCAATCCAATCCAGTCCAATCCAATCCAAGTCTCCGCAACTAATCCAATCCAATCCAATCCAATCCAAGTAACGGCATCCAATCCAATCCAATCGAATCAAATGCAATCCAATCCAATCCAAGTAACGGCATCCAATCGAATCCAATCCAATCCAATCCAAGTACCGGCATCCAACCCAATCCAATCCAATCCAATCCAATCCAAGTAACGGCATCGAATCCAATGCAATCCAATCCAATCCAATCCAAACCAATCCAATCCAAGTAACGGCACCAAATCCAATCTAATCCAATCGAATCCAATCCAAACCAATCCAATCCAACTAACGGCACCAAATCCAATCTAATCCAATCGAATCCAATCCAATCCAAGTAACGGCATCCAATCCAATCCTATCGAATCCAATCCAATCCAAGTAACCGCATCCAATCCAATCCAATCCAATCCAATTAACGGTATCCAATCCAATCCAATCCAATCCAATCCTATCCTATCCTATCCAGGTAACGGCATCCAATCTAATCCAATCTAATCCAATCCAATCCAATCCAAGTAACGGCATCCAATCCAGTCCTATCGAATCCAATACAATCCAAGTAACCGCATCCAATCCAATCCAATCCAATCCAATTAACGGCATCCAATCCAATCCAATCCAATCCAATCCTATCCTATCCAAGTAACGGCATCCAATCTAATCCAATCCAATCCAATCCAATACAAGTAACCGCATCCAATCTAATCCAATCCAATCCAATCCAAGTAACGGCATCCAATCCAATTCGATCGAATCCAATCCAATCCAAGTAACCGCATCCAATCCAATCCAATCCAATCCAAGTAACGGCATCCAATCCAATGCAATCCAATCCAATCCAATCCAATCCAATCCAGGTACCGGCCTCCAATCCAATCCAATCCAAGTAACGGCATTCAATCCAATCTAATCCAATCCAATCCAATCCAATCCAAGTAACGGCATCCAATCCGATCCAATCCAATTCAATCTATTCCAAGTAACGGCATCCAATCCAATCCAATCCAATCCAATGCAATCCAAGTAACGGCATCCAATCCAAGCCAATCCAATCCAATCCAAGTAACGGCATCCAATCGAATCCAATCCAATCCAATCCAAGTACAGGCATCCAACCCAATCCAATCCAATCCAAGTAACGGCATCCAATCCAATGCAATCCAATCCAATGCAATCCAAACCAATCCAATCCAAGTAACGGCATCCAATCCAATCTAATCCAATCGAATCCAATCCAATCCAAGTAACGGCATCTAATCTAATCCTATCGAATCCAATCCAATCCAAATAACCGCATCCAATCCAATCCAATCCAATCCAATTAACGGCATCCAATGCAATCCAATCCAATCCTATCCTTTCCAAGTAACGGCATCCAATCTAATCCAATCCAATGCAATCCAATCCAAGTAACCGCATCCAATCCAATCCAAACCAATCCAAGTAACGGCATCCAATCCAATGCAATCCAAACCAATCCAATCCAATCCAATCCAGGTACCGGCATCCAATCCAATCCAATCCAAGTAACGGCATCCAATCCAATCTAATCCAATCCAATCCAATCCAATCCAAGTAACCGCATCCAATCGAATCCAATCCAATCCAATCCAATCCAAGTAACGGCATCCAATCCAATCCAATCCAATCCAATCCAAGTAACGGCATCCATTCCAATCCAATCCAATCCAAGTAACGCATCCTCTCCAATCCAATCCAATCCAATCCAATCCAATCCAATCCTAGCCAATCCTATCGAAGTAACGGCATCCAATCCAATCCAATCCAATCCAACTAACCGCCTCCAATCGAATGCAATCCAATCAAATCGAATCCAATTCAATCCAATCCAAGTAACGGCATCCAATCCAATCCAATCCAATCCAATCCAATCCAAGTAACGGCATCCAATCCAATCCAATGCAATCCAATGCAATCCAATCCAATCCAAGTAACTGCATTCAATACAATCCAATCCAAGTTACCGCATCCAATGCAATCCAATCCAATCCAAGTAACGGCATCCAATGCAACCCCATCCAATCCAAGTAACGGCATCCAATCCAATCCAATCGAATCAAATGCAATCCAATCCAATCCAAGTAACGGCATCCAATCGAATCCAATCCAATCCAATCCAAGTACCGGCATCCAACCCAATCCAATACAATCCAATCCAATCCAAGTAACGGCATCGAATCCAATGCAATCCAATCCAATCCAATCCAAACCAATCCAATCCAAGTAACGGCACCAAATCCAATATAATCCAATCGAATCCAATCCAAACCAATCCAATCCAAGTAACGGCACCAAATCCAATCTAATCCAATCGAATCCCATCCAATCCAAGTAACGGCATCCAATCCAATCCTATCGAATCCAATCCAATCCAAGTAACCGCATCCAATCCAATCCAATGCAATCCAATTAACGGTATCCAATCCAATCCAATCCAATCCAATCCAATCCTATCCTATCCTATCCTATCCTATCCAGGGAACGGCATCCAATCTAATCCAATCCAATCCAATCCAAGTAACCGCATCCAACCCAATAGAATCCATCCAATCCAATCCAAGTAACGGCATTCAATCCAATGCAATCAAATCCAATCCAATCCAATCCAGGTACCGGCATCCAATCCAACCCAATCCAATCCAATCCAAGTAACGGCATTCAATCCAATGCAATCAAATCCAATCCAATCCAATCCAGGTACCGGCATCCAATCCAATCCAATCCAATCCAATCCAAGTAACGGCATCCAATCCAATCAAATCCAATCCAATCCAATCCAATCCAATCCAAGTAAGCGCATCCAATCCAATCCAATCCAAGTAACGGCATCCAATCCAATCCAATCCAACCCAATCCAATGCAATCCAAGTACCGGCATCCAATCCTAGCCAATCCAATCCAATCCAAGTAACGGCATCCAATCCAATCCAATCCAATCCAAGGAACGGCATCCAATCCAATCCAATCGAATCTAATCCAATGCAATCCAAGTAACGGCATCCAATCCAATCCAATCCAATCCAATCGAAGTACCGGCATCCAACCCAATCCAATCCAATCCAATCCAAGTAACGGCATCCAATCCAATGCAATCCAATCCAATCCAATCCAAACCAATCCAATCCAAGTAACGTCATACAATTCAATCGAATCCAATCCAATCGAATCCAATCCAAGTAACGGCATCCAATCCAATCCTATCGAATCCAATCCAATCCAAGTAACCGCATCCAATCCAATCCAATCCAATCCAATTAACGGCATCCAATCCAATCCATTCCAATCCAATCATATCCTATCCAAGTAACGGCATCCAATCTAATCCAATCCAATCCAATCCAAGTAACCGCATCCAATCCATTCCAATCCAATCCAAGTAACGGCATCCAATCCAATCCTATCGAATCCAATCCAATCCAAGTAACCGCATTCAATCCAATCCAATTAACGGCATCCAATCCAATCCAATCCAATCCAATCCTATCCTATCCAAGTAACGGCATCCAATCTCATCCAATCCAATCCAATCCAATCCAATCCAAGTAACCGCATCCAATCCAATCCAATCCAATCCAGGTAACGCCATCCAATCCAATGCAATTCAATCCAATCCAATCCAATCCAATCCAATCCAAGTACCGGCTAACAATCCAATCCAATCCAATCCAATCCAAGTAACGGCATTCAATCCAATCTAATCCAATCCAATCCAATCCAATCCAATCCAATCCAATCCAAGTAACGGCATCCAAAACGATCCAATCCAATCCAATCCAATCCAAGTAACGGCATCCAATCCAATCCAATCCAATCCAATCCAATGCAATCCAGGGAACGGCATCCAATCCAAGCCAATCCAATCCAATCCAAGTAACGGCATCCAATCGAATCAAATCCAATCCAATCCAAGTACCGGCATCCAACCGAATCCAATCCAATCCAAGTAACGGCATCCAATCCAATCTAATCCAATCGAATCCAATCCAATCCAAGTAACGGCATCTAATCTAATCCTATCGAATCCAATCCAATCCAAATAACCGCATCCAATCCAATCCAATCCAATCCAATTAACGGCATCCAATGCAATCCAATCCAATCCTATCCTTTCCAAGTAACGGCATCCAATCTAATCCAATCCAATCCAATCCAATCCAAGTAACCGCATCCAATCCAATCCAATCCAATCCAAGTAACGGCATACAATCCAATGCAATCCAAACCAATCCAATCCAATCCAATCCAGGTACCGGCATCCAATCCAAGTAACGGCATCCAATCCAATTTAATCCAATCCAATCCAATCCAATCCAACTAACCGCATCCAATCGAATCCAATCCAATTCAATCCAATCCAAGTAACGGCATCCAATCCAATCCAATCCAATCCAAGTAACGGCATCCATTCCAATCCAATCCAATCCAAGTAACGCATCCTCTCCAATCCAATCCAATCCAATCCAATCCAATCCAATCCTAGCCAATCCAATCGAAGTAACGGCATCCAATCCAATCCAATCCAATCCAACTAACCGCTTCCAATCGAATGCAATCCAATCAAATCCAATCCAATTCAATCCAATCCAAGTAACGGCATCCAATCCAATCTAATCCAATCCAATCCAATCCAATCCAACTAACCGCATCCAATCGAATCCAATCCAATTCAATCCAATCCAAGTAACGGCATCCAATCCAATCCAATCCAATCCAAGTAACGGCATCCATTCCAATCCAATCCAATCCAAGTAACGCATCCTCTCCAATCCAATCCAAACCAATCCAATCCAATCCAATCCTAGCCAATCCAAGCGAAGTAACGGCATCCAATCCAATCCAATCCAATCCAACTAACCGCTTCCAATCGAATGCAATCCAATCAAATCCAATCCAATTCAATCCAATCCAAGTAACGGCATCCAATCCAATCCAATCCAATCCAATCCAATCCAAGTAACGGCATCCAATCCAATCGAATGCAATCCAATGCAATCCAATCCAATCCAAGTAACTGCATTCAATACAATCCAATCCAAGTTACCGCATCCAATGCAATCCAATCCAATCCAAGTAACGGCATCCAATGCAACCCAATCCAATCCAAGTAACGGCATCCAATCCAATCCAATCGAATCAAATGCAATCCAATCCAATCCAAGTAACGGCATCCAATCGAATCCAATCCAATCCAATCCAAGTACCGGCATCCAACCCAATCCAATCCAATCCAATCCAATCCAAGTAACGGCATCGAATCCAATGCAATCCAATCCAATCCAATCCAAACCAATCCAATCCAAGTAACGGCACCAAATCCAATCTAATCCAATCGAATCCAATCCAAACCAATCCAATCCAAGTAACGGCACCAAATACAATCTAATCCAATCGAATCCAATCCAATCCAAGTAACGGCATCCAATCCAATCCTATCGAATCCAATCCAATCCAAGTAACCGCATCCAATCCAATCCAATGCAATCCAATTAACGGTATCCAATCCAATCCAATCCAATCCAATCCAATCCAATCCTATCCTATCCTATCCAGGGAACGGCATCCAATCTAATCCAAGCCAATCCAATCCAAGTAACCGCATCCAACCCAATAGAATCCATCCAATCCAATCCAAGTAACGGCATTCAATCCAATGCAATCAAATCCAATCCAATCCAATCCAGGTACCGGCATCCAATCCAACCCAATCCAATCCAATCCAAGTAACGGCATTCAATCCAATGCAATCAAATCCAATCCAATCCAATCCAATCCAGGTGCCGGCATCCAATCCAATCCAATCCAATCCAAGTAACGGCATCCAATCCAATCAAATCCAATCCAATCCAATCCAAGTAAGCGCATCCAATCCAATCCAATCCAATCCAATCCAAGTAACGGCATCCAATCCAATCCAATCCAACCCAATCCAATGCAATCCAAGTACCGGCATCCAATCCAAGCCAATCCAATCCAATCCAAGTAAGCGCATCCAATCCAATCAAATCCAATCCAATCCAATCCAATCCAAGTAACGGCATCCAATCCAATCCAATCCAATCCAAGGAACGGCATCCAATCCAATCCAATCGAATCTAATCCAATGCAATCCAAGTAACGGCATCCAATCCAATCCAATCCAATCCAATCGAAGTACCGGCATCCAACCCAATCCAATCCAATCCAATCCAATCCAAGTAACGGCATCCAATCCAATGCAATCCAATCCAATCCAATCCAAACCAATCCAATCCAAGTAACGGCATCCAATTCAATCGAATCCAATCCAATCGAATCCAATCCAAGTAACGGCATCCAATCCAATCCTATCTAATCCAATCCAATCCAAGTAACCGCATCCAATCCAATCCAATCCAATCCAATTAACGGCATCCAATCCAATCCACTCCAATCCAATCATATCCTATCCAAGTAACGGCATCCAATCTAATCCAATCCCATCCAATCCAAGTAACCGCATCCAATCCAATCCAATCCAATCCAAGTAACGGCATCCAATACAATCCTATCGAATCCAATCCAATCCAAGTAACCGCATTCAATCCAATCCAATTAACGGCAACCAATCCAATCCAATCCAATCCAATCCTATCCTATCCAAGCAACGGCATCCAATCTAATCCAATCCAATCCAATCCAATCCAAGTAACCGCATCCAATCCAATCCAATCCAATCCAATCCAAGTAACGCCATCCAATCCAATGCAATCCAATCCAATCCAATCCAATCCAATCCAATACAGGTACCGGCAAACAATCCAATCCAATCCAATCCAAGTAACGGCATTCAATCCAATCTAATCCAATCCAATCCAATCCAATCCAATCCAAGTAACGGCATCCAAAACGATCCAATCCAATCCAATCCAATCCAAGTAACGGCATCCAATCCAATCCAATCCAATCCAATCCAATGCAATCCAAGGAACGGCATCCAATCCAAGCCAATACAATCCAATCCAAGTAACGGCATCCAATCGAATCAAATCCAATCCAATCCAAGTACCGGCATCCAACCCAATCCAATCCAATCCAAGTAACGGCATCGATTTCCAATCTAATCCAATCGAATCCAATCCAATCCAAGTAACGGCATCTAATGTAATCCTATCGAATCCAATCCAATCCAAATAACCGCATCCAATACAATCCAATACAATCCAATTAACGGCATCCAATGCAATCCAATCCAATCCTATCCTTTCCAAGTAACGGCATCCAATCTAATCCAATCCAATCCAATCCAAGTAACCGCATCCAATCCAATCCAATCCAATCCAAGTAACGGCATCCAATCCAATGCAATCCAAACCAATCCAATCCAATCCAATCCAGGTACCGGCATCCAATCCAATCCAATCCAAGTAACGGCATCCAATCCAATCTAATCCAATCCAATCCAATCCAATCCAAGTAACCGCATCCAATCGAATCCAATCCAATCCAATCCAATCCAAGTAACGGCATCCAATCCAATCCAATCCAATCCAATCCAATCCAAGTAACGGCATCCATTCCAATCTAATCCAATCCAAGTAACGCATCCTCTCCAATCCAATCCAATCCAATCCAATCCAATCCTTGCCAATCCAATCGAAGTAACGGCATCCAATCCAATCCAATCCAATCCAACTAACCGCCTCCAATCGAATGCAATCCAATCAAATCCAATCCAATTCAATCCAATCCAAGGAACGGCATCCAATCCAATCCAATCCAATCCAATCCAATCCAATCCAATCCAAGTAACGGCATCCAATCCAATCCAATGCAATCCAATTCAATCCAAGTAACTGCATTCAATACAATCCAATCCAAGTTACCGCATCCAATGCAATCCAATCCAATCCAAGTAACGGCATCCAATGCAACCCAATCCAATCCAAGTAACGGCATCCAATCCAATCCAATCGAATCAAATGCAATCCAATCCAATCCAAGTAACGGCATCCAATCGAATCCAATCCAATCCAGTCCAAGTACCGGCATCCAACCCAATCCAATCCAATCCAATCCAATCCAAGTAACGGCATCGAATCCAATGCAATCCAATCCAATCCAATCCAAACCAATCCAATCCAAGTAACGGCACCAAATCCAATCTAATCCAATCGAATCCAATCCAAACCAATCCAATCCAAGTAACGGCACCAAATCCAATCTAATCCAATCGAATCCAATCCAATCCAAGTAACGGCATCCAATCCAATCCTATCGAATCCAATCCAATCCAAGTAACCGCATCCAATCCAATCCAATGCAATCCAATTAACGGTATCCAATCCAATCCAATCCAATCCAATCCAATCCTATCCTATCCAGGGAACGGCATCCAATCTAATCCAATCCAAACCAATCCAAGTAACCGCATCCAACCCAATAGAATCCATCCAATCCAATCCAAGTAACGGCATTCAATCCAATGCAATCAAATCCAATCCAATCCAATCCAGGTACCGGCATCCAATCCAACCCAATCCAATCCAATCCAAGTAACGGCATTCAATCCAATGCAATCAAATCCAATCCAATCCAATCCAGGTACCGGCATCCAATCCAACCCAATCCAATCCAATCCAAGTAACGGCATCCAATCCAATCAAATCCAATCCAATCCAATCCAATCCAAGTAAGCGCATCCAATCCAATCCAATCCAATCCAATCCAAGTAACGGCATCCAATCCAATCCAATCCAACCCAATCCAATGCAATCCAAGTACCGGCATCCAATCCAAGCCAATCCAATCCAATCCAAGTAACGGCATCCAATCCAATCCAATCCAATCCAAGGAAGGGCATCCAATCCAATCCAATCCAATCGAATCCAATGCAATCCAAGTAACGGCATCCAATCCAATCCAATCCAATCCAATCGAAGTACCGGCATCCAACCCAATCCAATCCAATCCAGTCCAATCCAATCCAAGTAACGGCATCCAATCCAATGCAATGCAATCCAATCCAATCCAATCCAAACCAATCCAATCCAAGTAACGGCATCCAATTCAATCGAATCCAATCCAATCGAATCCAATCCAAGTAACGGCATCCAATCCAATCCTATCGAATCCAATCCAATCCAAGTAACCGCATCCAATCCAATCCAATCCAATCCAATTAACGGCATCCAATCCAATCCACTCCAATCCAATCATATCCTATCCAAGTAACGGCATCCAATCTAATCCAATCCAATCCAATCCAAGTAACCGCATCCAATCCAATCAATTCCAATCCAAGTAACGGCATCCAATCCAATCCAATCGAATCCAATCCAATCCAAGTAACCGCATTCAATCCAATCCAATTAACGGCATCCAATCCAATCCAATCCAATCCAATCCTATCCTATCCACGTAACGGCATCCAATCTAATCCAATCCAATCCAATCCAATCCAATCCAAGTAACCGCATCCAATCCAATCCAATCCAATCCAATCCAAGTAACGCCATCCAATCCAATGCAATCCAATCCAATCCAATCCAATCCAATCCAGGTACCGGCAAACAATCCAATCCAATCCAATCCAAGTAACGGCATTCAATCCAATCTAATCCAATCCAATCCAATCCAATCCAATCCAAGTAACGGCATCCAAAACGATCCAATCCAATCCAATCCAATCCAAGTAACGGCATCCAATCCAATCCAATCCAATCCAATCCAATCCAATGCAATCCAAGGAACTGCATCCAATCCAAGCCAATACAATCCAATCCAAGTAACGGCATCCAATCGAATCAAATCCAATCCAATCCAAGTACCGGCATCCAAACCAATCCAATCCAATCCAAGTAACGGCATCCAATCCAATCTAATCCAATCGAATCCAATCCAATCCAAGTAACGGCATCTAATCTAATCCTATCGAATCCAATCCAATCCAAATAACCGCATCCAATCCAATCCAATCCAATTAACGGCATCCAATGCAATCCAATCCAATCCTATCCTTTCCAAGTAACGGCATCCAATCTAATCCAATCCAATCCAATCCAATCCAAGTAACCGCATCCAATCCAATCCAATCCAATCCAAGTAACGGCATCCAATCCAATGCAATCCAAACCAATCCAATCCAATCCAATCCAGGTACCGGCATCCAATCCAATCCAATCCAAGTAACGGCATCCAATCCAATCTAATCCAATCCAATCCAATCCAATCCAAGTAACCGCATCCAATCGAATCCAATCCAATCCAATCCAATCCAAGTAACGGCATCCAATCCAATCCAATCCAAGTAACGGCATCCATTCCAATCCAATCCAATCCAAGTAACGCATCCTCTCCAATCCAATCCAATCCAATCCAATCCAATCCAATCCAATCCAATCCTAGCCAATCCAATCGAAGTAACGGCATCCAATCCAATCCAATCCAATCCAACTAACCGCCTCCAATCGAATGCAATCCAATCAAATCCAATCCAATTCAATTCAATCCAATCCAAGTAACGGCATCCAATCCAATCCAATCCAATCCAATCCAATCCAATCCAATCCAAGTAACGGCATCCAATCGAATCCAATGCAATCCAATGCAATCCAATCCAATCCAAGTCACTGCATTCAATACAATCCAATCCAAGTTACCGCATCCAATGCAATCCAATCCAATCCAAGTAACGGCATCCAATCCAATGAAATCCAATCCAATCCAATCCAATCCAATCCAAGTAAGCGCATCCAATCCAATCCAATCCAGTCCAATGCAAGTAACGGCATCCAATCCAATCCAATCCAACCCAATCCAATGCAATCCAAGTACCGGCATCCAATCCAAGCCAATCCAATCCAATCCAAGTAACGGCATCCAATCCAATCCAATCCAATCCAAGGAACGGCATCCAATCCAATCCAATCGAATCTAATCCAATGCAATCCAAGTAACGGCATCCAATCCAATCCAATCCAATCCAATCGAAGTACCGGCATCCAACCCAATCCAATCCAATCCAATCCAAGTAACGGCATCCAATCCAATGCAATCCAATCCAATCCAATCCAACCCAATCCAATCCAAGTAACGGCATCCAATTCAATCGAATCCAATCCAATCGAATCCAATCCAAGTAACGGCATCCAATCCAATCCTATCGAATCCAATCCAATCCAAGTAACCGCATCCAATCCAATCCAATCCAATCCAATTAACGGCATCCAATCCAATCCACTCCAATCCAATCCAAGTAACCGCATCCAATCCAATCCAATCCAATCCAAGTAACGGCATCCAATCCAATCCTATCGAATCCAATCCAATCCAAGTAACCGCATTCAATCCAATCCAATTAACGGCATCCAATCCAATCCAATCCTATCCTATCCAAGTAACGGCATCCAATCTAATCCAATCCAATCCAATCCAATCCAATCCAAGTAACCGCATCCAATCCAATCCAATCCAATCCAATCCAATCCAAGTAACGCCATCCAATCCAATGCAATCCAATCCAATCCAATCCAATCCAATCCAGGTACCGGCAAACAATCCAATCCAATCCAATCCAAGTAACGGCATTCAATCCAATCTAATCCAATCCAATCCAATCCAATCCAATCCAAGTAACGGCATCCAAAACGATCCACTCCAATCCAATCCAATCCAAGTAACGGCATCCAATCCAATGCAATCCAATCCAATCCAATCCAATCCAGGTACCGGCAAACAATCCAATCCAATCCAATCCAAGTAACGGCATTCAATCCAATCTAATCCAATCCAATCCAATCCAATCCAATCCAAGTAACGGCATCCAAAACGATCCACTCCAATCCAATCCAATCCAAGTACCGGCATCCAACCCAATCCAATCCAATCCAAGTAACGGCATCCAATCCAATCTAATCCAATCGAATCCAATCCAATCCAAGTAACGGCATCTAATCCAATCCTATCGAATCCAATCCAATCCAAATAACCGCATCCAATCCAATCCAATCCAATCCATTTAACGGCATCCAATCCAATCCAATCCAATCCTATCCTATCCAAGTAACGGCATCCAATCTAATCCAATCCAATCCAAGTTACCGCATCCAATCCAATCCAATCCAATCCAAGTAACGGCATCCAATCCAATGCAATCCAAACCAATCCAATCCAATCCAATCCAGGTACCGGAATCCAATCCAATCCAAGTAACGGCATCCAATCCAAGCTAATCCAATCCAATCCAATCCAATCCAAGTAACCGCATCCAATCCAATCCAATCCAATCCAATCCAAGTAACGGCATCCAATCCAATCCAATCCAATCCAAGTAACGGCATCTAAACCAATCCAATCCAATCCAAGTAACGGCATCCAATCCAATCCAATCCAAGTAACGCATCCTCTCCAATGCAATCCAATCCAATCCAATCCTAGCCAATCCAATCGAAGTAACGGCATCCAATCCAATCCAATCCCATCCAATCCAACTAACCGCCCCTAATCGAATCCAATCCAATCAAGTCCAATCCAATTCAATCCAATCCAAGTAACGGCATCCAATCCAATCCAAGTAACGGCATCCAATCCAATCCAATCCAATCCAATTCAAGTAACGGCATCCAATCCAATCCAATCCAAGTAACGGCATCCAATCGAATCCAATCGAATCCAATGCAAGTAACGGCATCCAATCAAATCCAATCCAATCCAATTCAAGTAACGGCATCCAATCCAATCCAATCCAATCCAAGTAACGGCATATATTCGAATCCAATCCAATCCAATCCAAGTACCGACATCCAACCCAATCCAATCCAATCCAATCCAAGTAACGGCAACCAATCCAATGCAATCCTGTCCAATCCAATCCAAACCAATCCAATCCAATCCAAGTAACGGCATCCAATCCAATACAATCCAATCCAATCCAATGCAATCCAAGTAACGGCATCAATACAAGCCAATCCAATCCAATCCAAGTAACGGCATCCAATCCGATCCAATCCAATCCAATCCAATCCAATCCAAGTAACGGCATCCAATCCAATCCAATCCAATCCAATCCAATGCAATCCAAGTAACGGCATCCAATCCAAGCCAATCCAAGCCAATCCAAGTAACGGCATCGAATCGAATACAATCCAATCCAATCCAAGTACCGGCATCCAACCCAATCCAATCCTATCCAAGTAACGGCATCCAATCCAATGCAATCCAATCCAATCCAATCCAAACAAATCCAATCCAAGTAACGGCATCCAATCCAATCTAATCCAATCGAATCCAATCCAATCAAAGTAACGGCATCTTATCCAATCCTATCGATTCCAATCCAATCCAAATAACCGCATCCAATCCAATCCAATCCAATTAACGGCATCCAATCCAATCCAATCCAATCCTATCCTATCCAAGTAACGGCATCCAATCTCATCCAATCCAATCCAATCCAATCCAATCCAAGTAACCGCATCCAATACAATCCAATCCAATCCAATCCAAGTAACGGCATCCAATCCAATGCAATCCAAACCAATCCAATCCAGGTACCGGCATCCAATCCAATGCAATCCAAGTAACGGCATCCAATCAAAGCTAATCCAATCCAATCCAATCCAATCCAAGTAACGGCATCCAATCCAATCCAATCTAATCCAATCCAATCCAAGTAACGGCATCTAATCCAATCCAATCCAATCCAATTCAAGTCACGGCATCCAATCCAATCCAATCCAATCCAAGTACCGCATCCTCTCCAATCCAATCCAATCCAATCCAATCCAATCCAATCCAATCCTAGCCAATCCAATCGAAGTAACGGCATCCAATCCAATCCAATGCATTCCAATCCGATTAACCGCCCCCAATCGAATCCAATCCAATCAAATCCAATCCAATTCAATCCAATCCAAGTAACGGCATCCAATCCAATCCAATCGAATCCAATCCAATCCAAGTACCGGCATCCAATCCAATCCAATCCAATCCAAGTAACGGCATCCAATCCAATCCAATCCAATTCAAGTAACGGCATCCAATCCAATCCAATCCAAGTAATGGCATCCATTCGAATCCAATCGAATCCAATGCAAGTAACGGCATCCAATCAAATCCAATCCAATCCAATTCAAGTAACGGCATCCAATCCAATCGAATCCAATCCAGGTAACGGCATATATTCGAATCCATTACAATCCAATCCAAGTACCGGCATCCAACCCAATCCAATCCAATCCAATACAATCCAAGTAACGGCAACCAATCCAATGCAATGCTATCCAATCCAATCCAAACCAATCCAATCCAATCCAAGCAACAGCATCCAATCCAATCCAATCCAATCCAATCCAATGCAATCCAAGTAACGGCATCCAATCCAAGCCAATCCAATCCAATCCAAGAAACGGCATCCAATCCGATCCAATCCAATCCAATACAATCCAAGTAACGGCATCCAATCCAATCCAATCCAATCCAATGCAATCCAAGTAACGGCATCCAATCCAAGCCAATCCAATCCAATACAAGTAACGGCATCCAATCGAATCCAATCCAATCCAATACATGTACCGGCATCCAACCCAATCCAATCCTATCCAAGTAACGGCATACAATCCAATGCAATCCAATACAATCCAATCCAAACAAATCCAATCCACGTAACGGCATCCAATCCAATATAATCCAATCGAATCCAATCCAATCCAAGTAACGGCATCTAATCCAATCCTATCGAATCCAATCCAATCCAAATAACCGCATCCAATCCAATCCAATCCAATCCAATTAACGGCATCCAATCCAATCCAATCCTATCCTATCCAAGTAACGGCATCCAATCTAATCCAATCCAATCCAATCCAATCCAAGTAACCGCATCCAATCCAATCCAATCCAATCCAAGTAACGGCATCCAATCCAATGCAATCCAAACCAATCCAATCCAATCCAATCCAGGTACCGGCATCCAATCCAATGCAATCCAAGTACCGGCATCCAATCCAAGCCAATCCAATCCAATCCACGTAACGGCATCCAATCCAATCCAATCCAATGCAAGGAACCGCATCCAATCCAATCCAATCGAATCTAATCCAATCCAATCCAAGTAACGGCATCCAATCCAATCCAATCCAATCGAAGTACCGGCATCCAACCCAATCCAATCCAATCCAATCCAATCCAAGTAACGGCATCCAATCCAATGCAATCCAATCCAATCCAATCCAAACCAATCCAATCCAAGTAACGGCATCCAATCCAATCTAATCCAATCCAATCCAATCCAATCCAAGTAACGGCATCCAATCCAATCCTATCGAATCCAATCCAATCCAAGTAACCGCATCCAATCCAATCCAATCCAATCCAATTAACGGCATCCAATCCAATCCAATCCAATCCACTCCTATCCTATCCAAGTAACGGCATCCAATCTAATCCAATCCAATCCAATCCAAGTAACCGCATCCAATCCAATCCAATCCAATCCAAGTAACGGCATCCAATCCAATCCTATCGAATCCAATCCAATCCAAGTAACCGCATCCAATCCAATCCAATTAACGGCATCCAATCCAATCCAATCCAATCCAATCCTATCCTATCCAAGTAACGGCATCCAATCTAATCCAATCCAATCCAATCCAATCCAATCCAAGTAACCGCATCCAATCCAATCCAATCCAATCCAAGTAACGGCATCCAATCCAATGCAATCCAATCCAATCCAATCCAATCCAGGTACCGGCATACAATCCAATCCAATCCAATCCAAGTAACGGCATTCAATCCAATCTAATCCAATCCAATCCAATCCAATCCAATCCAAGTAACGGCATCCAATCCGATCCAATCCAATCCAATCCAATCCAAGTAACGGCATCCAATCGAATCCAATCCAATGCAATACAATGCAATCCAAGGAACGGCATCCCATCCAAGCCAATACAATCCAATCCAAGTAACGGCATCCAATCGAATCCAATCGAATCCAATCCAAGTACCGCCATCCAACCCAATCCAATCCAATCCAAGTAACGGCATCCAATCCAATCCAATCCTATCCTATCCAAGTAACGGCATCCAATCTAATCCAATCCAATCCAATCCAATCCAATCCAAGTAACCGCATCCAATCCAATCCAATCCAATCCAAGTAACGGCATCCAATCCAATGCAATCCAAACCAATCCAATCCAATCCAATCCAGGTACCGGCATCCAATCCAATGCAATCCAAGTACCGGCATCCAATCCAAGCCAATCCAATCCAATCCAAGTAACGGCATCCAATCCAATCCAATCCAATGCAAGGAACCGCATCCAATCCAATCCAATCGAATCTAATCCAATCCAATCCAAGTAACGGCATCCAATCCAATCCAATCCAATCGAAGAACCGGCATCCAACCCAATCCAATCCAATCCAATCCAATCCAAGTAACGGCATCCAATCCAATGCAATCCAATCCAATCCAATCCAAACCAATCCAATCCAAGTAACGGCATCCAATCCAATCTAATCCAATCCAATCCAATCCAATCCAAGTAACGGCATCCAATCCAATCCTATCGAATCCAATCCAATCCAAGTAACCGCATCCAATCCAATCCAATCCAATCCAATTAACGGCATCCAATCCAATCCAATCCAATCCACTCCTATCCTATCCAAGTAACGGCATCCAATCTAATCCAATCCAATCCAATCCAAGTAACCGCATCCAATCCAATCCAATCCAATCCAAGTAACGGCATCCAATCCAATCCTATCGAATCCAATCCAATCCAAGTAACCGCATCCAATCCAATCCAATTAACGGCATCCAATCCAATCCAATCCAATCCTATCCTATCCAAGTAACGGCATCCAATCTAATCCAATCCAATCCAATCCAATCCAAGTAACCGCATCCAATCCAATCCAATCCAATCCAAGTAACGGCATCCAATCCAATGCAATCCAATCCAATCCAATCCAATCCAGGTACCGGCATACAATCCAATCCAATCCAATCCAAGTAACGGCATTCAATCCAATCTAATCCAATCCAATCCAATCCAATCCAATACAAGTAACGGCATCCAATCCGATCCAATCCAATCCAATCCAATCCAAGTAACGGCATCCAATCGAATCCAATCCAATGCAATACAGTGCAATCCAAGGAACGGCATCCCATCCAAGCCAATACAATCCAATCCAAGTAACGGCATCCAATCGAATCCAATCCAATCCAATCCAATCCAAGTACCGCCATCCAACCCAATCCAATCCAATCCAAGTAACGGCATCCAATCCAATCTAATCCAATCGAATCCAATCGAATCCAAGTAACGGCATCTAATCCAATCCTATCGAATCCAATCCAATCCAAATAACCGCATCGAATCCAATCCAATCCAATTAACGGCATCCAATCCAATCCAATCCAATCCTATCCTATCCAAGTAACGGCATCCAATCAAATCCAATCCAATCCAATCCAATCCAAGTTACCGCATCCAATCCAATCCAATCCAATCCAAGTAACGGCATCCAATCCAATGCAATCCAAACCAATACAATCCAATCCAATACAATCCAGGTACCGGAATCCAATCCAATCCAATCCAAGTAACGGCATCCAATCCAAGCTAATCCAATCCAATCCAATCCAATCCAAGTAACCGCATCCAATCCAATCCAATCCAATCCAATCCAAGTAACGGCATCCAATCCAATCCAATCCAATCCAATCCAAGTAACGGCATCTAATCCAATCCAATCCAATCCAATTAACGGCATCCAATCCAATCCAATCCAATCCTATCCTATCCAAGTAACGGCATCCAATCAAATCCAATCCAATCCAATCCAATCCAAGTTACCGCATCCAATCCAATCCAATCCAATCCAAGTAACGGCATCCAATCCAATGCAATCCAAACCAATACAATCCAATCCAGGTACCGGAATCCAATCCAATCCAATCCAAGTAACGGCATCCAATCCAAGCTAATCCAATCCAATCCAATCCAATCCAATCCAAGTAACCGCATCCAATCCAATCCAATCCAATCCAATCCAAGTAACGGCATCCAATCCAATCCAATCCAATCCAAGTAACGGCATCTAATCCAATCCAATCCAATTCAATCCATGTAACGGCATCCAATCCAATCCAATCCAAGTAACGCATCCTCTCCAATCCAATCCAATCCAATCCAATCCATTCCAATCCTAGCCAATCCAATCGAAGTAACGGCATCCAATCCAATCCAATCCAATCCATTCCAACTAACCGCCCCCAATCGAATCCAATCCAATCAAATCCAATCCAACTAACGGCATCCAATCCAATCCAATCGAATCCAATCCAATTCAAGTAACGGCATCCAATCCAATCCAATCCAATCCAATCCACGTAACGGCATCCAATCCAATCCAATCCAATTCAAGTAACGGCATCCAATCCAATCCAATCCAATCCAAGTAACGGCATCCAATCGAATCCAATGCAAGTAACGGCATCCAATCAAATCCAATCCAATCCAATTCAAGTAACGGCATCCAATCCAATCCAATCCAATCCAAGTAACGGCATATATTCGAATCCAATCCAATCCAATCCAAGTACCGGCATCCAACCCAATTCAATCCAATCCAATCCAAGTAACGGCAACCAATCCAATGCAATCCTATCCAATCCAATCCATACCAATCCAATCCAATCCAAGTAACGGCATCCAATCCAATCCAATCCAATCCAATGCAATCCAAGTAACGGCATCGAATCCAAGCCAATCCAATCCAATCCAAGTAACGGCATCCAATCCGATCCAATCCAATCCAATCCAATCCAAGTAACGGCATCCAATCCAATCCAATCCAATCCAATCCAATGCAATCCAAGTAACGGCATCCAATCCAAGCCAATCCAATCCAATCCAAGTAACGGCATCCAATAGAATCCAATCCAATCCAATCCAAGTACCGGCATCCAACCCAATCCAATCCTATCCAAGTAACGGCATCCAATCCAATGCAATCCAATCCAATCCAATCCAATCCAAGTAACGGCATCTAATCCAATCCTATCGATTCCAATCCAATCCAAATAACCGCATCCAATCCAATCCAATCCAATTAACGGCATCCAATCCAATCCAATCCAATCCTATCCTATCCAAGTAACGGCATGCAATCTCATCCAATCCAATCCAATCCAAGTAACCGCATCCAATCCAATCCAATCCAATCCAAGTAACGGCATCCAATCCAATGCAATCCAAACCAATCCAATCCAATCCAATCCAGGTACAGGCATCCAATCCAATCCAATCCAAGTAACGGCATCCAATCCAATCTAATCCAATCCAATCCAATCCAATCCAAGTAACGGCATCCAATCCAATCCAATCTCATCCAATCCAATCCAAGTAACGGCATCTAATCCAATCCAATCGAATCCAAGTCACGGCATCCAATCCAATCCAATCCAAGTAACGCATCCTCTCCAATCCAATCCAATCCAATCCAATCCTAGCAAATCCAATCGAAGTAACGGCATCCAATCCAATCCATTCCAATGCAAATAACCGCCCCCAATCGAATCCAATCCAATCAAATCCAATCCAATTCAATCAAATCCAAGTAACGGCATCCAATCCAATCCAATCGAATGCAATCCAATCCAAGTAACGGCATCCAATCCAATCCAATCCAATCCAAGTAACGGCATCCAATCCAATCCAATTCAAGTAACGGCATCCAATCCAATCCAATCCAAGTAACGGCATCCAATCGAATCCAATGCAAGTAACGGCATCCAATCCAATCCAATCCAATCCAAGTAACGGCATCCAATCCAATGCAATCCAATCCAATCCAATCCAATCCAATCCAATCCAGGTACCGGCAAACAATCCAATCCAATCCAATCCAAGTAACGGCATTCAATCCAATCTAATCCAATCCAATCCAATCCAATCCAATCCAAGTAACGGCATCCAAAACGATCCACTCCAATCCAATCCAATCCAAGTACCGGCATCCAACCCAATCCAATCCAATCCAAGTAACGGCATCCAATCCAATCTAATCCAATCGAATCCAATCCAATCCAAGTAACGGCATCTAATCCAATCCTATCGAATCCAATCCAATCCAAATAACCGCATCCAATCCAATCCAATCCAATCCATTTAACGGCATCCAATCCAATCCAATCCAATCCTATCCTATCCAAGTAACGGCATCCAATCTAATCCAATCCAATCCAATCCAATCCAAGTTACCGCATCCAATCCAATCCAATCCAATCCAAGTAACGGCATCCAATCCAATGCAATCCAAACCAATCCAATCCAATCCAATCCAGGTACCGGAATCCAATCCAATCCAAGTAACGGCATCCAATCCAAGCTAATCCAATCCAATCCAATCCAATCCAAGTAACCGCATCCAATCCAATCCAATCCAATCCAAGTAACGGCATCCAATCCAATCCAATCCAATCCAAGTAACGGCATCTAAACCAATCCAATCCAATCCAAGTAACGGCATCCAATCCAATCCAATCCAAGTAACGCATCCTCTCCAATGCAATCCAATCCAATCCAATCCAATCCTAGCCAATCCAATCGAAGTAACGGCATCCAATCCAATCCAATCCCATCCAATCCAACTAACCGTCCCTAATCGAATCCAATCCAATCAAGTCCAATCCAATTCAATCCAATCCAAGTAACGGCATCCAATCCAATCCAATCCAATCCAAGTAACGGCATCCAATCCAATCCAATCCAATCCAATTCAAGTAACGGCATCCAATCCAATCCAATCCAAGTAACGGCATCCAATCGAATCCAATCGAATCCAATGCAAGTAACGGCATCCAATCAAATCCAATCCAATCCAATTCAAGTAACGGCATCCAATCCAATCCAATCCAATCCAAGTAACGGCATATATTCGAATCCAATCCAATCCAATCCAAGTACCGACATCCAACCCAATCCAATCCAATCCAATCCAAGTAACGGCAACCAATCCAATGCAATCCTGTCGAATCCAATCCAAACCAATCCAATCCAATCCAAGTAACGGCATCCAATCCAATACAATCCAATCCAATCCAATGCAATCCAAGTAACGGCATCAATACAAGCCAATCCAATCCAATCCAAGTAACGGCATCCAATCCGATCCAATCCAATCCAATCCAATCCAAGTAACGGCATCCAATCCAATCCAATCCAATCCAATCCAATGCAATCCAAGTAACGGCATCCAATCCAAGCCAATCCAAGCCAATCCAAGTAACGGCATCGAATCGAATACAATCCAATCCAATCCAAGTACCGGCATCCAACCCAATCCAATCCTATCCAAGTAACGGCATCCAATCCAATGCAATCCAATCCAATCCAATCCAAACAAATCCAATCCAAGTAACGGCATCCAATCCAATCTAATCCAATCGAATCCAATCCAATCAAAGTAACGGCATCTTATCCAATCCTATCGATTCCAATCCAATCCAATTAACCGCATCCAATCCAATCCAATCCAATTAACGGCATCCAATCCAATCCAATCCAATCCTATCCTATCCAAGTAACGGCATCCAATCTCATCCAATCCAATCCAATCCAATCCAAGTAACCGCATCCAATACAATCCAATCCAATCCAATCCAAGTAACGGCATCCAATCCAATGCAATCCAAACCAATCCAATCCAGGTACCGGCATCCAATCCAATGCAATCCAAGTAACGGCATCCAATCAAAGCTAATCCAATCCAATCCAATCCAATCCAAGTAACGGCATCCAATCCAATCCAATCTAATCCAATCCAATCCAAGTAACGGCATCTAATCCAATCCAATCCAATCCAATTCAAGTCACGGCATCCAATCCAATCCAATCCAAGTACCGCATCCTCTCCAATCCAATCCAATCCAATCCAATCCAATCCAATCCAATCCAATCCTAGCCAATCCAATCGAAGTAACGGCATCCAATCCAATCCAATGCATTCCAATCCGATTAACCGCCCCCAATCGAATCCAATCCAATCAAATCCAATCCAATTCAATCCAATCCAAGTAACGGCATCCAATCCAATCCAATCGAATCCAATCCAATCCAAGTAACGGCATCCAATCCAATCCAATCCAATCCAAGTAACGGCATCCAATCCAATCCAATCCAATCCAATTCAAGTAACGGCATCCAATCCAATCCAATCCAAGTAATGGCATCCAATCGAATCCAATCGAATCCAATGCAAGTAACGGCATCCAATCAAATCCAATCCAATCCAATTCAAGTAACGGCATCCAATCCAATCGAATCCAATCCAGGTAACGGCATATATTCGAATCCATTACAATCCAATCCAAGTACCGGCATCCAACCCAATCCAATCCAATCCAATCCAATCCAATCCAAGTAACGGCAACCAATCCAATGCAATGCTATCCAATCCAATCCAAACCAATCCAATCCAATCCAAGCAACAGCATCCAATCCAATCCAATCCAATCCAATCCAATCCAATCCAATGCAATCCAAGTAACGGCATCCAATCCAAGCCAATCCAATCCAATCCAAGAAACGGCATCCAATCCGATCCAATCCAATCCAATACAATCCAAGTAACGGCATCCAATCCAATCCAATACAATCCAATGCAATCCAAGTAACGGCATCCAATCCAAGCCAATCCAATCCAATACAAGTAACGGCATCCAATCGAATCCAATCCAATCCAATACAAGTACCGGCATCCAACCCAATCCAATCCTATCCAAGTAACGGCATACAATCCAATGCAATCCAATACAATCCAATCCAAACAAATCCAATCCACGTAACGGCATCCAATCCAATATAATCCAATCGAATCCAATCCAATCCAAGTAACGGCATCTAATCCAATCCTATCGAATCCAATCCAATCCAAATAACCGCATCCAATCCAATCCAATCCAATCCAATTAACGGCATCCAATCCAATCCAATCCTATCCTATCCAAGTAACGGCATCCAATCTAATCCAATCCAATCCAATCCAATCCAAGTAACCGCATCCAATCCAATCCAATCCAATCCAAGTAACGGCATCCAATCCAATGCAATCCAAACCAATCCAATCCAATCCAATCCAGGTACCGGCATCCAATCCAATGCAATCCAAGTACCGGCATCCAATCCAAGCCAATCCAATCCAATCCAAGTAACGGCATCCAATCCAATCCAATCCAATGCAAGGAACCGCATCCAATCCAATCCAATCGAATCTAATCCAATCCAATCCAAGTAACGGCATCCAATCCAATCCAATCCAATCGAAGTACCGGCATCCAACCCAATCCAATCCAATCCAATCCAATCCAAGTAACGGCATCCAATCCAATGCAATCCAATCCAATCCAATCCAAACCAATCCAATCCAAGTAACGGCATCCAATCCAATCTAATCCAATCCAATCCAATCCAATCCAAGTAACTGCATCCAATCCAATCCTATCGAATCCAATCCAATCCAAGTAACCGCATCCAATCCAATCCAATCCAATCCAATTAACGGCATCCAATCCAATCCAATCCAATCCACTCCTATCCTATCCAAGTAACGGCATCCAATCTAATCCAATCCAATCCAATCCAAGTAACCGCATCCAATCCAATCCAATCCAATCCAAGTAACGGCATCCAATCCAATCCTATCGAATCCAATCCAATCCAAGTAACCGCATCCAATCCAATCCAATTAACGGCATCCAATCCAATCCAATCCAATCCAATCCTATCCTATCCAAGTAACGGCATCCAATCTAATCCAATCCAATCCAATCCAATCCAATCCAAGTAACCGCATCCAATCCAATCCAATCCAATCCAAGTAACGGCATCCAATCCAATGCAATCCAATCCAATCCAATCCAATCCAATCCAGGTACCGGCATACAATCCAATCCAATCCAATCCAAGTAACGGCATTCAATCCAATCTAATCCAATCCAATCCAATCCAATCCAAGTAACGGCATCCAATCCGATCCAATCCAATCCAATCCAATCAAAGTAACGGCATCCAATCGAATCCAATCCAATGCAATACAATGCAATCCAAGGAACGGCATCCCATCCAAGCCAATACAATCCAATCCAAGTAACGGCATCCAATCGAATCCAATCCAATCCAATCCAAGTACCGCCATCCAACCCAATCCAATCCAATCCAAGTAACGGCATCCAATCCAATCTAATCCAATCGAATCCAATCGAATCCAAGTAACGGCATCTAATCCAATCCTATCGAATCCAATCCAATCCAAATAACCGCATCGAATCCAATCCAATCCAATTAACGGCATCCAATCCAATCCAATCCAATCCTATCCTATCCAAGTAACGGCATCCAATCAAATCCAATCCAATCCAATCCAATCCAAGTTACCGCATCCAATCCAATCCAATCCAATCCAAGTAACGGCATCCAATCCAATGCAATCCAAACCAATACAATCCAATCCAATCCAATCCAGGTACCGGAATCCAATCCAATCCAATCCAAGTAACGGCATCCAATCCAAGCTAATCCAATCCAATCCAATCCAATCCAAGTAACCGCATCCAATCCAATCCAATCCAATCCAATCCAATCCAAGTAACGGCATCCAATCCAATCCAATCCAATCCAATCCAAGTAACGGCATCTAATCCAATCCAATCCAATTCAATCCATGTAACGGCATCCAATCCAATCCAATCCAAGTAACGCATCCTCTCCAATCCAATCCAATCCAATCCAATCCAATCCTAGCCAATCCAATCGAAGTAACGGCATCCAATCCAATCCAATCCAATCCAATCCAACTAACCGCCCCCAATCGAATCCAATCCAATCAAATCCAATCCAAGTAACGGCATCCAATCCAATCCAATCGAATCCAATCCAATTCAAGTAACGGCATCCAATCCAATCCAATCCAATCCAATCCACGTAACGGCATCCAATCCAAATCAATCCAATCCAAGTAACGGCATCCAATCGAATCCAATGCAAGTAACGGCATCCAATCAAATCCAATCCAATCCAATTCAAGTAACGGCATCCAATCCAATCCAATCCAATCCAAGTAACGGCATATATTCGAATCCAATCCAATCCAATCCAAGTACCGGCATCCAACCCAATTCAATCCAATCCAATCCAAGTAACGGCAACCAATCCAATGCAATCCTATCCAGTCCAATCCATACCAATCCAATCCACTCCAAGTAACGGCATCCAATCCCATCCAATCCAATCCAATCCAATGCAATCCAAGTAACGGCATCGAATCCAAGCCAATCCAATCCAATCCAAGTAACGGCATCCAATCCGATCCAGTCCAATCCAATCCAATCCAAGTAACGGCATCCAATCCAATCCAATCCAATCCAATCCAATGCAATCCAAGTAACGGCATCCAATCCAAGCCAATCCAATCCAATCCAAGTAACGGCATCCAATAGAATCCAATCCAATCCAATCCAAGTACCGGCATCCAACCCAATCCAATCCTATCCAAGTAACGGCATCCAATCCAATGCAATCCAATCCAATCCAATCCAATCCAAGTAACGGCATCTAATCCAATCCTATCGATTCCAATCCAATCCAAATAACCGCATCCAATCCAATCCAATCCAATTAACGGCATCCAATCCAATCCAATCCAATCCTATCCTATCCAAGTAACGGCATGCAATCTCATCCAATCCAATCCAATCCAAGTAACCGCATCCAATCCAATCCAATCCAATCCAAGTAACGGCATCCAATCCAATGCAATCCAAACCAATCCAATCCAATCCAATCCAGGTACAGGCATCCAATCCAATCCAATCCAAGTAACGGCATCCAATCCAAGCTAATCCAATCCAATCCAATCCAATCCAAGTAACGGCATCCAATCCAATCCAATCTCATCCAATCCAATCCAAGTAACGGCATCTAATCCAATCCAATCCAATCCAAGTCACGGCATCCAATCCAATCCAATCCAAGTAACGCATCCTCTCCAATCCAATCCAATCCAATCCAATCCTAGCAAATCCAATCGAAGTAACGGCATCCAATCCAATCCATTCCAATGCAAATAACCGCCCCCAATCGAATCCAATCCAATCAAATCCAATCCAATTCAATCAAATCCAAGTAACGGCATCCAATCCAATCCAATCGAATGCAATCCAATCCAAGTAACGGCATCCAATCCAATCCAATCCAATCCAAGTAACGGCATCCAATCCAATCCAATTCAAGTAACGGGATCCAATCCAATCCAATCCAAGTAACGGCATCCAATCGAATCCAATGCAAGTAACGGCATCCAATCCAATCCAATCCAATCCAAGTAACGGCATCCAATCCAATCTAATCCAATCGAATCCAATCGAATCCAAGTAACGGCATCTAATCCAATCCTATCGAATCCAATCCAATCCAAATAACCGCATCGAATCCAATCCAATCCAATTAACGGCATCCAATCCAATCCAATCCAATCCTATCCTATCCAAGTAACGGCATCCAATCTAATCCAATCCAATCCAATCGAATCCAAGTTACCGCATCCAATCCAATCCAATCCAATCCAAGTAACGGGATCCAATCCAATGCAATCCAAACCAATACAATCCAATCCAATCCAGGTACCGGAATCCAATCCAATCCAAGTAACGGCATCCAATCCAAGCTAATCCAATCCAATCCAATCCAATCCAATCAAGTAACCGCATCCAATCCAATCCAATCCAATCCAATCCAAGTAACGGCATCCATTCCAATCCAATCCAATCCAATCCAAGTAACGGCATCTAATCCAATTCAATCCAATTCAATCCAAGTAACGGCATCCAATCCAATCGAAGTAACGCATCCTCTCCAATCCAATCCAATCCAATCCAATCCAATCCAATCCTAGCCAATCCAATCGAAGTAACGGCGTCCAATCCAATCCAATCCAATCCAACTAACCGCCCCCAATCGAATCCAATCCAATCAAATCCAATCCAATTCAATCCAATCCAAGTAACGGCATCCAATCCAATCCAATCGAATCCAATCCAATTCAAGTAACGGCATCCAATCCAATCCAATCCAATCCACGTAACGGCATCCAATCCAATCCAATCCAATTCAAGTAACGGCATCCAATCCAATCCAATCCAAGTAACGGCATGCAATCGAATCCAATCGAATCCAATGCAAGTAACGGCATCCAATCAAATCCAATCCAATCCAATTCAAGTAACGGCATCCAATCCAATCCAATCCAATCCAAGTAACGGCATATATTCGAATCCAATCCAATCCAATCCAAGTACCGGCATCCAAACCAATCCAATCCAATCCAATCCAAGTAACGGCAACCAATCCAATGCAATCCTATCCAATCCAATCCAAACCAATCCAATCCAATCCAAGTAACGGCATCCAATCCAATCCAATCCAATCCAATCCAATCCAAACCAAGTAACGGCATCCAATCCAATCCAATACAATCCAATCCAATCCAATGCAATCCAAGTAACGGCATCCAATCCAAGCCAATCCAATCCAATCCAAGTAACGGCATCCAATAGAATCCAATCCAATCCTATCCAAGTAACGGCATCCAATCCAATGCAATCCAATCCAATCCAATCCAAACAAATCCAATCCAAGTAACGGCATCCAATCCAATCTAATCCAATCGAATCCAATCCAATCCAAGTAACGGCATCTAATCCAATCCTATCGATTCCAATCCAATCCAAATACCCGCATCCAATCCAATCCAATCCAATTAACGGCATCCAATCCAATCCAATCCAATCCTATCCTATCCAAGTAACGGCATGCAATCTCATCCAATCCAATCCAATCCAAGTAACCGCATCCAATCCAATCCAATCCAATCCAAGTAACGGCATCCAATCCAATGCAATCCAAACCAATCCAATCCAATCCAATCCAGGTACCGGCATCCAATCCAATCCAATCCAAGTAACGGCATCCAATCCAAGCTAATCCAATCCAATCCAATCCAATCCAAGTAACGGCATCCAATCCAATCCAATCTCATCCAATCCAATCCAAGTAACGGCATCTAATCCAATCCAATCCAATCCAAGTCACGGCATCCAATCCAATCCAATCCAATACAAGTAACGCATCCTCTCCAATCCAATCCAATCCAATCCAATCCAATCCAATCCAATCCTAGCAAATCCAATCGAAGTAACGGCATCCAATCCAATCCATTCCAATGCAAATAACCGCCCCCAATCGAATCCAATCCAATCAAATCCAATCCAATTCAATCCAATCCAAGTAACGGCATCCAATCCAATCCAATCGAATGCAATCCAATCCAAGTAACGGCATCCAATCCAATCCAATCCAATCCAAGTAACGGCATCCAATCCAATCCAATCCAATCCAATTCAAGTAACGGCATCCAATCCAAGTAACGGCATCCAATCCAATCCAAGTAACGGCATCCAATCCAATCCAATACAATCCAATTCAAGTAACGGCATCCAATCCAATCCAATCCAAGTAACGGCATCCAATCGAATCCAATCGAATCCAATGCAAGTAACGGCATCCAATCAAATCCAATCCAATCCAATTCAAGTAACGGCATCCAATCCAATCCAATCCAAGTAACGGCATATATTCGAATCCAATTCAATCCAATCCAAGTACCGGCATCCAACCCAATCCAATCCAATCCAATCCAAGTAACGGCAACCAATCCAATCCAATCCAAGTAACGGCATCCAATCCAATCCAATCCAATCCAATCCAAGTTACCGCATCCAATCCAATCCAATCCAATCCAAGTAACGGCATCCAATCCAATGCAATCCAAACCAATACAATCCAGTCCAATCCAGGTACCGGAATCCAATGCAATCCAATCCAAGTAACGGCATCCAATCCAAGCTAATCCAATCCAATCCAATCCAATCCAATTCAAGTAACCGCATCCAATCCAATCCAATCCAATCCAATCCAAGTAACGGCATCCAATCCAATCCAAGTAACGGCATCTAATCCAATTCATGTAACGGCATCCAATCCAGTCCAATCCAAGTAACGCATCCTCTCCAATCCAATCCAATCCAATCCAATCCAATCCAATCCTAGCCAATCCAATCGAAGTAACGGCATCCAATCCAATCCAATCCAATCCAATCCAACTAACCGCCCCCAATCGAATCGAATCCAATCCAATCAAATCCAATCCAATTCAATGCAATCCAAGTAACGGCATCCAATCCAATCCAATCGAATCCAATCCAATTCAAGTAACGGCATCCAATCCAATCCAATCCAATCCACGTAACGGCATCCAATCCAATCCAATCCAATTCAAGTAACGGCATCCAATCCAATCCAATCCAAGTAACGGCATCCAATCGAATCCAATCGAATCCAATGCAAGTAACGGCATCCAATCAAATCCAATCCAATCCAATTCAAGTAACGGCATCCAGTCCAATCCAATCCAACCCAAATAACGGCATATATTCGAATCGAATCCAATCCAATCCAAGTCCCGGCATCCAACCCAATCCAATCCAATCCAATCCAAGTAACGGCAACCAATCCAATGCAATTCTATCCAATCCAATCCAAACCAATCCAATCCAATCCAAGTAACGGCATCCAATCCAATCCAATCCAATCCAATCCAATGCAATCCAAGTAACGGCATCCAATCCAAGCCAATCCAATCCAATCCAAGTAACGGCATCCAATCCGATCCCCTCCAATCCAATCCAATCCAAGTAACGGCATCCAATCCAATCCAATCCAATCCAAAACAATGCAATCCAAGTAACGGCATCCAATCCAAGCCAATCCAATCCAATCCAAGTAACGGCATCCAATAGAATCCAATCCAATCCAATCCAAGTAACGGCATCCAATCCAATCCAATCCAAGTAACGGCATCTAATCCAATTCAAGTAACGGCATCCAATCCAGTCCAATCCAAGTAACGCATCCTCTCCAATCCAATCCAATCCAATCCAATCCAATCCAATCCTAGCCAATCCAATCGAAGTAACGGCATCCAATCCAATCCAATCCAATCCAATCCAACTAACCGCCCCCAATCGAATCGAATCCAATCCAATCAAATCCAATCCAATTCAATGCAATCCAAGTAACGGCATCCAATCCAATCCAATCGAATCCAATCCAATTCAAGTAACGGCATCCAATCCAATCCAATCCAATCCACGTAACGGCATCCAATCCAATCCAATCCAATTCAAGTAACGGCATCCAATCCAATCCAATCCAAGTAACGGCATCCAATCGAATCCAATCGAATCCAATGCAAGTAACGGCATCCAATCAAATCCAATCCAATCCAATTCAAGTAACGGCATCCAGTCCAATCCAATCCAACCCAAATAACGGCATATATTCGAATCGAATCCAATCCAATCCAAGTACCGGCATCCAACCCAATCCAATCCAATCCAATCCAAGTAACGGCAACCAATCCAATGCAATTCTATCCAATCCAATCCAAACCAATCCAATCCAATCCACGTAACGGCATCCAATCCAATCCAATCCAATCCAATCCAATGCAATCCAAGTAACGGCATCCAATCCAAGCCAATCCAATCCAATCCAAGTAACGGCATCCAATCCGATCCAATCCAATCCAATCCAATCCAAGTAACGGCATCCAATCCAATCCAATCCAATCCAAAACAATGCAATCCAAGTAACGGCATCCAATCCAAGCCAATCCAATCCAATCCAAGTAACGGCATCCAATAGAATCCAATCCAATCCAATCCAAGTACCGGCATCCAACCCAATCCAATCCTATCCAAGTAACGGCATCCAAGCCAATGCAATCCAATCCAATCCAATCCAAACAAATCCAATCCAAGTAACGGCATCCAATCCAATCTAATCCAATCGAATCCAATCCAATTCAAGTAACGGCATCTAATCCAATCCTATCGATTCCCATCCAAGCCAAATAACCGCATCCAATCCAATCCAATTAACGGCATCCAATCCAATCCAATCCAATCCTATCCTATCCAAGTAACGGCATCCAATCTCATCCAATCCAATCCAATCCAATCCAATCCAAGTAACCGCATCCAATCCAATCCAATCCAATCCAAGTAACGGCATCCAATCCAATGCAATCCAAACCAATCCAATCCAATCCAATCCAGGTACCGGCATCCAATCCAATCCAATCCAAGTAACGGCATCCAATCCAAGCTAATCCATTCCAATCCAATCCAATCCAAGGAACGGCATTCAATCCAATCCAATCTAATCCAATCCAATCCAAGTAACGGCATCTAATCCAATCCAATCCAATCCAATCCAAGTCACGGCATCCAATCCAATCCAATCCAAGTAACGCATCCTCTCCAATCCAATCCAATCCAATCCCATCCAATGCAATGCAATCCAATCCTAGCCAATCCAATAGAAGTAACGGCATCCAATCCAATCCATTCCAATGCAAATAACCGCCCCCAATCGAATCCAATCCAATCAAATCCAATCCAATTCAATCCAATCCAAGTAACGGCATCCAATCCAATCCAATCGAATCCAATCCAATCCAAGTAACGGCATCCAATCCAATCCAATTCAAGTAACGGCATCCAATCCAATACAATCCAAGTAACGGCATCCAATCGAATCCAATCGAATCCAATGCAAGTAACGGCATCCAATCAAATCCAATCCAATCCAATTCAAGTAACGGCATCCAATCCAATCCAATCAAATCCAATCCAATGCAATCCAAGTAACGGCATCCAATCCAAGCCAATCCAATCCAATCCAAGTAAGGGCATCCAATCGAATCCAATCCAATCCAATCCAACTACCGGCATCCAACCCAATCCAATCCTATCCAAGTAACGGCATCCAATCCAATGCAATCCAATCCAATCCAATCCAAACAAATCCAATCCAAGTAACGGCATCCAATCCAATCTAATCCAATCGAATTCAATACAATCCAAGTAACGGCATCTAATCCAATCCTATCGAATCCAATCCAATCCAAATAACCGCATCCAATCCAATACAATCCAATCCAATTAACGGCATCCAATCCAATCGAATCCAATCCTATCCTATCCAAGTAACGGCATCCAATCTAATCCAATCAAATCCAATCCAATCCAAGTAACCGCATCCAATCCAATCCAATCCAATCCAATCCAAGTAACGGCATCCAATCCAATGCAATCCAAATCAATCCAATCCAATCCAGGTACCGGCATCCAATCCAATCCAAGTAACGGCATCCAATCCAAGCTAATCCAATCCAATCCAATCCAATCCAATCCAATCCAATCCAAGTAACCGCATCCAACCGAATCCAATCCAATCCAATCCAAGTAACGGCATCCAATCCAATTCAATCCAATCCAATCCAATCCAAGTTACGGCATCTAATCCAATCCAATCCAATCCAAACCAAGTAACGGCATCCAATCCAATCCAATCCAAGTAACGGCATCCAATCCAATCCAATCCAAGTAACGCATCCTGCAAACTACGACACCCTTCCTCACTGTCTACCACACCAGTCGGTGGTGTGGTAGACAGTGAGGAAGGGTGTCGTAGTTTGCAGGAAGACTTAGACAGGTTGCAAAGTTGGGCCGAGAGGTGGCGGATGGAGTTTAATGCGGAGAAGTGTGAGGTAATTCACTTTGGTAGGAATAACAGATGTGTTGAGTATAGGGCTAACGGGAGGACTTTGAATAGTGTGGAGGAGCAGAGGGATCTAGGTGTATGTGTGCATAGATCCCTGAAAGTTGGGAATCAAGTAGATAAGGTTGTTAAGAAGGCATATGGTGTCTTGGCGTTTATTGGTAGGGGGATTGAATTTAGGAGTCGTAGCGTTATGTTGTAACTGTACACAACTCTGGTGCGGCCGCACTTGGAGTGCTGTGTGCAGTTCTGGTCCCCATAGTACAGGAAGGATGTGGAGGCTTTGGAGAGGGTGCAGAGGAGGTTTACCAGGATGTTGCCTGGTATGGAGGGGAGATCCTATGAGGAGAGGCTGAGGGATTTGGGATTGTTTTCGCTGGAAAGGCGGCGGCTAAGAGGGGATCTTATTGAAACATATAAGATGATTAGAGGTTTAGATAGGGTGGATAGTGATAGCCTTTTTCCTCTGATGGAGAAATCCAGCACGAGGGGGCATGGCTTTAAATTGAGGGGGGGTAGTTATAGAACCGATGTCAGGGGTAGGTTCTTTACCCAGAGGGTGGTGAGGGATTGGAATGCCCTGCCAGCATCAGTAGTAAATGCGCCTAGTTTGGGGGCGTTTAAGAGATCCGTAGATAGGTTCATGGACGAAAAGAAATTGGTTTAGGTTGGAGGGTCACAGTTTTTTTTTTTAACTGGTCGGTGCAACATCGTGGGCCGAAGGGCCTGTTCTGCGCTGTAATGTTCTATGTTCTATGTTCTCCAATCCAATCCAATCCAATCCATTCCAATCCTAGCCAATCCAATCGAAGTAACGGCATCCAATCCAATCCAATCCAATCCAACTAACCGCCCCCAATCGAATCCAATCCAATCAAATTCAAGTAACGGCATCCAGTCCAATCCAATCCAACCCAAATAACGGCATATATTCGAATCGAATCCAATCCAATCCAAGTACCGGCATCCAACCCAATCCAATCCAATCCAATCCAAGTAACGGCAACCAATCCAATGCAATTCTATCCAATCCAATCCAAACCAATCCAATCCAATCCAAGTAACGGCATCCAATCCAATCCAATCCAATCCAATCCAATGCAATCCAAGTAACGGCATCCAATCCAAGCCAATCCAATCCAATCCAAGTAACGGCATCCAATCCGATCCAATCCAATCCAATCCAATCCAAGTAACGGCATCCAATCCAATCCAATCCAATCCAAAACAATGCAATCCAAGTAACGGCATCCAATCCAAGCCAATCCAATCCAATCCAAGTAACGGCATCCAATAGAATCCAATCCAATCCAATCCAAGTAACGGCATCCAATCCAATCCAATCCAAGTAACGGCATCTAATCCAATTCAAGTAACGGCATCCAATCCAGTCCAATCCAAGTAACGCATCCTCTCCAATCCAATCCAATCCAATCCAATCCAATCCAATCCAATCCTAGCCAATCCAATCGAAGTAACGGCATCCAATCCAATCCAATCCAATCCAATCCAACTAACCGCCCCCAATCGAATCGAATCCAATCCAATCAAATCCAATCCAATTCAATGCAATCCAAGTAACGGCATCCAATCCAATCCAATCGAATCCAATCCAATTCAAGTAACGGCATCCAATCCAATCCAATCCAATCCACGTAACGGCATCCAATCCAATCCAATCCAATTCAAGTAACGGCATCCAATCCAATCCAATCCAAGTAACGGCATCCAATCGAATCCAATCGAATCCAATGCAAGTAACGGCATCCAATCAAATCCAATCCAATCCAATTCAAGTAACGGCATCCAGTCCAATCCAATCCAACCCAAATAACGGCATATATTCGAATCGAATCCAATCCAATCCAAGTACCGGCATCCAACCCAATCCAATCCAATCCAATCCAAGTAACGGCAACCAATCCAATGCAATTCTATCCAATCCAATCCAAACCAATCCAATCCAATCCAAGTAACGGCATCCAATCCAATCCAATCCAATCCAATCCAATGCAATCCAAGTAACGGCATCCAATCCAAGCCAATCCAATCCAATCCAAGTAACGGCATCCAATCCGATCCCCTCCAATCCAATCCAATCCAAGTAACGGCATCCAATCCAATCCAATCCAATCCAAAACAATGCAATCCAAGTAACGGCATCCAATCCAAGCCAATCCAATCCAATCCAAGTAACGGCATCCAATAGAATCCAATCCAATCCAATCCAAGTAACGGCATCCAATCCAATCCAATCCAAGTAACGGCATCTAATCCAATTCAAGTAACGGCATCCAATCCAGTCCAATCCAGGTAACGCATCCTCTCCAATCCAATCCAATCCAATCCAATCCAATCCAATCCAATCCTAGCCAATCCAATCGAAGTAACGGCATCCAATCCAATCCAATCCAATCCAATCCAACTAACCGCCCCCAATCGAATCGAATCCAATCCAATCAAATCCAATCCAATTCAATGCAATCCAAGTAACGGCATCCAATCCAATCCAATCGAATCCAATCCAATTCAAGTAACGGCATCCAATCCAATCCAATCCAATCCACGTAACGGCATCCAATCCAATCCAATCCAATTCAAGTAACGGCATCCAATCCAATCCAATCCAAGTAACGGCATCCAATCGAATCCAATCGAATCCAATGCAAGTAACGGCATCCAATCAAATCCAATCCAATCCAATTCAAGTAACGGCATCCAGTCCAATCCAATCCAACCCAAATAACGGCATATATTCGAATCGAATCCAATCCAATCCAAGTACCGGCATCCAACCCAATCCAATCCAATCCAATCCAAGTAACGGCAACCAATCCAATGCAATTCTATCCAATCCAATCCAAACCAATCCAATCCAATCCAAGTAACGGCATCCAATCCAATCCAATCCAATCCAATCCAATGCAATCCAAGTAACGGCATCCAATCCAAGCCAATCCAATCCAATCCAAGTAACGGCATCCAATCCGATCCAATCCAATCCAATCCAATCCAAGTAACGGCATCCAATCCAATCCAATCCAATCCAAAACAATGCAATCCAAGTAACGGCATCCAATCCAAGCCAATCCAATCCAATCCAAGTAACGGCATCCAATAGAATCCAATCCAATCCAATCCAAGTACCGGCATCCAACCCAATCCAATCCTATCCAAGTAACGGCATCCAAGCCAATGCAATCCAATCCAATCCAATCCAAACAAATCCAATCCAAGTAACGGCATCCAATCCAATCTAATCCAATCGAATCCAATCCAATTCAAGTAACGGCATCTAATCCAATCCTATCGATTCCCATCCAAGCCAAATAACCGCATCCAATCCAATCCAATTAACGGCATCCAATCCAATCCAATCCAATCCTATCCTATCCAAGTAACGGCATCCAATCTCATCCAATCCAATCCAATCCAATCCAATCCAAGTAACCGCATCCAATCCAATCCAATCCAATCCAAGTAACGGCATCCAATCCAATGCAATCCAAACCAATCCAATCCAATCCAATCCAGGTACCGGCATCCAATCCAATCCAATCCAAGTAACGGCATCCAATCCAAGCTAATCCATTCCAATCCAATCCAATCCAAGGAACGGCATTCAATCCAATCCAATCTAATCCAATCCAATCCAAGTAACGGCATCTAATCCAATCCAATCCAATCCAATCCAAGTCACGGCATCCAATCCAATCCAATCCAAGTAACGCATCCTCTCCAATCCAATCCAATCCAATCCCATCCAATGCAATGCAATCCAATCCTAGCCAATCCAATAGAAGTAACGGCATCCAATCCAATCCATTCCAATGCAAATATCCGCCCCCAATCGAATCCAATCCAATCAAATCCAATCCAATTCAATCCAATCCAAGTAACGGCATCCAATCCAATCCAATCGAATCCAATCCAATCCAAGTAACGGCATCCAATCCAATCCAATTCAAGTAACGGCATCCAATCCAATACAATCCAAGTAACGGCATCCAATCGAATCCAATCGAATCCAATGCAAGTAACGGCATCCAATCAAATCCAATCCAATCCAATTCAAGTAACGGCATCCAATCCAATCCAATCAAATCCAATCCAATGCAATCCAAGTAACGGCATCCAATCCAAGCCAATCCAATCCAATCCAAGTAAGGGCATCCAATCGAATCCAATCCAATCCAATCCAACTACCGGCATCCAACCCAATCCAATCCTATCGAAGTAACGGCATCCAATCCAATGCAATCCAATCCAATCCAATCCAAACAAATCCAATCCAAGTAACGGCATCCAATCCAATCTAATCCAATCGAATTCAATACAATCCAAGTAACGGCATCTAATCCAATCCTATCGAATCCAATCCAATCCAAATAACCGCATCCAATCCAATACAATCCAATCCAATTAACGGCATCCAATCCAATCGAATCCAATCCTATCCTATCCAAGTAACGGCATCCAATCTAATCCAATCAAATCCAATCCAATCCAAGTAACCGCATCCAATCCAATCCAATCCAATCCAATCCAAGTAACGGCATCCAATCCAATGCAATCCAAATCAATCCAATCCAATCCAGGTACCGGCATCCAATCCAATCCAAGTAACGGCATCCAATCCAAGCTAATCCAATCCAATCCAATCCTATCCAATCCAATCCAATCCAAGTAACCGCATCCAACCGAATCCAATCCAATCCAATCCAAGTAACGGCATCCAATCCAATTCAATCCAATCCAATCCAATCCAAGTTACGGCATCTAATCCAATCCAATCCAATCCAAACCAAGTAACGGCATCCAATCCAATCCAATCCAAGTAACGGCATCCAATCCAATCCAATCCAAGTAACGCATCCTGCAAACTACGACACCCTTCCTCACTGTCTACCACACCAGTCGGTGGTGTGGTAGACAGTGAGGAAGGGTGTCGTAGTTTGCAGGAAGACTTAGACAGGTTGCAAAGTTGGGCCGAGAGGTGGCGGATGGAGTTTAATGCGGAGAAGTGTGAGGTAATTCACTTTGGTAGGAATAACAGATGTGTTGAGTATAGGGCTAACGGGAGGACTTTGAATAGTGTGGAGGAGCAGAGGGATCTAGGTGTATGTGTGCATAGATCCCTGAAAGTTGGGAATCAAGTAGATAAGGTTGTTAAGAAGGCATATGGTGTCTTGGCGTTTATTGGTAGGGGGATTGAATTTAGGAGTCGTAGCGTTATGTTGTAACTGTACACAACTCTGGTGCGGCCGCACTTGGAGTGCTGTGTGCAGTTCTGGTCCCCACATTACAGGAAGGATGTGGAGGCTTTGGAGAGGGTGCAGAGGAGGTTTACCAGGATGTTGCCTGGTATGGAGGGGAGATCCTATGAGGAGAGGCTGAGGGATTTGGGATTGTTTTCGCTGGAAAGGCGGCGGCTAAGAGGGGATCTTATTGAAACATATAAGATGATTAGAGGTTTAGATAGGGTGGATAGTGATAGCCTTTTTCCTCTGATGGAGAAATCCAGCACGAGGGGGCATGGCTTTAAATTGAGGGGGGGTAGTTATAGAACCGATGTCAGGGGTAGGTTCTTTACCCAGAGGGTGGTGAGGGATTGGAATGCCCTGCCAGCATCAGTAGTAAATGCGCCTAGTTTGGGGGCGTTTAAGAGATCCGTAGATAGGTTCATGGACGAAAAGAAATTGGTTTAGGTTGGAGGGTCACAGTTTTTTTTTTTAACTGGTCGGTGCAACATCGTGGGCCGAAGGGCCTGTTCTGCGCTGTAATGTTCTATGTTCTATGTTCTCCAATCCAATCCAATCCAATCCATTCCAATCCTAGCCAATCCAATCGAAGTAACGGCATCCAATCCAATCCAATCCAATCCAACTAACCGCCCCCAATCGAATCCAATCCAATCAAATTCAAGTAACGGCATCCAGTCCAATCCAATCCAACCCAAATAACGGCATATATTCGAATCGAATCCAATCCAATCCAAGTACCGGCATCCAACCCAATCCAATCCAATCCAATCCAAGTAACGGCAACCAATCCAATGCAATTCTATCCAATCCAATCCAAACCAATCCAATCCAATCCAAGTAACGGCATCCAATCCAATCCAATCCAATCCAATCCAATGCAATCCAAGTAACGGCATCCAATCCAAGCCAATCCAATCCAATCCAAGTAACGGCATCCAATCCGATCCAATCCAATCCAATCCAATCCAAGTAACGGCATCCAATCCAATCCAATCCAATCCAAAACAATGCAATCCAAGTAACGGCATCCAATCCAAGCCAATCCAATCCAATCCAAGTAACGGCATCCAATAGAATCCAATCCAATCCAATCCAAGTAACGGCATCCAATCCAATCCAATCCAAGTAACGGCATCTAATCCAATTCAAGTAACGGCATCCAATCCAGTCCAATCCAAGTAACGCATCCTCTCCAATCCAATCCAATCCAATCCAATCCAATCCAATCCAATCCAATCCTAGCCAATCCAATCGAAGTAACGGCATCCAATCCAATCCAATCCAATCCAATCCAACTAACCGCCCCCAATCGAATCGAATCCAATCCAATCAAATCCAATCCAATTCAATGCAATCCAAGTAACGGCATCCAATCCAATCCAATCGAATCCAATCCAATTCAAGTAACGGCATCCAATCCAATCCAATCCAATCCACGTAACGGCATCCAATCCAATCCAATCCAATTCAAGTAACGGCATCCAATCCAATCCAATCCAAGTAACGGCATCCAATCGAATCCAATCGAATCCAATGCAAGTAACGGCATCCAATCAAATCCAATCCAATCCAATTCAAGTAACGGCATCCAGTCCAATCCAATCCAACCCAAATAACGGCATATATTCGAATCGAATCCAATCCAATCCAAGTACCGGCATCCAACCCAATCCAATCCAATCCAATCCAAGTAACGGCAACCAATCCAATGCAATTCTATCCAATCCAATCCAAACCAATCCAATCCAATCCAAGTAACGGCATCCAATCCAATCCAATCCAATCCAATCCAATGCAATCCAAGTAACGGCATCCAATCCAAGCCAATCCAATCCAATCCAAGTAACGGCATGCAATCCGATCCAATCCAATCCAATCCAATCCAAGTAACGGCATCCAATCCAATCCAATCGAATCCAAAACAATGCAATCCAAGTAACGGCATCCAATCCAAGCCAATCCAATCCAATCCAAGTAACGGCATCCAATAGAATCCAATCCAATCCAATCCAAGTACCGGCATCCAACCCAATCCAATCCTATCCAAGTAACGGCATCCAATCCAATGCAATCCAATCCAATCCAAACAAATCCAATCCAAGTAACGGCATCCAATCCAATCTAATCCAATCGAATCCAATCCAATTCAAGTAACGGCATCTAATCCAATCCTATCGATTCCCATCCAAGCCAAATAACCGCATCCAATCCAATCCAATTAACGGCATCCAATCCAATCCAATCCAATCCTATCCTATCCAAGTAACGGCATCCAATCTCATCCAATCCAATCCAATCCAATCCAATCCAAGTAACCGCATCCAATCCAATCCAATCCAATCCAAGTAACGGCATCCAATCCAATGCAATCCAAACCAATCCAATCCAATCCAATCCAGGTACCGGCATCCAATCCAATCCAATCCAAGTAACGGCATCCAATCCAAGCTAATCCATTCCAATCCAATCCAATCCAAGGAACGGCATTCAATCCAATCCAATCTAATCCAATCCAATCCAAGTAACGGCATCTAATCCAATCCAATCCAATCCAATCCAAGTCACGGCATCCAATCCAATCCAATCCAAGTAACGCATCCTCTCCAATCCAATCCAATCCAATCCCATCCAATGCAATGCAATCCAATCCTAGCCAATCCAATAGAAGTAACGGCATCCAATCCAATCCATTCCAATGCAAATAACCGCCCCCAATCGAATCCAATCCAATCAAATCCAATCCAATTCAATCCAATCCAAGTAACGGCATCCAATCCAATCCAATCGAATCCAATCCAATCCAAGTAACGGCATCCAATCCAATCCAATTCAAGTAACGGCATCCAATCCAATACAATCCAAGTAACGGCATCCAATCGAATCCAATCGAATCCAATGCAAGTAACGGCATCCAATCAAATCCAATCCAATCCAATTCAAGTAACGGCATCCAATCCAATCAAATCCAATCCAATGCAATCCACGTAACGGCATCCAATCCAAGCCAATCCAATCCAATCCAAGTAAGGGCATCCAATCGAATCCAATCCAATCCAATCCAACTACCGGCATCCAACCCAATCCAATCCTATCCAAGTAACGGCATCCAATCCAATGCAATCCAATCCAATCCAATCCAAACAAATCCAATCCAAGTAACGGCATCTAATCCAATCTAATCCAATCGAATTCAATACAATCCAAGTAACGGCATCTAATCCAATCCTATCGAATCCAATCCAATCCAAATAACCGCATCCAATCCAATACAATCCAATCCAATTAACGGCATCCAATCCAATCGAATCCAATCCTATCCTATCCAAGTAACGGCATCCAATCTAATCCAATCAAATCCAATCCAATCCAAGTAACCGCATCCAATCCAATCCAATCCAATCCAATCCAAGTAACGGCATCCAATCCAATGCAATCCAAATCAATCCAATCCAATCCAGGTACCGGCATCCAATCCAATCCAATCCAAGTAACGGCATCCAATCCAAGCTAATCCAATCCAATCCAATCCAATCCAATCCAATCCAATCCAAGTAACCGCATCCAACCGAATCCAATCCAATCCAATCCAAGTAACGGCATCCAATCCAATTCAATCCAATCCAATCCAATCCAAGTTACGGCATCTAATCCAATCCAATCCAATCCAAACCAAGTAACGGCATCCAATCCAATCCAATCCAAGTAACGGCATCCAATCCAATCCAATCCAAGTAACGCATCCTGCAAACTACGACACCCTTCCTCACTGTCTACCACACCAGTCGGTGGTGTGGTAGACAGTGAGGAAGGGTGTCGTAGTTTGCAGGAAGACTTAGACAGGTTGCAAAGTTGGGCCGAGAGGTGGCGGATGGAGTTTAATGCGGAGAAGTGTGAGGTAATTCACTTTGGTAGGAATAACAGATGTGTTGAGTATAGGGCTAACGGGAGGACTTTGAATAGTGTGGAGGAGCAGAGGGATCTAGGTGTATGTGTGCATAGATCCCTGAAAGTTGGGAATCAAGTAGATAAGGTTGTTAAGAAGGCATATGGTGTCTTGGCGTTTATTGGTAGGGGGATTGAATTTAGGAGTCGTAGCGTTATGTTGTAACTGTACACAACTCTGGTGCGGCCGCACTTGGAGTGCTGTGTGCAGTTCTGGTCCCCACATTACAGGAAGGATGTGGAGGCTTTGGAGAGGGTGCAGAGGAGGTTTACCAGGATGTTGCCTGGTATGGAGGGGAGATCCTATGAGGAGAGGCTGAGGGATTTGGGATTGTTTTCGCTGGAAAGGCGGCGGCTAAGAGGGGATCTTATTGAAACATATAAGATGATTAGAGGTTTAGATAGGGTGGATAGTGATAGCCTTTTTCCTCTGATGGAGAAATCCAGCACGAGGGGGCATGGCTTTAAATTGAGGGGGGGTAGTTATAGAACCGATGTCAGGGGTAGGTTCTTTACCCAGAGGGTGGTGAGGGATTGGAATGCCCTGCCAGCATCAGTAGTAAATGCGCATAGTTTGGGGGCGTTTAAGAGATCCGTAGATAGGTTCATGGACGAAAAGAAATTGGTTTAGGTTGGAGGGTCACAGTTTTTTTTTTTAACTGGTCGGTGCAACATCGTGGGCCGAAGGGCCTGTTCTGCGCTGTAATGTTCTATGTTCTATGTTCTCCAATCCAATCCAATCCAATCCATTCCAATCCTAGCCAATCCAATCGAAGTAACGGCATCCAATCCAATCCAATCCAATCCAACTAACCGCCCCCAATCGAATCCAATCCAATCAAATCCAATCCAATTCAATCCAATCCAAGTAACGGCGTCCAATCCAATCCAATCGAATCCAATCCAATCCAAGTAACGGCATCCAATCCAATCCAATCCAATCCAAGTAACGGCATCCAATCCAATCCAATCCAATCCAATCCAATCCAATTCAAGTAACGGCATCCAATCCAATCCAATCCAAGTAACGGCATCCAATCGAATCCAATCGAATCCAATGCAAGTAACGGCATCCAATCAAATCCAATCCAATCCAATTCAAGTAACGGCATCCAATCCAATCCAATCCAATCCAAGTAACGGCATATATTCGAATCCAATCCAATCCAATCCAAGTACCGGCAAACAATCCAATGTAATCCTATCCAATCCAATCTAATCCAATCGAATCCAATCCAATCCAAGTAACGGCATCCAATCCAATCCAATCGAATCCAATCCAATACAAGGAACCGCATCCAATCCAATCCAATCCAATCCAATTAACGGCATCCAATCCAATCCAATCCAATGCAATCCAATCCAATCCTATCCATGTAACGGCATCCAATCTAATCGAATCCAATCCAATCCAAGGAACCGCATCCAATCCAATCCAATCCAATCCAATCCAAGTAACGGCATCCAATCCAATCCTATCGAATCCAATCCAATCCAAGTAACCGCATCCAATCCAATCCAATCCAATCCAATTAACGGCATCCAGTCCAATCCAATCCAATCCAAGTAACCGCATCCAATCCAATCCAATCCAATCCAATCCAAGTAACGGCATCCAATCCAATGCAATCCAATCCAATCCAATCCAATCCAGGTACCGGCATCCAATCCAATCGAATCCAATCCAAGTAACGGCATCCAATCCAATCTAATCCAATCCAATCCAATCCAATCCAATCCAATCCAATCCAATCCAATCCAAGTAACCGCATCCAATCCAATCCAATCCAATCCATGTAACGGCATCCAATCCAATCCAATACAATACAATCCAATGCCATCCAAGTAACGGCATCCAATCCAAGCCAATCGAATCTAATCCAATCCAATCCAAGGAACGGCATCCAATCGAATCCAATCCAATCCAAGTACGGGCATCCAACGCAATGCAATCCAATCCAATCCAGTCCAAGTAACGGCATCCAATCAAATGCAATTCAATCCAATCAAATCCAAACCAATCCAAGCCAAGTAACGGCATCCAATCAAATCTAATCCAATCTAATCCAATCCAATCCAAGTAACGGCATCCAATCCAATCCTATCGAATACAATGCAATCCAAGTAACCGCATCCAATCCAATCCAATCCAATTAACGGCATCCAATCCAATCCAATCCAATCCAATCCTATCCTATCCAAGTAACGGCATCCAATCTAATCCAATCCAATCCAATCCAAGTAACCGCATCCAATCCAATCCAATCCAATCCAAGTAACGGCATCCAATCCAATCCTATCGAATCCAATCCTATCCAAGTAACGGCATCCAATCTAATCCAATCCAATCCAATCCAGTCCAATCCAATCCAATCCAATCCAAGTACCGGCATCCAATCCAATCCAATCCAATCCACTCCAAGTAACGGCATCCAATCCAATCCAATTCAATCCAAGTAACCGCATCCAATCCAATCCAATCCAATCCAATTAACGGCATCCAATCCAATCCATTCCAATCCAATCCTATCCTATCCAAGTAACGGCATCCAATCTAATCCAATCCAATCCAATCCAAGTACCGCATCCAATCCAATCCAATCCAATCCATGTAACGGCATCCAATCCAATCCAATCCAATCCAAGTAACGGCATCCAATCCAATCCAATCCAATCCAAGCAACGGCATCCAGTACAATCAAATCCAATCCAAGGAACGCATCCTCTCCAATCCAATCCAATGCAATCCAATACAAGCCAATCCAATTCAAGTAACGGCACCCAATCCAATACAATCCAATCCAATCCAATTCAAGTAACGGCTTCCAATCCAATCCAATCCAATCCAATCCAATGCAATCCAATCCAATCCAAGTGACGGCATCCAATCCAATCCAATCCAATCCAATGCAATCCAATCCAATCCAAGTAACGGCATCCAATCCAATCCAATCCAATCCAGCCAATCCAATCGAAGTAACGGCATCCAATCCAATCCAATCCAATCCAATCCAACTAACCGCCTCCAATCGACTCCAATCCAATCCAATCCAATCCAAGTAACGGCATCCAATCCAATCCAATCGAATCTTATCCAATGCAATCCAAGTAACGGCATCCAATCGAATCCAATCCAATCCAATCCAAGTACCGGCATCCAACCCAATCCAATCCAATCCAAGTAACGCATCCTCTCCAATCCAATCCAATGCAATCCAATCCAATCCAATCCAATCCACGTAACGGCACCCAATCCAATCCAAACCAAGTAACGGCTTCCAATCCAATCCAATCCAATCCATTCCAATGCAATCCAATCCAATCCAAGTAACGGCATCCAATCCAATCCAATCCAATCCAATCCAATCCAATCCAAGTAACGCATCCTCTCCAATCCAATTCAATGCAATCCAATCCAATCCAATCCAATCCAAGTAACGGCACCCAATCCAATCCAATCCAATCCAATTCAAGTAACGGCTTCCAATCCAATCCAATCCAATCCAATCCAATGCAATCCAATCCAATCCAAGTAACGGCATCCAATCCAATCCAATCCAATCCAGCCAATCCAATCGAAGTAACGGCATCCAATCCAATCCAATCAAACTAACCGCCTCCAATCGACTCCAATCCAATCCAATCCAATCCAATTAACGGCATCCAATCCAATCCAATCGAATCTTATCCAATCCAATCCAAGTAACGGCATCCAATCGAATCCAATCCAATCCAAGTACCGGCATCCAACCCAATCCAATCCAAGTAACGCATCCTCTCCAATCCAATCCAATGCAATCCAATCCAATCCAATCCAATCCACGTAACGGCACCCAATCCAATCCAATCCAAGTAACGGCTTCCAATCCAATCCAATCCAATCCAATCCAATGCAATCCAATCCAATCCTATCCAAGTAACGGCATCCAATCTAATCGAATCCAATCCAATCCAAGGAACCGCATCCAATCCAATCCAATCCAATCCAATCCAAGTAACGGCATCCAATCCAATCCTATCGAATCCAATCCAATCCAAGTAACCGCATCCAATCCAATCCAATCCAATCCAATTAACGGCATCCAATCCAATCCAATCCAATCCAAGTAACCGCATCCAATCCAATCCAATCCAATCCAATCCAATCCAATACAAGTAACGGCATCCAATCCAATGCAATCCAATCCAATCCAGGTACCGGCATCCAATCCAATCGAATCCAATCCAAGTAACGGCATCCAATCCAATCTAATCCAATCCAATCCAATCCAATCCAATCCAATCCAATCCAATCCAAGTAACGGCATCCAATCCAATCTAATCCAATCCAATCCAATCGAAGTAACGGCATCCAATCCAATCCAATCCAATCCAAGTAACGGCATCCAATCCAATCTAATCCAATCCAATCCAATCCAATCCAATCCAATCCAAGTAACGGCATCCAATCCAATCCAATCCAATCCAATCTAATCCAATCCAATCCAATCCAATCCAATCCAATCCAAGTACCGGCAGCCAACCCAATCCAATCCAATCCAAGTAACGCATCCTCTCCAATCCAATCCAATGCAATCCAATCCAATCCAATCCAATCCACGTAACGGCACCCAATCCAATCCAAACCAAGTAACGGCTTCCAATCCAATCCAATCCAATCCATTCCAATGCAATCGAATCCAATCCAAGTAACGGCATCCAATCCAATCCAATCTAATCCAATCCAATCCAATGCAAGTAACCGAATCCAATCCAATCCAATCCAATCCAAGTAACGGCATCCAATCCAATCCTATCGAATCCAATCCAATCCAAGTAACGGCATCCAATCCAAGCCAATCCAGTCCAATCCAAGCAACGGCATCCAATCCAATCCAATCCAATCCAAGTAACGCATCCTCTCCAATCCAATTCAATGCAATCCAATCCAATCCAATCCAAGTAACGGCACCCAATCCAATCCAATCCAATCCAATTCAAGCAACGGCTTCCAATCCAATCCAATCCAATCCAATCCAATCCAATGCAATCCAATCCAATCCAAGTAACGGCATCCAATCCAATCCAATCCAATCCAGCCAATCCAATCGAAGTAACGGCATCCAATCCAATCCAATCAAACTAACCGCCTCCAATCGACGCCAATACAATCCAATCCAATCCAAGTAACGGCATCCAATCCAATCCAATCGAATCTTATCCAATCCAATCCAAGTAACGGCATCCAATCGAATCCAATCCAATCCAATCCAAGTACCGGCATCCAACCCAATCCAATCCAAGTAACGCATCCTCTCCAATCCAATCCAATGCAATCCAATCCAATCCAATCCAATCCACGTAACGGCACCCAATCCAATCCAATCCAAGTAACGGCTTCCAATCCAATCCAATCCAATCCAATCCAATGCAATCCAATCCAATCCAATCCTATCCAAGTACCGGCATCCAATCTAATCGAATCCAATCCAATCCAAGGAACCGCATCCAATCCAATCCAATCCAATCCAAGTAACGGCATCCAATCCAATCCTATCGAATCCAATCCAATCCAAGTAACCGCATCCAATCCAATCCAATCCAATCCAATTAACGGCATCCAATCCAATCCAATCCAATCCAAGTAACCGCATCCAATCCAATCCAATCCAATCCAATCCAATACAAGTAACGGCATCCAATCCAATGCAATCCAATCCAATCCAGGTACCGGCATCCAATCCAATCGAATCCAATCCAAGTAACGGCATCCAATCCAATCTAATCCAATCCAATCCAATCCAATCCAATCCAGGTAACCGCATCCAATCCAATCCAATGCAATCCAAGTAACGGCATCCAATCCAATCCAATCCAATCCAATCCAATGCAATCCAAGTCACGGCATCCAATCCAATCCAATCCAATCCAAGTAACGGCATCTAATCCAATCCTATCGATTCCAATCCAATCCAAATAACCGCATCCAATCCAATCCAATTAACGGCATCCAATCCAATACAATCCAATCCTATCCTATTCAAGTAACGGCATCCAATCTCATCCAATCCAATCCAATCCAATCCAATCCAAGTAACCGCATCCAATCCAATCCAATCCAATCCAAGTAACGGCATCCAATCCAATGCAATCCAAACCAATCCAATCAAATCCAATCCAGGTACCGGCATCCAATCCAATCCAATCCAAGTAACGGCATCCAATCCAAGCTAATCCAATCCAATCCAATCCAATCCACGTAACGGCATCCAATCCAATCCAATCTAATCCAATCCAATCCAAGTAACGGCATCTAATACAATCCAATCCAATCCAATCCAAGTCACGGCATCCAATCCAATCCAATCCAAGTAACGCATCCTCTCCAATCCAATCCAATCCAATCCTATCCAATCCAATCCAATCCAATCCTAGCCAATCCAATAGAAGTAACGGCATCCAATCCAATCCATTCCAATGCAAATAACCGCCCCAATCGAATCAAATCCAATGCAATCCAATCCAATCCAATCCAATCCACGTAACGGCACCCAATCCAATCCAAACCAAGTAACGGCTTCCAATCCAATCCAATCCAATCCAATCCAATGCAATCCAATCCAATCCAAGTAACGGCATCCAATCCAATCCAATCTAATCCAATCCAATCCAATCCAAGTAACCGCATCCAATCCAATCCAATCCAAGTAACGGCATCCAATCCAATCCTATCGAATCCAATCCAATCCAAGTAACGGCATCCAATCCAAGCCAATCCAGTCCAATCCAAGCAACGGCATCCAATCCAATCCAATCCAATCCAAGTAACGCATCCTCTCCAATCCAATCCAATGCAATCCAATCCAATCCAATCCAATCCAATCCAAGTAACGGCACCCAATCCAATCCAATCCAATCCAATCCAATTCAAGTAACGGCTTCCAATCCAATCCAATCCAATCCAATCAAATGCAATCCAATCCAATCCAAGTAACGGCATCCAATCCAATCCAATCCAATCCAGCCAATCCAATCGAAGTAACGGCATCCAATCCAATCCAATCCAATCCAATCCAACTAACCGCCTCCAATCGACTCCAATCCAATCCAATCCAATCCAAGTAACGGCATCCAATCCAATCCAATCGAATCTTATCCAATCCAGTCCAAGTAACGGCATCCAATCGAATCCAATCCAATCCAATCCAAGTGCCGACATCCAACCCAATCCAATCCAAGTAACGCATCTTCTCCAATCCAATCCAATGCAATCCAATCCAATCCAATCCACGTAACGGCACCCAAATCAATCCAATCCAAGTAACGGCTTCCAATCCAATCCAATCCAATCCAATCCAATGCAATCCAATCCTATCCTATCCAAGTAACGGCATCCAATCTAATCGAATCCAATCCAATCCAAGAAACCGCATCCAATCCAATCCAATCCAATCCAAGTAACGGCATCCAATCCAATCCTATCGAATCCAATCCAATCCAAGTAACCGCATCCAATCCAATCCGATCCAATCCAATTAACGGCATCCAATCCAATCCAATCCAATCCAATCCAAGTAACCGCATCCAATCCAATCCAATCCAATCCAATCCAATACAAGTAACGGCATCCAATCCAATGCAATCCAATCCAATCCAGGTACCGGCATCCAATCCAATCGAATCCAATCCAAGTAACGGTATCCAATCCAATCTAACCCAATCCAATCCAATCCAATCCAATCCAGGTAACCGCATCCAATCCAATCCAATGCAATCCAAGTAACGGCATCCAATCCAATCCAATCCAATGCAATCCAAGTAACGGCATCCAATCCAAGCCAATCCAGTCCAATCCAAGTCACGGCATCCAATCCAATCCAATCCAATCCAAGTAACGGCATCTAATCCAATCCTATCGATTCCAATCCAATCCAAATAACCGCATCCAATCCAATCCAATTAACGGCATCCAATCCAATACAATCCAATCCTATCCTATCCAAGTAACGGCATCCAATCTCATCCAATCCAATCCAATCCAATCCAATCCAAGTAACCGCATCCAATACAATCCAATCCAATCCAAGTAACGGCATCCAATCCAATGCAATCCAGACCAATCCAATCCAATCCAATCCAGGTACCGGCATCCAATCCAATCCAATCCAAGTAACGGCATCCAATCCAAGCTAATCCAATCCAATCCAATCCAATCCAAGTAACGGCATCCAATCCAATCCAATCTAATCCAATCCAATCCAAGTAACGGCATCTAATACAATCCAATCCAATCCAATCCAAGTCACGGCATCCAATCCAATCCAATCCAATCCAAGTAACGCATCCTCGCCAATCCAATCCAATCCAATCCTATCCAATCCAATCCAATCCAATCCTAGCCAATCCAATAGAAGTAACGGCATCCAATCCAATCCATTCCAATGCAAATTACCGCCCCAATCGAATCAAATCCAATGCAATCCAATCCAATCCAATCCAATCCACGTAACGGCACCCAATCCAATCCAAACCAAGTAACGGCTTCCAATCCAATCCAATCCAATCCAATCCAATGCAATCCAATCCAATCCAAGTAACGGCATCCAATCCAATCCAATCTAATCCAATCCAATCCAATCCAAGTAACCGCATCCAATCCAATCCAATCCAATCCAATCCAAGTAACGGCATCCAATCCAATCCTATCGAATCCAATCCAATCCAAGTAACGGCATCCAATCCAAGCCAATCCAGTCCAATCCAAGCAACGGCATCCAATCCAATCCAATCCAATCCAAGTAACGCATCCTCTCCAATCCAATCCAATGCAATCCAATCCAATCCAATCCAATCCAATCCAAGTAACGGCACCCAATCCAATCCAATCCAATCCAATCCAATTCAAGTAACGGCTTCCAATCCAATCCAATCAAATGCAATCCAATCCAATCCAAGTAACGGCATCCAATCCAATCCAATCCAATCCAGCCAATCCAATCGAAGTAACGGCATCCAATCCAATCCAATCCAATCCAATCCAACTAACCGCCTCCAATCGACTCCAATCCAATCCAATCCAATCCAAGTAACGGCATCCAATCCAATCCAATCGAATCTTATCCAATCCAGTCCAAGTAACGGCATCCAATCGAATCCAATCCAATCCAATCCAAGTGCCGGCATCCAACCCAATCCAATCCAAGTAACGCATCTTCTCCAATCCAATCCAATGCAATCCAATCCAATCCAATCCACGTAACGGCACCCAAATCAATCCAATCCAAGTAACGGCTTCCAATCCAATCCAATCCAATCCAATCCAATGCAATCCAATCCTATCCTATCCAAGTAACGGCATCCAATCTAATCGAATCCAATCCAATCCAAGAAACCGCATCCAATCCAATCCAATCCAATCCAAGTAACGGCATCCAATCCAATCCTATCGAATCCAATCCAATCCAAGTAACCGCATCCAATCCAATCAGATCCAATCCAATTAACGGCATCCAATCCAATCCAATCCAATCCAATCCAAGTAACCGCATCCAATCCAATCCAATCCAATCCAATCCAATACAAGTAACGGCATCCAATCCAATGCAATCCAATCCAATCCAGGTACCGGCATCCAATCCAATCGAATCCAATCCAAGTAACGGTATCCAATCCAATCTAATCCAATCCAATCCAATCCAATCCAATCCAGGTAACCGCATCCAATCCAATCCAATGCAATCCAAGTAACGGCATCCAATCCAATCCAATCCAATGCAATCCAAGTAACGGCATCCAATCCAAGCCAATCCAGTCCAATCCAAGTCACGGCATCCAATCCAATCCAATCCAATCCAAGTAACGGCATCTAATCCAATCCTATCGATTCCAATCCAATCCAAATAACCGCATCCAATCCAATCCAATTAACGGCATCCAATCCAATACAATCCAATCCTATCCTATCCAAGTAACGGCATCCAATCTCATCCAATCCAATCCAATCCAATCCAATCCAAGTAACCGCATCCAATACAATCCAATCCAATCCAAGTAACGGCATCCAATCCAATGCAATCCAGACCAATCCAATCCAATCCAATCCAGGTACCGGCATCCAATCCAATCCAATCTAATCCAATCCAATCCAAGTAACGGCATCTAATACAATCCAATCCAATCCAATCCAAGTCACGGCATCCAATCCAATCCAATCCAATCCAAGTAACGCATCCTCTCCAATCCAATCCAATCCAATCCTATCCAATCCAATCCAATCCAATCCTAGCCAATCCAATAGAAGTAACGGCATCCAATCCAATCCATTCCAATGCAAATAACCGCCCCAATCGAATCCAATCCAATCAAATCCAATCCAATTCAATCCAATCCAAGTAACGGCATCCAATCCAATCCAATCGAATCCAATCCAATCCAAGTAACGGCATCCAATCCAATCCAATCCAATCCAAGTAACGGCATCCAATTCAATCCAATCCAATCCAATTCAAGTAACGGCATCCAATCCAATACAATCCAAGTAACGGCATCCAATCGAATCCAATCGAATCCAATGCAAGTAACGGCATCCAATCAAATCCAATCCAATCCAATTCAAGTAACGGCATCCAATCCAATCCAATCAAATCCAATCCAAGCCAATCCAATCCAATCCAAGTAAGGGCATCCAATCAAATCCAATCCAATCCAATCCAAGTACCGGCATCCAACCCAATCCAATCCTATCCAAGTAACGGCATCCAATCCAATGCAATCCGATCCAATCCAATCCAAACAAATCCAATCCAAGTAACGGCATCCAATCCAATCTAATCCAATCGAATCCAATCCAATCCAAGTAACGGCATCTAATCCAATCCTATCGAATCCAATCCAATCCAAATAACCGCATCCAATCCAATCCAATCCAATCCAATTAACGGCATCCAATCCAATCGAATCCAATCCTATCCTATCCAAGTAACGGCATCCAATCTAATCCAATCCAATCCAATCCAATCCAGGTAACCGCATCCAATCCAATCCAATCCAATCCAAGTAACGGCATCCAATCCAAAGCAATCCAAGCCAATCCAATCCAATCCAGGTACCGGCATCCAATCCAATCCAATCCAAGTCACGGCATCCAATCCAAGCTAATCCAATCCAATCCAATCCAATCCAATCCAATCCACGTAACCGCATCCAATCGAATCCAATCCAATCCAATCCAAGTAACGGCATCCAATCCAATTCAATCCAATCCAATCCAATCCAATCCAAGTTACGGCATCTAATCCAATCCAATCCAATCCAATCCAAACCAAGTAACGGCATCCAATCCAATCCAATCCAATCCAAGTAACGCATCCTCTGCAATCCAATCCAATCCAATACATTCCAATCCTAGCCAATCCAATCGAAGTAACGGCATCCAATCCAATCCAATCCAACTAACCGCCCCAAATCGAATCCAATCCAATCAAATCCAATCCAATTCAATCCAATCCAAGTAACGGCGTCCAATCCAATCCAATCGAATCCAATCCAATCCAAGTAACGGCATCCAATCCAATCCAATCCAATCCAAGTAACGGCATCCAATCCAATCCAATCCAATCCAATTCAAGTAACGGCATCCAATCCAATCCAATCCAAGTAACGGCATCCAATCGAATCCAATCGAATCCAATGCAAGTAACGGCATCCAATCAAATCCAATCCAATCCAATTCAAGTAACGGCATCCAATCCAATCCAATCCAATCCAAGTAACGGCATATATTCGAATCCAATCCAATCCAATCCAAGTACCGGCAAACAATCCAATGTAATCCTATTCAATCCAATCCAAACCAATCCAATTCAAGTAACGGCATCCAATCCAATCTAATCCAATCGAATCCAATCCAATCCAAGTAACGGCATCCAATCCAATCCAATCGAATCCAATCCAAGTAACGGCATCCTATCAAATGCAATTCAATCCAATCCAATCCAAACCAATCCAAGCCAAGTAACGGCATCCAATAAAATCTAATCTAATCGAATCCAATCCAATCCAAGTAACGGCATCCAATCCAATCCTATCGAATACAATCCAATCCAAGTAACCGCATCCAATCCAATGCAATCCAAACCAATCCAATCCAATCCAATCCAGGTACCGGCATCCAATCCAATCCAATCCAAGTAACGGCATCCAATCCAAGCTAATCCAATCCAATCCAATCCAATCCAAGTAACCGCATCCAATCGAATCCAATCCAATCCAATCCAATCCAAGTAACGGCATCCAATCCAATTCAATCCAATCCAATCCAATCCAAGTTACGGCATCTAATCCAATCCAATCCAATCCAAACAAAGTAGCGGCATCCAATCCAATCCAATCCAATCCAAGTAACGCATCCTCTCCAATCCAATCCAATCCAATCCATTCCAATCCTAGCCAATCCAATCGAAGTAACTGCATCCAATCCAATACAATCCAATCCAACTAACCGCCCCCAATCGAATCCAATCCAATCAAATCCAATCCAATTCAATCCAATCCAAGTAACGGCGTCCAATCCAATCCAATCGAATCCAATCCAATCCAAGTAACGGCATCCAATCCAATCCAATCCAATCCAAGTAACGGCATCCAATCCAATCCAATCCAATTCAAGTAACGGCATCCAATCCAATCCAAGTAACGGCATCCAATCGAATCCAATCGAATCCAATGCAAGTAACGGCATCCAATCAAATCCAATCCAATCCAATTCAAGTAACGGCATCCAATCCAATCCAATCCAATCCAAGTAACGGCATATATTCGAATCCAATCCAATCCAATCCAAGTACCGGCAAACAATCCAATGTAATCCTATCCAATCCAATCCAAACCAATCCAATTCAAGTAACGGCATCCAATCCAATCTAATTCAATCGAATCCAATCCAATCCAAGTAACGGCATCCAATCCAATCCAATCGAATCCAATCCAATACAAGTAACCGCATCCAATCCAATCCAATCCAATCCAATTAACGGCATCCAATCCAATCCAATCCAATGCAATCCAATCCAATCCTATCCAAGTAACGGCATCCAATCTAATCGAATCCAATCCAATCCAAGGAACCGCATCCAATCCAATCCAATCCAATCCAATCCAAGTAACGGCATCCAATCCAATCCAATCCAATCCAATTCAAGTAACGGCATCCAATCCAATCCAATCCAAGTAACGGCATCCAATCGAATCCAATCGAATCCAATGCAAGTAACGGCATCCAATCAAATCCAATCCAATCCAATTCAAGTAACGGCATCCAATCCAATCCAATCCAATCCAAGTAACGGCATATATTCGAATCCAATCCAATCCAATCCAAGTACCGGCAAACAATCCAATGTAATCCTATCCAATCCAATCCAAACCAATCCAATTCAAGTAACGGCATCCAATCCAATCCAATCGAATCCAATCCAAGTAACGGCATCCTATCAAATGCAATTCAATCCAATCCAATCCAAACCAATCCAAGCCAAGTAACGGCATCCAATCAAATCTAATCTAATCGAATCCAATCCAATCCAAGTAACGGCATCCAATCCAATCCTATCGAATACAATCCAATCCAAGTAACCGCATCCAATCCAATGCAATCCAAACCAATCCAATCCAATCCAATCCAGGTACCGGCATCCAATCCAATCCAATCCAAGTAACGGCATCCAATCCAAGCTAATCCAATCCAATCCAATCCAATCCAATCCAATCCAATCCAATCCAATCCAAGTAACCGCATCCAATCGAATCTAATCCAATCCAATCCAAGTTACGGCATCCAATCCAATTCAATCCAATCCAATCCAATCCAAGTTACGGCATCTAATCCAATCCAATCCAATCCAAACCAAGTAACGGCATCCAATCCAATCCAATCCAAGTAACGCATCCTCTCCAATCCAATCCAATCCAATCCATTCCAATCCTAGCCAATCCAATCGAAGTAACTTCATCCAATCCAATACAATCCAATCCAACTAACCGCCCCCAATCGAATCCAATCCAATCAAATCCAATCCAATTCAATCCAATCCAAGTAACGGCGTCCAATCCAATCCAATCGAATCCAATCCAATCCAAGTAACGGCATCCAATCCAATCCAAGTAACGGCATCCAATCCAATCCAATCCAATCCAATTCAAGTAACGGCATCCAATCCAATCCAAGTAACGGCATCCAATCGAATCCAATCGAATCCAATGCAAGTAACGGCATCCAATCAAATCCAATCCGAGTGAGAAAGCTCAGGTGGTTAGGGGCTGTAAAAGACTGGGCCTTGTGATTGGGGACTCCACAATTAAGGGGACAGATAGGATGGTCGGAACTAAAGGTAGGGACTCAGGGTTGGTGTGTTGCCTACCAGGGGCTGGGGTCCGGGATGTGTCTGACAGGGTATTCAGGACTCTTAGGGGGGAGGGAGATAAACCACAAGTTATTGTACATGTGGGGACACACGACATAGGGAGGATAGGGGAAGGGGATATTAGGCAGGGATTTATGGAGTTGGGGTGGAAACTAAAGGCCAAGACTGACAGAGTGGTTATCTCTGGACTCTTGCCTGTACCACGGGATAGTTTAGAGAGGAATAGGGAGAGGGAAGGTTTGAATTCATGACTGAGGGGATGGTGCAGGAGGGAGGGGTTCAGGTACTTAAGCAATTGGGGCTCGTACTGGGGAAGGTGTGACCTCTATGAGAAGGATGGTCTACACCTTAATCAGAAGGGGACCAATATCCTGGGGGGTAAATTTGCTAAGGCCATGCAGGGAGGTTTAAACTGATTCGGGGGGGGGGAGGGATCCTGAGTAGTGGGGCTGAAAGTGAGGGATGCATGGATGGGGACTGCAATGCACGGCATTGCAGAGGTGGGGTGGAGCAGGGTTTGAAATGTGTATACTTCAATGCCAGGAGTATTCGCAATAAAGTGGGTGAACTTGCAGCGTGGATCAGTACCTGGGACTTCGATGTTGTGGCTATTTCAGAGACATGGATAGAGCAGGGGCAGGAATGGATGCTGCAGGTCCCGGGGTTCAAATGTTTTAGTCGAAGTAGGGAAGGAGGTAGAAGAGGGGGAGGGGTAGCATTATTGGTCAGAGATTGTATCACAGTGTCAGAGAGGAGGTTTGATGAGGACTTATCTGTTGAGGTAGTATGGGCGGAGATTAGAAATAGGAGAGGAGAGGTCACCCTGTTGGGAGTCTTTTATAGACCTCCTAAAAGTTCTAGAGAGGTTGAGGAAAGGATTGCGGAGTCAATCCTGCTTAGGAGTGAAAGTAATAGGGCAATTGTTATGGGGGATTTTAACTTGACTAATATTGACTGGAATTGTTATAGCTCTAGCTTGTTAGAGGGGTCAGTTTTTGTTCAAAGCGTGCAGGAAGGTTTTTTGACTCAGTATGTAGACAGGCCAACTAGAGGTGAGGCTATATTGGATCTGGTGCTGGGAAATGAGCCAGACCAGGTGCTAGACTTGGAAGTTGGTGTGCATTTTGGTGATAGTGACCACAATTCGGTTACGTTCACCTTAGTGATGGAAAGGGATAGGCATGAACCTCGGGCCAGTGGTTTTAGCTGGGGGAAGGGTAATTATGAGGCTATTAGGAGAGAATTAGGAAACATAGGTTGGACTAGGAGATTACAGGGACTGGGAACGTCCGACATGTGGAGTTTTTTCAAGGAGCAGCTACTGCGAGTCTGTGATAGGTATGTCCCTGTCAGGCAAGGAGGAATTGGTAGGGCTAGGGAACCGTGGTGCACCAAAAAAGTTTCTTTGTTGGTTAAAAAGAAAAAGGAGGCTTATGTTCGGATGAGACGTGAGCACTCGGGTAGTGCACTAGAAAGCTTTAGATTGGCTAAGAGGGAGTTGAAGAGCGAGCTTAGAAGGGCTAAAAGGGGACATGAGAAGACTTTGGCGGATAGGGTTAAAGAGAATCCTAAGGCGTTCTATAGGTATGTCAAGAACAGAAGGTTGGTTAGGGCAAGTTTAGGGCCAGTTATAGATGGCAGAGGGAAGTTATGTGTGGAACCGGAGGAGATTGGTGAAGCATTGAACCAATATTTCTCTTCGGTGTTCACGCAAGGGGACATGAATATAGCTGAGGAGGACACTGGGTTGCAAGGGAGTAGAATAGACAGTATTACAGTTGATAAGGAGGATGTGCAGGATATTCTGGAGGGTCTGAAAATAGATAAATCCCCTGGTCCGGATGGGATTTATCCAAGGATTCTCTGGGAGGCAAGAGAAGTGATTGCAGAGCCTCTGGCTCTGATCTTCAGGTCGTCGTTGGCCTCTGGTATAGTACCAGAAGATTGGACGTTAGCGAATGTTGTCCCATTGTTTAAGAAGGGGAACAGAGACTTCCCCGGGAATTATAGACCGGTGAGTCTCACTTCTGTTGTCGGCAAGATGTTGGAAAAAATTATAAGGGATAGGATTTATAGTTATTTGGAGAGTAATGAATTGATAGGTGATAGTCAGCATGGTTTTGTGGCAGGTAGGTCGTGCCTTACTAACCTTATTGAGTTTTTTGAGAAAGTGACCAAGGAGGTGGATGGGGGCAAGGCAGTGGACGTGGTATATATGGATTTTAGTAAGGCGTTTGATAAGGTTCACCATGGTAGGCTTCTGCAGAAAATGCAGATGTATGGGATTGGGGGTGATCTAGGAAATTGGATCAGGAATTGGCTAGCGGATAGGAAACAGAGGGTGGTGGTTGATAGTAAATATTCATCATGGAGTGCGGTTACAAGTGGTGTACCTCAGGGATCTGTTTTGGGGCCACTGCTGTTTGTAATATTTATTAATGATCTGGATGAGGGTATAGTTGGGTGGATTAGCAAATTTGCTGATGACACCAAAGTCGGTGGTGTGGTAGACAGTGAGGAAGGGTGTCGTAGTTTGCAGGAAGACTTAGACAGGTTGCAAAGTTGGGCCGAGAGGTGGCGGATGGAGTTTAATGCGGAGAAGTGTGAGGTAATTCACTTTGGTAGGAATAACAGATGTGTTGAGTATAGGGCTAACGGGAGGACTTTGAATAGTGTGGAGGAGCAGAGGGATCTAGGTGTATGTGTGCATAGATCCCTGAAAGTTGGGAATCAAGTAGATAAGGTTGTTAAGAAGGCATATGGTGTCTTGGCGTTTATTGGTAGGGGGATTGAATTTAGGAGTCGTAGCGTTATGTTGCAACTGTACACAACTCTGGTGCGGCCGCACTTGGAGTACTGTGTGCAGTTCTGGTCCCCACATTACAGGAAGGATGTGGAGGCTTTGGAGAGGGTGCAGAGGACGTTTACCAGGATGTTGCCTGGTATGGAGGGGAGATCCTATGAGGAGAGGCTGAGGGATTTGGGATTGTTTTCGCTGGAAAGGCGGCGGCTAAGAGGGGATCTTATTGAAACATATAAGATGATTAGACGTTTAGATAGGGTGGATAGTGATAGCCTTTTTCCTCTGATGGAGAAATCCAGCACGAGGGGGCATGGCTTTAAATTGAGGGGGGGTAGTTATAGAACCGATGTCAGGGGTAGGTTCTTTACCCAGAGGGTGGTGAGGGATTGGAATGCCCTGCCAGCATCAGTAGTAAATGCGCCTAGTTTGGGGGCGTTTAAGAGATCCGTAGATAGGTTCATGGACGAAAAGAAATTGGTTTAGGTTGGAGGGTCACAGTTTTTTTTTTTAACTGGTCGGTGCAACATCGTGGGCCGAAGGGCCTGTTCTGCGCTGTAATGTTCTATGTTCTAATCCAATCCAATTCAAGTAACGGCATCCAATCCAATCCAATCCAAGTAACGGCATATATTCGAATCCAATCCAATCCAATCCAAGTACCGGCAAACAATCCAATGTAATCCTATCCAAACCAATCCAAACCAATCCAATTCAAGTAACGGCATCCAATCCAATCTAACTCAATCGAATCCAATCCAATCCAAGTAACGGCATCCAGTCCAATCCAATCGAATCCAATCCAATACAAGTAACCGCATCCAATCCAATCCAATCCAATCCAATTAACGGCATCCAATCCAATCCAATGCAATCCAATCCAATCCTATCCAAGTAACGGCATCCAATCTAATCGAATCCAATCCAATCCAAGGAACCGCATCCAATCCAATCCAATCCAATCCAATCCAATCCAAGTAACGGCATCCAATCCAATCCTATCGAATCCAATCCAATCCAAGTAACCGCATCCAATCCAATCCAATCCAATCCAATTAACGGCATCCAGTCCAATCCAATCCAATCCAAGTAACCGCATCCAATCCAATCCAATCCAATCCAATCCAATCCAATCCAATCCAAGTAACGGCATCCAATTCAATGCAATCCAATCCAATCCAATCCAATCCAGGTACCGGCATCCAATCCAATCGAATCCAATCCATGTAACGGCATCCAATCCAATCTAATCCAATCCAATCCAATCCAATCCAATCCAATCCAATCCATGTAACCGCATCCAATCCAATCCAATCCAATCCAATCCAAGTAACGGCATCCAATCCAATCCAATCCAATCCAATCCAATGCAATCCAAGTAACGGCATCAAATCCAAGCCAATCCAGTCCAATCCAAGTCACGGCATCCAATCCAATCCAATCCAATCCAAGTAACGGCATCCAATCCAATCCAATCGAATCTAATCCAATCCAATCCAAGGAACGGCATCCAATCGAATCCAATCCAATCCAAGTACGGGCATCCAACCCAATGCAATCCAATCCAATCCAGTCCAAGTAACGGCATCCAATCAAATGCAATTCAATCCAATCCAATCCAAACCAATCCAAGCCAAGTAACGGCATCCAATCAAATCTAATCCAACCGAATCCAATCCAATCCAAGTAACGGCATCCAATCCAATCCTATCGAATACAATGCAATCCAAGTAACCGCATCCAATCCAATCCAATCCAATTAACGGCATCCAATCCAATCCAATCCAATCCAATCCTATCCTATCCAAGTAACGGCATCCAATCTAATCCAAACCAATCCAATCCAAGTAACGGCATCCAATCCAATCCTATCGAATCCAATCCAATCCAAGTACGGGCATCCAACCCAATGCAATCCAATCCAATCCAGTCCAAGGAACGGCATCCAATCAAATGCAATTCAATCCAATCCAATCCAAACCAATCCAAGCCAAGTAACGGCATCCAATCAAATCTAATCCAATCGAATCCAATCCAATCCAAGTAACGGCATCCAATCCAATCCTATCGAATACAATGCAATCCAAGTAACCGCATCCAATCCAATCCAATCCAATTAACGGCATCCAATCCAATCCAATCCAATCCAATCCTATCCTATCCAATTACGGCATCCAATCTAATCCAATCCAATCCAATCCAAGTAACCGCATCCAATCCAATCCAATCCAAGTAACGGCATCCAATGCAATCATATCGAATCCAATCCTATCCAAGTAACGGCATCCAATCTAATCCAATCCAATCCAATCCAGTCCAATCGAATCCAATCCAATCCAATCCAAGTACCTGCATCCAATCCAATCCAATCCAATCCACTCCAAGTAACGGCATCCAATCCAATCCAATTCAATCCAATTAACGGCATCCAATCCAATCCATTCCAATCCAATCCTATCCTATCCAAGTAACGGCACCAATCCAATCCAATCCAATCCAGGTACCGGCATCCAATCCAATCCAATCCAATCCAAGTAACGGCATCCAATACAATCTAATCCAATCCAATCCAATCCAATCCAAGTAACCGCATCCAATCCAATCCAATACAATCCAATCCAATCCAAGTAACGGCATCCAATCCAATCCAATCCAAGTAACGGCATCCAATCCAATCCAATCCAAGCAACGGCATCCAATCCAATCCAATCCAATCCAAGTAACGCATCCTCTCCAATCCAATCCAATGCAATCCAATCCAATCCAATCCAATCCAAGTAACGGTACCCAATCCAATCCAATCCAATCCAATCCAATTCAAGTAACGTCTTCCAATCCAATCCATTCCAATCCAATCCAATCCAATGCAATCCAATCCAATCCAAGTAACGGCATCCAATCTAATCCAATCCAATCCAGCCAATCCAATCGAAGTAACGGCATCCAATCCAATCCAATCCAATCCAACTAACCGCCTCCAATCGACTCCAATCCAATCCAATCCAATCCAAGCAACGGCATCCAATCCAATCCAATCGAATCTTATCCAATCCAATCCAAGTAACGGCATCCAATCGAATCCAATCCAATCCAATCCAAGTACCGGCATCCAACCCAATCCAATCCAACCCAAGTAACGCATCCTCTCCAATCCAATCCAATGCAATCCAATCCAATGCAATCCACGTGACGGCACCCAATCCAATCCAAACCAAGTAACGGCTTCCAATCCAATCCAATCCAATCCAATCCAATCCAATGCAATCCAATCCAATCCAAGTAACGGCATCCAATCCAATCCAATCTAATCCAATCCAATCCAATCCAAGTAACCGTATCCAATCCAATCCAATCCAATCCAAGTAACGGCATCAAATCCAATCCTATCGAATCCAATCCAATCCAAGTAACGGCATCCAATCCAAGCCAATCCAGTCCAATCCAAGCAACGGCATCCAATCCAATCCAATCCAATCCAAGTAACGCATCCTCTCCAATCCAATCCAATGCAATCCAATCCAATCCAATCCATTCCAAGTAACGGCACCCAATCCATTCCAATCCAATCCAATCCAATTCAAGTAACGGATTCCAATCCAATCCAATCCAATCCAATGCAATCCAATCCAATCCAAGTAACGGCATCCAATCCAATCCAATCCAATACAGCCAATCCAATCGAAGTAACGGCATCCAATCCAATCCAATCCAATCCAATCCAACTAACCGCCTCCAATCGACTCCAATCCAATCCAATCCAATCCAAGTAACGGCATCCAATCCAATCCAATCGTATCTTATCCAATCCAATCCAAGTACCGGCATCCAACCCAATCCAATCCAAGTAACGCATCCTCTCCAATCCAATCCAATGCAATCCAATCCAATCCAATCCAATCCACGTAACGGCACCCAATCCAATCCAATCCAATTAACGGCTTCCAATCCAATCCAATCCAATGCAATCCAATCCAATCCTATCCAATCCTATCCAAGTAACGGCATCCAATCTAATCGAATCCAATCCAATCCAAGGAACCGCATCCAATCCAATCCAATCCAATCCAAGTAACGGCATCCAATCCAATCCTATCGAATCCAATCCAATCCAAGTAACCGCATCCAATCCAATCCAATCCAATTAACGGCATCCAATCCAATCCAATCCAATCCAAGTAACCGCATCCAATCCAATCCAATCAAATCCAATCCAATACAAGTAACGGCATCCAATCCAATGCAATCCAATCCAATACAGGTACCGGCATCCAATCCAATCGAATCCAATCCAAGTAACGGCATCCAATCCAATCTAATCCAATCCAATCCAATCCAATCCAAGTAACCGCATCCAATCCAATCCAATGCAATCCAAGTAACGGCATCCAATCCAATCCAATCCAATCCAATCCAATGCAATCCAAGTAACGGCATCCAATCCAAGCCAATCCAGTCCAATCCAAGTCACGGCATCCAATCCAATCCAATCCAATCCAATCCAAGTAACGGCATCCAATCCAATCCAATCGAATCAATTCCAATCCAATCCAAGGAACGGCATCCAATCGAATCCAATCCAATCCAAGTACGGGCATCCAACCCAATGCAATCCAATCCAATCCAATCCAAGTAACGGCATCCTATCAAATGCAATTCAATCCAATCCAATCCAAACCAATCCAAGCCAAGTAACGGCATCCAATCAAATCTAATCTAATCCAATCCAATCCAATCCAAGTAACGGCATCCAATCCAATCCTATCGAATACAATCCAATCCAAGTAACCGCATCCAATCCAATCCAATCCAATTAACGGCATCCAATCCAATCCAATCCAATCCAATCCAATCCAATCCTATCCTATCCAAGTAACGGCATCCAAACTAATCCAATCCAATCCAATCCACGTAACCGCATCCAATCCAATCCAATCCAATACAAGTAACGGCATCCAATCCAATCCTATCGAATCCAATCCTATCCAAGTAACGGCATCCAATCTAATCCAATCCAATCCAATCCAGTCCAATCCAATCCAATCCAATCCAATTCAAGTACCGGCATCCAATCCAATCCAATCCAATCCACTCCAAGTAACGGCATCCAATCCAATCCAATTCAATCCAAGAAAACGCATCCAATCCAATCCAATCCAATACAATTAACGGCATCCAATCCAATCCATTCCAATCCAATCCTATCCTATCCAAGTAACGGCATCCAATCTAATCCAAGCCAATCCAATCCAAGTAACCGCATCCAATCCAATCCAATCCAATCCAAGTAACGGCATTCAATCCAATGCAATGCAATCCAATCCAATCCAATCCAGGTACCGGCATCCAATCCAATCCAATCCAATCCAATCCAAGTAACGGCATCCAATCCAATCTAATCCAATCCAATCCAATCCAATCCAAGTAACCGCATCCAATCCAATCCAATCCAACCCAATCCAAGTAACGGCTTCCAATCCAATCCAATGCAATCCAATCCAATGCAAGTAACGGCATCCAATCCAATCCAAGCTAATCCAATCCAATCCAATCCAAGTAACCGCATCCAATCCAATCCAATCCAATCCAATCCAATCCAAGTAACGACATCCAATCCAATCCTATCGAATCCAATCCAATCCAAGTAACGGCATCCAATCCAAGCCAATCCAGTCCAATCCAAGTAACGGCATCCAATCCAATCCAATCCAATCCAAGTAACGGCATCCAATCCAATCCAATCGAATCTTATCCAATCCAATCCAAGGAACGGCATCCAATCGAATCCAATCCAATCCAAGTACGGGCATCCAACCCAATGCAATCCAATCCAATCGAATCCAAGTAACGGCATCCAATCAAATGCAATTCATTCCAATCCAATCCAAACCAATCCAAGCCAAGTAACGGCATCCAATCAAATCTAATCCAATCGAATCCAATCCAATCCAAGTAACGGCATCCAATCCAATCCTATCGAATACAATGCAATCCAAGTAACCGCATCCAATCCAATCCAATCCAATTAACGGCATCCAATCCAATCCAATCCAATCCAATACGATCCTATCCAAATAACGGCATCCAATCTAATCCAATCCAATCCAATCCAAGTAACCGCATCCAATCCAATCCAATCCAATCCAAGTAACGGCATCCAATCCAATCCTATCGAATCCAATCCTCTCCAAGTAACGGCATCCAATCTAATCCAATCCAATCCAATCCAGTCCAATCCAATCCAATCCAATCCAATTCAAGTACCGGCATCCCATCCAATCCAATCCAATCCACTCCAAGTAACGGCATCCAATCCAATCCAATTCAATCCAAGTAACCGCATCCAATCCAATCCAATCCAATTAACGGCATCCAATCCAATCCATTCCAATCCAATCCTATCCTATCCAAGTAACGGCATCCAATCTAATCCAATCCAATCCAATCCAAGTAACCGCATCCAATCCAATCCAATCCAAGTAACGGCATTCAATCCAATGCAATGCAATCCAATCCAATCCAATCCAATCCAATCCAGGTACCGGCATCCAATCCAATCCAATCCAATCCAATCCAAGTAACGGCATCCAATCCAATCTAATCCAATCCAATCCAATCCAATCCAAGTAACCGCATCCAATCCAATCCAATACAATCCAATCCAATCCAAGTAACGGCATCCAATCCAATCCAATCCAATCCAAGTAACGGCATCCAATCCAATCCAATCCAATCCAAGCAACGGCATCCAATCCAATCCAATCCAATCCAAGTAACGCATCCTCTCCAATCCAATCCAATGCAATCGAATCCAATCCAATCCAATCCAATCCAAGTAACGGCACCCAATCCAATCCAATCCAATCCAATCCAATTCAAGTAACGGCTTCCAATCCAATCCAATCCAATCCAATCCAATGCAATCCAATCCAATCCAATCCAAGTAACGGCATCCAATCCAATCCAATCCAATCCAGCCAATCCAATCGAATTAACGGCATCCAATCCAATCCAATCCAACTAACCGCCTCCAATCGACTCCAATCCAATCCAATCCAATCCAAGTAACGGCATCCAATCCAATCCAATCGAATCTTATCCAATCCAATCCAAGTAACGGCATCCAATCGAATCCAATCCAATCCAATCCAAGTACCGGCATCCAACCCAATCCAATCCAATCCAAGTAACGCATCCTCTCCAATCCAATCCAATGCAATCCAATCCAATCCAATCCACGTAACGGCACCCAATCCAATCCAATCCAAGTAACGGCTTCCAATCCAATCCAATCCAATCCAATCCAGTGCAATCCAATCCAATCCATGTAACGGCAACCAATCCAATCCAATCTAATCCAATCCAATCCAATCCAAGTAACCGCATCCAATCCAATCCAATCCAATCCAAGTAACGGCATCCAATCCAATCCTATCGAATCCAATCCAATCCAAGCAACGGCATCCAATCTAATCCAATGCAATCCAATCCAATCCAATTCAAGTACCGGCATCCAAAGAACAAAGAACAAAGAACAGTACAGCACAGAAAACAGGCCCTTCGGCCCTCCAAGCCTGTGCCGCTCCTTGGTCCAACTAGACCAATCGTTTGTATCCCTCCATTCCCAGGCTGCTCATGTGACTATCCAGGTAAGTCTTAAACGATGTCAGCTTGCCTGCTTCCACCACCCTACTTGGCAGCGCATTCCAGGCCCCCACCACCCTCTGTGTAAAAAACGTCCCTCTGATGTCTGAGTTATACTTCGCCCCTCTCAGCTTGAGCCCGTGACCCCTCGTGATCGTCACCTCCGACCTGGGAAAAAGCTTCCCACTGTTCACCCTATCTATACCCTTCATAATCTTGTATTCCTCTATTAGATCTCCCCTCATTCTCCGTCTTTCCAAGGAGAACAACCCCAGTCTACCCAATCTCTCCTCATAGCTAAGACCCTCCATACCAGGCAACATCCTGGTAAACCTTCTCTGCACTCTCTCCAATGCCTCCACGTCCTTCTGGTAGTGCGGCGACCAGAACTGGACGCAGTACTCCAAATGCGGCCTAACCAGCGTTCTATACAGCTGCATCATCAGACTCCAGCTTTTATACTCTATACCCCGTCCTATAAAGGCAAGCATACCATATGCCTTCTTCACCACCTTCTCCACCTGTGTTGCCACCTTCAAGGATTTGTGGACTTGCACACCTAGGTCCCTCTGTGTTTCTATACTCCTGATGACTCTGCCATTTATTGCATAACTCCTCCCTACATTATTTCTTCCAAAATGCATCACTTCGCATTTATCCGGATTAAATTCCATCTGCCACCTCTCCGCCCAATTTTCCTGCCTATTTATATCCTGCTGTATTGCCCGACAATATCCGCAATTCCAGCCATCTTTGTGTCATCCGCAAACTTGCTGATTACACCAGTTACACCTTCTTCCAAATCATTTATATATATCACAAATAGCAGAGGTCCCAGTACAGAGCCCTGCGGAACACCACTGGTCACAGACCTCCAGCCGGAAAAAGACCCTTCGACCACTACCCTCTGTCTCCTATGGCCAAGCCAGTTCTCCACCCATCGAGCCACTTCTCCTTGTATCCCATGAGCCTTAACCTTCTTAACCAACCTGCCATGTGGGACTTTGTCAAATGCCTTACTGAAATCCATATAGACGACATCCACGGCCCTTCCTTCATCAACCGTTTTTGTCACTTCCTCAAAAAACTCCACCAAATTTGTAAGGCACGACCTCCCTCTTACAAAACCATGCTGTCTGTCACTAATGAGATTGTTCCGTTCTAAATGCACATACATCCTGTCTCTAAGAATCCTCTCCAACAACTTCCCTACCACGGACGTCAAGCTCACCGGCCTATAATTTCCTGGGTTATCCCTGCTACCCTTCTTAAACAACGGGACCACATTCGCTATCCTCCAATCCTCAGGGACCTCACCCGTGTCCAAAGAAGCGACAAAGATTTCCGTCAGAGGCCTAGCAATTTCCTCTCTCGTCTCCCTGAGCAGTCGAGGATAGATGCCATCAGGCCCTGGGGCTTTGTCAGTTTTAATGTTCCCTAAAAAACCTAACACTTCCTCTCTCGTAATGGAGATTTTCTCTAACGGGTCAACACCTCCCTCCGAGACACTCCCGGTTAACACGCCCCTCTCCTTTGTGAATACCGATGCAAAGTATTCATTTAGGATCTCCCCTATTCCCTTGGGTTCTAAGCATAATTCCCCTCTTTGTCCCTGAGAGGTCCGATTTTCTCCCTGACAACTCTTTTGTTCCTAACGTATGAATAGAATGCCTTAGGATTCTCCTTAATCCTGCCTGCCAAGAACATCTCGTGCCCTCTTTTTGCCCTTCTAACTCCCCGTTTGAGATCTTTCCTACTCTCTCTGTATTCCTCCAGAGCTCCATTTGTTTTCAGTTGCCTGGACTTAACGTACGCCTCCCTTTTCATTTTAATCAGATCCTCAATTTCCCTGGTTATCCACGGCTCTCGAATCCTACCTTTCCTATCTTTCCTTTTTACAGGCACATGTCTATCCTGCAGCCTTATCAATAGTTCCTTAAAAGACTCCCACATGCCAGACGCGGACTTACCCTCGAACATCCTCTCCCAATCAACATCCACCAATTCCTGCCTAATCCGGCTATAGTCAGCCTTCCCCCAATTTAGCACCCTGCCCGTAGGACAGCACTCATCCTTGTCCATTACTATCCTAAAGTTAACAGAGTTGTGGTCACTATTTGCCACATGTTCCCCTACCGAAACTTTGACGACCTGACCGGGCTCATTTCCCAGAACTAGGTCCAGTATAGCCCCCTCTCTAGTCGGGCTATCTACATACTGTTCCAAAGAACCTTCCAGTACGCATTTTACAAATTCCTCCCCGTCCGGTCCCCCAGCTCTAAGCACTTTCCAGTCTGTGCCAGGGAAATTAAAGTCCCCCACTACAACAACCCTATTTTTTCTGCACCTATCCAGAATCTCCTGACATATCCTTTCCTCCACTTCCCGTGGGCTGTTGGGTGGTCTGTAGTACACCCCCAGCATAGTGACTGCACCCTTCCTGTTTCTGAGTTCCACCCACAGCGACTCAGTACATGACCCCTCTAAGTTGTCTACCCTCTGCACCGCGGTAATATGCTCCTTAACTAATATCGCTACTCCCCCACCTTTTTTAGCCCCTCCTCTGTCTCGCCTAAAATACTGATACCCCGGAATATTCTGCTGCCAGTCCTGTCCTTCTTTTAACCAAGTTTCCGTCACCGCAACCACATCCAAATTCCGCACAAGCATTAAGGCCCTAAGTTCGTCTGTTTTACCCGTTACACTCCTCGCATTGAAGCAGATGCACTCCAGACCTTCAGGCCCAGTCAGGTCCTCCTCCTCCAGAGTGCTCCTCTTCTTAGCTAGCCTTGCCCTGGCCCCCAGCTCGACCCCAGCCTCAGTATTTACTGACCTCCTGTTTTGTTCCCCACCCCGCTGCCACACTAGTTTAAATCCTGCCGAAACACTCGAGCAAAACTCCCAGCCAGGATATTTGCTCCCTTCCAGTTAAGGTGTAACCCATCCTTTCTGTACAGTTGCCATCCTGACTTGAAGATTTCCCAGTTATCTATGAATTTAAAACCCTCCCTCTTGCACCAGTCCTTTAGCCACGCGTTCAACTGTAGAATCTCCCTGTTCCGAGCCTCACTTGCACTAGGCACCGGGAGCAGTCCAGAGATTGCTACACTGGAGGTCTTACTTTTTAGCCTAGCACCCAACTCCCTGAATTTCTCTCGTATGACCCCCCTGTTCTTCCTACCTACATCATTTCCCCCAATGTGTACAATCACATCCGTTTGACTACCTTCCTTTTTAAATATGCTTCCTACCCTCTCGGAGACATCCAGTACCCCGGCACCAGGGAGGCAGACTACCATCCTGGATTCTCGTTCAGTCCCACAGAAGCGCCTGTCCGTGCCTCTAACTATTGCGTCCCCCACAACTATCGCTCTCCTAAACCCCTTCTTTCCCTTCCGGACCCCTGAGCCTGTCTCCGTGGAGGCGATCTGGTCCTCGTGGCTTACCCCTGGAGGGTCATCACCCTCCACAGAATCCAAAACAATATACCTATTGTGGAGGGGGACAACCACAGGGGATCCCTCCACAGACTGCTCACTCCCTTCCCTTCTCCCATCTGTTGCCCATCCCTTTCTCTTATGGGAGACTGCCACTGGGGTGCTTTCTGGCACATCACCCTTCTGACTATTACCCCTCCTAACCGTGACCCACGTGTCTTCCTTCTGAGACCCTGGTGTCACTACCTGACTATAACTTTTATCTATGACTCTCTCATTTTCCCTAACTAAACTGAGTTCATCGAGCCTCAGCTCCAGCTCCCTTACACGATCCTTCAGGAGATGCAGTTCCACACATCTGGCACAGATATGGACTTCCGGGAGGCAAGTTGTCTCCAGGAACTCCCACATCCCACACCGAATGCAGTATACTGGCCTCCCACTCATACCAGCCATGTCCTTTTTAGTTTTGGGGATAAAACAAAAAGGGGGTGTAACCAAAGAAAAACAAACAAACAACCTTCCTTGCCGAAGCCCTGTGAGCCAAAGGCCTTTTAGCTCTCACTCTGTCCCCTGCTCACTCCACTGCCCGCTAACGACGCTGCCCGCTCAAAGGTGCGGCCTACTTTTAAACCCTCCAAAATCTTCCCAGGCTGCTGCTGGGCCTATTTCCTGTTTAGAAAAAAACCTCCGATTTTTTTCACTAATTTAACTGAAAAATAATTCAATAAATTAGTGCACAAACAAGCTCCCTTACCCTCAGCCTGCTCCTGTGGAACAATGAGGCTGAAACCTCCAAGTTAAGCACTTTTAAACCCTCCAAAATCTTCCCAGGCTGCTGCTGGGCCTAGTTCCTGTTTAGAAAAAAAAACCTCCGATTTTTTTCCCTAATTTAACTGAAAAATAATTCAATAAATTAGTGCACATACAAGCTCCCTTACCCTCAGCCTGCTCTTGTGGAACAATGAGGCTGAAACCTCCAAGTTAAGCACTTTTAAACCCTCCAAAATCTTCCCAGGCTGCTGCTGGGCCTATTTCCTGTTTAGAAAAAAAACCTCCGATTTTTTTCACTAATTTAACTGAAAAATAATTCAATAAATTAGTGCACAAACAAGCTCCCTTACCCTCAGCCTGCTCCTGTGGAAGAATGAGGCTGAAACCTCCAAGTTAAGCACTTTTAAACCCTCCAAAATCTTCCCAGGCTGCTGCTGGGCCTATTTACTGTTTAGAAAAAAAACCTCCGATTTTTTTCACTAATTTAACTGAAAAATAATTCAATAAATTAGTGCACAAACAAGCTCCCTGACCCTCAGCCTGCTCCTGTGGAACAATCCAATCCAATCCAATCCACACCAAGTAACGGCATCCAATCCAATCCAAGTAACCGCATCCAATCCAATCCAATCCAATTCAAGTAACGGCATCCAATCTCATCCAATCCAATCCAATCCAATCCAAGTAACCGGATCCAATCCAATGCAATCCAATCCAATCCAAACCAATCCAATCCAAGCAACGGCACCCAATCCAAACTAATCCAATCGAATCCAATCCAATCCAAGTAACGGCATCCATCCAATCCTATCGAATCCAATCCAATCCTATCCTATCCAGGTAACGGCATCCAATCTAATCCAATCCAATCCAATCCAAGTAACCGCATCCAATTCAATACCATCCAATCCAATCCAATCCAAGTAACGGCATTCAATCCAATGTAATCCAATCCAATACAATCCAATCCAATTCAATCCAATCCAGGTACCGGCAACCAATCCAATCCAATCCAATCCAAGTAACGGCATCCAATCCAATCTAATCCAATCCAATCCAATCCAATCCAAGTAACCGCATCCAATCCAATCCAATTCAAGTAACGGCATCCAATCCAATCCAATCCAATCCAATGCAATCCAAATACCGGCATCCAATCCAAGCCAAGTAACGGCATCCAATCCAATCCAATCCAATCCAAGTAACGGCATCCAATCCAATCCAATCCAATCCAAGTAACGGCATCCATTCCAATCCAATACAATCCAATTCAAGTAACGGCATCCAATCCAATCCAATCCAAGTAACGGCATCCAATCGAATCCAATCGAATCCAATGCAAGTAACGGCATCCAATCAAATCCAATCCAATCCAATTCAAGTAACGGCATCCATTTCAATCCAATCCAAGTAACGGCATATATTCGAATCCAATCCAATCCAATCCAAGTACCGGCATCCAACCCAATCCAATCCAATCCAATCCAAGTAACGGCAACCAATCCAATGCAATCCTATCCAATCCAATCCAAACCAATCCAATCCAAGTAACGGCATCCAATCCAATCTCATCCAATCGAATCCAATCCAATCCAAATAACGGCATCCAATCCAATCCAATCGAATCCAATCCAATCCAAGTAACCGCATCCAATCCAATCCAATCCAATCCAATTAACGGCATCCAATCCAATCCAATCCAATCCAATCCAGTCCAATCCTATCCAAGTAACGGCATGCAATCTAATCGAATCCAATCCAATCCAAGTAACCGCATCCAATGCAATCCAATCCAATCCAATCCAAGTAACGGCATCCAATCCAATCCTATCGAGTCCAATCCAATCCAAGTAACCGCATCCAATCCAATCAAATCCAATCCAATTAACGGCATCCAATCCAATCCAATCCAATCCTATCCTATCTAAGTAACGGCATCGAATCGAATCCAATCCAATCCAATCCAATCCAAGTAACCGCATCTATTCCAATCCAATCCAATCCAATCCAAGTAACGGCATCCAATCCAATGCAATCCAATCCAATCCAATCCAATCCAATCCAGGTACCGGCATCCAATCCAATCCAATCCAATCCAAGTAACGGCATCCAATCCAATCTAATCCAATCCAATCCAATCCAATCCAAGTAACGGCATCCAATCCAATCCAATCCAATTCAAGTAACGGCATCCAATCCAATCCTATCCAATCCAATCCAATGCAATCCAAGTAACGGCATCCAATCTAATCCAATCCAATCCAATCCAATCCAAGTAACCGCATCCAATCCAATCCAAGTAACGGCATCCAATCCAATCCAATCGAATATAATCCAATCCAATCCAAGGAACGGCATCCAATCGAATCCAATCCAATCCAATCCATACAAATCCAATCCAAGTAACGGCATCCAATCCACTCTAATCCAATCGAATCCAATCCAATCCAAGTAACGGCACCTAATCCAATCCTATCGAATCAATCCAATCCAAATAACCGCATCCAATCCAATCCAATCCAATTAACGGCATCCAATCCAATCCAATCCTATCTTTTCCAAGTAATGGCATCCAATATAATCCAATCCAATCCAATCCAATCCAAGTAACCGCATCCAATCCAATCCAATCCAAGTAACGGCATCCAATCCAATGCAATCCAAACCAATCCAATCCAATCCAATCCAGGTACCGGCATCCAATCCAATCCAATCCAAGTAACGGCATCCAATCCAAGCTCATCCAATCCAATCCAATCCAATCCAAGTAACGGCATCCAATCCAATCCAATCCAATACAATCCAATCCAATCCAATCCAAGTAACGGCATCTAATCCAATCCAATCCAATCCAATCCAAGTAACGGCATCCAATCCAATCCAATCCAATCCAAGTAACGCATCCTCTCCAATCCAATCCAATCCAATCCAATCCAATCCAATCCAATCCAATCCTAGCCAATCCAATCGAAGTAACGGCATCCAATCCAATCCAATCCAAACCAATCCAACTAACCGCCCCCAATCGAATCCAATCCAATCAAATCCAATCCAATTCAATCCAATCCAAGTAACGGCATCCAATCCAATCCAATCGAATCCAATCCAATCCAAGTAACGGCATCCAATCCAATCCAGTCCAATCCAAGTAACGGCATCCAATCCAATCCAATCCAATTCAAGTAACGGCATCCAATCCAATCCAATCCAAGTAACGGCATCCAATCGAATCCAATCGAATCCAATGCAAGTAACGGCATCCAATCAAATCCAATCCAATCCAATTCAAGTAACGGCATCCAATCCAATCCAATCCAATCCAAGTAACGGCATATATTCGAATCCAATCCAATCCAATCCAAGTACCGGCATCCAACCCAATCCAATCCAATCCAATCCAAGTAACGGCAACCAATCCAATGCAATCCTATCCAATCCAATCCAAACCAATCCAATCCAATCCAAGTCACGGCATCCAATCCAATCCAATCCAATCCAATCCAATGCAATCCAAGTAACGGCATCCAATCCAAGCCAATCCAATCCAATCCAAGGAACGGCATCCAATCCGATCCAATCCAATCCAATCCAGTCCAAGTAACGGCATCCAATCCAATCCAATCCAATCCAATCCAATCCAATGCAATCCATGTAACGGCATCCAATCCAAGCCAATCCAATCCAATCCAAGTAACGGCATCCAATCGAATCCAATCCAATCCAATCCAAGTGCCGGCATCCAACCCATTCCAATCCTATCCAAGTAACGGCATCCAATCCAATGCAATCCAATCCAATCCAATCCAAACAAATCCAATCCAAGTAACGGCATCCAATCCAATCTAATCCAATCGAATCCAATCCAATCCAAGTAACGGCATCTAATCCAATCCTATCGAATCCAATCCAATCCAAATAACCGCATCCAATCCAATCCAATCCAATCCAATTCACGGCATCCAATCCAATCCAATCCAATCCTATCCTATCCAAGTAACGGCATCCAATTTAATCCAATCCAACGCAATCCAATCCAATCCAAGTAACCGCATCCAATCCAATCCAATCCAAGTAACGGCATCCAATCCAATGCAATCCAAACCAATCCAATCCAATCCAATCCAGGTACCGGCATCCAATCCAATCCAATCCAAGTAACGGCATCCAATCCAAGCTAATCCAATCCAATCCAATCCAATCCAAGTAACGGCATCCAATCCAATCCAATCCAATGCAATCCAATGCAAGAAACGGCATCTAATCCAATCCAATCCAATCCAATCCAAGTAACGGCATCCAATCCAATCCAATCCAATCCAAGTAACGAATCCTCTCCAATCCAATCCAATCCAATCCAATCCAATCCAATCCAATCCAATCCTAGCCAATCCAATCGAAGTAACGGCATCCAATCCAATCCAATCCAATCCAATCCAACTAACCGCCCCCAATCGAATCCAATCCAATCAAATCCAATCCAATTCAATCCAATCCAAGTAACGGCATCCAATCCAATCCAATCGAATCCAATCCAATCCAAGTAACGGCATCCAATCCAATCCAATCCAATCCAAGTAACGGCATCCAATCCAATCCAATCCAATCCAATTCAAGTAACGGCATCCAATCCAATCCAATCCAAGGAACGGCATCCAATCGAATCCAATCGAATCCAATGCAAGTAACGGCATCCAATCAAATCCAAAACAATCCAATTCAAGTAACGGCATCCAATCCAATCCAATCCAATCCAAGTAACGGCATATATTCGAATCCAATCCAATCCAATCCAAGTACCGGCATCCAACCCAATCCAATCCAATCCAATCCAAGTAACGGCAACCAATCCAATGCAATCATATCCAATCCAATCCAAACCAATCCAATCCAATCCAAGTAACGGCATCCAATCCAATCCAATCCAATCCAATCCAATGCAATCCAAGTAACGGCATCCAATCCAAGCCAATCCAATCCAATCCAAGGAACGGCATCCAATCCGATCCAATCCAATCCAATCCAAGTAACGGCATCCAATCCAATCCAATCGAATCCAATCCAATCCAAGTAACGGCATCCAATACAATCCAATCCAATCCAATCCAAGTAACGGCATCCAATCGAATCCAATCCAATCCAATTCAAGTAACGGCATCCAATCCAATCCAATCCACGTAACGGCATCCAATCGAATCCAATCGAATCCAATGCAAGCAACGGGATCCAATCAAATCCAATCCAATCCAATCCAAGTAACGGCATCCAATCCAATCCAATCCAATCGAATCCAATCCAATCCAAGTAACGGCATCCAATACAATCCAATCCAATCCAATCCAAGTAACGGCATCCAATCCAATCCAATCCAATCCAATTCAAGTAACGGCATCCAATCCAATCCAATCCACGTAACGGCATCCAATCGAATCCAATCGAATCCAATGCAAGCAACGGGATCCAATCAAATCCAATCCAATCCAATTCAAGTAACGGCATCCAATCCAATCCAATCCAATCCAAGTAACGGCATATATTCGAATCCAATCCAATCCAAGTACCGGCATCCAACCCAATCCAATCCCATCCAATCCAAGTAACGGCAACCAATCCAATGCAATCATATCCAATCCAATCCAAACCAATCCAATCCAATCCAAGTAACGGCATCCAATCCAATCCAATCCAATCCAATCCAATGCAATCCACGTAACGGCATCCAATCCAAGCCAATCCAATCCAATCCAAGGAACGGCATCCAATCCGATCCAATCCAATCCAATCCAAGTAACGGCATCCAATCCAATCCAATCCAATGCAATCCAATGCAATCCAAGTAACGGCATCCAATCCAAGCCAATCCAATCCAATCCAAGTAACGGCATCCAATCGAATCCAATCCACTCCAATCCAAGGAACGGCATCCAACCCAATCCAATCCTATCCAAGTAACGGCATCCAATCCAATGCAATCCAATCCAATCCAATCCAAACAAATCCAATCCAAGTAACGGGATCCAATCCAATCTAATCCAATCGAATCCAATCCAATCCAAGTAACGGCATCTAATCCAATCCTATCGAATCCAATCCAATCCAAATAACCGCATCCAATCCAATCCAATCCAATCCAATTCACGGCATCCAATCCAATCCAATCCAATCCTATCCTATCCAAGTAACGGCATCCAATCCAATGCAATCCAATCCAATCCAATCCAAACAAATCCAATCCAAGTAACGGGATCCAATCCAATCTAATCCAATCGAATCCAATCCAATCCAAGTAACGGCATCTAATCCAATCCTATCGAATCCAATCCAATCCAATCCAAATAACCGCATCCAATCCAATCCAATCCAATCCCATTCACGGCATCCAATCCAATCCAATCCAATCCAATCCAATCCAAGTACCGGCATTCAATCCAATGCAATCCAATCCAATTCAATCCAATCCAGGTACCGGCAACCAATCCAATCCAATCCAATCCAAGTAACGGCATCCAATCCAATCTAATCCAATCCAATCCAATCCAATCCAAGTATCCGCATCCAATCCAATCCAATTCAAGTAACGGCATCCAATCCAATCCAATCCAATCCAATGCAATCCAAATACCGGCATCCAATCCAAGCCAAGTAACGGCATCCAATCCAATCCAATCCAATCCAAGTAACGGCATCCAATCCAATCCAATCCAATCCAAGTAACGGCATCCATTCCAATCCAATCAAATCCAATTCAAGCAACGGCATCCAATCCAATCCAAGTAACGGCATCCAATCGAATCCAATCGAATCCAATGCAAGTAACGGCATCCAATCAAATCCAATCCAATCCAATTCAAGTAACGGCATCCATTTCAATCCAATCCAAGTAACGGCATATATTCGAATCCAATCCAATCCAATCCAAGTACCGGCATCCAACCCATTCCAATCCAATCCAATCCAAGTAACGGCAACCAATCCAATGCAATCCTATCCAATCCAATCCAAACCAATCCAATCCAAGTAACGGCATCCAATCCAATCTCATCCAATCGAATCCAATCCAATCCAAATAACGGCATCCAATCCAATCCAATCGAATCCAATCCAATCCAAGTAACCGCATCCAATCCAATCCAATCCAATCCAATTAACGGCATCCAATCCAATCCAATCCAATCCAATCCAGTCCAATCCTATCCAAGTAACGGCATGCAATCTAATCCAATCCAATCGAATCCAAGCAACCGCATCCAATGTATTCCAATCCAATCCAATCCAAGTAACGGCATCCAATCCAATCCTATCGAATCCAATCCAATCCAAGTAACCGCATCCAATCCAATCAAATCCAATCCAATTAACGGCATCCAATCCAATCCAATCCAATCCTATCCTATCCAAGTCACGGCATCGAATCGAATCCAATCCAATCCAATCCAATCCAATCCAAGTAACCGCATCCAATCCAATCCAATCCAATCCAATCCAAGTAACGGCATCCAATCCAATGCAATCCAATCCAATCCAATCCAATCCAATCCAGGTACCGGCATCCAATCCAATCCAATCCAAGTAACGGCATCCAATCCAATCTAATCCAATCCAATCCAATCCAATTCAAGTAACCGCATCCAAACCAATCCAATCCAATCCAAGTAACGGCATCCAATCTAATCCAATCCAATCCAATCCAATCCAAGTAACCGCATCCAATCCAATCCAATCGAATATAATCCAATCCAATCCAAGGGTCGGCATCCAATCGAATCCAATCCAATGCAATCGAATCCAATCCAATCCAAGTAACGGCATCTAATCCAATCCTATCGAATCCAATCCAATCCAAATAACCGCATCCAATCCAATCCAATGCAATTAACGGCATCCAATCCAATCCAATCCAATCCTATCATTTCCAAGTAACGGCATCCAATCTAATCCAATCCAATCCAATCCAATCCAAGTAACCGCATCCAATCCAATCCAATCCAAACCAATCCAATCCAATCCAATCCAGGTACCGGCATCCAATCCAATCCAATCCAAGTAACGGCATCCAATCCAAGCTAATCCAATCCAATCCAATCCAATCCAAGTAACGGCATCCAATCCAATCCAATCCAATCCAATCCAAGTAACGGCATCTAATCCAATCCAATCCAATCCAATCCAAGTAACGGCATCCAATCCAATCCAATCCAATCCAAGTAACGCATCCTCTCCAATCCAATCCAATCCAATCCAATCCAATCCAATCCAATCCTAGCCAATCCAATCGAAGTAACGGCATCCAATCCAATCCAATCCAATCCAACTAACCGCCCCCAATCGAATCCAATCCAATCAAATCCAATCCAATTCAATCCAATCCAAGTAACGGCATCCAATACAATCCAATCGAATCCAATCCAATCCAAGGAACGGCATCCAATCCAATCCAATCCAATCCAAGTAACGGCATCCAATCCAATCCAATCCAATCCAATTCAAATAACGGCATCCAATACAATCCAATCCAAGTAACGGCATCCAATCGAATCCAATCGAATCCAATGCAAGTAACGGCATCCAATCAAATCCAATCCAATCCAATTCAAGTAACGGCATCCAATCCAATCCAATCCAATCCAATCCAAGTAACGGCATCCAATCCAATCCAATCCAATCCAATCCAAGTTCCGGCATCCAACCCAATCCAATCCAATCCAATCCAAGTAACGGCAACCAATCCAATGCACTCCTATCCAATCCAATCCAAACCAATCCAATCCAATCCAAGTCACGGCATCCAATCCAATCCAATCCAATCCAATCCAATACAATGCAATCCAAGTAACGGCATCCAATCCAAGCCAATCCAATCCAATCCAAGGAACGGCATCCAATCCGATCCAAACCAATCCAATCCAATCCAAGTAACGGCATCCAATCCAATACAATCCAATCCAATCCAATGCAATCCAAGTAACGGCATCCAATCCAATCCAATCCAAGTAACGGCATCCAATCGAATACAATCCAATCCAATCCAAGTGCGGGCATCCAACCCAATCCAATCCTATCCAAGTAACGGCATCCAATCCAATGCAATCCAATCCAATCCAATCCAAACAAATCCAATCCAAGTAACGGCATCCAATCCAATCTAATCCAATCGAATCCAATCCAATCCAAGTAACGGCATCTAATCCAATCCTATCGAATCCAGTCCAATCCAAATAACCGCATCCAATCCAATCCAATCCAATCCAATTCACGGCATCCAATCCAATCCAATCCAATCCTATCCTATCCAAGTAACGGCATCCAATTTAATCCAATCCAACGCAATCCAATCCAATCCAAGTAACCGCATCCAATCCAATCCAATCCAATCCAAGTAACGGCATCCAATCCAATCCAATCCAAGTAACGGCATCCAATCCAATCTAATCCAATCCAATCCAATCCAATCCAAGTAACCGCATCCAATCCAATCCAATCCAATCCAAGTAACGGCATCCAATCTAATCCAATCCAATCCAATCCAATCCAAGTAACCGCATCCAATCCAATCCAATCCAAGTAACGGCATCCAATCCAATCCAATCGAATATAATCCAATCCAATCCAAGGGTCGGCATCCAATCGAATCCAATCCAATGCAATCCAAACAAATCCAATCCAAGTAACGGCATCCAATCCACTCTAATCCAATCGAATCCAATCCAATCCAATCCAAGTAACGGCATCTAATCCAATCCTATCGAATCCAATCCAATCCAAATAACCGCATCCAATCCAATCCAATCCAATCCAATTCACGGCATCCAATCCAATCCAATCCAATCCAATCCAATCCAAGTACCGGCATTCAATCCAATGCAATCCAATCCAATTCAACCCAATCCAGGTACCGGCAACCAATCCAATCCAATCCAATCCAAGTAACGGCATCCAATCCAATCTAATCCAATCCAATCCAATCCAATCCAAGTAACCGCATCCAATCCAATCCAATTCAAGTAACGGCATCCAATCCAATCCAATCCAATCCAAGTAACGGCATCCAATCCAATCCAATCCAATCCAATTCAAATAACGGCATCCAATACAATCCAATCCAAGTAACGGCATCCAATCGAATCCAATCGAATCCAATGCAAGTAACGGCATCCAATCAAATCCAATCCAATCCAATTCAAGTAACGGCATCCAATCCAATCCAATCCAATCCAATCCAAGTAACGGCATCCAATCCAATCCAATCCAATCCAATCCAAGTTCCGGCATCCAACCCAATCCAATCCAATCCAATCCAAGTAACGGCAACCAATCCAATGCACTCCTATCCAATCCAATCCAAACCAATCCAATCCAATCCAAGTCACGGCATCCAATCCAATCCAATCCAATCCAATCCAATACAATGCAATCCAAGTAACGGCATCCAATCCAAGCCAATCCAATCCAATCCAAGGAACGGCATCCAATCCGATCCAAACCAATCCAATCCAATCCAAGTAACGGCATCCAATCCAATACAATCCAATCCAATCCAATGCAATCCAAGTAACGGCATCCAATCCAATCCAATCCAAGTAACGGCATCCAATCGAATACAATCCAATCCAATCCAAGTGCGGGCATCCAACCCAATCCAATCCTATCCAAGTAACGGCATCCAATCCAATGCAATCCAATCCAATCCAATCCAAACAAATCCAATCCAAGTAACGGCATCCAATCCAATCTAATCCAATCGAATCCAATCCAATCCAAGTAACGGCATCTAATCCAATCCTATCGAATCCAGTCCAATCCAAATAACCGCATCCAATCCAATCCAATCCAATCCAATTCACGGCATCCAATCCAATCCAATCCAATCCTATCCTATCCAAGTAACGGCATCCAATTTAATCCAATCCAACGCAATCCAATCCAATCCAAGTAACCGCATCCAATCCAATCCAATCCAATCCAAGTAACGGCATCCAATCCAATCCAATCCAAGTAACGGCATCCAATCCAATCTAATCCAATCCAATCCAATCCAATCCAAGTAACCGCATCCAATCCAATCCAATCCAATCCAAGTAACGGCATCCAATCTAATCCAATCCAATCCAATCCAATCCAAGTAACCGCATCCAATCCAATCCAATCCAAGTAACGGCATCCAATCCAATCCAATCGAATATAATCCAATCCAATCCAAGGGTCGGCATCCAATCGAATCCAATCCAATGCAATCCAAACAAATCCAATCCAAGTAACGGCATCCAATCCACTCTAATCCAATCGAATCCAATCCAATCCAATCCAAGTAACGGCATCTAATCCAATCCTATCGAATCCAATCCAATCCAAATAACCGCATCCAATCCAATCCAATCCAATCCAATTCACGGCATCCAATCCAATCCAATCCAATCCAATCCAATCCAAGTACCGGCATTCAATCCAATGCAATCCAATCCAATTCAACCCAATCCAGGTACCGGCAACCAATCCAATCCAATCCAATCCAAGTAACGGCATCCAATCCAATCTAATCCAATCCAATCCAATCCAATCCAAGTAACCGCATCCAATCCAATCCAATTCAAGTAACGGCATCCAATCCAATACAATGCAATCCAATGCAATCCAAATACCGGCATCCAATCCAAGCCAAGTAACGGCATCCAATCCAATCCAATCCAATCCAAGTAACGGCATCCAATCCAATCCAATCCAATCCAAGTAACGGCATCCATTCCAATCCAATCAAATCCAATTCAAGTAACGGCATCCAATCCAATCCAATCCAATTAACGGCATCCAATCGAATCCAATCGAATCCAATGCAAGTAACGGCATCCAATCAAATCCAATCCAATCCAATTCAAGTAACGGCATCCATTTCAATCCAATCCAAGTAACGTCATATATTCGAATCCAATCCAATCCAAGTACCGGCATCCAACCCATTCCAATCCAATCCAATCCAAGTAACGGCAACCAATCCAATGCAATCCTATCCAATCCAATCCAAACCAATCCAATCCAAGTAACGGCATCCAATCCAATCTCATCCAATCGAATCCAATCCAATCCAAATAACGGCATCCAATCCAATCCAATCGAATCCAATCCAATCCAAGTAACCGCATCCAATCCAATCCAATCCAATCCAATTAACGGCATCCAATCCAATCCAATCCAATCCAGTCCAATCCTATCCAAGTAACGGCATGCAATCTAATCGAATCCAATCGAATCCAAGCAACCGCATCCAATGTATTCCAATCCAATCCAATCCAAGTAACGGCATCCAATCCAATCCTATCGAATCCAATCCAATCCAAGTAACCGCATCCAATCCAATCAAATCCAATCCAATTAACGGCATCCAATCCAATCCAATCCAATCCTCTCCTATCCAAGTCACGGCATCGAATCGAATCGAATCCAATCCAATCCAATCCAGTCCAAGTAACCGCATCCAATCCAATCCAATCCAATCCAATCCAAGTAACGGCATCCAATCCAATGCAATCCAATCCAATCCAATCCAGGTACCGGCATCCAATACAATCCAATCCAAGTAACGGCATCCAATCCAATCTAATCCAATCCAATCCAATCCAATTCAAGTAACCGCATCCAATCCAATCCAATCCAATCCAAGTAACGGCATCCAATCTAATCCAATCCAATCCAATCCAATCCAAGTAACCGCATCCAATCCAATCCAATCGAATATAATCCAATCCAATCCAAGGGTCGGCATCCAATCGAATCCAATCCAATGCAATCCAAACAAATCCAATCCAAGTAACGGCATCCAATCCACTCTAATCCAATCGAATCCAATCCAATCCAAGTAACGGCATCTAATCCAATCCTATCGAATCCAATCCAATCCAAATAACCGCATCCAATCCAATCCAATGCAATTAACGGCATCCAATCCAATCCAATCCAATCCTATCATTTCCAAGTAACGGCATCCAATCTAATCCAATCCAATCCAATCCAATCCAAGTAACCGCATCCAATCCAATCCAATCCAATCCAAGTAACGGCATCCAATCCAATGCAATCCAAACCAATCCAATCCAATCCAATCCAGGTACCGGCATCCAATCCAATCCAATCCAAGTAACGGCATTCAATCCAAGCTAATCCAATCCAATCCAATCCAATCCAAGTAACGGCATCCAATCCAATCCAATCCAATCCAATCCAAGTAACGGCATCTAATCCAATCCAATCCAATCCAATCCAAGTAACGGCATCCAATCCAATCCAATCCAATCCAAGTAACGCATCCTCTCCAATCCAATCCAATCCAATCCAATCCAATCCAATCCTAGCCAATCCAATCGAAGTAACGGCATCCAATCCAATCCAATCCAATCCAACTAACCGCCCCCAATCGAATCCAATCCAATCAAATCCAATCCAATTCAATCCAATCCAAGTAACGGCATCCAATACAATCCAATCGAATCCAATCCAATCCAAGGAACGGCATCCAATCCAATCCAATCCAATCCAAGTAACGGCATCCAATCCAATCCAATCCAATCCAATTCAAATAACGGCATCCAATACTATCCAATCCAAGTAACGGCATCCAATCGAATCCAATCGAATCCAATGCAAGTAACGGCATCCAATCAAATCCAATCCAATCCAATTCAAGTAACGGCATCCAATCCAATCCAATCCAATCCAATCCAAGTAACGGCATCCAATCCAATCCAATCCAATCCAATCCAATCCAAGTTCCGGCATCCAACCCAATCCAATCCAATCCAAGTAACGGCAACCAATCCAATGCACTCCTATCCAATCCAATCCAAACCAATCCAATCCAATCCAAGTCACGGCATCCAATCCAATCCAATCCAATCCAATCCAATACAATGCAATCCAAGTAACGGCATCCAATCCAAGCCAATCCAATCCAATCCAAGGAACGGCATCCAATCCGATCCAAACCAATCCAATCCAATCCAAGTAACGGCATCCAATCCAATACAATCCAATCCAATCCAATGCAATCCAAGTAACGGCATCCAATCCAATCCAATCCAAGTAACGGCATCCAATCGAATACAATCCAATCCAATCCAAGTGCGGGCATCCAACCCAATCCAATCCTATCCAAGTAACGGCATCCAATCCAATGCAATCCAATCCAATCCAATCCAAACAAATCCAATCCAAGTAACGGCATCCAATCCAATCTAATCCAATCGAATCCAATCCAATCCAAGTAACGGCATCTAATCCAATCCTATCGAATCCAGTCCAATCCAAATAACCGCATCCAATCCAATCCAATCCAATCCAATTCACGGCATCCAATCCAATCCAATCCAATCCTATCCTATCCAAGTAACGGCATCCAATTTAATCCAATCCAACGCAATCCAATCCAATCCAAGTAACCGCATCCAATCCAATCCAATCCAATCCAAGTAACGGCATCCAATCCAATCCAATCCAAGTAACGGCATCCAATCCAATCTAATCCAATCCAATCCAATCCAATCCAAGTAACCGCATCCAATCCAATCCAATCCAATCCAAGTAACGGCATCCAATCTAATCCAATCCAATCCAATCCAATCCAAGTAACCGCATCCAATCCAATCCAATCCAAGTAACGGCATCCAATCCAATCCAATCGAATATAATCCAATCCAATCCAAGGGTCGGCATCCAATCGAATCCAATCCAATGCAATCCAAACAAATCCAATCCAAGTAACGGCATCCAATCCACTCTAATCCAATCGAATCCAATCCAATCCAAGTAACGGCATCTAATCCAATCCTATCGAATCCAATCCAATCCAAATAACCGCATCCAATCCAATCCAATGCAATTAACGGCATCCAATCCAATCCAATCCAATCCTATCATTTCCAAGTAACGGCATCCAATCTAATCCAATCCAATCCAATCCAATCCAAGTAACCGCATCCAATCCAATCCAATCCAATCCAAGTAACGGCATCCAATCCAATGCAATCCAAACCAATCCAATCCAATCCAATCCAGGTACTGGTATCCAATCCAATCCAATCCAAGTAACGGCATCCAATCCAAGCTAATCCAATCCAATCCAATCCAATCCAAGTAACCGCATCCAATGCAATCCAATCCAATCCAATCCAAGTAACGGCATCCAATCCAATCCTATCGAGTCCAATCCAATCCAAGTAACCGCATCCAATCCAATCAAATCCAATCCAATTAACGGCATCCAATCCAATCCAATCCAATCCTATCCTATCTAAGTAACGGCATCGAATCGAATCGAATCCAATCCAATCCAATCCAATCCAAGTAACCGCATCTATTCCAATCCAATCCAATCCAATCCAAGTAACGGCATCCAATCCAATGCAATCCAATCCAATCCAATCCAATCCAATCCAGGTACCGGCATCCAATCCAATCCAATCCAATCCAAGTAACGGCATCCAATCCAATCTAATCCAATCCAATCCAATCCAATCCAATCCAAGTAACGGCATCCAATCCAATCCAATCCAATTCAAGTAACGGCATCCAATCCAATCCTATCCAATCCAATCCAATGCAATCCAAGTAATGGCATCCAGTCTAATCCAATCCAATCCAATCCAATCCAAGTAACCGCATCCAATCCAATCCAAGTAACGGCATCCAATCCAATCCAATCGAATATAATCCAATCCAATCCAAGGAACGGCATCCAATCGAATCCAATCCAATCCAATCCATACAAATCCAATCCAAGTAACGGCATCCAATCCACTCTAATCCAATCGAATCCAATCCAATCCAAGTAACGGCATCTAATCCAATCCTATCGAATCAATCCAATCCAAATAACCGCATCCAATCCAATCCAATCCAATTAACGGCATCCAATCCAATCCAATCCTATCTTTTCCAAGTAATGGCATCCAATCTAATCCAATCCAATCCAATCCAATCCAATCCAAGTAACCGCATCCAATCCAATCCAATCCAAGTAACGGCATCCAATCCAATGCAATCCAAACCAATCCAATCCAATCCAATCCAGGTACCGGCATCCAATCCAATCCAATCCAAGTAACGGCATCCAATCCAAGCTCATCCAATCCAATCCAATCCAATCCAAGTAACGGCATCCAATCCAATCCAATCCAATACAATCCAATCCAATCCAATCCAAGTAACGGCATCTAATCCAATCCAATCCAATCCAATCCAAGTAACGGCATCCAATCCAATCCAATCCAATCCAGTCCAAGTAACGGCATCCAATCCAATCCAATCCAATGCAATCCATGTAACGGCATCCAATCCAAGCCAATCCAATCCAATCCAAGTAACGGCATCCAATCGAATCCAATCCAATCCAATCCAAGTGCCGGCATCCAACCCAATCCAATCCTATCCAAGTAACGGCATCCAATCCAATGCAATCCAATCCAATCCAATCCAAACAAATCCAATCCAAGTAACGGCATCCAATCCAATCTAATCCAATCGAATCCAATCCAATCCAAGTAACGGCATCTAATCCAATCCTATCGAATCCAATCCAATCCAAATAACCGCATCCAATCCAATCCAATCCAATCCAATTCACGGCATCCAATCCAATCCAATCCAATCCTATCCTATCCAAGTAACGGCATCCAATTTAATCCAATCCAACGCAATCCAATCCAATCCAAGTAACCGCATCCAATCCAATCCAATCCAAGTAACGGCATCCAATCCAATGCAATCCAAACCAATCCAATCCAATCCAATCCAGGTACCGGCATCCAATCCAATCCAATCCAAGTAACGGCATCCAATCCAAGCTAATCCAATCCAATCCAATCCAATCCAAGTAACGGCATCCAATCCAATCCAATCCAATGCAATCCAATGCAAGTAACGGCATCTAATCCAATCCACTCCAATCCAAGTAACGGCATCCAATCCAATCCAATCCAATCCAAGTAACGAATCCTCTCCAATCCAATCCAATCCAATCCAATCCAATCCAATCCAATCCAATCCAATCCAATCCAATCCAATCCAATCCTAGCCAATCCAATCGAAGTAACGGCATCCAATCCAATCCAATCCAATCCAATCCAACTAACCGCCCCCAATCGAATCCAATCCAATCAAATCCAATCCAATTCAATCCAATCCAAGTAACGGCATCCAATCCAATCCAATCGAATCCAATCCAATCCAAGTAACGGCATCCAATCCAATCCAATCCAATCCAAGTAACGGCATCCAATCCAATCCAATCCAATTCAAGTAACGGCATCCAATCCAATCCAATCCAAGTAACGGCATCCAATCGAATCCAATCGAATCCAATGCAAGTAACGGCATCCAATCAAATCCAAAACAATCCAATTCAAGTAACGGCATCCAATCCAATCCAATCCAATCCAAGTAACGGCATATATTCGAATCCAATCCAATCCAATCCAAGTACCGGCATCCAACCCAATCCAATCCAATCCAATCCAAGTAACGGCAACCAATCCAATGCAATCATATCCAATCCAATCCAAACCAATCCAATCCAATCCAAGTAACGGCATCCAATCCAATCCAATCCAATCCAATCCAATGCAATCCAAGGAACGGCATCCAATCCGATCCAATCCAATCCAATCCAAGTAACGGCATCCAATCCAATCCAATCGAATCCAATCCAATCCAAGTAACGGCATCCAATACAATCCAATCCAATCCAATCCAAGTAACGGCATCCAATCCAATCCAATCCAATCCAATTCAAGTAACGGCATCCAATCCAATCCAATCCACGTAACGGCATCCAATCGAATCCAATCGAATCCAATGCAAGCAACGGGATCCAATCAAATCCAATCCAATCCAATTCAAGTAACGGCATCCAATCCAATCCAATCCAATCCAAGTAACGGCATATATTCGAATCCAATCCAATCCAAGTACCGGCATCCAACCCAATCCAATCCCATCCAATCCAAGTAACGGCAACCAATCCAATGCAATCAGATCCAATCCAATCCAAACCAATCCAATCCAATCCAAGTAACGGCATCCAATCCAATCCAATCCAATCCAATCCAATGCAATCAAAGTAACGGCATCCAATCCAAGCCAATCCAATCCAATCCAAGGAACGGCATCCAATCCGATCCAATCCAATCCAATCCAAGTAACGGCATCCAATCCAATCCAATCCAATGCAATCCAATGCAATCCAAGTAACGGCATCCAATCCAAGCCAATCCAATCCAATCCAAGTAACGGCATCCAATCGAATCCAATCCAATCCAATCCAAGGAACGGCATCCAACCCAATCCAATCCTATCCAAGTAACGGCATCCAATCCAATGCAATCCAATCCAATCCAATCCAAACAAATCCAATCCAAGTAACGGCATCCAATCCAATCTAATCCAATCGAATCCAATCCAATCCAAGTAACGGCATCTAATCCAATCCTATCGAATCCAATCCAATCCAAATAACCGCATCCAATCCAATCCAATCCAATCCAATTCACGGCATCCAATCCAATCCAATCCAATCCTATCCTATCCAAGTAACGGCATCCAATCCAATGCAATCCAATCCAATCCAATCCAAACAAATCCAATCCAAGTAACGGGATCCAATCCAATCTAATCCAATCGAATCCAATCCAATCCAAGTAACGGCATCTAATCCAATCCTATCGAATCCAATCCAATCCAAATAACCGCATCCAATCCAATCCAATCCAATCCAATTCACGGCATCCAATCCAATCCAATCCAATCCAATCCAATCCAAGTACCGGCATTCAATCCAATGCAATCCAATCCAATTCAATCCAATCCAGGTACCGGCAACCAATCCAATCCAATCCAATCCAAGTAACGGCATCCAATCCAATCTAATCCAATCCAATCCAATCCAATCCAAGTAACCGCATCCAATCCAATCCAATTCAAGTAACGGCATCCAATCCAATCCAATGCAATCCAATGCAATCCAAATACCGGCATCCAATCCAAGCCAAGTAACGGCATCCAATCCAATCCAATCCAATCCAAGTAACGGCATCCAATCCAATCCAATCCAATCCAAGTAACGGCATCCATTCCAATCCAATCAAATCCAATTCAAGGAACGGCATCCAATCCAATCCAATCCAATTAACGGCATCCAATCGAATCCAATCGAATCCAATGCAAGTAACGGCATCCAATCAAATCCAATCCAATCCAATTCAAGTAACGGCATCCATTTCAATCCAATCCAAGTAACGTCATATATTCGAATCCAATCCAATCCAATCCAAGTACCGGCATCCAACCCATTCCAATCCAATCCAATCCAAGTAACGGCAACCAATCCAATGCAATCCTATCCAATCCAATCCAAACCAATCCAATCCAAGTAACGGCATCCAATCCAATCTCATCCAATCGAATCCAATCCAATCCAAATAACGGCATCCAATCCAATCCAATCGAATCCAATCCAATCCAAGTAACCGGATCCAATCCAATCCAATCCAATCCAATTAACGGCATCCAATCCAATCCAATCCAATCCAATCCAGTCCAATCCTATCCAAGTAACGGCATGCAATCTAATCGAATCCAATCGAATCCAAGCAACCGCATCCAATGTATTCCAATCCAATCCAATCCAAGTAACGGCATCCAATCCAATCCTATCGAATCCAATCCAATCCAATTAACGGCATCCAATCCAATCCAATCCAATCCTCTCCTATCCAAGTCACGGCATCGAATCGAATCCAATCCAATCCAATCCAATCCAAGTAACCGCATCCAATCCAATCCAATCCAATCCAATCCAAGTAACGGCATCCAATCCAATGCAATCCAATCCAATCCAATCCAGGTACCGGCATCCAATCCAATCCAATCCAAGTAACGGCATCCAATCCAATCTAATCCAATCCAATCCAATCCAATTCAAGTAACCGCATCCAATCCAATCCAATCCAATCCAAGTAACGGCATCCAATCTAATCCAATCCAATCCAATCCAATCCAAGTAACCGCATCCAATCCAATCCAAGCGAATATAATCCAATCCAATCCAAGGGTCGGCATCCAATCGAATCCAATCCAATGCAATCCAAACAAATCCAATCCAAGTAACGGCATCCAATCCACTCTAATCCAATCGAATCCAATCCAATCCAAGTAACGGCATCTAATCCAATCCTATCGAATCCAATCCAATCCAAATAACCGCATCCAATCCAATCCAATGCAATTAACGGCATCCAATCCAATCCAATCCAATCCTATCATTTCCAAGTAACGGCATCCAATCTAATCCAATCCAATCCAATCCAATCCAAGTAACCGCATCCAATCCAATCCAATCCAATCCAAGTAACGGCATCCAATCCAATGCAATCCAAACCAATCCAATCCAATCCAATCCAGGTAGCGGCATCCAATCCAATCCAATCCAAGTAACGGCATCCAATCCAAGCTAATCCAATCCAATCCAATCCAATCCAAGTAACGGCATCCAATCCAATCCAATCCAATCCAATCCAAGTAACGGCATCTAATCCAATCCAATCCAATCCAATCCAAGTAACGGCATCCAATCCAATCCAATCCAATCCAAGTAACGCATCCTCTCCAATCCAATCCAATCCAATCCAATCCAATCCAATCCTAGCCAATCCAATCGAAGTAACGGCATCCAATCCAATCCAATCCAATCCAATCCAACTAACCGCCCCCAATCGAATCCAATCCAATCAAATCCAATCCAATTCAATCCTATCCAAGTAACGGCATCCAATACAATCCAATCGAATCCAATCCAATCCAAGGAACGGCATCCAATCCAATCCAATCCAATCCAATCCAAGTAACGGCATCCAATCCAATCCAATCCAATCCAATTCAAATAACGGCATCCAATACAATCCAATCCAAGTAACGGCATCCAATCGAATCCAATCGAATCCAATGCAAGTAACGGCATCCAATCAAATCCAATCCAATCCAATTCAAGTAACGGCATCCAATCCAATCCAATCCAATCCAATCCAAGTAACGGCATATATTCGAATCCAATCCAATCCAAGTTCCGGCATCCAACCCAATCCAATCCAATCCAATCCAAGTAACGGCAACCAATCCAATGCACTCCTATCCAATCCAATCCAAACCAATCCAATCCAATCCAAGTCACGGCATCCAATCCAATCCAATCCAATCCAATCCAATACAATGCAATCCAAGTAACGGCATCCAATCCAAGCCAATCCAATCCAATCCAAGGAACGGCATCCAATCCGATCCAAACCAATCCAATCCAATCCAAGTAACGGCATCCAATCCAATACAATCCAATCCAATCCAATGCAATCCAAGTAACGGCATCCAATCCAATCCAATCCAAGTAACGGCATCCAGTCGAATACAATCCAATCCAATCCAAGTGCCGGCATCCAACCCAATCCAATCCTATCCAAGTAACGGCATCCAATCCAATGCAATCCAATCCAATCCAATCCAAACAAATCCAATCCAAGTAACGGCATCCAATCCAATCTAATCCAATCGAATCCAATCCAATCCAAGTAACGGCATCTAATCCAATCCTATCGAATCCAATCCAATCCAAATAACCGCATCCAATCCAATCCAATCCAATCCAATTCACGGCATCCAATCCAATCCAATCCAATCCTATCCTATCCAAGTAACGGCATCCAATTTAATCCAATCCAACGCAATCCAATCCAATCCAAGTAACCGCATCCAATCCAATCCAATCCAATCCAAGTAACGGCATCCAATCCAATCCAATCCAAGTAACGGCATCCAATCCAATCTAATCCAATCCAATCCAATCCAATCCAAGTAACCGCATCCAATCCAATCCAATCCAATCCAAGTAACGGCATCCAATCTAATCCAATCCAATCCAATCCAATCCAAGTAACCGCATCCAATCCAATCCAATCCAAGTAACGGCATCCAATCCAATCCAATCGAATATAATCCAATCCAATCCAAGGGTCGGCATCCAATCGAATCCAATCCAATGCAATCCAAACAAATCCAATCCAAGTAACGGCATCCAATCCACTCTAATCCAATCGAATCCAATCCAATCCAAGTAACGGCATCTAATCCAATCCTATCGAATCCAATCCAATCCAAATAACCGCATCCAATCCAATCCAATGCAATTAACGGCATCCAATCCAATCCAATCCAATCCTATCATTTCCAAGTAACGGCATCCAATCTAATCCAATCCAATCCAATCCAATCCAAGTAACCGCATCCAATCCAATCCAATCCCATCCAAGTAACGGCATCCAATCCAATGCAATCCAAACCAATCCAATCCAATCCAATCCAGGTACCGGTATCCAATCCAATCCAATCCAAGTAACGGCATCCAATCCAAGCTAATCCAATCCAATCCAATCCAATCCAAGTAACGGCATCCAATCCAATCCAATCCAATCCAATCCATGTAACGGCATCTAATCCAATCCAATCCAATCCAATCCAAGTAACGGCATCCAATCCAATCCAATCCAATCCAAGTAACGCATCCTCTCCAATCCAATCCAATCCAATCCAATCCAATCCAATCCAATCCAATCCAATCCAATCCAATCCAATCCTAGCCAATCCAATCGAAGTAACGGCATCCAATCCAATCCAATCCAATCCAATCCAACTAACCGCCCCCAAGCGAATCCAATCCAATCAAATCCAATCCAATTCAATCCAATCCAAGTAACGGCATCCAATACAATCCAATCGAATCCAATCCAATCCAAGTAACGGCATCCAATCCAATCCAATCCAATCCAAGTAACGGCATCCAATCCAATCCAATCCAATCCAATTCAAGTAACGGTATCCAATACAATCCAATCCAAGTAACGGCATCCAATCGAATCCAATCGAATCCAATGCAAGTAACGGCATCCAATCAAATCCAATCCAATCCAATTCAAGTAACGGCATCCAATCCAATCCAATCCAATCCAATCCAAGTAACGGCATATATTCGAATCCAATCCAATCCAATCCAAGTACCGGCATCCAACCCAGTCCAATCCAATCCAATCCAAGTAACGGCAACCAATCCAATGCAATCCTATCCAATCCAATCCAAACCAATCCAATCCAATCCAAGTCACGGCATCCAATCCAATCCAATACAATCCAATACAATGCAATCCAAGTAACGGCATCCAATCCAAGCCAATCCAATCCAATCCAAGGAACGGCATCCAATCCGATCCAAACCAATCCAATCCAATCCAAGTAACGGCATCCAATCCAATACAATCCAATCCAATCCAATGCAATCCAAGTAACGGCATCCAATCCAAGCCAATCCAATCCAATCCAAGTAACGGCATCCAATCGAATACAATCCAATCCAATCCAAGTGCCGGCATCCAACCCAATCCAATCCTATCCAAGTAACGGCATCCAATCCAATGCAATCCAATCCAATCCAATCCAAACAAATCCAATCCAAGTAACGGCATCCAATCCAATCTAATCCAATCGAATCCAATACAATCCAATCCAAGTAACGGCATCTAATCCAATCCTATCGAATCCAATCCAATCCAAATAACCGCATCCAATCCAATCCAATCCAATCCAATTCACGGCATCCAATCCAATCCAATCCTATCCTATCCAAGTAACGGCATCCAATTTAATCCAATCCAACGCAATCCAATCCAATCCAAGTAACCGCATCCAATCCAATCCAATCCAATCCAAGTAACGGCATCCAATCCAATGCAATCCAAACCAATCCAATCCAATCCAATCCAGGTACCGGCATCCAATCCAATCCAATCCAAGTAACGGCATCCAATCCAAGCTAATCCAATCCAATCCAATCCAATCCAAGTAACGGCATCCAATCCAATCCAATCCAATACAATCCAATGCAAGTAACGGCATCTAATCCAATCCAATCCAATCCAATCCAAGTAACGGCATCCTCTCCAATCCAATCCAATCCTAGCCAATCCAATCGAAGTAACGGCATCCAATCCAATCCTATCCTATCCTATCCAAGTAACGGCATCCAATTTAATCCAATCCAATCAAATCCAATCCAATTCAATCCAATCCAAGTAACGGCATCCAATCCAATCCAATCGAATCCAATCCAATCCAAGTAACGGCATCCAATACAATCCAATCCAATCCAATCCAAGTAACGGCATCCAATCCAATCCAATCCAATCCAATTCAAGTAACGGCATCCAATCCAATCCAATCCAAGTAACGGCATCCAATCGAATCCAATCGAATCCAATGCAAGTAACGGCATCCAATCAAATCCAATCCAATCCAATTCAAGTAACGGCATCCAATCCAATCCAATCCAATCCAATCCAAGTAACGGCATATATTCGAATCCAATCCAATCCAAGTTCCGGCATCCAACCCAATCCAATCCAATCCAATCCAAGTAACGGCAACCAATCCAATGCACTCCTATCCAATCCAATCCAAACCAATCCAATCCAATCCAAGTCACGGCATCCAATCCAATCCAATCCAATCCAATCCAATACAATGCAATCCAAGTAACGGCATCCAATCCAAGCCAATCCAATCCAATCCAAGGAACGGCATCCAATCCGATCCAAACCAATCCAATCCAATCCAAGTAACGGCATCCAATCCAATACAATCCAATCCAATCCAATGCAATCCAAGTAACGGCATCCAATCCAATCCAATCCAAGTAACGGCATCCAGTCGAATACAATCCAATCCAATCCAAGTGCCGGCATCCAACCCAATCCAATCCTATCCAAGTAACGGCATCCAATCCAATGCAATCCAATCCAATCCAATCCAAACAAATCCAATCCAAGTAACGGCATCCAATCCAATCTAATCCAATCGAATCCAATCCAATCCAAGTAACGGCATCTAATCCAATCCTATCGAATCCAATCCAATCCAAATAACCGCATCCAATCCAATCCAATCCAATCCAATTCACGGCATCCAATCCAATCCAATCCAATCCTATCCTATCCAAGTAACGGCATCCAATTTAATCCAATCCAACGCAATCCAATCCAATCCAAGTAACCGCATCCAATCCAATCCAATCCAATCCAAGTAACGGCATCCAATCCAATCCAATCCAAGTAACGGCATCCAATCCAATCTAATCCAATCCAATCCAATCCAATCCAAGTAACCGCATCCAATCCAATCCAATCCAATCCAAGTAACGGCATCCAATCTAATCCAATCCAATCCAATCCAATCCAAGTAACCGCATCCAATCCAATCCAATCCAAGTAACGGCATCCAATCCAATCCAATCGAATATAATCCAATCCAATCCAAGGGTCGGCATCCAATCGAATCCAATCCAATGCAATCCAAACAAATCCAATCCAAGTAACGGCATCCAATCCACTCTAATCCAATCGAATCCAATCCAATCCAAGTAACGGCATCTAATCCAATCCTATCGAATCCAATCCAATCCAAATAACCGCATCCAATCCAATCCAATGCAATTAACGGCATCCAATCCAATCCAATCCAATCCTATCATTTCCAAGTAACGGCATCCAATCTAATCCAATCCAATCCAATCCAATCCAAGTAACCGCATCCAATCCAATCCAATCCCATCCAAGTAACGGCATCCAATCCAATGCAATCCAAACCAATCCAATCCAATCCAATCCAGGTACCGGTATCCAATCCAATCCAATCCAAGTAACGGCATCCAATCCAAGCTAATCCAATCCAATCCAATCCAATCCAAGTAACGGCATCCAATCCAATCCAATCCAATCCAATCCATGTAACGGCATCTAATCCAATCCAATCCAATCCAATCCAAGTAACGGCATCCAATCCAATCCAATCCAATCCAAGTAACGCATCCTCTCCAATCCAATCCAATCCAATCCAATCCAATCCAATCCAATCCAATCCAATCCAATCCAATCCTAGCCAATCCAATCGAAGTAACGGCATCCAATCCAATCCAATCCAATCCAATCCAACTAACCGCCCCCAAGCGAATCCAATCCAATCAAATCCAATCCAATTCAATCCAATCCAAGTAACGGCATCCAATACAATCCAATCGAATCCAATCCAATCCAAGTAACGGCATCCAATCCAATCCAATCCAATCCAAGTAACGGCATCCAATCCAATCCAATCCAATCCAATTCAAGTAACGGTATCCAATACAATCCAATCCAAGTAACGGCATCCAATCGAATCCAATCGAATCCAATGCAAGTAACGGCATCCAATCAAATCCAATCCAATCCAATTCAAGTAACGGCATCCAATCCAATCCAATCCAATCCAATCCAAGTAACGGCATATATTCGAATCCAATCCAATCCAATCCAAGTACCGGCATCCAACCCAGTCCAATCCAATCCAATCCAAGTAACGGCAACCAATCCAATGCAATCCTATCCAATCCAATCCAAACCAATCCAATCCAATCCAAGTCACGGCATCCAATCCAATCCAATACAATCCAATACAATGCAATCCAAGTAACGGCATCCAATCCAAGCCAATCCAATCCAATCCAAGGAACGGCATCCAATCCGATCCAAACCAATCCAATCCAATCCAAGTAACGGCATCCAATCCAATACAATCCAATCCAATCCAATGCAATCCAAGTAACGGCATCCAATCCAAGCCAATCCAATCCAATCCAAGTAACGGCATCCAATCGAATACAATCCAATCCAATCCAAGTGCCGGCATCCAACCCAATCCAATCCTATCCAAGTAACGGCATCCAATCCAATGCAATCCAATCCAATCCAATCCAAACAAATCCAATCCAAGTAACGGCATCCAATCCAATCTAATCCAATCGAATCCAATACAATCCAATCCAAGTAACGGCATCTAATCCAATCCTATCGAATCCAATCCAATCCAAATAACCGCATCCAATCCAATCCAATCCAATCCAATTCACGGCATCCAATCCAATCCAATCCTATCCTATCCAAGTAACGGCATCCAATTTAATCCAATCCAACGCAATCCAATCCAATCCAAGTAACCGCATCCAATCCAATCCAATCCAATCCAAGTAACGGCATCCAATCCAATGCAATCCAAACCAATCCAATCCAATCCAATCCAGGTACCGGCATCCAATCCAATCCAATCCAAGTAACGGCATCCAATCCAAGCTAATCCAATCCAATCCAATCCAATCCAAGTAACGGCATCCAATCCAATCCAATCCAATACAATCCAATGCAAGTAACGGCATCTAATCCAATCCAATCCAATCCAATCCAAGTAACGGCATCCTCTCCAATCCAATCCAATCCTAGCCAATCCAATCGAAGTAACGGCATCCAATCCAATCCTATCCTATCCTATCCAAGTAACGGCATCCAATTTAATCCAATCCAATCAAATCCAATCCAATTCAATCCAATCCAAGTAACGGCATCCAATCCAATCCAATCGAATCCAATCCAATCCAAGTAACGGCATCCAATACAATCCAATCCAATCCAATCCAAGTAACGGCATCCAATCCAATCCAATCCAATCCAATTCAAGTAACGGCATCCAATCCAATCCAATCCAAGTAACGGCATCCAATCGAATCCAATCGAATCCAATGCAAGTAACGGCATCCAATCAAATCCAATCCAATCCAATTCAAGTAACGGCATCCAATCCAATCCAATCCAATCCAAGTACCGGCATCCAACCCAATCCAATCCAATCCAATCCAAGTAACGGCAACCAATCCAATGCAATCCTATCCAATCCAATCCAAACCAATCCAATCCAATCCAAGTCACGGCATCCAATCCAATCCAATCCATTCCAATACAATGCAATCCAAGTAACGGCATCCAATCCAAGCCAATCCAATCCAATCCAAGGAACGGCATCCAATCCGATCCAAACCAATCCAATCCAATCCAAGTAACGGCATCCAATCCATTACAATCCAATCCAATCCAATGCAATCCAAGTAACGGCATCCAATCCAAGCCAATCCAATCCAATCCAAGTAACGGCATCCAATCGAATACAATCCAATCAAATCCAAGTGCCGGCATCCAACCCAATCCAATCCTATCCAAGTAACGGCATCCAATCCAATGCAATCCAATCCAATCCAATCCAAACAAATCCAATCCAAGTAACGGCATCCAATCCAATCTAATCCAATCGAATCCAATACAATCCAATCCAAGTAACGGCATCCAATCCAATCTAATCCAATCCAATCCAATCCAATCCAAGTAACCGCATCCAATCCAATCCAATCCAATCCAAGTAACGGCATCCAATCTAATACAATCCAATCCAATCCAATCCAAGTAACCGCATCCAATCCAATCCAATCCAAGTAACGGCATCCAATCCAATCCAATCGAATATAATCCAATCCAATCCAAGGGTCGGCATCCAATCGAATCCAATCCAATGCAATCCAAACAAATCCAATCCAAGTAACGGCATCCAATCCACTCTAATCCAATCGAATCCAATCCAATCCAAGTAACGGCATCTAATCCAATCCTATCGAATCCAATCCAATCCAAATAACCGCATCCAATCCAATCCAATGCAATTAACGGCATCCAATCCAATCCAATCCTATCATTTCCAAGTAACGGCATCCAATCTAATCCAATCCAATCCAATCCAATCCAATCCAAGTAACCGCATCCAATCCAATCCAATCCAATCCAAGTAACGGCATCCAATCCAATGCAATCCAAACCAATCCAATCCAATCCAATCCAGGTACCGGTATCCAATCCAATCCAATCCAAGTAACGGCATCCAATCCAAGCTAATCCAATCCAATCCAATCCAATCCAAGTAACGGCATCCAATCCAATCCAATCCAAGTAACGGCATCTAATCCAATCCAATCCAATCCAATCCAAGTAACGGCATCCAATCCAATCCAATCCAATCCAAGTAACGCATCCTCTCCAATCCAATCCAATCCAATCCAATCCAATCCAACTAACCGCCCCCAAGCGAATCCAATCCAATCAAATCCAATCCAATTCAATCCAATCCAAGTAACGGCATCCAATACAATCCAATCGAATCCAATCCAATCCAAGTAACGGCATCCAATCCAATCCAATCCAATGCAAGTAACGGCATCCAATCCAATCCAATCCAATCCAATTCAAGTAACGGTATCCAATACAATCCAATCCAAGTAACGGCATCCAATCGAATCCAATCGAATCCAATGCAAGTAACGGCATCCAATCAAATCCAATCCAATCCAATTCAAGTAACGGCATCCAATCCAATCCAATCCAATCCAATCCAAGTAACGGCATATATTCGAATCCAATCCAATCCAATCCAAGTACCGGCATCCAACCCAATCCAATCCAATCCAATCCAAGTAACGGCAACCAATCCAATGCAATCCTATCCAATCCAATCCAAACCAATCCAATCCAATCCAAGTCACGGCATCCAATCCAATCCAATACAATCCAATACAATGCAATCCAAGTAACGGCATCCAATCCAAGCCAATCCAATCCAATCCAAGGAACGGCATCCAATCCGATCCAAACCAATCCAATCCAATCCAAGTAACGGCATCCAATCCAATACAATCCAATCCAATCCAATGCAATCCAAGTAACGGCATCCAATCCAAGCCAATCCAATCCAATCCAAGTAACGGCATCCAATCGAATACAATCCAATCCAATCCAAGTGCCGGCATCCAACCCAATCCAATCCTATCCAAGTAACGGCATCCAATCCAATGCAATCCAATCCAATCCAATCCAAACAAATCCAATCCAAGTAACGGCATCCAATCCAATCTAATCCAATCGAATCCAATACAATCCAATCCAAGTAACGGCATCTAATCCAATCCTATCGAATCCAATCCAATCCAAATAACCGCATCCAATCCAATCCAATCCAATCCAATTCACGGCATCCAATCCAATCCAATCCTATCCTATCCAAGTAACGGCATCCAATTTAATCCAATCCAACGCAATCCAATCCAATCCAAGTAACCGCATCCAATCCAATCCAATCCAATCCAAGTAACGGCATCCAATCCAATGCAATCCAAACCAATCCAATCCAATCCAATCCAGGTACCGGCATCCAATCCAATCCAATCCAAGTAACGGCATCCAATCCAAGCTAATCCAATCCAATCCAATCCAATCCAAGTAACGGCATCCAATCCAATCCAATCCAATACAATCCAATGCAAGTAACGGCATCTAATCCAATCCAATCCAATCCAATCCAAGTAACGGCATCCTCTCCAATCCAATCCAATCCTAGCCAATCCAATCGAAGTAACGGCATCCAATCCAATCCTATCCTATCCTATCCAAGTAACGGCATCCAATTTAATCCAATCCAATCAAATCCAATCCAATTCAATCCAATCCAAGTAACGGCATCCAATCCAATCCAATCGAATCCAATCCAATCCAAGTAACGGCATCCAATACAATCCAATCCAATCCAATCCAAGTAACGGCATCCAATCCAATCCAATCCAATCCAATTCAAGTAACGGCATCCAATCCAATCCAATCCAAGTAACGGCATCCAATCGAATCCAATCGAATCCAATGCAAGTAACGGCATCCAATCAAATCCAATCCAATCCAATTCAAGTAACGGCATCCAATCCAATCCAATCCAATCCAAGTACCGGCATCCAACCCAATCCAATCCAATCCAATCCAAGTAACGGCAACCAATCCAATGCAATCCTATCCAATCCAATCCAAACCAATCCAATCCAATCCAAGTCACGGCATCCAATCCAATCCAATCCATTCCAATACAATGCAATCCAAGTAACGGCATCCAATCCAAGCCAATCCAATCCAATCCAAGGAACGGCATCCAATCCGATCCAAACCAATCCAATCCAATCCAAGTAACGGCATCCAATCCATTACAATCCAATCCAATCCAATGCAATCCAAGTAACGGCATCCAATCCAAGCCAATCCAATCCAATCCAAGTAACGGCATCCAATCGAATACAATCCAATCAAATCCAAGTGCCGGCATCCAACCCAATCCAATCCTATCCAAGTAACGGCATCCAATCCAATGCAATCCAATCCAATCCAATCCAAACAAATCCAATCCAAGTAACGGCATCCAATCCAATCTAATCCAATCGAATCCAATACAATCCAATCCAAGTAACGGCATCCAATCCAATCTAATCCAATCCAATCCAATCCAATCCAAGTAACCGCATCCAATCCAATCCAATCCAATCCAAGTAACGGCATCCAATCTAATACAATCCAATCCAATCCAATCCAAGTAACCGCATCCAATCCAATCCAATCCAAGTAACGGCATCCAATCCAATCCAATCGAATATAATCCAATCCAATCCAAGGGTCGGCATCCAATCGAATCCAATCCAATGCAATCCAAACAAATCCAATCCAAGTAACGGCATCCAATCCACTCTAATCCAATCGAATCCAATCCAATCCAAGTAACGGCATCTAATCCAATCCTATCGAATCCAATCCAATCCAAATAACCGCATCCAATCCAATCCAATGCAATTAACGGCATCCAATCCAATCCAATCCTATCATTTCCAAGTAACGGCATCCAATCTAATCCAATCCAATCCAATCCAATCCAAGTAACCGCATCCAATCCAATCCAATCCAATCCAAGTAACGGCATCCAATCCAATGCAATCCAAACCAATCCAATCCAATCCAATCCAGGTACCGGTATCCAATCCAATCCAATCCAAGTAACGGCATCCAATCCAAGCTAATCCAATCCAATCCAATCCAATCCAAGTAACGGCATCCAATCCAATCCAATCCAAGTAACGGCATCTAATCCAATCCAATCCAATCCAATCCAAGTAACGGCATCCAATCCAATCCAATCCAATCCAAGTAACGCATCCTCTCCAATCCAATCCAATCCAATCCAATCCAATCCAACTAACCGCCCCCAAGCGAATCCAATCCAATCAAATCCAATCCAATTCAATCCAATCCAAGTAACGGCATCCAATACAATCCAATCGAATCCAATCCAATCCAAGTAACGGCATCCAATCCAATCCAATCCAATGCAAGTAACGGCATCCAATCCAATCCAATCCAATCCAATTCAAGTAACGGTATCCAATACAATCCAATCCAAGTAACGGCATCCAATCGAATCCAATCGAATCCAATGCAAGTAACGGCATCCAATCAAATCCAATCCAATCCAATTCAAGTAACGGCATCCAATCCAATCCAATCCAATCCAATCCAAGTAACGGCATATATTCGAATCCAATCCAATCCAATCCAAGTACCGGCATCCAACCCAATCCAATCCAATCCAATCCAAGTAACGGCAACCAATCCAATGCAATCCTATCCAATCCAATCCAAACCAATCCAATCCAATCCAAGTCACGGCATCCAATCCAATCCAATACAATCCAATACAATGCAATCCAAGTAACGGCATCCAATCCAAGCCAATCCAATCCAATCCAAGGAACGGCATCCAATCCGATCCAAACCAATCCAATCCAATCCAAGTAACGGCATCCAATCCAATACAATCCAATCCAATCCAATGCAATCCAAGTAACGGCATCCAATCCAAGCCAATCCAATCCAATCCAAGTAACGGCATCCAATCGAATACAATCCAATCCAATCCAAGTGCCGGCATCCAACCCAATCCAATCCTATCCAAGTAACGGCATCCGATCCAATGCAATCCAATCCAATCCAATCCAAACAAATCCAATCCAAGTAACGGCATCCAATCCAATCTAATCCAATCGAATCCAATACAATCCAATCCAAGTAACGGCATCTAATCCAATCCTATCGAATCCAATCCAATCCAAATAACCGCATCCAATCCAATCCAATCCAATCCAATTCACGGCATCCAATGCAATCCAATCCTATCCTATCCAAGTAACGGCATCCAATTTAATCCAATCCAACGCAATCCAATCCAATCCAAGTAACCGCATCCAATCCAATCCAATCCAATCCAAGTAACGGCATCCAATCCAATGCAATCCAAACCAATCCAATCCAATCCAATCCAGGTACCGGCATCCAATCCAATCCAATCCAAGTAACGGCATCCAATCCAAGCTAATCCAATCCAATCCAATCCAATCCAAGTAACGGCATCCAATCCAATCCAATCCAATACAATCCAATGCAAGTAACGGCATCTAATCCAATCCAATCCAATCCAAGTAACGGCATCCTCTCCAATCCAATCCAATCCTAGCCAATCCAATCGAAGTAACGGCATCCAATCCAATCCAATCCTATCCTATCCAAGTAACGGCATCCAATTTAATCCAATCCAATCAAATCCAATCCAATTCAATCCAATCCAAGTAACGGCATCCAATCCAATCCAATCGAATCCAATCCAATCCAAGTAACGGCATCCAATACAATCCAATCCAATCCAATCCAAGTAACGGCATCCAATCCAATCCAATCCAATCCAATTCAAGTAACGGCATCCAATCCAATCCAATCCAAGTAACGGCATCCAATCGAATCCAATGCAAGTAACGGCATCCAATCAAATGCAATCCAATCCAATTCAAGTAACGGCATCCAATCCAATCCAATCCAATCCAAGTACCGGCATCCAACCCAATCCAATCCAATCCAATCCAAGTAACGGCAACCAATCCAATGCAATCCTATCCAATCCAATCCAAACCAATCCAATCCAATCCAAGTCACGGCATCCAATCCAATCCAATCCAATCCAATACAATGCAATCCAAGTAACGGCATCCAATCCAAGCCAATCCAATCCAATCCAAGGAACGGCATCCAATCCGATCCAAACCAATCCAATCCAATCCAAGTAACGGCATCCAATCCAATATAATCCAATCCAATCCAATGCAATCCAAGTAACGGCATCCAATCCAAGCCAATCCAATCCAATCCAAGTAACGGCATCCAATCGAATACAATCCAATCCAATCCAAGTGCCGGCATCCAACCCAATCCAATCCTATCCAACTAACGGCATCCAATCCAATGCAATCCAATCCAATCCAATCCAAACAAATCCAATCCAAGTAACGGCATCCAATCCAATCTAATCCAATCGAATCCAATACAATCCAATCCAAGTAACGGCATCTAATCCAATCCTATCGAATCCAATCCAATCCAAATAACCGCATCCAATCCAATCCAATCCAATCCAATTCACGGCATCCAATCCAATCCAATCCTATCCTATCCAAGTAACGGCATCCAATTTAATCCAATCCAACGCAATCCAATCCAATCCAAGTAACCGCATCCAATCCAATCCAATCCAATCCAAGTAACGGCATCCAATCCAATGCAATCCAAACCAATCCAATCCAATCCAATCCAGGTACCGGCATCCAATCCAATCCAATCCAAGTAACGGCATCCAATCCAAGCTAATCCAATCCAATCCAATCCAATCCAAGTAACGGCATCCAATCCAATCCAATCCAATACAATCCAATGCAAGTAACGGCATCTAATCCAATCCAATCCAATCCAATCCAAGTAACGGCATCCTCTCCAATCCAATCCAATCCTAGCCAATCCAATCGAAGTAACGGCATCCAATCCAATCCAATCCTATCCTATCCAAGTAACGGCATCCAATTTAATCCAATCCAATCAAATCCAATCCAATTCAATCCAATCCAAGTAACGGCATCCAATCCAATCCAATCGAATCCAATCCAATCCAAGTAACGGCATCCAATACAATCCAATCCAATCCAATCCAAGTAACGGCATCCAATCCAATCCAATCCAATCCAATTCAAGTAACGGCATCCAATCCAATCCAATCCAAGTAACGGCATCCAATCGAATCCAATCGAATCCAATGCAAGTAACGGCATCCAATCAAATCCAATCCAATCCAATTCAAGTAACGGCATCCAATCCAATCCAATCCAATCCAAGTAACGGCATATATTCGAATCCAATCCAATCCAATCCAAGTACCGGCATCCAACCCAATCCAATCCAATCCAATCCAAGTAACGGCAACCAATCCAATGCAATCATATCCAATCCAATCCAAACCAATCCAATCCAATCCAAGTAACGGCATCCAATCCAATCCAATCCAATCCAATCCAATCCAATGCAATCCAAGTAACGGCATCCAATCCAAGCCAATCCAATCCAATCCAAGGAACGGCATCCAATCCGATCCAATCCAATCCAAGTAACGGCATCCAATCCAATCCAATGCAATCCAATGCAATCCAAGTAACGGCATCCAATCCAAGCCAATCCAATCCAATCCAAGTAACGGCATCCAATCGAATCCAATCGAATCCAATGCAAGTAACGGCATCCAATCAAATCCAATCCAATCCAATTCAAGTAACGGCATCCAATCCAATCCAATCCAATCCAAGTAACGGCATATATTCGAATCCAATCCAATCCAATCCAAGTACCGGCATCCAACCCAATCCAATCCAATCCAATTCAAGTAACGGCAACCAATCCAATGCAATCATATCCAATCCAATCCAAACCAATCCAATCCAATCCAAGTAACGGCATCCAATCCAATCCAATCCAATCCAATCGAATGCAATCCAAGTAACGGCATCCAATCCAAGCCAATACAATCCAATCCAAGGAACGGCATCCAATCCGATCCAATCCAATCCAATCCAAGTAACGGCATCCAATCCAATCCAATCCAATGCAATCCAATGCAATCCAAGTAACGGCATCCAATCCAAGCCAATCCAATCCAATCCAAGTAACGGCATCCAATCGAATCCAATCCAATCCAATCCAATGAACGGCATCCAACCCAATCCAATCCTATCCAAGTAACGGCATCCAATCCAATGCAATCCAATCCAATCCAATCTAAACAAATCCAATCCAAGTAACGGGATCCAATCCAATCTAATCCAATCGAATCCAATCCAATCCAAGTAACGGCATCTAATCCAATCCTATCGAATCCAATCCAAATAACCGCATCCAGTCCAATCCAATCCAATCCAATTCACGGCATCCAATCCAATCCAATCCAATCCAATCCTATCCTATCCAAGTAACGGCATCCAATCCAATGCAATCCAATCCAATCCAATCCAAACAAATCCAATCCAAGTAACGGGATCCAATCCAATCTAATCCAATCGAATCCAATCCAATCCAAGTAACGGCATCTAATCCAATCCTATCGAATCCAATCCAATCCAAATAACCGCATCCTATCCAATCCAATCCAATCCAATTCACGGCATCCAATCCAATCCAATCCAATCCAATCCAAGTAACGGCATCCAATCCAATCCAATGCAAGTAACGGCATCCAATCGAATCCAATCGAATCCAATTCAAGTAACGGCATCCAATCAAATCCAATCCAATCCAATTCAAGTAACGGCATCCATTTCAATCCAATCCAAGTAACGGCATATATTCGAATCCAATCCAATCCAATCCAAGTACCGGCATCCAACCCAATCCAATCCAATCCAATCCAAGTAACGGCAACCAATCCAATGCAATCCTATCCAATCCAATCCAAACCAATCCAATCCAAGTAACGGCATCCAATCCAATCTCATCCAATCGAATCCAATCCAATCCAAATAACGGCATCCAATCCAATCCAATCGAATCCAATCCAATCCAAGTAACCGCATCCAATCCAATCCAATCCAATCCAATTAACGGCATCCAATCCAATCCAATCCAATCCAATCCAGTCCAATCCTATCCAAGTAACGGCATGCAATCTAATCGAATCCAATCCAATCCAAGCAACCGCATCCAATGCAATCCAATCCAATCCAATCCAAGTAACGGCATCCAATCCAATCCTATCGAATCCAATCCAATCCAAGTAACCGCATCCAATCCAATCAAATCCAATCCAATTAACGGCATCCAATCCAATCCAATCCTATCCTATCCAAGTCACGGCATCGAATCGAATCGAATCCAATCCAATCCAATCCAATCCAAGTAACCGCATCCAATCCAATCCAATCCAATCCAATCCAAGTAACGGCATCCAATCCAATGCAATCCAATCCAATCCAATCCAATCCAATCCAGGTACCGGCATCCAATCCAATCCAATCCAAGTAACGGCATCCAATCCAATCTAATCAAATCCAATCCAATCCAATCCAAGTAACCGCATCCAATCCAATCCAATCCAATCCAAATAACGGCATCCAATCTAATCCAATCCAATCCAATCCAAGTAACCGCATCCAATCGAATCCAATCCAAGTAACGGCATCCAATCCAATCCAATCGAATATAATCCAATCCAATCCAAGGGTCGGCATCCAATCGAATCCAATCCAATGCAATCCAAACAAATCCAATCCAAGTAACGGCATCCAATCCACTCTAATCCAATCGAATCCAATCCAATCCAAGTAACGGCATCTAATCCAATCCTATCGAATCCAATCCAATCCAAATAACCGCATCCAATCCAATCCAATGCAATTAACGGCATCCAATCCAATCCAATCCAATCCTATCATTTCCAAGTAACGGCATCCAATCTAATCCAATCCAATCCAATCCAAGTAACCGCATCCAATCCAATCCAATCCAATCCAAGTAACGGCATCCAATCCAATGCAATCCAAACCAATCCAATCCAATCCAATCCAGGTACCGGCATCCAATCCAATCCAATCCAAGTAACGGCATCCAATCCAAGCTAATCCAATCCAATCCAATCCAATCCAAGTAACGGCATCCAATCCAATCCAATCCAATCCAATCCAAGTAACGGCATCTCATCCAATCCAATCCAATCCAATCCAAGTAACGGCATCCAATCCAATCCAATCCAATCCAAGTAACGCTTCCTCTCCAATCCAATCCAATCCAATCCAATCCAATCCTAGCCAATCCAATCGAAGTAACGGCATCCAATCCAATCCAATCCAATCCAATCCAACTAACCGCCCCCAATCGAATCCAATCCAATCAAATCCAATCCAATTCAATCCAATCCAAGTAACGGCATCCAATACAATCCAATCGAATCCAATCCAATCCAAGTAACGGCATCCAAACCAATCCAATCCAATCCAAGTAACGGCATCCATTTCAATCCAATCCAATCCAATTCAAGTAACGGCATCCAATACAATCCAATCCAAGTAACGGCATCCAATCGAATCCAATCGAATCCAACGCATGTAACGGCATCCAATCAAATCCAATCCAATCCAATTCAAGTAACGGCATCCAATCCAATCCAATCCAATCCAATCCAAGTAACGGCATATATTCGAATCCAATCCAATCCAATCCAAGTACCGGCATCCAACCCAATCCAATCCAATCCAATCCAAGTAACGGCAACCAATCCAATGCAATCCTATCCAATCCAATCCAAACCAATCCAATCCAATCCAAGTCACGGCATCCAATCCAATCCAATCCAATCCAATACAATGCAATCCAAGTAACGGCATCCAATCCAAGCCAATCCAATCCAATCCAAGGAACGGCATCCAATCCGATCCAAACCAATCCAATCCAATCCAAGTAACGGCATCCAATCCAATACAATCCAATCCAATCCAATGCAATCCAAGTAACGGCATCCAATCCAAGCCAATCCAATCCAATCCAAGTAACAGCATCCAATCGAATACAATCCAATCCAATCCAAGTGCCGGCATCCAACCCAATCCAATCCTATCCAAGTAACGGCATCCAATCCAATGCAATCCAATCCAATCCAATCCAAACAAATCCAATCCAAGTAACGGCATCCAATCCAATCTAATCCAATCGAATCCAATCCAATCCAAGTAACGGCATCTAATCGATTCCTATCGAATCCAATCCAATCCAAATAACCGCATCCAATCCAATCCAATCCAATCCAATTCACGGCATCCAATCCAATCCAATCCAATCCTATCCTATCCAAGTAACGGCATCCAATTTAATCCAATCCAATCCAATCCAATCCAAGTAACCGCATCCAATCCAATCCAATCCAATCCAAGTAACGGCATCCAATCCAATGCAATCCAAACCAATCCAATCCAATCCAATCCAGGTACCGGCATCCAATCCAATCCAATCCAAGTAACGGCATCCAATCCAAGCTAATCCAATCCAATCCAATCCAAGTAACGGCATCCAATCCAATCCAATCCAATCCAATCCAATCCAATCCAATCCAAGTAACGGCATCTAATCCAATCCAATCCAATCCAATCCAAGTAACGGCATCCAATCCAATACAATGCAATCCAAGTAACGCATCCTCTCCAATCCAATCCAATCCAATCCAATCCTAGCCAATCCAATCGAAGTAACGGCATCCAATCCAATCCAATCCAACTAACCGCCCCCAATCGACTCCAATCCAATCAAATCCAATCCAATTCAATCCAATCCATGTAACGGCATCCAATCCAATCCAATCGAATCCAATCCAATCCAAGTAACGGCATCCAATACAATCCAATCCAATCCAAGTAACGGCATCCAATCCAATCCAATCCAATCCAATTCAAGTAACGGCATCCAATCCAATCCAATCCAAGTAACGGCATCCAATCGAATCCAATCGAATCCAATGCAAGTAACGGCATCCAATCAAATCCAATCCAATCCAATTCAAGTAACGGCATCCAATCCAATCCAATCCAATCCAAGTAACGGCATATATTCGAATCCAATCCAATACAATCCAAGTACCGCCATCCAACCCAATCCAATCCAATCCAATCCAAGTAACGGCAACCAATCCAATGCAATCCTATCCAATCCAATCCAAACCAATCCAATACACTCCAAGTAACGGCATCCAATCCAATCCAATCCAATCCAATCCAATGCAATCCAAGTAACGGCATCCAATCCAAGACAATCCAATCCAATCCAAGGAACGGCATCCAATCCGATCCAATCCAATCCAATCCAAATAACCGCATCCAATCCAATCCAATCCAATCCAATTCACGGCATCCAATCCAATCCAATCCAATCCAATCCTATCCTATCCAAGTAACGGCATCCAATTTAATCCAATCCAATCCAATCCAATCCAAGTAACCGCATCCAATCCAATCCAATCCAATCCAAGTAACGGCATCCAATCCAATGCAATCCAAACCAATCCAATCCAATCCAATCCAGGTACCGGCATCCAATCCAATCCAATCCAAGTAACGGCATCCAATCCAAGCTAATCCAATCCAATCCAATCCAAGTAACGGCATCCAATCCAATCCAATCCAATCCAATCCAATCCAATCCAATCCAATCCAAGTAACGGCATCTAATCCAATCCAATCCAATCCAATCCAAGTAACGGCATCCAATCCAACACAATGCAATCCAAGTAACGCATCCTCTCCAATCCAATCCAATCCAATCCAATCCTAGCCAATCCACTCGAAGTAACGGCATCCAATCCAATCCAATCCAACTAACCGCCCCCAATCGACTCCAATCCAATCAAATCCAATCCAATTCAATCCAATCCAAGTAACGGCATCCAATCGAATCCAATCGAATCCAATCCAATCCAAGTAACGGCATCCAATCCAATCCAATCCAATCCAAGTAACGGCATCCAATCCAATCCAATCCAATCCAATTCAAGTAACGGCATCCAATCCAATCCAATCCAAGTAACGGCATCCAATCGAATCCAATCGAATCCAATGCAAGTAACGGCATCCAATCAAATCCAATCCAATCCAATTCAAGTAACGGCATCCAATCCAATCCAATCCAATCCAAGTAACGGCATATATTCGAATCCAATCCAATCCAATCCAAGTACCGGCATCCAACCCAATCCAATCCAATCCAATCCAAGTAACGGCAACCAATCCAATGCAATCCTATCCAATCCAATCCAAACCAATCCAATCCAATCCAAGTAACGGCATCCAATCCAATCCAATCCAATCCAATCCAATGCAATCCAAGTAACGGCATCCAATCCAAGACAATCCAATCCAATCCAAGGAACGGCATCCAATCCGATCCAATCCAATCCAATCCAAGTAACGGCATCCAATCCAATCCAATCCAATCCAATGCAATCCAAGTAACGGCATCCAATCCAAGCCAATCCAATCCAATCCAAGTAACGGCATCCAACCCAATCCAATCCTATCCAAGTAACGGCATCCAATCCAATGCAATCCAATCCAATCCAATCCAAACAAATCCATTCCAAGTAACGGGATCCAATCCAATCTAATCCAATCGAATCCAATCCAATCCAAGAAACGGCATCTAATCCAATCCTATCGAATCCAATCCAATCCAAATAACCGCATCCAATCCAATCCAATCCAATTCACGGCATCCAATCCAATCCAATCCAATCCTATCCTATCCAAGTAACGGCATCCAATTTAATCCAATCCAATCCAATCCAATCCAATCCAATCCAAGTAACCGCATCCAATCCAATCCAATCCAATCCAATTCACGGCATCCAATCCAATCCAATCCAATCCTATCCTATCCAAGTAACGGCATCCAATTTAATCCAATCCAATGCAATCCAAACCAATCCAATCCAATCCAGATACCGGCATCCAATCCAATCCAATCCAAGTAAAGGCATCCAATCCAAGCTAATCCAATCCAATCCAATCCAATCCAATCCAATCCAAGTAACCGCATCCAATCGAATCCAATCCAATCCAAGTAACGGCATCCAATCCAATCCAATCCAATCCAATCCAAGTTACGGCATCTAATCCAATCCAATCCAATCCAATCCAAGTAACGGCATCCAATCCAATCCAATCCAATCCAAGTAACGCATCCTCTCAAATCCAATCCAATCCAATCCAATCCAATCCTAGCCAATCCAATCGAAGTAACGGCATCCAATCCAATCCAATCCAATCCAACTAACCGCCCCCAATCGAATCCAATCCAATCAAATCCAATCCAATTCAATCCAATCCAAGTAACGGCGTCCAATCCAATCCAATCCAATCCAATCCAAGTAACGGCATCCAATCCAATCCAATCCAATCCAAGTAACGGCATCCAATCCAATCCAATCCAATCCAATTCAAGTAACGGCATCCAATCCAATCCAATCCAAGTATCGGCATCCAATCGAATACAATCGAATCCAATGCAAGTAACGGCATCCAATCAAATCCAATCCAATCCAATTCAAGTAACGGCATCCAATCCAATCCAATCCAATCCAAGTAACGGCATATATTCGAATCCAATCCAATCCAATCCAAGTACCGGCATCCAACCCAATCCAATCCAACCCAATCCAAGTAACGGCAACCAATCCAATGTAATCCTATCCAATCCAATCCAAACCAATCCAATTCAAGTAACGGCATCCAATCCAATCTAATCCAATCGAATCCAATCCAATCCAAGTAACGGCATCGAATCCAATCCAATCGAATCCAATCCAATACAAGTAACCGCATCCAATCCAATCCAATCCAATCCAATTAACGGCATCCAATCCAATCCAATCCAATGCAATCCAATCCAATCCTATCCAAGTAACGGCATCCAATCTAATCGAATCCAATCCAATCCAAGGAACCGCATCCAATCCAATCCAATCCAATCCAAGTAACGGCATCCAATCCAATCCTATCGAATCCAATCCAATCCAAGTAACCGCATCCAATCCAATCCAATCCAATCCAATTAACGGCATCCAATCCAATCCAATCCAAGTAACCGCATCCAATCCAATCCAATACAATCCAATCCAAGTAACGGCATCCAATCCAATGCAATCCAATCCAATCCAATCCAATCCAGGTACCGGCATCCAATCCAATCCAATCCAATCCAAGTAACGGCATCCAATCCAAACTAATCTATTCCAATCCAATCCAATCCAAGTAACCGCATCCAATCCAATCCAATCCAATCCAAGTAACGGCATCCAATACAATCCAATCCAATCCAATCCAATGCAATCCAAGTAACGGCATCCAATCCAAGCCAATCCAGTCCAATCCAAGTAACGGCATCCAATCCAATCCAATCCAATCCAAGGAACGGCATCCAATCGAATCCAATCCAATCCAAGTACGGGCATCCAACCCAATCCTATCCAATCCAATCCAATCCAAGTAACGGCATCCAATCAAATGCAATTCAATCCAATCCAATCCAAACCAATCCAAGCCAAGTAACGGCATCCAATCAAATCTAATCCAATCGAATCCAATCCAATCCAAGTAACGGCATCCAATCCAATCCTATCGAATCCAATCCAATCGAAGTAACCGCATCCAATCCAATCCAATCCAATTAACGGCATCCAATCCAATCCAATCCAATCCAATCCTATCCAAGTAACGGCATCCAATCTAATCCAATCCAATCCAATCCAAGTAACCGCATCCAATCCAATCCAATCCAATCCAAGTAACGGCATCCAATCCAATCCTATCGAATCCAATCCAATCCAAGTACCGCCATCCAACCCAATCCAATCCAATCCAATCCAAGTAACGGCAACCAATCCAATGCAATCCTATCCAATCCAATCCAAACCAATCCAATCCAATCCAAGTAACGGCATCCAATCCAATCCAATCCAATCCAATCCAATGCAATCCAAGTAACGGCATCCAATCCAAGACAATCCAATCCAATCCAAGGAACGGCATCCAATCCGATCCAATCCAATCCAATCCAAGTAACGGCATCCAATCCAATCCAATCCAATCCAATGCAATCCAAGTAACGGCATCCAATCCAAGCCAATCCAATCCAATCCAAGTAACGGCATCCAACCCAATCCAATCCTATCCAAGTAACGGCATCCAATCCAATGCAATCCAATCCAATCCAATCCAAACAAATCCATTCCAAGTAACGGGATCCAATCCAATCTAATCCAATCGAATCCAATCCAATCCAAGAAACGGCATCTAATCCAATCCTATCGAATCCAATCCAATCCAAATAACCGCATCCAATCCAATCCAATCCAATTCACGGCATCCAATCCAATCCAATCCAATCCTATCCTATCCAAGTAACGGCATCCAATTTAATCCAATCCAATCCAATCCAATCCAATCCAATCCAAGTAACCGCATCCAATCCAATCCAATCCAATCCAATTCACGGCATCCAATCCAATCCAATCCAATCCTATCCTATCCAAGTAACGGCATCCAATTTAATCCAATCCAATGCAATCCAAACCAATCCAATCCAATCCAGATACCGGCATCCAATCCAATCCAATCCAAGTAAAGGCATCCAATCCAAGCTAATCCAATCCAATCCAATCCAATCCAATCCAATCCAAGTAACCGCATCCAATCGAATCCAATCCAATCCAAGTAACGGCATCCAATCCAATCCAATCCAATCCAATCCAAGTTACGGCATCTAATCCAATCCAATCCAATCCAAGTAACGGCATCCAATCCAATCCAATCCAATCCAAGTAACGCATCCTCTCAAATCCAATCCAATCCAATCCAATCCAATCCTAGCCAATCCAATCGAAGTAACGGCATCCAATCCAATCCAATCCAATCCAACTAACCGCCCCCAATCGAATCCAATCCAATCAAATCCAATCCAATTCAATCCAATCCAAGTAACGGCGTCCAATCCAATCCAATCCAATCCAATCCAAGTAACGGCATCCAATCCAATCCAATCCAATCCAAGTAACGGCATCCAATCCAATCCAATCCAATCCAATTCAAGTAATGGCATCCAATCCAATCCAATCCAAGTATCGGCATCCAATCGAATACAATCGAATCCAATGCAAGTAACGGCATCCAATCAAATCCAATCCAATCCAATTCAAGTAACGGCATCCAATCCAATCCAATCCAATCCAAGTAACGGCATATATTCGAATCCAATCCAATCCAATCCAAGTACCGGCATCCAACCCAATCCAATCCAACCCAATCCAAGTAACGGCAACCAATCCAATGTAATCCTATCCAATCCAATCCAAACCAATCCAAATCAAGTAACGGCATCCAATCCAATCTAATCCAATCGAATCCAACCCAATCCAAGTAACGGCATCGAATCCAATCCAATCGAATCCAATCCAATACAAGTAACCGCATCCAATCCAATCCAATACAATCCAATCCAAGTAACGGCATCCAATCCAATGCAATCCAATCCAATCCAATCCAATCCAGGTACCGGCATCCAATCCAATCCAATCCATTCCAATTAACGGCATCCAATCCAATCCAATCCAAGTAACCGCATCCAATCCAACACAATGCAATCCAAGTAACGCATCCTCTCCAATCCAATCCAATCCAATCCAATCCTAGCCAATCCACTCGAAGTAACGGCATCCAATCCAATCCAATCCAACTAACCGCCCCCAATCGACTCCAATCCAATCAAATCCAATCCAATTCAATCCAATCCAAGTAACGGCATCCAATCGAATCCAATCGAATCCAATCCAATCCAAGTAACGGCATCCAATCCAATCCAATCCAATCCAAGTAACGGCATCCAATCCAATCCAATCCAATCCAATTCAAGTAACGGCATCCAATCCAATCCAATCCAAGTAACGGCATCCAATCGAATCCAATCGAATCCAATGCAAGTAACGGCATCCAATCAAATCCAATCCAATCCAATTCAAGTAACGGCATCCAATCCAATCCAATCCAATCCAAGTAACGGCATATATTCGAATCCAATCCAATCCAATCCAAGTACCGGCATCCAACCCAATCCAATCCAATCCAATCCAAGTAACGGCAACCAATCCAATGCAATCCTATCCAATCCAATCCAAACCAATCCAATCCAATCCAAGTAACGGCATCCAATCCAATCCAATCCAATCCAATCCAATGCAATCCAAGTAACGGCATCCAATCCAAGACAATCCAATCCAATCCAAGGAACGGCATCCAATCCGATCCAATCCAATCCAATCCAAGTAACGGCATCCAATCCAATCCAATCCAATCCAATGCAATCCAAGTAACGGCATCCAATCCAAGCCAATCCAATCCAATCCAAGTAACGGCATCCAACCCAATCCAATCCTATCCAAGTAACGGCATCCAATCCAATGCAATCCAATCCAATCCAATCCAAACAAATCCATTCCAAGTAACGGGATCCAATCCAATCTAATCCAATCGAATCCAATCCAATCCAAGAAACGGCATCTAATCCAATCCTATCGAATCCAATCCAATCCAAATAACCGCATCCAATCCAATCCAATCCAATTCACGGCATCCAATCCAATCCAATCCAATCCTATCCTATCCAAGTAACGGCATCCAATTTAATCCAATCCAATCCAATCCAATCCAATCCAATCCAAGTAACCGCATCCAATCCAATCCAATCCAATCCAATTCACGGCATCCAATCCAATCCAATCCAATCCTATCCTATCCAAGTAACGGCATCCAATTTAATCCAATCCAATGCAATCCAAACCAATCCAATCCAATCCAGATACCGGCATCCAATCCAATCCAATCCAAGTAAAGGCATCCAATCCAAGCTAATCCAATCCAATCCAATCCAATCCAATCCAATCCAAGTAACCGCATCCAATCGAATCCAATCCAATCCAAGTAACGGCATCCGATCCAATCCAATCCAATCCAATCCAAGTTACGGCATCTAATCCAATCCAATCCAATCCAATCCAAGTAACGGCATCCAATCCAATCCAATCCAATCCAAGTAACGCATCCTCTCAAATCCAATCCAATCCAATCCAATCCAATCCTAGCCAATCCAATCGAAGTAACGGCATCCAATCCAATCCAATCCAATCCAACTAACCGCCCCCAATCGAATCCAATCCAATCAAATCCAATCCAATTCAATCCAATCCAAGTAACGGCGTCCAATCCAATCCAATCCAATCCAATCCAAGTAACGGCATCCAATCCAATCCAATCCAATCCAAGTAACGGCATCCAATCCAATCCAATCCAATCCAATTCAAGTAACGGCATCCAATCCAATCCAATCCAAGTATCGGCATCCAATCGAATACAATCGAATCCAATGCAAGTAACGGCATCCAATCAAATCCAATCCAATCCAATTCAAGTAACGGCATCCAATCCAATCCAATCCAATCCAAGTAACGGCATATATTCGAATCCAATCCAATCCAATCCAAGTACCGGCATCCAACCCAATCCAATCCAACCCAATCCAAGTAACGGCAACCAATCCAATGTAATCCTATCCAATCCAATCCAAACCAATCCAATTCAAGTAACGGCATCCAATCCAATCTAATCCAATCGAATCCAATCCAATCCAAGTAACGGCATCGAATCCAATCCAATCGAATCCAATCCAATACAAGTAACCGCATCCAATCCAATCCAATCCAATCCAATTAACGGCATCCAATCCAATCCAATCCAATGCAATCCAATCCAATCCTATCCAAGTAACGGCATCCAATCTAATCGAATCCAATCCAATCCAAGGAACCGCATCCAATCCAATCCAATCCAATCCAAGTAACGGCATCCAATCCAATCCTATCGAATCCAATCCAATCCAAGTAACCGCATCCAATCCAATCCAATCCAATCCAATTAACGGCATCCAATCCAATCCAATCCAAGTAACCGCATCCAATCCAATCCAATACAATCCAATCCAAGTAACGGCATCCAATCCAATGCAATCCAATCCAATCCAATCCAATCCAGGTACCGGCATCCAATCCAATCCAATCCAATCCAAGTAACGGCATCCAATCCAAACTAATCTATTCCAATCCAATCCAATCCAAGTAACCGCATCCAATCCAATCCAATCCAATCCAAGTAACGGCATCCAATACAATCCAATCCAATCCAATCCAATGCAATCCAAGTAACGGCATCCAATCCAAGCCAATCCAGTCCAATCCAAGTAACGGCATCCAATCCAATCCAATCCAATCCAAGGAACGGCATCCAATCGAATCCAATCCAATCCAAGTACGGGCATCCAACCCAATCCTATCCAATCCAATCCAATCCAAGTAACGGCATCCAATCAAATGCAATTCAATCCAATCCAATCCAAACCAATCCAAGCCAAGTAACGGCATCCAATCAAATCTAATCCAATCGAATCCAATCCAATCCAAGTAACGGCATCCAATCCAATCCTATCGAATCCAATCCAATCGAAGTAACCGCATCCAATCCAATCCAATCCAATTAACGGCATCCAATCCAATCCAATCCAATCCAATCCTATCCAAGTAACGGCATCCAATCTAATCCAATCCAATCCAATCCAAGTAACCGCATCCAATCCAATCCAATCCAATCCAAGTAACGGCATCCAATCCAATCCTATCGAATCCAATCCAATCCAAGTACCGCCATCCAACCCAATCCAATCCAATCCAATCCAAGTAACGGCAACCAATCCAATGCAATCCTATCCAATCCAATCCAAACCAATCCAATCCAATCCAAGTAACGGCATCCAATCCAATCCAATCCAATCCAATCCAATGCAATCCAAGTAACGGCATCCAATCCAAGACAATCCAATCCAATCCAAGGAACGGCATCCAATCCGATCCAATCCAATCCAATCCAAGTAACGGCATCCAATCCAATCCAATCCAATCCAATGCAATCCAAGTAACGGCATCCAATCCAAGCCAATCCAATCCAATCCAAGTAACGGCATCCAACCCAATCCAATCCTATCCAAGTAACGGCATCCAATCCAATGCAATCCAATCCAATCCAATCCAAACAAATCCATTCCAAGTAACGGGATCCAATCCAATCTAATCCAATCGAATCCAATCCAATCCAAGAAACGGCATCTAATCCAATCCTATCGAATCCAATCCAATCCAAATAACCGCATCCAATCCAATCCAATCCAATTCACGGCATCCAATCCAATCCAATCCAATCCTATCCTATCCAAGTAACGGCATCCAATTTAATCCAATCCAATCCAATCCAATCCAATCCAATCCAAGTAACCGCATCCAATCCAATCCAATCCAATCCAATTCACGGCATCCAATCCAATCCAATCCAATCCTATCCTATCCAAGTAACGGCATCCAATTTAATCCAATCCAATGCAATCCAAACCAATCCAATCCAATCCAGATACCGGCATCCAATCCAATCCAATCCAAGTAAAGGCATCCAATCCAAGCTAATCCAATCCAATCCAATCCAATCCAATCCAATCCAAGTAACCGCATCCAATCGAATCCAATCCAATCCAAGTAACGGCATCCAATCCAATCCAATCCAATCCAATCCAAGTTACGGCATCTAATCCAATCCAATCCAATCCAATCCAAGTAACGGCATCCAATCCAATCCAATCCAATCCAAGTAACGCATCCTCTCAAATCCAATCCAATCCAATCCAATCCAATCCTAGCCAATCCAATCGAAGTAACGGCATCCAATCCAATCCAATCCAATCCAACTAACCGCCCCCAATCGAATCCAATCCAATCAAATCCAATCCAATTCAATCCAATCCAAGTAACGGCGTCCAATCCAATCCAATCCAATCCAATCCAAGTAACGGCATCCAATCCAATCCAATCCAATCCAAGTAACGGCATCCAATCCAATCCAATCCAATCCAATTCAAGTAATGGCATCCAATCCAATCCAATCCAAGTATCGGCATCCAATCGAATACAATCGAATCCAATGCAAGTAACGGCATCCAATCAAATCCAATCCAATCCAATTCAAGTAACGGCATCCAATCCAATCCAATCCAATCCAAGTAACGGCATATATTCGAATCCAATCCAATCCAATCCAAGTACCGGCATCCAACCCAATCCAATCCAACCCAATCCAAGTAACGGCAACCAATCCAATGTAATCCTATCCAATCCAATCCAAACCAATCCAAATCAAGTAACGGCATCCAATCCAATCTAATCCAATCGAATCCAATCCAATCCAAGTAACGGCATCGAATCCAATCCAATCGAATCCAATCCAATACAAGTAACCGCATCCAATCCAATCCAATACAATCCAATCCAAGTAACGGCATCCAATCCAATGCAATCCAATCCAATCCAATCCAATCCAGGTACCGGCATCCAATCCAATCCAATCCATTCCAATTAACGGCATCCAATCCAATCCAATCCAAGTAACCGCATCCAATCCAATCCAATACAATCCAATCCAAGTAACGGCATCCAATCCAATGCAATCCAATCCAATCCAATCCAATCCAGGTACCGGCATCCAATCCAATCCAATCCAATCCAAGTAACGGCATCCAATCCAAACTAATCTATTCCAATCCAATCCAATCCAAGTAACCGCATCCAATCCAATCCAATCCAATCCAAGTAACGGCATCCAATACAATCCAATCCAATCCAATCCAATGCAATCCAAGTAACGGCATCCAATCCAAGCCAATCCAGTCCAATCCAAGTAACGGCATCCAATCCAATCCAATCCAATCCAAGGAACGGCATCCAATCGAATCCAATCCAATCCAAGTACGGGCATCCAACCCAATCCTATCCAATCCAATCCAATCCAAGTAACGGCATCCAATCAAATGCAATTCAATCCAATCCAATCCAAACCAATCCAAGCCAAGTAACGGCATCCAATCAAATCTAATCCAATCGAATCCAATCCAATCCAAGTAACGGCATCCAATCCAATCCTATCGAATCCAATCCAATCGAAGTAACCGCATCCAATCCAATCCAATCCAATTAACGGCATCCAATCCAATCCAATCCAATCCAATCCTATCCAAGTAACGGCATCCAATCTAATCCAATCCAATCCAATCCAAGTAACCGCATCCAATCCAATCCAATCCAATCCAAGTAACGGCATCCAATCCAATCCTATCGAATCCAATCCTATCCAAGTAACGGCATCCAATCTAATCCAATCCAATAGAATCCAGTCCAATCCAATCCAATCCAATCCACTCCAAGTAACGGCATCCAATCCAATCCAATTCAATCCAAGTAACCGCATCCAATCCAATCCAATCCAATCCAATGAACGGCATCCAATCCAATCCATTCCAATCCAATCCTATCCTATCCAAGTAACGGCATCCAATCTAATCCAATCCAATCCAATACAAGGAACCGCATCCAATGCAATCCAATCCAAGTAACGGCATTCAATCCAATGCAATGCAATCCAATCCAATCCAATTCAGGTACCGGCATCCAATCCAATCCAATCCAATCCAATCCAAGTAACGGCATCCAATCCAATCTCATCCAATCCAATCCAATCCAATCCAAGTAACGGCATCCAATCCAATCCAATCCAATCCAAGTAACGGCATCCAATCCAAACCAATCCAATCCAAGCAACGGCATCCAATCCAATCCAATCCAATCCAAGTAACGCATCCTCTCCAATCCAATCCAATGCAATCCAATCCAATCCAATCCAATCCAATCCAAGTAACGGCACCCAATCCAATCCAATTCAATCCAATTCAAGTAACGGCTTCCAATCCAATCCAATCCAATGCAATCCAATCCAATCCAAGTAACGGCATCCAATCCAATCCAATCCAATCCAGCCAATCCAATCGAAGTAACGGCATCCAATCCAATCCAATCCAATCCAATCCAATCCAACTAACCGCCTCCAATCGACTCCAATCCAATCCAATCCAATCCAAGTAACGGCATCCAATCCAATCCAATCGAATTTTATCCAATGCAATCCAAGTAACGGCATCCAATCGAATCCAATCCAATCCAATCCAATCCACGTAACGGCACCCAATCCAATCCAATCCAAGTAACGGCTTCCAATCCAATCCAATCCAAGTAACGGCTTCCAATCCAATCCAATCCAATCCAATCCAATGCAATCCAATACAATCCAAGTGACGGCATCCAATCCAATCCAATCTAATCCAATCCAATCCAATCCAAGTAACCGCATCCAATCCAATCCAATCCAATCCAATCCAAGTAACGGCATCCAATCCAATCCTATCGAATCCAATCCAATCCAAGGAACGGCATCCAATCTAATCCAATCCAATCCAATCCAATTCAAGTACCGGCATCCAATCCAATGCAATCCAATCCACACCAAGTAACGGCATCCAATCCAATCCAAGTAACTGCATCCAATCCAATCCAATCCAATCCAATTAACGGCATCCAATCTAATCCAATCCAATCCAATCCAATCCAATCCAAATAACCGCATCCAATCCAATCCAATCCAATCCAAGTAACGGCATCCAATCCAATGCAATCCAATCCAATCCAATCCAAACCAATCCAATCCAAGTAACGGCACCCAATGCAAACTAATCCAATCGAATCCAATCCAATCCTAGTAACGGCATCCATCCAATCCTATCGAATCCAATCCAATCCTATCCTATCCAGGTAACGGCATCCAATCTAATCCAATCCAATCCAATCCAAGTAACCGCATCCAATTCAAAACAATCCAATCCAATCCAAGTAACGGCATTCAATCCAATGCAATCCAATCCAATTCAATCCAATCCAGGTACCGTCAACCAATCCAATCCAATCCAAGTAACGGCATCCAATCCAATCTTATCCAATCCAATCCACTCCAATCCAATCCATGAAACCGCATCCCATCCAATCCAATTCAAGTAACGGCATCCAATCCAATCCAATCCAATCCAATGCAATCCAAATAGCGGCATCCAAACCAAGCCAAGTAACGGCATCCAATCCAATCCAATCCAATCCAAGTAACGGCATCCAATCCAATCCAATCCAATCCAATTCAAGTAACGGCATCCAATCCAATCCAATCCAAGTAACGGCATCCAATCGAATCCAATCGAATCCACTGCAAGTAACGGCATCCAATCAAATCCAATCCAATCCAATTCAAGTAACGGCATCCAATCCAATCCAAGTAACGGCATATATTCGAATCCAATCCAATCCAATCCAATTACCGGCATCCAACCCAATCCAATCCAATCCAAGTAACGGCAACCAATCCAATGCAATCCTATTCAATCCAATCCAAACCAATCCAATCCAAGTAACGGCATCCAATCCAATCTAATCCAATCGAATCCAATCCAAACCAAGTAACGGCATCCAATCCAATCGAATCCAATCCAATCCAAGAAACCGCATCCAATCCAATCCAATCCAATCCAATTAACGGCATCCAATCCAATCCAATCCAATCCAGTCCAATCCTATCCAAGTAACGGCATCCAATCTAATCGAATCCAATCCAATCCAAGTAACCGCATCCAATGCAATCCAATCCAATCCAATCCAAGTAAAGGCATCCAATCCAATCCTATCGAATCCAATCCAATCCAAGTAACCGCATCCAATCCAATGCAATCCAATCCAATTAACGGCATCCAATCCAATCCAATCCAATCCTATCCTATCCAAGTAACGGCATCGAATCTAATCCAATCCAATCCAATCCAATCCAAGTAACCGCATCCAATCCAATCCAATCCAAACCAATCCAATAACGGCATCCAATCCAATGCAATCTAATCCAATCCAATCCAATCCAATCCAGGTACCGGCATCCAATCCAATCCAATCCAATCCAAGTAACGGCATCCAATCCAATCTAATCCAATCCAATCCAATCCAATCCAATCCAATACAAGTAACCGCATCCAAACAATTCCAATCCAATTCAAGTAACGGCATCCAATCCAATCCAATCCAATCCAATGCAATCCAAGTAACGGCATCCAATCCAATCCAATCCAATCCAAGTAACGGCATCCAATCCAATCCAATCGAAACTAATCCAATCCAATCCAAGGAACGGCATCCAATCGAATCCAATCCAATCCAATCCAAATAATCCAATCCAAGTAACGACATGCAATACACTCTAATCCAATCGAATCCAATCCAATCCAAGTAACGGCATCTAATCCAATCCTATCGAATACAATCCAATCCAAATAACCGCATCCAATCCAATCCAATCCAATCCAATTAACGGCATCCAATCCAATCCAATCCAATCCTATCTTTTCCAAGTAACGGCATCCAATCTAATCCAATCCAATCCAATCCAATCCAAGTATCCGCATCCAATCCAATCCAATCCAATCCAATCCAAGTAACCGCATCCAATTCAATACAATCCAATCCAATCCAAGTAACGGCATTCAATCCAATGCAATCCAATCCAATTCAATCCAATCCAGGTACCGTCAACCAATCCAATCCAATCCAAGTAACGGCATCCAATCCAATCTTATCCAATCCAATCCACTCCAATCCAATCCATGAAACCGCATCCCATCCAATCCAATTCAAGTAACGGCATCCAATCCAATCCAATCCAATCCAATGCAATCCAAATAGCGGCATCCAAACCAAGCCAAGTAACGGCATCCAATCCAATCCAATCCAATCCAAGTAACGGCATCCAATCCAATCCAATCCAATCCAATTCAAGTAACGGCATCCAATCCAATCCAATCCAAGTAACGGCATCCAATCGAATCCAATCGAATCCACTGCAAGTAACGGCATCCAATCAAATCCAATCCAATCCAATTCAAGTAACGGCATCCAATCCAATCCAAGTAACGGCATATATTCGAATCCAATCCAATCCAATCCAATTACCGGCATCCAACCCAATCCAATCCAATCCAAGTAACGGCAACCAATCCAATGCAATCCTATTCAATCCAATCCAAACCAATCCAATCCAAGTAACGGCATCCAATCCAATCTAATCCAATCGAATCCAATCCAAACCAAGTAACGGCATCCAATCCAATCGAATCCAATCCAATCCAAGAAACCGCATCCAATCCAATCCAATCCAATCCAATTAACGGCATCCAATCCAATCCAATCCAATCCAGTCCAATCCTATCCAAGTAACGGCATCCAATCTAATCGAATCCAATCCAATCCAAGTAACCGCATCCAATGCAATCCAATCCAATCCAATCCAAGTAAAGGCATCCAATCCAATCCTATCGAATCCAATCCAATCCAAGTAACCGCATCCAATCCAATGCAATCCAATCCAATTAACGGCATCCAATCCAATCCAATCCAATCCTATCCTATCCAAGTAACGGCATCGAATCTAATCCAATCCAATCCAATCCAATCCAAGTAACCGCATCCAATCCAATCCAATCCAAACCAATCCAATAACGGCATCCAATCCAATGCAATCTAATCCAATCCAATCCAATCCAATCCAGGTACCGGCATCCAATCCAATCCAATCCAATCCAAGTAACGGCATCCAATCCAATCTAATCCAATCCAATCCAATCCAATCCAATCCAATACAAGTAACCGCATCCAAACAATTCCAATCCAATTCAAGTAACGGCATCCAATCCAATCCAATCCAATCCAATGCAATCCAAGTAACGGCATCCAATCCAATCCAATCCAATCCAAGTAACGGCATCCAATCCAATCCAATCGAAACTAATCCAATCCAATCCAAGGAACGGCATCCAATCGAATCCAATCCAATCCAATCCAAATAATCCAATCCAAGTAACGACATGCAATACACTCTAATCCAATCGAATCCAATCCAATCCAAGTAACGGCATCTAATCCAATCCTATCGAATACAATCCAATCCAAATAACCGCATCCAATCCAATCCAATCCAATCCAATTAACGGCATCCAATCCAATCCAATCCAATCCTATCTTTTCCAAGTAACGGCATCCAATCTAATCCAATCCAATCCAATCCAATCCAAGTATCCGCATCCAATCCAATCCAATCCAAGAAACGGCGACCAATCCAATGCTATCCAAACCAATCCAATCCAATCCAATCCAGGTAGCGGCATCCAATCCAATCCAATCCAAGTAACGGCATCCAATCCAAGCTAATCCAATCCAATCCAATCCAATTAACGGCATCCAATCCAATCCAATCCAAGTAATGGCATCTAATCCAATCCAATCCAATCCAATCCAAGTAACGGCATCCAATCCAATCCAATCCAAGTAACGCATCCTCTCCAATCCAATCCAATCCAATCCAATCCAATCCAATCCAATCCAATCCAATCCTAGCCAATCCAATCGAAGAAACGGCATCCAATCCAATCCAATCCAACTAACCGCCCCCAATCGAATCCAATCCAATCAAATCCAATCCAATTCAATCCAATCCAAGTAACGGCATCCAGTCCAATCCAATCCAATCCAGTGCAATCCAAGTAACGGCATCCAATCCAATCCAATACAATCCAATTCAAGTAACGGCATCCAATCCAAGTAACGGCATCCAATCGAATCCAATCGAATCCAATGCAAGTAACGGCATCCAATCAAATCCAATCCAATCCAATTCAAGTAACGGCATCCAATCCAATCCAATCCAATCCAAGTAACGGCATATATTCGAATCCAATCCAATCCAATCCAAGTACCGGCATCCAACCCAATCCAATCCAGTCCAATCCAAGTAACGGCAACCAAACCAATGCAATCCTATCCAATCCAATCCAAACCAATCCAATCCAATCCAAGTAACGGCATCCAATCCAATCCAATCCAATCCAATGCAATCCAAGTAACGGCATCCAATCCAATCCAATTCAATCCAAGTAACCGCATCCAATCCAATCCAATCCAATCCAATGAACGGCATCCAATCAAATCCATTCCAATCCAATCCTATCCTATCCAAGTAACGGCATCCAATCTAATCCAATCCAATCCAATCCAATCCAAGGAACCGCATCCAATTCAATCCAATCCAATCCAATTCAGGTACCGGCATCCAATCCAATCCAATCCAATCCAATCCATGTAACGGCATCCAATCCAATCTCATCCAATCCAATCCAATCCAATCCAAGTAACCGCATCCAATCCAATCCAGTACAATCCAATCCAATCCAAGTAACGCCTTCCAATCCAATCCAATCCAATCCAATCCAAGTAACGGCATCCAATCCAATCCAATCCAATCCAAGCAATGGCATCCAATCCAATCCAATCCAATCCAAGTAACGCATCCTCTCCATTCCAATCCAATGCAATCCAATCCAATCCAATCCAATCCAATCCAAGTAACGGCACCCAATCCAATCCAATCCAATCCAATCCAATTCAAGTAACGGCTTCCAATCCAATCCAATCCAATCCAATCCAATGCAATCCAATCCAATCCAAGTAACGGCATCCAATCCAATCCAATCCAATCCAGCCAATCCAATCGAAGTAACGGCATCCAATCCAATCCAATCCAATCCAACTAACCGCCTCCAATCGACTCCAATCCAATCCACGTAACGGCACCCAATCCAATCCAATCCAAGTAACGGCTTCCAATCCAATCCAATCCAATCCAATGCAATCCAATCCAATCCAAGTAACGGCATCCAATCCAATCCAATCTAATCCAATCCAATCCAATCCAAGTAACCGCATCCAATCCAATCCAATCCAATCCAATCCAAGTAACGGCATCCAATCTAATCCAATCCAATCCAATCCAATCCAATTCAAGTACCGGCATCCAATCCAATCCAATCCAATCCACACCAAGTAACGGCATCCAATCCAATCCAAGTAACCGCATCCAATCCAATCCAATCCAATCCAATTAACGTCATCCAATCTAATCCAATCCAATCCAATCCAATCCAAGTAACCGCATCCAAACCAATCCAATCCAATCCAATCCAAGTAACGGCATCCAATCCAATGCAATGCATTCCAATCCAATCCAAACCAATCCAATCCAAGTAACGGCACCCAATCCAAACTAATCCAATCCAATCCAGTCCAATCCAAGTAACGGCAACCAAACCAATGCAATCCTATCCAATCCAATCCAAACCAATCCAATCCAATCCAAGTAACGGCATCCAATCCAATCCAATCCAATCCAATGCAATCCAAGTAACGGCATCCAATCCAATCCAATTCAATCCAAGTAACCGCATCCAATCCAATCCAATCCAATCCAATGAACGGCATCCAATCCAATCCATTCCAATCCAATCCTATCCTATCCAAGTAACGGCATCCAATCTAATCCAATCCAATCCAATCCAAGGAACCGCATCCAATTCAATCCAATCCAATCCAATTCAGGTACCGGCATCCAATCCAATCCAATCCAATCCAATCCAAGTAACGGCATCCAATCCAATCTCATCCAATCCAATCCAATCCAATCCAATCCAAGTAACGGCATCCAATCCAATCCAATCCAATCCAAGCAATGGCATCCAATCCAATCCAATCCAATCCAACTAACGAATCCTCTCCAATCCAATCCAATGCAATCCAATCCAATCCAATCCAATCCAATCCAAGTAACGGCACCCAATCCAATCCAATCCAATCCAATCCAATTCAAGTAACGGCTTCCAATCCAATCCAATCCAATCCAATCCAATGCAATCCAATCCAATCCAAGTAACGGCATCCAATCCAATCCAATCCAATCCAGCCAATCCAATCGAAGTAACGGCATCCAATCCAATCCAATCCAATCCAATCCAACTAACCGCCTCCAATCGAATCCAATCCAATCCAATCCAATCCAAGTAACGGCACCCAATCCAATCCAATCCAAGTAACGGCTTCCAATCCAATCCAATCCAATCCAATCCAATGCAATCCAATCCAATAAAAGTAACGGCATCCAATCAAATCCAATCTAATCCAATCCAATCCAATCCAAGTAACCGCATCCAATCCAATCCAATCCAATCCAATCCAAGTAACGGCATCCAATCCAATCCTATCGAATCCAATCCAATCCAAGTAACGGCATCCAATCTAATCCAATCCAATCCAATCCAATCCAATTCAAGTACCGGCATCCAATCCAATCCAATCCAATCCACACCAAGTAACGGCATCCAATCCAATCCAAGTAACCGCATCCAATCCAATCCAATCCAATCCAATTAACGTCATCCAATCTAATCCAATCCAATCCAATCCAATCCAATCCAAGTAACCGCATCCAATCCAATCCAATCCAAGTAACGGCATCCAATCCAATGCAATGCAATCCAATCCAATCCAAACCAATCCAATCCAAGTAACGGCACCCAATCCAAACTAATCCAATCGAATCCAATCCAATCCAAGTAACGGCATCCATCCAATCCTATCGAATCCAATCCAATCCTATCCTATCCAGGTAACGGCATCCAATCTAACCCAATCCAATCCAATCCAAGTAACCGCATCCAATTCAATACAATCCAATCCAATCCAATCCAAGTAACGGCATTCAATTCAATGCAATCCAATCCAATCCAATCCAATCCAAGTAACGGCATCCAATCCAATGCAATGCAATCCAATCCAATCCAAACCAATCCAATCCAAGTAACGGCACCCAATCCAAACTAATCCAATCGAATCCAATCCAATCCAAGTAACGGCATCCATCCAATCCTATCGAAACCAATCCAATCCAATCCAATCCAAGTAACGGCATCCAATCCAATCTAATCCAATCCAATCCAATCCAATCCAATGCAAGTAACCGCATCCCATCCAATCCAATTCAAGTAACGGCATCCAATCCAATCCAATCCAATCCAATGCAATCCAAATACCGGCAACCAATCCAAGCCAAGTAACGGCATCCAATCCAATCCAATCCAATCCAAGTAACGGCATCCAATCCAATCCATTCCAATCCAATTCAAGTAACGGCATCCAATCCAATCCAATCCAAGTAACGGCATCCAATTGAATCCAATCGAATCCAATGCAAGTAACGGCATCCAATCAAATCCAATCCAATCCAATTCAAGTAACGGCATCCAATCCAATCCAAGTAACTGCATATATTCGAATCCAATCCAATCCAATCCAAGTACCGGCATCCAACCCAATCCAATCCAATCCAAGTAACGGCAAGCAATCCAATGCAATCCTACCCAATCCAATCCAAACCAATCCAATCCAAGTAACGGCATCCAATCCAATCTAATCCAATCGAATCCAATCCAATCCAAGTAACGGCATCCAATCCAATCGAATCCAATCCAATCCAAGTAACCGCATCCAATCCAATCCAATCCAATCCAATTAACGGCATCCAATTGAATCCAATCGAATCCAATGCAAGTAACGGCATCCAATCAAATCCAATCCAATCCAATTCAAGTAACGGCATCCAATCCAATCCAAGTAACTGCATATATTCGAATCCAATCCAATCCAATCCAAGTACCGGCATCCAACCCAATCCAATCCAATCCAAGTAACGGCAAGCAATCCAATGCAATCCTACCCAATCCAATCCAAACCAATCCAATCCAAGTAACGGCATCCAATCCAATCTAATCCAATCGAATCCAATCCAATCCAGATACCGGCATCCAATCCAATCCAATCCAAGTAAAGGCATCCAATCCAAGCTAATCCAATCCAATCCAATCCAATCCAATCCAATCCAAGTAACCGCATCCAATCGAATCCAATCCAATCCAAGTAACGGCATCCAATCCAATCCAATCCAATCCAATCCAAGTTACGGCATCTAATCCAATCCAATCCAATCCAATCCAAGTAACGGCATCCAATCCAATCCAATCCAATCCAAGTAACGCATCCTCTCAAATCCAATCCAATCCAATCCAATCCAATCCTAGCCAATCCAATCGAAGTAACGGCATCCAATCCAATCCAATCCAATCCAACTAACCGCCCCCAATCGAATCCAATCCAATCAAATCCAATCCAATTCAATCCAATCCAAGTAACGGCGTCCAATCCAATCCAATCCAATCCAATCCAAGTAACGGCATCCAATCCAATCCAATCCAATCCAAGTAACGGCATCCAATCCAATCCAATCCAATCCAATTCAAGTAACGGCATCCAATCCAATCCAATCCAAGTATCGGCATCCAATCGAATACAATCGAATCCAATGCAAGTAACGGCATCCAATCAAATCCAATCCAATCCAATTCAAGTAACGGCATCCAATCCAATCCAATCCAATCCAAGTAACGGCATATATTCGAATCCAATCCAATCCAATCCAAGTACCGGCATCCAACCCAATCCAATCCAACCCAATCCAAGTAACGGCAACCAATCCAATGTAATCCTATCCAATCCAATCCAAACCAATCCAATTCAAGTAACGGCATCCAATCCAATCTAATCCAATCGAATCCAATCCAATCCAAGTAACGGCATCGAATCCAATCCAATCGAATCCAATCCAATACAAGTAACCGCATCCAATCCAATCCAATCCAATCCAATTAACGGCATCCAATCCAATCCAATCCAATGCAATCCAATCCAATCCTATCCAAGTAACGGCATCCAATCTAATCGAATCCAATCCAATCCAAGGAACCGCATCCAATCCAATCCAATCCAATCCAAGTAACGGCATCCAATCCAATCCTATCGAATCCAATCCAATCCAAGTAACCGCATCCAATCCAATCCAATCCAATCCAATTAACGGCATCCAATCCAATCCAATCCAAGTAACCGCATCCAATCCAATCCAATACAATCCAATCCAAGTAACGGCATCCAATCCAATGCAATCCAATCCAATCCAATCCAATCCAGGTACCGGCATCCAATCCAATCCAATCCAATCCAAGTAACGGCATCCAATCCAAACTAATCTATTCCAATCCAATCCAATCCAAGTAACCGCATCCAATCCAATCCAATCCAATCCAAGTAACGGCATCCAATACAATCCAATCCAATCCAATCCAATGCAATCCAAGTAACGGCATCCAATCCAAGCCAATCCAGTCCAATCCAAGTAACGGCATCCAATCCAATCCAATCCAATCCAAGGAACGGCATCCAATCGAATCCAATCCAATCCAAGTACGGGCATCCAACCCAATCCTATCCAATCCAATCCAATCCAAGTAACGGCATCCAATCAAATGCAATTCAATCCAATCCAATCCAAACCAATCCAAGCCAAGTAACGGCATCCAATCAAATCTAATCCAATCGAATCCAATCCAATCCAAGTAACGGCATCCAATCCAATCCTATCGAATCCAATCCAATCGAAGTAACCGCATCCAATCCAATCCAATCCAATTAACGGCATCCAATCCAATCCAATCCAATCCAATCCTATCCAAGTAACGGCATCCAATCTAATCCAATCCAATCCAATCCAAGTAACCGCATCCAATCCAATCCAATCCAATCCAAGTAACGGCATCCAATCCAATCCTATCGAATCCAATCCAATCCAAGTACCGCCATCCAACCCAATCCAATCCAATCCAATCCAAGTAACGGCAACCAATCCAATGCAATCCTATCCAATCCAATCCAAACCAATCCAATCCAATCCAAGTAACGGCATCCAATCCAATCCAATCCAATCCAATCCAATGCAATCCAAGTAACGGCATCCAATCCAAGACAATCCAATCCAATCCAAGGAACGGCATCCAATCCGATCCAATCCAATCCAATCCAAGTAACGGCATCCAATCCAATCCAATCCAATCCAATGCAATCCAAGTAACGGCATCCAATCCAAGCCAATCCAATCCAATCCAAGTAACGGCATCCAACCCAATCCAATCCTATCCAAGTAACGGCATCCAATCCAATGCAATCCAATCCAATCCAATCCAAACAAATCCATTCCAAGTAACGGGATCCAATCCAATCTAATCCAATCGAATCCAATCCAATCCAAGAAACGGCATCTAATCCAATCCTATCGAATCCAATCCAATCCAAATAACCGCATCCAATCCAATCCAATCCAATTCACGGCATCCAATCCAATCCAATCCAATCCTATCCTATCCAAGTAACGGCATCCAATTTAATCCAATCCAATCCAATCCAATCCAATCCAATCCAAGTAACCGCATCCAATCCAATCCAATCCAATCCAATTCACGGCATCCAATCCAATCCAATCCAATCCTATCCTATCCAAGTAACGGCATCCAATTTAATCCAATCCAATGCAATCCAAACCAATCCAATCCAATCCAGATACCGGCATCCAATCCAATCCAATCCAAGTAAAGGCATCCAATCCAAGCTAATCCAATCCAATCCAATCCAATCCAATCCAATTCAAGTAACCGCATCCAATCGAATCCAATCCAATCCAAGTAACGGCATCCAATCCAATCCAATCCAATCCAATCCAAGTTACGGCATCTAATCCAATCCAATCCAATCCAATCCAAGTAACGGCATACAATCCAATCCAATCCAATCCAAGTAACGCATCCTCTCAAATCCAATCCAATCCAATCCAATCCAATCCTAGCCAATCCAATCGAAGTAACGGCATCCAATCCAATCCAATCCAATCCAACTAACCGCCCCCAATCGAATCCAATCCAATCAAATCCAATCCAATTCAATCCAATCCAAGTAACGGCGTCCAATCCAATCCAATCCAATCCAATCCAAGTAACGGCATCCAATCCAATCCAATCCAATCCAAGTAACGGCATCCAATCCAATCCAATCCATTCCAATTCAAGTAATGGCATCCAATCCAATCCAATCCAAGTATCGGCATCCAATCGAATACAATCGAATCCAATGCAAGTAACGGCATCCAATCAAATCCAATCCAATCCAATTCAAGTAACGGCATCCAATCCAATCCAATCCAATCCAAGTAACGGCATATATTCGAATCCAATCCAATCCAATCCAAGTACCGGCATCCAACCCAATCCAATCCAACCCAATCCAAGTAACGGCAACCAATCCAATGTAATCCTATCCAATCCAATCCAAACCAATCCAATTCAAGTAACGGCATCCAATCCAATCTAATCCAATCGAATCCAATCCAATCCAAGTAACGGCATCGAATCCAATCCAATCGAATCCAATCCAATACAAGTAACCGCATCCAATCCAATCCAATACAATCCAATCCAAGTAACGGCATCCAATCCAATGCAATCCAATCCAATCCAATCCAATCCAGGTACCGGCATCCAATCCAATCCAATCCAATCCAATTAACGGCATCCAATCCAATCCAATCCAAGTAACCGCATCCAATCCAATCCAATACAATCCAATCCAAGTAACGGCATCCAATCCAATGCAATCCAATCCAATCCAATCCAATCCAGGTACCGGCATCCAATCCAATCCAATCCAATCCAAGTAACGGCATCCAATCCAAACTAATCTATTCCAATCCAATCCAATCCAAGTAACCGCATCCAATCCAATCCAATCCAATCCAAGTAACGGCATCCAATACAATCCAATCCAATCCAATCCAATGCAATCCAAGTAACGGCATCCAATCCAAGCCAATCCAGTCCAATCCAAGTAACGGCATCCAATCCAATCCAATCCAATCCAAGGAACGGCATCCAATCGAATCCAATCCAATCCAAGTACGGGCATCCAACCCAATCCTATCCAATCCAATCCAATCCAAGTAACGGCATCCAATCAAATGCAATTCAATCCAATCCAATCCAAACCAATCCAAGCCAAGTAACGGCATCCAATCAAATCTAATCCAATCGAATCCAATCCAATCCAAGTAACGGCATCCAATCCAATCCTATCGAATCCAATCCAATCGAAGTAACCGCATCCAATCCAATCCAATCCAATTAACGGCATCCAATCCAATCCAATCCAATCCAATCCTATCCAAGTAACGGCATCCAATCCAATCCAATCCAATCCAATCCAAGTAACCGCATCCAATCCAATCCAATCCAATCCAAGTAACGGCATCCAATCCAATCCTATCGAATCCAATCCTATCCAAGTAACGGCATCCAATCTAATCCAATCCAATAGAATCCAGTCCAATCCAATCCAATCCAATCCACTCCAAGTAACGGCATCCAATCCAATCCAATTCAATCCAAGTAACCGCATCCAATCCAATCCAATCCAATCCAATGAACGGCATCCAATCCAATCCATTCCAATCCAATCCTATCCTATCCAAGTAACGGCATCCAATCTAATCCAATCCAATCCAATACAAGGAACCGCATCCAATGCAATCCAATCCAAGTAACGGCATTCAATCCAATGCAATGCAATCCAATCCAATCCAATTCAGGTACCGGCATCCAATCCAATCCAATCCAATCCAATCCAAGTAACGGCATCCAATCCAATCTCATCCAATCCAATCCAATCCAATCCAAGTAACGGCATCCAATCCAATCCAATCCAATCCAAGTAACGGCATCCAATCCAAACCAATCCAATCCAAGCAACGGCATCCAATCCAATCCAATCCAATCCAAGTAACGCATCCTCTCCAATCCAATCCAATGCAATCCAATCCAATCCAATCCAATCCAATCCAAGTAACGGCACCCAATCCAATCCAATTCAATCCAATTCAAGTAACGGCTTCCAATCCAATTTATTTCCAATGCAATCCAATCCAATCCAAGTAACGGCATCCAATCCAATCCAATCCAATCCAGCCAATCCAATCGAAGTAACGGCATCCAATCCTATCCAATCCAATCCAATCCAATCCAACTAACCGCCTCCAATCGACTCCAATCCAATACAATCCAATCCAAGTAACGGCATCCAATCCAATCCAATCGAATTTTATCCAATGCAATCCAAGTAACGGCATCCAATCGAATCCAATCCAATCCAATCCAAGTACCGGCATCCAACCCAATCCAATCCAATCCAAGTAACGCATCCTCTCCAATCCAATCCAATGCAATCCAATCCAATCCAATCCAATCCAATCCACGTAACGGCACCCAATCCAATCCAATCCAAGTAACGGCTTCCAATCCAATCCAATCCAAGTAACGGCTTCCAATCCAATCCAATCCAATCCAATCCAATGCAATCCAATACAATCCAAGTGACGGCATCCAATCCAATCCAATCTAATCCAATCCAATCCAATCCAAGTAACCGCATCCAATCCAATCCAATCCAATCCAATCCAAGTAACGGCATCCAATCCAATCCTATCGAATCCAATCCAATCCAAGGAACGGCATCCAATCTAATCCAATCCAATCCAATCCAATTCAAGTACCGGCATCCAATCTAATCCAATCCAATCCAATCCAATTCAAGTACCGGCATCCAATCCAATCCAATCCAATCCAATCCAATCCAATCCAAGTAACCGCATCCAATCCAATCCAATCCAATTCAAGTAACGGCATCCAATCCAATCCAATCCAATCCAATCCAATGCAATCCAAGTAACGGCATCCAATCCAATCCAATCCAATCCACGTAACGGCATCCAATCCAATCCAATCGAATCTAATCCAATCCAAGGAACGGCATCCAATCGAATCCAATCCAATCCAATCCAAGTAACCGCATCCAATCCAATCCAATCCAATCCAAGTAACGGCATCCAATCCAATCCAATCGAATCTAATCCAATCCAATGAACGGCATCCAATCGAATCCAATCCAATCCAGTCCAAACAAATCCAATCCAAGTAACGGCATCCAATACACTCTAATCCAATCGAATCCAATCCAATCCAAGTAACGGCATCCAATCTAATCCAATCCAATCCAATCCAATCCAAGTAACCGCATCCAATCCAATCCAATCCAATCCAAGAAACGGCATCCAATCCAGTGCAATCCAAACCAATCCAATCCAATCCAATCCAGGTAGCGGCATCCAATCCAATCCAAGTAACGGCATCCAATCCAAGCTAATCCAATCCAATCCAATCCAATCCAATTAACGGCATCCAATCCAATCCAATCCAATCCAAGTAACGGCATCTAATCAAATCCAATCCAATCCAAGTAACGCATCCTCCCCAATCCAATCCAATCCAATCCAATCCAATCCAATCCAATCCAATCCAATCCTAGCCAATCCAATCGAAGTAACGGCATCCAATCCAATCCAATCCAATCCAACTAACCGCCCCCAATCGAATCCAATCCAATCAAATCCAATCCAATTCAATCCAATCCAAGTAACGGCATCCAATCCAATCCAATCGAATCCAATCCAATCCAAGTAACGGCATCCAATCCAATCCAATCCAATCCAAGTAACGGCATCCAATCCAATCCAATCCAATCCAATCCAATTCAAGTAACCGCATCCAATCCAATCCAATCCAAGTAACGTCATCCAATCCAATCCAATCGAATCTAATCCAATCCAATGAACGGCATCCAATCGAATCCAATCCAATCCAGTCCAAACAAATCCAATCCAAGTAACGGCATCCAATACACTCTAATCCAATCGAATCCAATCCAATCCAAGTAACGGCATCCAATCTAATCCAATCCAATCCAATCCAATCCAAGTAACCGCATCCAATCCAATCCAATCCAATCCAAGAAACGGCATCCAATCCAGTGCAATCCAAACCAATCCAATCCAATCCAATCCAGGTAGCGGCATCCAATCCAATCCAAGTAACGGCATCCAATCCAAGCTAATCCAATCCAATCCAATCCAATCCAATTAACGGCATCCAATCCAATCCAATCCAATCCAAGTAACGGCATCTAATCAAATCCAATCCAATCCAAGTAACGCATCCTCCCCAATCCAATCCAATCCAATCCAATCCAATCCAATCCAATCCAATCCAATCCAATCCAATCCAATCCAATCCTAGCCAATCCAATCGAAGTAACGGCATCCAATCCAATCCAACTAACCGCCCCCAATCGAATCCAATCCAATCAAATCCAATCCAATTCAATCCAATCCAAGTAACGGCATCCAACCCAATCCAATCGAATCCAATCCAATCCAAGTAACGGCATCCAATCCAATCCAATCCAATCCAAGTAACGGCATCCAATCCAATCCAATCCAATCCAATTCAAGTAACCGCATCCAATCCAATCCAATCCAATCCAAGTAACGGCATCCAATCGAATCCAATCGAATCCAATGCAAGTAACGGCATCCAATCAAATCCAATCCAATCCAATTCAAGTAACGGCATCCAATCCAATCCAATCCAATCCAATCCAAGTAACGGCATATATTCGAATCCAATCCAATCCAATCCAAGTACCGGCATCCAACCCAATCCAATCCAATCCAAGTAACGGCATCCAATCCAATGCAATGCAATCCAATCCAATCCAAACCAATCCAATCCAAGTAACGGCACCCAATCCAAACTAATCCAATCCAATCCAGTCCAATCCAAGTAACGGCAACCAAACCAATGCAATCCTATCCAATCCAATCCAAACCAATCCAATCCAATCCAAGTAACGGCATCCAATCCAATCCAATCCAATCCAATGCAATCCAAGTAACGGCATCCAATCCAATCCAATTCAATCCAAGTAACCGCATCCAATCCAATCCAATCCAATCCAATGAACGGCATCCAATCCAATCCATTCCAATCCAATCCTATCCTATCCAAGTAACGGCATCCAATCTAATCCAATCCAATCCAATCCAAGGAACCGCATCCAATTCAATCCAATCCAATCCAATTCAGGTACCGGCATCCAATCCAATACAATCCAATCCAATCCAATCCAAGTAACGGCATTCAATCCAATGCAATCCAATCCAATTCAATCCAATCCAGGTACCGTCAACCAATCCAATCCAATCCAATCCAAGTAACGGCATCCAATCCAATCTCATCCAATCCAATCCAATCCAATCCAATGCAAGTAACCGCATCCCATCCAATCCAATTCAAGTAACGGCATCCAATCCAATCCAATCCAATCCAATGCAATCCAAATACCGGCAACCAATCCAAGCCAAGTAACGGCATCCAATCCAATCCAATCCAATCCAAGTAACGGCATCCAATCCAATCCATTCCAATCCAATTCAAGTAACGGCATCCAATCCAATCCAATCCAAGTAAGGGCATCCAATTGAATCCAATCGAATCCAATGCAAGTAACGGCATCCAATCAAATCCAATCCAATCCAATTCAAGTAACGGCATCCAATCCAATCCAAGTAACTGCATATATTCGAATCCAATCCAATCCAATCCAAGTACCGGCATCCAACCCAATCCAATCCAATCCAAGTAACGGCAAGCAATCCAATGCAATCCTACCCAATCCAATCCAAACCAATCCAATCCAAGTAACGGCATCCAATCCAATCTAATCCAATCGAATCCAATCCAATCCAAGTAACGGCATGCAATCCAATCGAATCCAATCCAATCCAAGTAACCGCATCCAATCCAATCCAGTCCAATCCAATCCAAGTAACGGCATCCAATCTAATCGAATCCAATCCAATGCAAGTAACCGCATCCAATGCAATCCAATCCAATCCAATCCAGGTAAAGGCATCCAATCCAATCCTATCGAATCCAATCCAATCCAAGTAAGCGCATCCAATCCAATCAAATCCAATCCAATTAACGGCATCCAATCCAATCCAACCCAATCCTATCCTATCCAAGTAACGGCATCGAATCTAATCCAATCCAATCCAATCCAAGTAACCGCATCCAATCCAATCTAATCCAATCCAATCCAAGTAACGGCATCCAATCCAATGCAATCCAATCCAATCCAATCCAGGTACCGGCATCGAATCCAATCCAATCCAAGTAACGGCATCCAATCCAATCTAATCCAATCCAATCCAATCCAATCCAATCCAAGTAACCGCATCCAATCCAATCCAATCCAATTCAAGTAACGGCATCCAATCCAATCCAATCCAATCCAATCCAATGCAATCCAAGTAACGGCATCCAATCCAATCCAATCCAATCCAAGTAACGGCATCCAATCCAATCCAATCGAATCTAATCCAATCCAAGGAACGGCATCCAATCGAATCCAATCCAATCCAATCCAAGTAACCGCATCCAATCCAATCCAATCCAATCCAAGTAACGGCATCCAATCCAATCCAATCGAATCTAATCCAATCCAATGAACGGCATCCAATCGAATCCAATCCAATCCAGTCCAAACAAATCCAATCCAAGTAACGGCATCCAATACACTCTAATCCAATGGAATCCAATCCAATCCAAGTAACGGCATCCAATCTAATCCAATCCAATCCAATCCAATCCAAGTAACCGCATCCAATCCAATCCAATCCAATCCAAGAAACGGCATCCAATCCAGTGCAATCCAAACCAATCCAATCCACTCCAATCCAGGTAGCGGCATCCAATCCAATCCAAGTAACGGCATCCAATCCAAGCTAATCCAATCCAATCCAATCCAATCCAATTAACGGCATCCAATCCAATCCAATCCCATCCAAGTAACGGCATCTAATCCAATCCAATCCAATCCAAGTAACGCATCCTCCCCAATCCAATCCAATCCAATCCAATCCAATGCAATCCAATCCAATCCAATCCAATCCTAGCCAATCCAATCGAAGTAACGGCATCCAATCCAATCCAATCCAATCCAACTAACCGCCCCCAATCGAATCCAATCCAATCAAATCCAATCCAATTCAATCCAATCCAAGTAACGGCATCCAATCCAATCCAATCCAATCCAATTCAAGTAACCGCATCCAATCCAATCCAATCCAAGTAACGGCATCCAATCGAATCCAATCGAATCCAATGCAAGTAACGGCATCCAATCAAATCCAATCCAATCCAATTCAAGTAACGGCATCCAATCCAATCCAATCCAATCCAAGTAACGGCATATATTCGAATCCAATCCAATCCAATCCAAGTACCGGCATCCAACCCAATCCAATCCAATCCAATCCAAGTAACGGCAACCAATCCAATGCAATCCTATCCAATCCAATCCAAACCAATCGAATCCAATCCAAGTAACGGCATGCAATCCAATCCAATCCAATCCAATGCAATCCAAGTAACGGCATCCAATCCAAGCCAATCCAATCCAATCCAAGGAACGGCATCCAATCCGATCCAATCCAAGCCAATCCAATCCAAGTAACGGCATCCAATCCAATCCAATCCAATCCAAGTAACGGCATATATTCGAATCCAATCCAATCCAATCCAAGTACCGGCATCCAGCCCAATCCAATCCAATCCAAGTAACGGCAACCAATCCAATGCAATCCTATCCAATCCAATCCAAACCAGTCCAATCCAATCCAAGTAACGGCATCCAATCCAATCCAATCCAATCCAATGCAATCCAAGTAACGGCATCCAATCCAAGCCAATCCAATCCAATCCAAGGAACGGCATCCAATCGAATCGAATCCAATCCAATCTAAGTACCGGCATCCAACCCAATCCAATCCTATCCAAGTAACGGCATCCAATCCAATGCAATCCAATCCAATCCAATCCAATCGAAACAAATCCAATCCAAGTAACGGCATCCAATCCAATCTAATCCAATCGAATCCAATCCAATCCAAGTAACGGCATCTAATCCAATCCTATCGAATCCAATCCAAAGCAAATAACCGCATCCACTCCAATCCAATCCAATCCAATTCACGGCATCCAATCCAATCCAATCCAATCCTATCCTATCCAAGTAACGTCATCCAATCTAATCCAATCCAATCCAATCCAAGTAACCGCATCCAATCCAATCCAATCCAATCCCAGTAACGGCATCCAATCCAGTGCAATACAAACCAATCAATTCAATCCAATCCAAGTACCGGCATCCAATCCAATCCAATCCAAGTAACGGCATCCAATCCAAGCTAATCCAATCCAATCCAATCCAATCCAAGTAACCGCATCCAATCGAATCCAATCCAATCCATGTAACGGCATCCAATCCAATCCAATCCAATCCAATCCAAGTTACGGCATCTAATCCAATCCAATCCAATTCAATCCAAGTAACGGCATGCAATCCAATCCAATCCAGGTAACGCATCCTCTCCAATCCAGTCCAATCCAATCCAATCCAATCCAATCTTAGCCAATCCAATCGAAGTAACGGCATCCAATCCAATCCAATCCAACTAACCGCCCCCAATCGAATCCAATCCAATCAAATCCAATCCAATTCAATCCAATCCAAGTAACGGCAACCAATCCAATCCAATCGAATCCAATCCAATCCAAGTAACGGCATCCAATCCAATCCAATCCAAGTAACGGCATCCAATCCAATCCAATCCAATCCAATTCAAGTAACGGCATCCAATCCAATCCAATCCAAGTAACGGCATCCAATCGAATCCAATCGAATACAATGCAAGTAACGGCATTCAATCAAATCCAATCCAATCCAATTCAAGTAACGGCATCCAATCCAACCCAAGTAACGGCATATATTCGCATCCAATCCAATCCAATCCAAGTACCGGCATCCAACCCAATCCAATCCAATCCAATCCAAGTAACGGCAACCAATCCAATGTAATCCTATCCAATCCAATCCAAACCAATCCAATCCAAGGAACGGCACCAATCCAATCTAATCCAATCGAATCCAATCCAATCCAAGTAACGGCATCCAATCCAATCCAATCGAATCCAATCCAATCCAAGTAACCGCATCCAATCCAATCCAATCCAATCCAATTAACGGCATCCAATCCAATCCAATCCAATCCAATCCAATTCAATCCAATCCTATCCAAGTAACGGCATCCAATCTCAGCGAATCCAATCCAATCCAATCCAAGTAACGGCATCCAATCCAATCCAATCCAATCCAAGTTACGGCATCTAATCCAATCCAATCCAATCCAAGTAACGGCATCCAATCCAAGCCAATCCAATCCAATCCAAGGAACGGCATCCAATCCGATCCAATCCAATCCAATCCAATCCAAGTAACGGCATCCAATCCAAGCAAATCCAATCCAATCCAAGGAACGGCATCCAATCCGATCCAATCCAAGCCAATCCAATCCAAGTAACGGCATCCAATCCAATCCAATCCAAGTACCGGCATCCAAACCAATCCAATCCAATCCAATCCAAGTAACGGCAACCAATCCAATGCAATCCTATCCAATCCAATCCAAACCAATCCAATCCAATCCAAGTAACGGCATCCAATCCAATCCAATCCAATCCAATGCAATCCAAGTAACGGCATCCAATCCAAGCCAATCCAATCCAATCCAAGGAACGGCATCCAATCGAATCCAATCCAATCCAATCTAAGTACCGGCATCCAACCCAATCCAATCCTATCCAAGTAACGGCATCCAATCCAATGCAATCCAATCCAATCCAATCCAATCGAAACAAATCCAATCCAAGTAACGGCATCCAATCCAATCTAATCCAATCGAATCCAATCCAATCCAAGTAACGGCATCTAATCCAATCCTATCGAATCCAATCCAAACCAAATAACCGCATCCAATCCAATCCAATCCAATCCAATTCACGGCATCCAATCCAATCCAATCCAATCCTATCCTATCCAAGTAACGGCATCCAATCTAATCCAATCCAATCCAATCCAAGTAACCGCATCCAATCCAATCCAATCCAAGTAACGGCATCCAATCCAATGCAATCCAAACCAATCAATTCAATCCAATCCAGGTACCGGCATCCAATCCAATCCAATCCAAGTAACGGCATCCAATCCAAGCTAATCCAATCCAATCCAATCCAATCCAAGTATCCGCATCCAATCGAATCCAATTCAATCCAAGTAACGGCATCCAATCCAATCCAATCCAATCCAAGTAACGGCATTCAATCCAATCCAATCCAAGTAACGCATCCTCTCCAATCCAATCCAATCGAATCCAATCCAATCCAATCTTAGCCAATCCAATCGAAGTAACGGCATCCAATCCAATCCAATACAATCCAAGTAACCGCATCCAATCCAATCCAATCCAACCCAATTAACGGCATCCAATCCAATCCAATCCAATCCAATTCAATCCAATCCTATCCAAGTAACGGCATCCAATCTCATCGAATCCAATCCAATCCAATCCAATCCAAACCAAGTAACGGCAACCAATCCAATGCAATCCTATCCAATCCAATCCAAACCAATCCAATCCAATCCAAGTAACGGCATCCAATGCAATCCAATCCAATCCAATGCAATCCAAGTAACGGCATCCAATCCAAGCCAATCCAATCCAAGGAACGGCATCCAATCCGATCCAATCCAATCCAATCCAAGTAACGGCATCCAATCCAAGCCAATCCAATCCAATCCAAGGAACGTCATCCAATCCGATCCAATCCAAGCCAATCCAATCCCAGTAACGGCATCCAATCCAATCCAATCCAATCCAAGTACCGGCATCCAAACCAATCAAATCCAATCCAATCCAAGTAACGGCAACCAATCCAATGCAATCCTATCCAATCCAATCCAAACCAATCCAATCCAATCCAAGTAACGGCATCCAATCCAATCCAATCCAATCCAATGCAATCCAAGTAACGGCATCCAATCCAAGCCAATCCAAGTAACGCATCCTCTCCAATCCAATCCAATCGAATCCAATCCAATCCAATCTTAGCCAATCCAATCGAAGTAACGGCATCCAATCCAATCCAATACAATCCAAGTAACCGCATCCAATCCAATCCAATCCAATCCAATTAACGGCATCCAATCCAATCCAATCCAATCCAATTCAATCCAATCCTATCCAAGTAACGGCATCCAATCTCATCGAATCCAATCCAATCCAATCCAATCCAAACCAAGTAACGGCAACCAATCCAATGCAATCCTATCCAATCCAATCCAAACCAATCCATTCCAATCCAAGTAACGGCATCCAATGCAATCCAATCCAATCCAATGCAATCCAAGTAACGGCATCCAATCCAAGCCAATCCAATCCAAGGAACGGCATCCAATCCGATCCAATCCAATCCAATCCAAGTAACGGCATCCAATCCAAGCCAATCCAATCCAATCCAAGGAACGGCATCCAATCCGATCCAATCCAAGCCAATCCAATCCCAGTAAGGGCATCCAATCCAATCCAATCCAATCCAAGTACCGGCATCCAAACCAATCAAATCCAATCCAATCCAAGTAACGGCAACCAATCCAATGCAATCCTATCCAATCCAATCCAAACCAATCCAATCCAATCCAAGTAACGGCATCCAATCCAATCCAATCCAATCCAATGCAATCCAAGTAACGGCATCCAATCCAAGCCAATCCAATCCAATCCAAGGAACGGCATCCAATCGAATCGAATCCAATCCAATCTAAGTACCGGCATCCAACCCAATCCAATCCTATCCAAGTAACGGCATCCAATCCAATGCAATCCAATCCAATCCAATCCAATCGAAACAAATCCAATCCAAGTAACGGCATCCAATCCAATCTAATCCAATCGAATCCAATCCAATCCAAGTAACGGCATCTAATCCAATCTTATCGAATCCAATCCAAACCAAATAACCGCATCCAATCCAATCCAATCCAATCCAATTCACGGCATCCAATCCAATCCAATCCAATCCAATCCTATCCTATCCAAGTAACGGCATCCAATCTAATCCAATCCAATCCAATCCAAGTAACCGCATCCAATCCAATCCAATCCAATCCAAGTAACGGCATCCAATCCAATGCAATCCAAACCAATCAATTCAATCCAATCCAGGTACCGGCATCCAATCCAATCCAATCCAAGTAACGGCATCCAATCCAAGCTAATCCAATCCAATCCAATCCAATCCAAGTAATCGCATCCAATCGAATCCAATCCAATCCAAGTAACGGCATCCAATCCAATCCAATCCAATCCAATCCAAGTTACGGCATCTAATCCAATCCAATCCAATTCAATCCAAGTAACGGCATCCAATCCAATCCAATCCAGGTAACGCATCCTCTCCAATCCAATCCAATCCAATCCAATCCAATCCAATCTTAGCCAATCCAATCGAAGTAACGGCATCCAATCCAATCCAATCCAATCCAATTAACCGCCCCCAATCGAATCCAATCCAATCAAATCCAATCCAATTCAATCCAATCCAAGTAACGGCAACCAATCCGATCCAATCGAATCCAATCCAATGCAAGTAACGGCATCCAATCCAATCGAATCCAATCCAAGTAACGGCATCCAATCCAATCCAATCCAATCCAATTCAAGTAACGGCATCCAATCCAATCCAATCCAAGTAACGGCATCCAATCGAATCCAATCGAATACAATGCAAGTAACGGCATTCAATCAAATCCAATCCAATCCAATTCAAGTAACGGCATCCAATCCAACCCAAGTAACGGCATATATTCGAATCCAATCCAATCCAATCCAAGTACCGGCATCCAACCCAATCCAATCCAATCCAATCCAAGTAACGGCAACCAATCCAATGTAATCCTATCCAATCCAATCCAAACCAATCCAATCCAAGGAACGGCACCAATCCAATCTAATCCAATCGAATCCAATCCAATCCAAGTAACGGCATCCAATCCAATCCAATCGAATCCAATCCAATCCAAGTAACCGCATCCAATCCAATCCAATCCAATCCAATTAACGGCATCCAATCCAATCCAATCCAATCCAATCCAATTCAATCCAATCCTATCCAAGTAACGGCATCCAATCTCAGCGAATCCAATCCAATCCAATCCAAGTAACGGCATCCAATCCAATCCAATCCAATCCAAGTTACGGCATCTAATCCAATCCAATCCAATCCAAGTAACGTCATTCAATTCAATCCAATCCAAGTAACGCATCCTCTCCAATCCAATCCAATCGAATCCAATCCAATCCAATCTTAGCCAATCCAATCGAAGTAACGGCATCCAATCCAGTCCAATCCAATCAAAGTAACCGCATCCAATCCAATCCAATCCAATCCAATTAACGGCATCCAATCCAATCCAATTCAATCCAATCCTATCCAAGTAACGGCATCCAATCTCATCGAATCCAATCCAATCCAATCCAATCCAATGCAAGTAACGGCAACCAATCCAATGCAATCCTATCCAATCCAATCCAAACCAATCCAATCCAATCCAAGTAACGGCATCCAATGCAATCCAATCCAATCCAATGCAATCCAAGTAACGGCATCCAATCCAAGCCAATCCAATCCAATCCAAGGAACGGCATCCAATCCGATCCAATCCAATCCAATCCAATCCAAGTAACGGCATCCAACCCAATCCAATCCAATCCAATCCAATGCAATCCAAGTAATGGCATCCAATCCAAGCCAATCCAATCCAATCCAAGTAACAGCATCCAATCGAATCCAATCCAATCCAATCCAAGTACCGGCATCCAACCCAATCCAATCCTATCCAAGTAACGGCATCCAATCCAATCCAATCCAATCCAAACAAAACCAATCCAAGTAACGGCATCCAATCCAATCTAATCCAATCGAATCCAATCCAATCCAAGTAACGGCATCTAATCCAATCTTATCGAATCCAATCCAAACCAAATAACCGCATCCAATCCAATCCAATCCAATCCAATTCACGGCATCCAATCCAATCCAATCCAATCCTATCCTATCCAAGTAACGGCATCCAATCTAATCCAATCCAATCCAATCCAATCCAAGTAACCGCATCCAATCCAATCCAATCCAATCCAAGTAACGGCATCCAATACAATGCAACCCAAACCAATCCAATCCAATCCAATCCAATCCAGGTACCGGCATCCAATCCAATCCAATCCAAGTAACGGCATCCAATCCAAGCTAATCCAATCCAATGCAATCCAATCCAAGTAACCGCATCCAATCGAATCCAATCCAATCCAATCCAATCCAAGTAACGCCATCCAATCCAATCCAATCCAATCCAATCCAAGTTACGGCATCTAATCCAATCCAATCCAATCCAATCCAAGTAACGGCATCCAATCCAATCCAATCCAAGTAACGCATCCTCTCCAATCCAATCCAATCCAATCCAATCCAATCCAATCCTAGCCAATCCAATCGATAAAACGGCATCCAGTCCAATCCAATCCAACAAACCGCCCCCAATCGAATCCAATCCAATCAAATCCAATCCAATTCAATCCAATCCAAGTAACGGCATCCAATCCAATCCAATCGAATCCAATCCAATCCAAGTAACGGCATCCAATCCAATCCAATCCAAGTAACGGCATCCAATCCAATCCAATCCAATCCAATTCAAGTAACGGCATCCAATCCAATCCAATCCAAGTAACGGCATCCAATCGAATCCAATCGAATCCAATGCAAGTAACGGCATCCAATCAAATCCAATCCAATCCAATTCAAGTAACGGCATCCAATCCAATGCAATCCAATCCAAGTAACGGCATATATTCGAATCCAATCCAATCCAATCCAAGTACCGGCATCCAACCCAATCCAATCCAATCCAATCCAAGTAACGGCAACCAATCCAATGTAATCCTATCCAATCCAATCCAAACCAATCCAATCCAAGGAACGGCATCCAATCCAATCTAATCCAATCGAATCCAATCCAATCCAAGTAACGGCATCCAATCCAATCCAATCGAATCCAATCACATCCAAGTAACCGCATCCAATCCAATCCAATCCAATCCAATTAACGGCATCCTATCCAATCCAATCCAATTCAATCCAATCCTATCCAAGTAACGGCATCCAATCTCATCGAATCCAATCCAATCCAAATAACCGCATCCAATCCAATCCAATCCAATCCAAGTAACGGCATCCAATCCAATCCTATCGAATCCAATCCAATCCAAGTAACCGCATCCAATCCAATCCAATACAATTAACGGCATCCAATCCAATCCAATCCAATCCAATCCAATCCAAGTAACCGCATCCAATCCAATCCAATCCAATCTAATTCAAGTAACGGCATCCAATCGAATCCAATCGAATCCAATGCAAGTAACGGCATCCAATCAAATCCAATCCAATCCAATTCAAGTAACGGCATCCAATCCAATCCAATCCAAGTAACGGCATCCAATCGAATCCAATCGAATCCAATGCAAGTAACGGCATCCAATCAAATCCAATCCAATCCAATTCAAGTAACGGCATCCAATCCAATTCAAGTAACGGCATATATTCGAATCCAATCCAATCCAATCCAAGTACCGGCATCCAACCCAATCCAATCCAATCCAATCCAAGTAACGGCAACCAATCCAATGTAATCCTATCCAATCCAATCCAAACCAATCCAATCCAAGGAACGGCATCCAATCCAATCTAATCCAATCGAATCCAATCCAATCCAAGTAACGGCATCCAATCCAATCCAATCGAATCCAATCCAATCCAAGTAACCGCATCCAATCCAATCCAATCCAATTAACGGCATCCAATCCAATCCAATCCAATTCAATCCAATCCTATCCAAGTAATGGCATCCCATCTCATCGAATCCAATCCAATCCATGTAACCGCATCCAATCCAATCCAATCCAATCCAATCCAAGTAACGGCATCCAATCCAATCCTATCGAATCCAATCCAATCCAAGTAACCGCATCCAATCCAATCCAATCCAATCCAATTAACGGCATCCAATCCAATCCAATCCAATTCAATCCAATCCTATCCAAGTAACGGCATCCAATCTCATCGAATCCAATCCAATCCAATCCAATCCAATGCAAGTAACGGCAACCAATCCAATGCAATCCTATCCAATCCAATCCAATCCAATCCAAGTAACGGCATCCAATCCAATCCTATCGAATCCAATCCAATCCAAGTAACCGCATCCAATCCAATCCAATACAATTAACGGCATCCAATCCAATCCAATCCAATCCAATCCAAGTAACCGCATCCAATCCAATCCAATCCAATCTAATTCAAGTAACGGCATCCAATCGAATCCAATCGAATCCAATGCAAGTAACGGCATCCAATCAAATCCAATCCAATCCAATTCAAGTAACGGCATCCAATCCAATCCAATCCAAGTAACGGCATCCAATCGAATCCAATCGAATCCAATGCAAGTAACGGCATCCAATCAAATCCAATCCAATCCAATTCAAGTAACGGCATCCAATCCAATGCAATCCAATCCAAGTAACGGCATATATTCGAATCCAATCCAATCCAATCCAAGTACCGGCATCCAACCCAATCCAATCCAATCCAATCCAAGTAACGGCAACCAATCCAATGTAATCCTATCCAATCCAATCCAAACCAATCCAATCCAAGGAACGGCATCCAATCCAATCTAATCCAATCGAATCCAATCCAATCCAAGTAACGGCATCCAATCCAATCCAATCGAATCCAATCCAATCCAAGTAACCGCATCCAATCCAATCCAATCCAATTAACGGCATCCAATCCAATCCAATCCAATTCAATCCAATCCTATCCAAGTAATGGCATCCCATCTCATCGAATCCAATCCAATCCATGTAACCGCATCCAATCCAATCCAATCCAATCCAATCCAAGTAACGGCATCCAATCCAATCCTATCGAATCCAATCCAATCCAAGTAACCGCATCCAATCCAATCCAATCAATCCAATTAACGGCATCCAATCCAATCCAATCCAATTCAATCCAATCCTATCCAAGTAACGGCATCCAATCTCATCGAATCCAATCCAATCCAATCCAATCCAATGCAAGTAACGGCAACCAATCCAATGCAATCCTATCCAATCCAATCCAAACCAATCCAATCCAATCCAAGTAACGGCATCCAATGCAATCCAATCCAATCCAATGCAATCCAAGTAACGGCATCCAATCCAAGCCAATCCAATCCAATCCAAGGAACGGCATCCAATCCGATCCAATCCAATCCAATCCAATCCAAGTAACGGCATCCAACCCAATCCAATCCAATCCAATCCAATGCAATCCAAGTAATGGCATCCAATCCAAGCCAATCCAATCCAATCCAAGTAACAGCATCCAATCGAATCCAATCCAATCCAATCCAAGTACCGGCACCCAACCCAATCCAATCCGATCCAAGTAACGGCATCCAATCCAATCCAATCCAATCCAATCCAAACAAATCCAATCCAAGTAACGGCATCCAATCCAATCTAATCCAATCGAATCCAATCCAATCCAAGTAACGGCATCTAATCCAATCCTATCGAATCCAATCCAAACCAAATAACCGCATCCAATCCAATCCAATCCAATCCAATTCACGGCATCCAATCCAATCCAATCCAATCCTATCCTATCCAAGTAACGGCATCCAATCTAATCCAATCCAATCCAATCCAATCCAAGTAACCGCATCCAATCCAATCCAATCCAATCCAAGTAACGGCATCCAAAACAATGCAACCCAAACCAATCCAATCCAATCCAATCCAATCCAGGTACCGGCATCCAATCCAATCCAATCCAAGTAACGGCATCCAATCCAAGCTAATCCAATCCAATCCAATCCAATCCAAGTAACCGCATCCAATCGAATCCAATCGAATCCAATCCAATCCAAGTAACGGCATCCAATCCAATCCAATCCAATCCAATCCAAGTTACGGCATCTAATCCAATCCAATCCAATCCAAGTAACGGCATCCAATCCAATCCAATCCAAGTAACGCATCCTCTCCAATCCAATCCAATCCAATCCAATCCAATCCAATCCTAGCCAATCCAATCGATAAAACGGCATCCAATCCAATCCAATCCAACAAACCGCCCCCAATCGAATCCAATCCAATCAAATCCAATCCAATTCAATCCAATCCAAGTAACGGCATCCAATCCAATCCAATCGAATCCAATCCAATCCAAGTAACGGCATCCAATCCAATCCAATCCAAGTAACGGCATCCAATCCAATCCAATCCAATCCAATTCAAATAACGGCATCCAATCAAATCCAATCCAAGTAACGGCATCCAATCGAATCCAATCGAATCCAATGCAAGTAACGGCATCCAATCAAATCCAATCCAATCCAATTCAAGTAACGGCATCCAATCCAATGCAATCCAATCCAAGTAACGGCATATATTCGAATCCAATCCAATCCAATCCAAGTACCGGCATCCAACCCAATCCAATCCAATCCAATCCAAGTAACGGCAACCAATCCAATGTAATCCTATCCAATCCAATCCAAACCAATCCAATCCAAGGAACGGCATCCAATCCAATCCAATCCTATCGAATCCAATCCAATCCAAGTAACCGCATCCAATCCAATCCAATACAATTAACGGCATCCAATCCAATCCAATCCAATCCAATCCAATCCAATCCAAGTAACCGCATCCAATCCAATCCAATCCAATCTAATTCAAGTAACGGCATCCAATCGAATCCAATCGAATCCAATGCAAGTAACGGCATCCAATCAAATCCAATCCAATTCAAGTAACGGCATCCATTCCAATCCAATCCAAGTAACGGCATCCAATCGAATCCAATCGAATCCAATGCAAGTAACGGCATCCAATCAAATCCAATCCAATCCAATTCAAGTAACGGCATCCAATCCAATGCAATCCAATCCAAGTAACGGCATATATTCGAATCCAATCCAATCCAATCCAAGTACCGGCATCCAACCCAATCCAATCCAATCCAATCCAAGTAACGGCAACCAATCCAATGTAATCCTATCCAATCCAATCCAAACCAATCCAATCCAAGGAACGGCATCCAATCCAATCTAATCCAATCGAATCCAATCCAATCCAAGTAACGGCATTCAATCCAATCCAATCGAATCCAATCCAATCCAAGTAACCGCATCCAATCCAATCCAATCCAATTAACGGCATCCAATCCAATCCAATCCAATTCAATCCAATCCTATCCAAGTAATGGCATCCCATCTCATCGAATCCAATCCAATCCATGTAACCGCATCCAATCCAATCCAATCCAATCCAATCCAAGTAACGGCATCCAATCCAATCCTATCGAATCCAATCCAATCCAAGTAACCGCATCCAATCCAATCCAATCCAATCCAATTAACGGCATCCAATCCAATCCAATCCAATCCAATCCAATCCAAGTAACCGCATCCAATCCAATCCAATCCAATCTAATCCAAGTAACGGCATCCAATCCAATGCAATCCAATCCAATCCAATCCAATCCAGGTACCGGCATCCAATGCAATCCAATCCAATACAAGTAACGGCATCCAATCCAATCTAATCCAATCCAATCCAATCCAATCCAAGGAACCGCATCCAATCCAATCCAATCCAATCCACGTAACGGCATCCAATCCAATCCAATCCAATCCAATCCAATGCAATCCAAGTAACGGCATCCAATCCAATCCAATCCAAGTAACGGCATCCAATCCAATCCAATCGAATCTAATCCAATCCAATCCAAGGAACGGCATCCAATCGAATCCAATCCAATCCACTCCTAGTACGGGCATCCAACCCAATCCAATCCAATCCAATCCAATCCAAGGAACGGCATCCAATCGAATCCAATCCAATCCAATCCAAGTACGGGCATCCAACCCAATCCTATCGAATCCAATCCAATCCAAGTAACCGCATCCAATCCAATACAATTAACGGCATTCAATCCAATCCAATCCAATCCTATCCTATCCTATCCAGGTAACGGCAGCCAATCGAATCCAATCCAATCCAATCCAATCCAAGTAACCGCATCCAATCCAATCAAATCCAAGTAACGGCATCCAATCCAATCCTATCGAATCCAATCCTATCCAAGTAACGGCATCCAATCTAATCCAATCCAATCCAATCCAGTCCAATCCAATCCAATCCAATCCAATTCAAGTACCGGCATCCAATCCAATCCAATCCAATCCACTCCAAGTAACGGCATCCAATCCAATCCAATTCAATCCAAACAACCGCATCCAATCCAATCCAATCCAATCCAATCCAATTAACGGCATCCAATCCAATCCATTCCAATCCAATCCTATCCTACCAAAGTAACGGCATCCAATCTAATCCAATCCAATCCAATCCAAGTAACCGCATCCAATCCAATCCAATCCAAGTAACGGCATTCAATCCAATGCAATCCAATCCAATCCAATCCAACCCAATCCAGGTACCGGCATCCAATCCAATCCAATCCAATCCAATCCAAGTAACGGCATCCAATCCAATCTAATCCAATCCAATCCAATCCAATCCAAGTAACCGCATCCAATCCAATCCAATCCAATCCAAGTAACGGCATCCAATCCAATCCAATCCAATCCAATCCAAGTAACGGCATCCAATCCAATCCAATCCAAGCAACGGCATCCAATCCAATCCAATCCAATCCAAGTAACGCATCCTCTCCAATCCAATCCAACGCAATCCAATCCAATCCAATCCAATTCAAGTAATGGCATCCAATCCAATCCAATCCAATCCAATTCAAGTAACGGCTTCCAATCCAATTCAAACCAATGCAATCCAATCCAATTCAAGTAACGGCATCCAATCCAATCCAATCCAATCCAGCCAATCCAATCGAAGTAACGGCATCCAATCCAATCCAATCCAATCCAACTAACCGCCTCCAATCGACTCCAATCCAATCCAATCCAATCCAAGTAACGGCATCCAATCCAATCCAATCGAATCTTATCCAATCCAATCCAAGTAACGGCATCCAATCGAATCCAATCCAATCCAATCCAAGTCCCGGCATCCAACCCAATCCAATACAATCCAAGTAACGCATCCTCTCCAATCCAATCCAATGCAATCCAATCCAATCCAATCCAATCCACGTAACGGCACCCAATCCAATCCAATCCAAGTAACGGCTTCCAATCCAATCCAATCCAATCCAATCCAATCCAATGCAATCCAATCCAATCCAATACAAGTAACGGCATCCAATCCAATCCAATCTAATCCAATCCAATCCAATCCAAGTAACCGCATCCAATCCAATCCAATCCAAGTAACGGCATCCAATCCAATCCTATCGAATCCAATCCAATCCAAGTAACGGCATCCAATCTAATCCAATCCAATCCAATCCAATCCAATTCAAGTACCGGCATCCGATCCAATCCAATCCAATCCACACCAAGTAACGGCATCCAATCCAATCCAATCCAATCCAAGTAACCGCATCCAATCCAATCCAATCCAATCCAAGTAACGGCATCCAATCTAATCCAATCCAATCCAATCCAAGTAACCGCATTCAATCCAATCCAAGTAACGGCATCCAATCCAATGCAATCCAATCCAATCCAATCCAAACCAATCCAATCCAAGTAACGGCACCCAATCCAAACTAATCCAATAGAATCCAATCCAATCCAAGTAACGGCATCCATCCAATCCTATCGAATCCAATCCAATCCTATCCTATCCAGGTAACGGCATCCAATCTAATCCAATCCAATCCAATCCAAGTTACCGCATCCAATTCAATACAATCCAATCCAATCCAATCCAAGTAACGGCATTCAATCCAATGCAATCCAATCCAATTCTATCCAATCCAGGTACCGGCATCCAATCCAATACAATCCAATCCAAGTAACGGCATCCAATCCAATCTAATCCAATCCAATTAACGGCATCCAATCCAATCCATTCCAATCCAATCCTATCCTACCAAAGTAACGGCATCCAATCTAATCCAATCCAATCCAATCCAATCCAAGTAACCGCATCCAATCCAATCCAAGTAACGGCATTCAATCCAATGCAATCCAATCCAATCCAATCCAACCCAATCCAGGTACCGGCATCCAATCCAATCCAATCCAATCCAATCCAAGTAACGGCATCCAATCCAATCTAATCCAATCCAATCCAATCCAATCCAAGTAACCGCATCCAATCCAATCCAATCCAAGTAACGGCATCCAATCCAATCCAATCCAATCCCAGTAACGGCATCCAATCCAATCCAATCCAATCCAAGCAACGGCATCCAATCCAATCCAATCCAATCCAAGTAACGCATCCTCTCCAATCCAATCCAACGCAATCCAATCCAATCCAATCCAATTCAAGTAACGGCATCCAATCCAATCCAATCCAATCCAATTCAAGTAACGGCTTCCAATCCAATCCAATCCAATGCAATCCAATCCAATTCAAGTAACGGCATCCAATCCAATCCAATCCAATCCAGCCAATCCAATCGAAGTAACGGCATCCAATCCAATCCAATCCAATCCAACTAACCGCCTCCAATCGACTCCAATCCAATCCAATCCAATCCAAGTAACGGCATCCAATCCAATCCAATCGAATCTTATCCAATCCAATCCAAGGAACGGCATCCAATCGAATCCAATCCAATCCAATCCAAGTCCCGGCATCCAACCCAATCCAATACAATCCAAGTAACGCATCCTCTCCAATCCAATCCAATGCAATCCAATCCAATCCAATCCAATCCACGTAACGGCACCCAATCCAATCCAATCCAAGTAACGGCTTCCAATCCAATCCAATCCAATCCAATCCAATGCAATCCAATCCAATCCAATACAAGTAACGGCATCCAATCCAATCCAATCTAATCCAATCCAATCCAATCCAAGTCACCGCATCCAATCCAATCCAATCCAAGTAACGGCATCCAATCCAATCCTATCGAATCCAATCCAATCCAAGTAACGGCATCCAATCTAATCCAATCCAATCCAATCCAATCCAATTCAAGTACCGGCATCCAATCCAATCCAATCCAATCCACACCAAGTAACGGCATCCAATCCAATCCAATCCAATCCAAGTAACCGCATCCAATCCAATCCAATCCAATCCAAGTAACGGCATCCAATCTAATCCAATCCAATCCAATCCAAGTAACCGCATTCAATCCAATCCAATCCAATCCAAGTAACGGCATCCAATCCAATGCAATCCAATCCAATCCAATCCAAACCAATCCAATCCAAGTAACGGCACCCAATCCAAACTAATCCAATAGAATCCAATCCAATCCAAGTAACGGCATCCATCCAATCCTATCGAATCCAATCCAATCCTATCCTATCCAGGTAACGGCATCCAATCTAATCCAATCCAATCCAATCCAAGTTACCGCATCCAATTCAATACAATCCAATCCAATCCAATACAAGTAACGGCATTCAATCCAATGCAATCCAATCCAATTCTATCCAATCCAGGTACCGGCATCCAATCCAATCCAATCCAATCCAAGTAACGGCATCCAATCCAATCTAATCCAATCCAATCCAATCCAATCCAATCCAATCCAATCCAAAAAACCGCATCCAATCCAATCCAATTCAAGTAACGGCATCCAATCCAATCCAATCCAATCCAATGCAATCCAAATACCGGCATCCAATCCAAGCCAAGTAACGGCAGCCAATCCAATCCAATCCAATCCAAGTAACGGCATCCATTCCAATCCAATCCAATCCAATTCAAGTAACGGCATCCAATCCAATCCAATGCAAGTATCGGCATCCAATCCAATCCAATCCAATCCAATGGAAGTAACGGCATCCAATCCAATCCAATCCAATCCAAGTAACGGCATATATTCGAATCCAATCCAATCCAATCCAAGTACCGGCATCCAACCCAATCCAATCCAATCCAATCCACGTAACGGCAACCAATCCAATGCAATCCTATCCAATCCAATCCAAACCAATCCAATCCAAGTAACGGCATCCAATCCAATCTAATCCAATCGAATCCAATCCAATCCAAGTAACGGCATCCAATCCAATCCAATCGAATCCAATCCAATCCAAGTAACCGCATCCAATCCAATCCAATCCAATCCAATTAACGGCATCCAATCCAATCCAATCCAATCCAATCCTATCCAAGTAACGGCATCCACTATAATCGAATCGAATCCAATCTAATATAATCGAATCCAATCCAATCCGAGTAACCGCATCCAATCCAATCCAATCCAATCCAATCCAATCCAAGTAACGGCATCCAATCCAATCCTATCGAATCCAATCCAATCCAAGTAACCGCATCCAATCCAATCCAATCCAATCCAATTAACGGCATCCAATCCAATCCAATCCAATCCAATCCTATCCTATCCAAGTAACGTCATCCAATCTAATCCAATCCAATCCAATCCAATCCAAGTAACCGTATCCAATACAATCCAATCCAATCCAATTAACGGCATCCAATCCAATCTAATCCAATCCAATCCAATCCAATCCAAGGAACCGCATCCAATCCAATCCAATCCAAGTAACGGCATCCAATCCAATCCAATCCAATCCAATCCAATCTAATCCAATCCAATTAACGGCATCCAATCCAATCCAATCCAATCCAATCCTATCCTATCCAAGTAACGGCATCGAATCTAATCCAATCCAATCCAATCCAATCCAAGTAACCGTATCCAATACAATCCAATCCAATCCAATCCAAGTAACGGCATCCAATCCAATCTAATCCAATCCAATCCAATCCAAGTAACCGTATCCAATACAATCCAATCCAATCCAATCCAAGTAACGGCATCCAATCCAATCCAATCCAATCCAATCCAATCCAATGCAATCCAAGTAACGGCATCCAATCCAAGCCAATCGAATCCAAGTAACGGCATCCAATCCAATCCAATCGAATCTAATCCAATCCAATCCAAGGAACGGCATCCAATCGAATCCAATCCAATGCAATCCAAGTACGGCCATCCAACACAATCCAATCCAATCCAATCCAAGTAACGGCATCGAATCAAATGCAATTCAATCCAATCCAATCCAAACCAATCCAACAAAGTAACGGCATCCAATCCAATTTAATCCAATCGAATCCAATCCAATCCAAGTAACAGCATCCAATCCAATCCTATCGAATCCAATCCAATCCAAGTAACCGCATCCAATCCAATCCAATCCAATTATCGGCATCCAATCCAATCCAATCCTATCCTATCCAAGTAACGGCATCCAATCTAATCCAATCAAATCCAATCCAATCCAAGTTACCGCATCCAATCCAATCCAATCCAAGTAACGGCATCCAATCCAATCCTATCGAATCCAATCATATCCAAGTAACGGCATCCAATCTCATCCAATCCAATCCAATCCAGTCCAATCCAATCCAATCCAATCCAATTCAAGTACCGGCATCCAATCCAATCCAATCCAATCCACTCCAAGTAACGGCATCCAATCCAATCCAATTCAATCCAAGTAACCGCATCCAATCCAATCCAATCCAATTAACGGCATCCAATCCAATCCATTCCAATCCAATCCTATCCTATCCAAGTAACGGCATCCAATCTAATCCAATCCAATCCAATCCAAGTAACCGCATCCAATCCAATCCAATCCAATCCAAGTAACGGCATTCAATCCAATGCAATCCAATCCAATCCAATCCAATCCAATCCAGGTACCGGCATCCAATCCAATCCAATCCAATCCAAGTAACCGTATCCAATACAATACAATCCAATCCAATTAACGGCATCCAATCCAATCTAATCCAATCCAATCCAATCCAATCCAAGTAACCGCATCCAATCCAATCCAATCCAATCCAAGTAACGGCATCCAATCCAAACCAATCCAATCCAATCTAATCCAATCCAATTAACGGCATCCAATCCAATCCAATCCAATCCAATCCTATCCTATCCAAGTAACGGCATCGAATCTAATCCAATCCAATCCAATCCAATCCAAGTAACCGTATCCAATACAATCCAATCCAATCCAATCCAAGTAACGGCATCCAATCCAATCTAATCCAATCCAATCCAATCCAATCCAATCCAAGTAACCGTATCCAATACAATCCAATCCAATCCAATCCAAGTAACGGCATCCAATCCAATCCAATCCAATCCAATCCAATCCAATCCAATCCAATGCAATCCAAGTAACGGCATCCAATCCAAGCCAATCGAATCCAAGTAACGGCATCCAATCCAATCCAATCCAATTAACGGCATCCAATCCAATCCATTCCAATCCAATCCTATCCTATCCAAGTAACGGCATCCAATCTAATCCAATCCAATCCAATCCAAGTAACCGCATCCAATCCAATCCAATCCAATCCAAGTAACGGCATTCAATCCAATGCAATCCAATCCAATCCAATCCAATCCAATCCAAGTAACGGCATCCAATCCAATCTAATCCAATCCAATCCAATCCAATCCAAGTAACCGCATCCAATCCGATCCAATCCAATCCAATCCAATCCAAGTAACGGCATCCAATCCAATCCAATCCAATCCAATCCAATCCAAGTAACGGCATCCAATCCAATCCAATCCAATCCAAGCAACGGCATCCAATCCAATCCAATGCAATCCAAGTAACGCATCCTATCCAATCCAATCCAATGCAATCCAATCCAATCCAATCCAATCCAAGTAACGGCACCCAATCCAATCCAATCCAATCCAATCCAAGTAACGGCATCCAATCCAATCCAATCCAATCCAATCCAAGCAACGGCTTCCAATCCAATCCAATCCAAGTAACGCATCCTCTCCAATCCAATCCAATGCAATCCAATGCAATCCAATCCAATCCAAGTAACGGCATCCAATCCAATCCAATCCAATCCTAGCCAATGCAATCGACGTAACGGCATCCGATCCAATCCAATCCAATCCAATCCAACTAACCGCCTCCAATCGACTCCAATCCAATCCAATCCAATCCAAGTAACGGCATCCAATCCAATCCAATCGAATCTTATCCAATCCAATCCAAGTACCGGCATCCAACCCAATCCAATCCAATCCAAGTAACGCATCCTCTCCAATCCAATCCAATGCAATCCAATGCAATCCAATCCAATCCAAGTAACGGCACCCAATCCAATCCAATCCAAGTAACGGCTTCCAATCCAATCCAATCCAATCCAATCCAATCCAATGCAATCCAATCCAATCCAATCCAAGTAACGGCATCCAATCCAATCCAATCCAATCCAATCCAATCCAATCCAAGTAACGGCATCCAATCCAATCCTCTCGAATCCAATCCAATCCAAGTAACGGCATCCAATCTAATCCAATCCAATCCAATCCAATCCAATTCAAGTACCGTCATCCAATCCAATCCAATCCAATCCACACCATGTAACGGCATCCAATCCAATCCAATCCAATCCAAGTAACCGCATCCAATCCAATCCAATCCAATCCAATCCAAGTAACGGCATCCAATCTAATCCAATCCAATCCAATCCAAGTAACCGCATTCAATTCAATACAATCCAATCCAATCCAATCCAAGTAACGGCATTCAATCCAATGCAATCCAATCCAATTCAATCCAATCCAGGTACCGGCATCTTATCCAATCCAATCCAATCCAAGTAACGGCATTCAATCCAATCTAATCCAATCCAATCCAATCCAATCCAAGTAACCGCATCCAATCCAATCCAATCCAAGTAACGGCATCCTATCCAATCCAATCCAATCCAATGCAATCCAAATACCGGCATCCAATCCAAGCCAGGTAACGGCATCCAATCCAATCCAACCCAATCCAAGTAACGGCATCCAATCCAATCCAATAGAATCTAATCCAATCCAATCCAAGTAACGGCATCCAATCCAATCCAATCCAATCGAAGTACCGACATCCAACCCAATCCAATCCAATCCAATCCAATCCAAGTAACGGCATCCAATCCAATGCAATCCAGTCCAATCCAATCCAAACCAATCCAATCCAAGTAACGGCATCCAATCCAATCCAATCCAAGTAACGGCATCCAATCCAATCCAATCGAATCTAATCCAATCCAATCCAAGTAACGGCATCCAATCGAATCCAATCCAATCCAATCCAAGTACCGGCATCCAACCCAATCCAATCCAATCCAATCCAAGTAACGGCATCGAATCCAATGCAATCCAATCCAATCCAATCCAAACCAATCCAATCCAAGTAACGGCACCCAATCCAATCCAATCCAATCCAATCCTATCCTATCCAAGTAACGGCATCCAATCTAATCCAATCCAATCCAATCCAATCCAAGAATCCGCATCCAATCCAATCCAATCCAAGTAACCGCATCCAATCCAATCCAATCAAATTATCGGCATCCAATCCAATTCAATCCAATCCTATCCTATCCAATTAACGGCATCCAATCTAATCCAATCCAATCCAATCCAATCCAAGTAACCGCATCCAATCCAATCCAATCCAATCCAAGTAACGGCATCCAATCCAATCCTATCGAATCCAATCATATCCAAGTAACGGCATCCAATCTCATCCAATCCAATCCAATCCAGTCCAATCCAATCCAATCCAATCCAATTCAAGTACCGGCATCCAATCCAATCCAATCCAATCCACTCCAGGTAACCGCATCCAATCCAATCCAATTAACGGCATCCAATCCAATCCATTCCAATCCTATCCTATCCTATCCAAGTAACGGCATTCAATCTAATCCAATTCAATCCAATCCAATTCAAGTAACCGCATCCAATCCAATCCAATCCAATCCAATCCAAGTAACGGCATTCAATCCAATGCAATCCAATCCAATCCAATCCAATCCAATTCAGGTACCGGCGTCCAATGCAATACAATCCAATCCAAGTAACGGCATCCAATCCAATCTAATCCAATCCAATACAATACAATCCAAGTAACCGCATCCAATCCAATCCAATCCAATCCAATCGAATCCAATCCAAGTAACGGCATCCAATCCAATCCAATCCAATCCAATCCAAGTAACGGCATCCAATCCAATCCAATCCAATCCAAGCAACGGCATCCAATCCAATCCAATCCAATCCAAGTAACGCATCCTCTCCAATCCAATCCAATGCAATCCAATCCAATCCAATCCAAGTAACGGCACCCAATCCAATCCAATCCAATCCAATCCAAGTAACGGCATCCAATCCAATCCAATCCAATCCAAGCAACGGCATCCAATCCAATCCAATCCAATCCTAGCCAATGCAATCGAAGTAACCGCATCCAATCCAATCCAATCCTATCCAACTAACCGCCTCCAATCGACTCCAATCCAATCCAATCCAATCCAAGTAACGGCATCCAATCCAATCCAATCGAATCGTTTCCAATCCAATTCAAGTAACGGCATCCAATCGAATCCAATCCAATCCAATCCAAGTACCGGCATCCAATCCAAGTAACGCATCCTCTCCAATCCAATCCAATGCAATCCAATCCAATCCAAGTAACGGCATCCAATCCAATCCAATCCAATCCTAGCCAATGCAATCGAAGTAACGGCGTCCAATCCAATCCAATCCAATCCAACTAACCGCCTCCAATCGACTCCAATCCAATCCAATCCAATCCAAGTAACGGCATCCAATCCAATCCAATAGAACCTTATCCAATCCAATACAAGTAACGGCATCCAATCGAATCCAATCCAATCCAATCCAAGTACCGGCATCCAACCCAATCCTATCCAATCCAAGTAACGCATCCTCTCCAATCCAATCCAATGCAATCCAATGCAATCCAATCCAATCCAAGTAACGGCACCCAATCCAATCCAATCCAAGTAACGGCTTCCAATCCAATCCAATCCAATCCAATCCAATGCAATCCAATCCAATCCAAGTAACGGCATCCAATCCAATACAATCCAATCCAATCCAATCCAATCCAATCCAAGTAACGGCATCCAATCCAATCCTCTCGAATCCAATCCAATCCAAGTAACGGCATCCAATCTAATCCAATCCAATCCAATCCAATCCAATTCAAGTACCGTCATCCAATCCAATCCAATCCAATCCACACCATGTAACGGCATCCAATCCAATCCAATCCAATCCAAGTAACCGCATCCAATCCAATCCAATCCAATCCAAGTCACGGCATCCAATCTAATCCAATCCAATCCAATCCAATCCAAGTAACCGCATCCAATCCAATCCAATCCAATCCAATCCAAGTAACGGCATCCAATCCAATCCAATCCAATCCAATCCAACTAACCGCCTCCAATCGACTCCAATCCAATCCAATCCAATCCAAGTAACGGCATCCAATCCAATCCAATCGAATCTTATCCAATCCAATCCAAGTACCGGCATCCAACCCAATCCAATCCAATCCAAGTAACGCATCCTCTCCAATCCAATCCAATGCAATCCAATGCAATCCAATCCAATCCAAGTAACGGCACCCAATCCAATCCAATCCAAGTAACGGCTTCCAATCCAATCCAATCCAATCCAATCCAATCCAATGCAATCCAATCCAATCCAATCCAAGTAACGGCATCCAATCCAATCCAATCCAATCCAATCCAATCCAATCCAAGTAACGGCATCCAATCCAATCCTCTCGAATCCAATCCAATCCAAGTAACGGCATCCAATCTAATCCAATCCAATCCAATCCAATCCAATTCAAGTACCGTCATCCAATCCAATCCAATCCAATCCACACCATGTAACGGCATCCAATCCAATCCAATCCAATCCAAGTAACCGCATCCAATCCAATCCAATCCAATCCAATCCAAGTAACGGCATCCAATCTAATCCAATCCAATCCAATCCAAGTAACCGCATTCAATTCAATACAATCCAATCCAATCCAATCCAAGTAACGGCATTCAATCCAATGCAATCCAATCCAATTCAATCCAATCCAGGTACCGGCATCTTATCCAATCCAATCCAATCCAAGTAACGGCATTCAATCCAATCTAATCCAATCCAATCCAATCCAATCCAAGTAACCGCATCCAATCCAATCCAATCCAAGTAACGGCATCCTATCCAATCCAATCCAATCCAATGCAATCCAAATACCGGCATCCAATCCAAGCCAGGTAACGGCATCCAATCCAATCCAACCCAATCCAAGTAACGGCATCCAATCCAATCCAATAGAATCTAATCCAATCCAATCCAAGTAACGGCATCCAATCCAATCCAATCCAATCGAAGTACCGACATCCAACCCAATCCAATCCAATCCAATCCAATCCAAGTAACGGCATCCAATCCAATGCAATCCAGTCCAATCCAATCCAAACCAATCCAATCCAAGTAACGGCATCCAATCCAATCCAATCCAAGTAACGGCATCCAATCCAATCCAATCGAATCTAATCCAATCCAATCCAAGTAACGGCATCCAATCGAATCCAATCCAATCCAATCCAAGTACCGGCATCCAACCCAATCCAATCCAATCCAATCCAAGTAACGGCATCGAATCCAATGCAATCCAATCCAATCCAATCCAAACCAATCCAATCCAAGTAACGGCACCCAATCCAATCCAATCCAATCCAATCCTATCCTATCCAAGTAACGGCATCCAATCTAATCCAATCCAATCCAATCCAATCCAAGAATCCGCATCCAATCCAATCCAATCCAAGTAACCGCATCCAATCCAATCCAATCAAATTATCGGCATCCAATCCAATTCAATCCAATCCTATCCTATCCAATTAACGGCATCCAATCTAATCCAATCCAATCCAATCCAATCCAAGTAACCGCATCCAATCCAATCCAATCCAATCCAAGTAACGGCATCCAATCCAATCCTATCGAATCCAATCATATCCAAGTAACGGCATCCAATCTCATCCAATCCAATCCAATCCAGTCCAATCCAATCCAATCCAATCCAATTCAAGTACCGGCATCCAATCCAATCCAATCCAATCCACTCCAGGTAACCGCAACCAATTCAATCCAATTAACGGCATCCAATCCAATCCATTCCAATCCTATCCTATCCTATCCAAGTAACGGCATTCAATCTAATCCAATTCAATCCAATCCAATCCAAGTAACCGCATCCAATCCAATCCAATCCAATCCAATCCAAGTAACGGCATTCAATCCAATGCAATCCAATCCAATCCAATCCAATCCAATTCAGGTACCGGCGTCCAATGCAATACAATCCAATCCAAGTAACGGCATCCAATCCAATCTAATCCAATCCAATCCAATACAATCCAAGTAACCGCATCCAATCCAATCCAATCCAATCCAATCGAATCCAATCCAAGTAACGGCATCCAATCCAATCCAATCCAATCCAATCCAAGTAACGGCATCCAATCCAATCCAATCCAATCCAAGCAACGGCATCCAATCCAATCCAATCCAATCCAAGTAACGCATCCTCTCCAATCCAATCCAATGCAATCCAATCCAATCCAATCCAAGTAACGGCACCCAATCCAATCCAATCCAATCCAATCCAAGTAACGGCATCCAATCCAATCCAATCCAATCCAAGCAACGGCATCCAATCCAATCCAATCCAATCCTAGCCAATGCAATCGAAGTAACCGCATCCAATCCAATCCAATCCAATCCAACTAACCGCCTCCAATCGACTCCAATCCAATCCAATCCAATCCAAGTAACGGCATCCAATCCAATCCAATCGAATCGTTTCCAATCCAATTCAAGTAACGGCATCCAATCGAATCCAATCCAATCCAATCCAAGTACCGGCATCCAATCCAAGTAACGCATCCTCTCCAATCCAATCCAATGCAATCCAATCCAATCCAAGTAACGGCATCCAATCCAATCCAATCCAATCCTAGCCAATGCAATCGAAGTAACGGCGTCCAATCCAATCCAATCCAATCCAACTAACCGCCTCCAATCGTCTCCAATCCAATCCAATCCAATCCAAGTAACGGCATCCAATCCAATCCAATAGAACCTTATCCAATCCAATACAAGTAACGGCATCCAATCGAATCCAATCCAATCCAATCCAAGTACCGGCATCCAACCCAATCCTATCCAATCCAAGTAACGCATCCTCTCCAATCCAATCCAATGCAATCCAATGCAATCCAATCCAATCCAAGTAACGGCACCCAATCCAATCCAATCCAAGTAACGGCTTCCAATCCAATCCAATCCAATCCAATCCAATGCAATCCAATCCAATCCAAGTAACGGCATCCAATCCAATACAATCCAATCCAATCCAATCCAATCCAATCCAAGTAACGGCATCCAATCCAATCCTCTCGAATCCAATCCAATCCAAGTAACGGCATCCAATCTAATCCAATCCAATCCAATCCAATCCAATTCAAGTACCGTCATCCAATCCAATCCAATCCAATCCACACCATGTAACGGCATCCAATCCAATCCAATCCAATCCAAGTAACCGCATCCAATCCAATCCAATCCAATCCAAGTCACGGCATCCAATCTAATCCAATCCAATCCAATCCAATCCAAGTAACCGCATCCAATCCAATCCAATCCAATCCAATCCAAGTAACGGCATCCAATCCAATCCAATCCAATCCAATCCAACTAACCGCCTCCAATCGACTCCAATCCAATCCAATCCAATCCAAGTAACGGCATCCAATCCAATCCAATCGAATCTTATCCAATCCAATCCAAGTACCGGCATCCAACCCAATCCAATCCAATCCAAGTAACGCATCCTCTCCAATCCAATCCAATGCAATCCAATGCAATCCAATCCAATCCAAGTAACGGCACCCAATCCAATCCAATCCAAGTAACGGCTTCCAATCCAATCCAATCCAATCCAATCCAATGCAATCCAATCCAATCCAATCCAAGTAACGGCATCCAATCCAATCCAATCCAATCCAATCCAATCCAATCCAAGTAACGGCATCCAATCCAATCCTCTCGAATCCAATCCAATCCAAGTAACGGCATCCAATCTAATCCAATCCAATCCAATCCAATCCAATTCAAGTACCGTCATCCAATCCAATCCAATCCAATCCACACCATGTAACGGCATCCAATCCAATCCAATCCAATCCAAGTAACCGCATCCAATCCAATCCAATCCAATCCAATCCAAGTAACGGCATCCAATCTAATCCAATCCAATCCAATCCAAGTAACCGCATTCAATTCAATACAATCCAATCCAATCCAATCCAAGTAACGGCATTCAATCCAATGCAATCCAATCCAATTCAATCCAATCCAGGTACCGGCATCTTATCCAATCCAATCCAATCCAAGTAACGGCATTCAATCCAATCTAATCCAATCCAATCCAATCCAATCCAAGTAACCGCATCCAATCCAATCCAATCCAAGTAACGGCATCCTATCCAATCCAATCCAATCCAATGCAATCCAAATACCGGCATCCAATCCAAGCCAGGTAACGGCATCCAATCCAATCCAACCCAATCCAAGTAACGGCATCCAATCCAATCCAATAGAATCTAATCCAATCCAATCCAAGTAACGGCATCCAATCCAATCCAATCCAATCGAAGTACCGACATCCAACCCAATCCAATCCAATCCAATCCAATCCAAGTAACGGCATCCAATCCAATGCAATCCAGTCCAATCCAATCCAAACCAATCCAATCCAAGTAACGGCATCCAATCCAATCCAATCCAAGTAACGGCATCCAATCCAATCCAATCGAATCTAATCCAATCCAATCCAAGTAACGGCATCCAATCGAATCCAATCCAATCCAATCCAAGTACCGGCATCCAACCCAATCCAATCCAATCCAATCCAAGTAACGGCATCGAATCCAATGCAATCCAATCCAATCCAATCCAAACCAATCCAATCCAAGTAACGGCACCCAATCCAATCCAATCCAATCCAATCCTATCCTATCCAAGTAACGGCATCCAATCTAATCCAATCCAATCCAATCCAATCCAAGAATCCGCATCCAATCCAATCCAATCCAAGTAACCGCATCCAATCCAATCCAATCAAATTATCGGCATCCAATCCAATTCAATCCAATCCTATCCTATCCAATTAACGGCATCCAATCTAATCCAATCCAATCCAATCCAATCCAAGTAACCGCATCCAATCCAATCCAATCCAATCCAAGTAACGGCATCCAATCCAATCCTATCGAATCCAATCATATCCAAGTAACGGCATCCAATCTCATCCAATCCAATCCAATCCAGTCCAATCCAATCCAATCCAATCCAATTCAAGTACCGGCATCCAATCCAATCCAATCCAATCCACTCCAGGTAACCGCAACCAATCCAATCCAATTAACGGCATCCAATCCAATCCATTCCAATCCTATCCTATCCTATCCAAGTAACGGCATTCAATCTAATCCAATTCAATCCAATCCAATCCAAGTAACCGCATCCAATCCAATCCAATCCAATCCAATCCAAGTAACGGCATTCAATCCAATGCAATCCAATCCAATCCAATCCAATCCAATTCAGGTACCGGCGTCCAATGCAATACAATCCAATCCAAGTAACGGCATCCAATCCAATCTAATCCAATCCAATCCAATACAATCCAAGTAACCGCATCCAATCCAATCCAATCCAATCCAATCGAATCCAATCCAAGTAACGGCATCCAATCCAATCCAATCCAATCCAATCCAAGTAACGGCATCCAATCCAATCCAATCCAATCCAAGCAACGGCATCCAATCCAATCCAATCCAATCCAAGTAACGCATCCTCTCCAATCCAATCCAATGCAATCCAATCCAATCCAATCCAAGTAACGGCACCCAATCCAATCCAATCCAATCCAATCCAAGTAACGGCATCCAATCCAATCCAATCCAATCCAAGCAACGGCATCCAATCCAATCCAATCCAATCCTAGCCAATGCAATCGAAGTAACCGCATCCAATCCAATCCAATCCAATCCAACTAACCGCCTCCAATCGACTCCAATCCAATCCAATCCAATCCAAGTAACGGCATCCAATCCAATCCAATCCAATCCAATCCAAGTAACGGCATCCAATCCAATCCAATCCAATCCAAGCAACGGCATCCAATCCAATCCAATCCAATCCAAGTAACGGCATCCAATCCAATCCAATCCAATTCAAGTAACGGCATCCAATCGAATCCAATCCAATCCAATCCAAGTACCGGCATCCAATCCAAGTAACGCATCCTCTCCAATCCAATCCAATGCAATCCAATCCAATCCAAGTAACGGCATCCAATCCAATCCAATCCAATCCTAGCCAATGCAATCGAAGTAACGGCGTCCAATCCAATCCAATCCAATCCAACTAACCGCCTCCAATCGTCTCCAATCCAATCCAATCCAATCCAAGTAACGGCATCCAATCCAATCCAATAGAACCTTATCCAATCCAATACAAGTAACGGCATCCAATCGAATCCAATCCAATCCAATCCAAGTACCGGCATCCAACCCAATCCTATCCAATCCAAGTAACGCATCCTCTCCAATCCAATCCAATGCAATCCAATGCAATCCAATCCAATCCAAGTAACGGCACCCAATCCAATCCAATCCAAGTAACGGCTTCCAATCCAATCCAATCCAATCCAATCCAATGCAATCCAATCCAATCCAAGTAACGGCATCCAATCCAATACAATCCAATCCAATCCAATCCAATCCAATCCAAGTAACGGCATCCAATCCAATCCTCTCGAATCCAATCCAATCCAAGTAACGGCATCCAATCTAATCCAATCCAATCCAATCCAATCCAATTCAAGTACCGTCATCCAATCCAATCCAATCCAATCCACACCATGTAACGGCATCCAATCCAATCCAATCCAATCCAAGTAACCGCATCCAATCCAATCCAATCCAATCCAATCCAAGTCACGGCATCCAATCTAATCCAATCCAATCCAATCCAATCCAAGTAACCGCATCCAATCCAATCCAATCCAATCCAATCCAAGTAACGGCATCCAATCCAATGCAATCCAATCCAATCCAAACCAATCCAATCCAAGTAACGGCACCCAATCCAATCTAATCCAATCGAATCCAATCCAATCCAAGTAACGGCATCCATCCAATCCTATCGAATCAAATCCAATCCTATCCTATCCAGGTAACGGCATCCAATCTAATCCAATCCAATCCAATCCAAGTAACCGCATCCAATTCAATACAATCCAATCCAATCCAATCCAAGTAACGGCATTCAATCCAATGCAATCCAATCCAATTCAATCCAATCCAGGTACCGGCATCTTATCCAATCCAATCCAATCCAAGTAACGTCATCCAATCCAATCTAATCCAATCCAATCCAATCCAATCCAAGTAACCGCATCCAATCCAATCCAATCCAAGTAACGGCATCCAATCCAATCCAATCCAATCCAATGCAATCCAAACACCGGCATCCAATCCAAGCCAGGTAACGGCATCCAATCCAATCCAACCCAATCCAAGTAACGGCATCCAATCCAATCCAATAGAATCTAATCCAATCCAATCCAAGTAACGGCATCCAATCCAATCCAATCGAAGTACCGACGTCCAACCCAATCCAATCCAATCCAATCCAAGTAACGGCATCCAATTCAATGCAATCCAGTCCAATCCAATCCAAACCAATCCAATCCAAGTAACGGCATCCAATCCAATCCAATCCAAGTAACGGCATCCAATCCAATCCAATCGAATCTAATCCAATCCAATCCAAGTAACGGCATCCAATCGAATCCAATCCAATCCAATCCAAGTACCGGCATCCAAACCAATCCAATCCAATCCAATCCAAGTAACGGCATCGAATCCAATGCAATCCAATCCAATCCAATCCAAACCAATCCAATCCAAGTAACGGCACCCAATCCAATCCAATCCAATCCAATCCTATCCTATCCAAGTAACGGCATCCAATCTAATCCAATCCAATCCAATCCAATCCAAGAATCCGCATCCAATCCAATCCAATCCAAGTAACCGCATCCAATCCAATCGAATCAAATTATCGGCATCCAATCCAATTCAATCCAATCCTATCCTATCCAAGTAACGGCATCCAATCTAATCCAATCCAATCCAATCCAATCCAAGTAACCGCATCCAATCCAATCCAATCCAATCCAAGTAACGGCATCCAATCCAATCCTATCGAATCCAATCATATCCAAGTAACGGCATCCAATCTCATCCAATCCAATCCAATCCAGTCCAATCCAATCCAATCCAATCCAATTCAAGTACCGGCATCCAATCCAATCCAATCCAATCCACTCCAGGTAACCGCATCCAATCCAATCCAATTAACGGCATCCAATCCAATCCATTCCAATCCAATCCTATCCTATCCAAGTAACGGCATTCAATCTAATCCAATTCAATCCAATCCAATCCAAGTAACCGCATCCAATCCAATCCAATCCAATCCAATCCAAGTAACGGCATTCAATCCAATGCAATCCAATCCAATCCAATCCAATCCAATTCAGGTACCGGCGTCCAATGCAATACAATCCAATCCAAGTAACGGCATCCAATCCAATCTAATCCAATCCAATCCAATACAATCCAAGTAACCGCATCCAATCCAATCCAATCCAATCCAATCCAAGTAACGGCATCGAATCTAATCCAATCCAATCCAATCCAATCCAATCCAAGTAACCGCATCCAATCCAATCCAATCCAAACCAATCCAATAACGGCATCCAATCCAATGCAATCTAATCCAATCCAATCCAATCCAATCCAGGTACCGGCATCCAATCCAATCCAATCAAATCCAAGTAACGGCATCCAATCCAATCTAATCCAATCCAATCCAATCCAATCCAATACAAGTAACCGCATCCAAACAATTCCAATCCAATTCAAGTAACGGCATCCAATCCAATCCAATCCAATCCAATGCAATCCAAGTAACGGCATCCAATCCAATCCAATCCAAGTAACGGCATTCAATCCAATCCAATCGAATCTAATCCAATCCAATCCAAGGAACGGCATCCAATCGAATCCAATCCAATCCAATCCAAACAAATCCAATCCAAGTAACGACATGCAATACACTCTAATCCAATCGAATCCAATCCAATCCAAGTAACGGCATCTAATCCAATCCTATCGAATACAATCCAATCCAAATAACCGCATCCAATCCAATCCAATCCAATTAACGGCATCCAATCCAATCCAATCCAATACTATCTTTTCCAAGTAACGGCATCCAATCTAATCCAATCCGATCCAATCCAAGTATCCGCATCCAATCCAATCCAATCCAAGAAACGGCGACCAATCCAATGCAATCCAAACCAATCCAATCCAATCCAATCCAGGTAGCGGCATCCAATCCAATCCAATCCAAGTAACGGCATCCAATCCAAGCTAATCCAATCCAATCCAATCCAATTAACGGCATCCAATCCAATCCAATCCAAGTAATGGCATCTAATCCAATCCAATCCAATCCAATCCAAGTAACGGCATCCAATCCAATCCAATCCAAGTAACGCATCCTCTCCAATCCAATCCAATCCAATCCAATCCAATCCAATCCAATCCAATCCAATCCAATCCAATCCTAGCCAATCCAATCGAAGTAACGGCATCCAATCCAATCCAATCCAACTAACCGCCCCCAATCGAATCCAATCCAATCAAATCCAATCCAATTCAATCCAATCCAAGTAACGGCATCCAGTCCAATCCAATCCAATCCAGTGCAATCCAAGTAACGGCATCCAATCCAATCCAATCCAATTCAAGTAACGGCATCCAATCCAATCCAATCCAAGTAACGGCATCCAATCGAATCCAATCGAATCCAATGCAAGTAACGGCATCCAATCAAATCCAATCCAATCCAATTCAAGTAACGGCATCCAATCCAATCCAATCCAATCCAAGTAACGGCATATATTCGAATCGAATCCAATCCAATCCAAGTACCGGCATCCAACCCAATCCAATCCAGTCCAATCCAAGTAACGGCAACCAAACCAATGCAATCCTATCCAATCCAATCCAAACCAATCCAATCCAATCCAAGTAACGGCATCCAATCCAATCCAATCCAATCCAATGCAATCCAAGTAACGGCATCCAATCCAATCCAATTCAATCCAAGTAACCGCATCCAATCCAATCCAATCCAATCCAATGAACGGCATCCAATCAAATCCATTCCAATCCAATCCTATCCTATCCAAGTAACGGCATCCAATCTAATCCAATCCAATCCAATCCAATCCAAGGAACCGCATCCAATTCAATCCAATCCAATCCAATTCAGGTACCGGCATCCAATCCAATCCAATCCAATCCAATCCATGTAACGGCATCCAATCCAATCTCATCCAATCCAATCCAATCCAATCCAAGTAACCGCATCCAATCCAATCCAGTACAATCCAATCCAATCCAAGTAACGGCATCCAATCCAATCCAATCCAATCCAATCCAAGTAACGGCATCCAATCCAATCCAATCCAATCCAAGCAATGGCATCCAATCCAATCCAATCCAATCCAAGTAACGCATCCTCTCCAATCCAATCCAATGCAATCTAATCCAATCCAATCCAATCCAATCCAAGTAACGGCACCCAATCCAATCCAATCCAATCCAATCCAATTCAAGTAACGGCTTCCAATCCAATCCAATCCAATCCAATCCAATGCAATCCAATCCAATCCAAGTAACGGCATCCAATCCAATCCAATCCAATCCGGCCAATCCAATCGAAGTAACGGCATCCAATCCAATCCAATCCAATCCAACTAACCGCCTCCAATCGACTCCAATCCAATCCACGTAACGGCACCCAATCCAATCCAATCCAAGTAACGGCTTCCAATCCAATCCAATCCAATCCAATCCAATGCAATCCAATCCAATCCAAGTAACGGCATCCAATCCAATCCAATCTAATCCAATCCAATCCAATCCAAGTAACCGCATCCAATCCAATCCAATCCAATCCAATCCAAGTAACGGCATCCAATCTAATCCAATCCAATCCAATCCAATCCAATTCAAGTACCGGCATCCAATCCAATCCAATCCAATCCACACCAAGTAACGGCATCCAATCCAATCCAAGTAACCGCATCCAATCCAATCCAATCCAATCCAATTAACGTCATCCAATCTAATCCAATCCAATCCAATCCAAGTAACCGCATCCAAACCAATCCATTCCAATCCAATCCAAGTAACGGCATCCAATCCAATGCAATGCATTCCAATCCAATCCAAACCAATCCAATCCAAGTAACGGCACCCAATCCAAACTAATCCAATCCAATCCAGTCCAATCCAAGTAACGGCAACCAAACCAATGCAATCCTATCCAATCCAATCCAAACCAATCCAATCCAATCCAAGTAACGGCATCCAATCCAATCCAATCCAATCCAATGCAATCCAAGTAACGGCATCCAATCCAATCCAATTCAATCCAAGTAACCGCATCCAATCCAATCCAATCCAATGAACGGCATCCAATCCAATCCATTCCAATCCAATCCTATCCTATCCAAGTAACGGCATCCAATCTAATCCAATCCAATCCAATCCAAGGAACCGCATCCAATTCAATCCAATCCAATCCAATTCAGGTACCGGCATCCAATCCAATCCAATCCAATCCAATCCAAGTAACGGCATCCAATCCAATCTCATCCAATCCAATCCAATCCAATCCAAGTAACCGCATCCAATCCAATCCAATACAATCCAATCCAATCCAAGTAACGGCATCCAATCCAATCCAATCCAATCCAATCCAATCCAATCCAATCCAATCCAAGTAATGGCATCCAATCCAATCCAATCCAATCCAAGCAATGGCATCCAATCCAATCCAATCCAATCCAACTAACGCATCCTCTCCAATCCAATCCAATGCAATCCAATCCAATCCAATCCAATCCAAGTAACGGCACCCAATCCAATCCAATCCAATCCAATCCAATTCAAGTAACGGCTTCCAATCCAATCCAATCCAATCCAATCCAATGCAATCCAATCCAATCCAAGTAACGGCATCCAATCCAATCCAATCCAATCCAGCCAATCCAATCGAAGTAACGGCATCCAATCCAATCCAATCCAATCCAATCCAAGTAACCGCCTCCAATCGACTCCAATCCAATCCAATCCAATCCAAGTAACGGCACCCAGTCCAATCCAATCCAATCCAGTGCAATCCAAGTAACGGCATCCAATCCAATCCAATCCAATTCAAGTAACGGCATCCAATCCAATCCAATCCAAGTAACGGCATCCAATCGAATCCAATCGAATCCAATGCAAGTAACGGCATCCAATCAAATCCAATCCAATCCAATTCAAGTAACGGCATCCAATCCAATCCAATCCAATCCAAGTAACGGCATATATTCGAATCGAATCCAATCCAATCCAAGTACCGGCATCCAACCCAATCCAATCCAGTCCAATCCAAGTAACGGCAACCAAACCAATGCAATCCTATCCAATCCAATCCAAACCAATCCAATCCAATCCAAGTAACGGCATCCAATCCAATCCAATCCAATCCAATGCAATCCAAGTAACGGCATCCAATCCAATCCAATTCAATCCAAGTAACCGCATCCAATCCAATCCAATCCAATCCAATGAACGGCATCCAATCAAATCCATTCCAATCCAATCCTATCCTATCCAAGTAACGGCATCCAATCTAATCCAATCCAATCCAATCCAATCCAAGGAACCGCATCCAATTCAATCCAATCCAATCCAATTCAGGTACCGGCATCCAATCCAATCCAATCCAATCCAATTCATGTAACGGCATCCAATCCAATCTCATCCAATCCAATCCAATCCAATCCAAGTAACCGCATCCAATCCAATCCAGTACAATCCAATCCAATCCAAGTAACGGCATCCAATCCAATCCAATCCAATCCAATCCAAGTAACGGCATCCAATCCAATCCAATCCAATCCAAGCATTGGCATCCAATCCAATCCAATCCAATCCAAGTAACGCATCCTCTCCAATCCAATCCAATGCAATCTAATCCAATCCAATCCAATCCAATCCAAGTAACGGCACCCAATCCAATCCAATCCAATCCAATCCAATTCAAGTAACGGCTTCCAATCCAATCCAATCCAATCCAATCCAATGCAATCCAATCCAATCCAAGTAACGGCATCCAATCCAATCCAATCCAATCCGGCCAATCCAATCGAAGTAACGGCATCCAATCCAATCCAATCCAATCCAACTAACCGCCTCCAATCGACTCCAATCCAATCCACGTAACGGCACCCAATCCAATCCAATCCAAGTAACGGCTTCCAATCCAATCCAATCCAATCCAATCCAATGCAATCCAATCCAATCCAAGTAACGGCATCCAATCCAATCCAATCTAATCCAATCCAATCCAATCCAAGTAACCGCATCCAATCCAATCCAATCCAATCCAATCCAATCCAAGTAACGGCATCCAATCTAATCCAATCCAATCCAATCCAATCCAATTCAAGTACCGGCATCCAATCCAATCCAATCCAATCCACACCAAGTAACGGCATCCAATCCAATCCAAGTAACCGCATCCAATCCAATCCAATCCAATCCAATTAACGTCATCCAATCTAATCCAATCCAATCCAATCCAATCCAAGTAACCGCATCCAAACCAATCCAATCCAATCCAATCCAAGTAACGGCATCCAATCCAATGCAATGCATTCCAATCCAATCCAAACCAATCCAATCCAAGTAACGGCACCCAATCCAAACTAATCCAATCCAATCCAGTCCAATCCAAGTAACGGCAACCAAACCAATGCAATCCTATCCAATCCAATCCAAACCAATCCAATCCAATCCAAGTAACGGCATCCAATCCAATCCAATCCAATCCAATGCAATCCAAGTAACGGCATCCAATCCAATCCAATTCAATCCAAGTAACCGCATCCAATCCAATCCAATCCAATGAACGGCATCCAATCCAATCCATTCCAATCCAATCCTATCCTATCCAAGTAACGGCATCCAATCTAATCCAATCCAATCCAATCCAAGGAACCGCATCCAATTCAATCCAATCCAATCCAATTCAGGTACCGGCATCCAATCCAATCCAATCCAATCCAATCCAAGTAACGGCATCCAATCCAATCTCATCCAATCCAATCCAATCCAATCCAAGTAACCGCATCCAATCCAATCCAATACAATCCAATCCAATCCAAGTAACGGCATCCAATCCAATCCAATCCAATCCAATCCAATCCAATCCAATCCAATCCAAGTAACGGCATCCAATCCAATCCAATCCAATCCAAGCAATGGCATCCAATCCAATCCAATCCAATCCAACTAACGCATCCTCTCCAATCCAATCCAATGCAATCCAATCCAATCCAATCCAATCCAAGTAACGGCACCCAATCCAATCCAATCCAATCCAATCCAATTCAAGTAACGCCTTCCAATCCAATCCAATCCAATCCAATCCAATGCAATCCAATCCAATCCAAGTAACGGCATCCAATCCAATCCAATCCAATCCAGCCAATCCAATCGAAGTAACGGCATCCAATCCAATCCAATCCAATCCAATCCAAGTAACCGCCTCCAATCGACTCCAATCCAATCCAATCCAATCCAAGTAACGGCACCCAATCCAATCCAATCCAAGTAACGGCTTCCAATCCAATCCAATCCAATCCAATCCAATGCAATCCAATCCAATCCAAGTAACGGCATCCAATCCAATCCAATCTAATCCAATCCAATCCAATCCAAGTAACCGCATCCAATCCAATCCAATCCAATCCAATCCAAGTAACGGCATCCAATCCAATCCTATCGAATCCAATCCAATCCAAGTAACGGCATCCAATCTAATCCAATCCAACCCAATCCAATCCAATTCAAGTACCGGCATCCAATCCAATCCAATCCAATCCACACCAAGTAACGGCATCCAATCCAATCCAAGTAACCGCATCCAATCCAATCCAATCCAATCCAATTAACGTCATCCAATCTAATCCAATCCAATCCAATCCAATCCAATCCAAGTAACCGCATCCAATCCAATCCAATCCAATCCAATCCAAGTAACGGCATCCAATCCAATGCAATGCAATCCAATCCAATCCAAACCAATCCAATCCAAGTAACGGCACCCAATCCAAACTAATCCAATCGAATCCAATCCAATCCAAGTAACGGCATCCATCCAATCCTATCGAATCCAATCCAATCCTATCCTATCCAGGTAACGGCATCCAATCTAACCCAATCCAATCCAATCCAAGTAACCGCATCCAATTCAATACAATCCAATCCAATCCAATCCAAGTAACGGCATTCAATTCAATGCAATCCAATCCAATTCAATCCAATCCAGGTACCGTCAACCAATCCAATCCAATCCAATCCAAGTAACGGCATCCAATCCAATCTAATCCAATCCAATCCAATCCAATCCAATGCAAGTAACCGCATCCCATCCAATCCAATTCAAGTAACGGCATCCAATCCAATCCAATCCAATGCAATGCAATCCAAATACCGGCAACCAATCCAAGCCAAGTAACGGCATCCAATCCAATCCAATCCAATCCAAGTAACGGCATCCAATCCAATCCATTCCAATCCAATTCAAGTAACGGCATCCAATCCAATCCAATCCAAGTAAGGGCATCCAATTGAATCCAATCGAATCCAATGCAAGTAACGGCATCCAATCAAATCCAATCCAATCCAATTCAAGTAACGGCATCCAATCCAATCCAAGTAACTGCATATATTCGAATCCAATCCAATCCAATCCAAGTACCGGCATCCAACCCAATCCAATCCAATCCAAGTAACGGCAAGCAATCCAATGCAATCCTACCCAATCCAATCCAAACCAATCGAATCCAAGTAACGGCATCCAATCCAATCTAATCCAATCGAATCCAATCCAATCCAAGTAACGGCATCCAATCCAATCGAATCCAATCCAATCCAAGTAACCGCATCCAATCCAATCCAATCCAATCCAATTAACGGCATCCAATTCAATCCAATCCAGTCCAATCCAATCCAAGTAACGGCATCCAATCTAATCGAATCCAATCCAATCCAAGTAACCGCATCCAATGCAATCCAATCCAATCCAATCCAAGTAAAGGCATCCAATCCAATCCAATCGAATCCAATCCAATCCAAGTAAGCGCATCCAATCCAATCAAATCCAATCCAATTAACGGCATCCAATCCAACCCAATCCTATCCTATCCAAGTAACGGCATCGAATCTAATCCAATCCAATCCAATCCAAGTAACCGCATCCAATCCAATCTAATCCAATCCAATCCAAGTAACGGCATCCAATCCAATGCAATCCAATCCAATCCAATCCAGGTACCGGCATCCAATCCAATCCAATCCAAGTAACGGCATCCAATGCAATCTAATCCAACCCAATCCAATCCAATCCAATCCAATCCAAGTAACCGCATCCAATCCAATCCAATCCAATTCAAGTAACGGCATCCAATCCAATCCAATCCAATCCAATGCAATCCAAGTAACGGCATCCAATCCAATCCAATCCAATCCAAGTAACGGCATCCAATCCAATCCAATCGAATCTAATCCAATCCAAGGAACGGCATCCAATCGAATCCAATCCAATCCAATCCAAGTAACCGTATCCAATCCAATCCAATCCAATACAAGTAACGGCATCTAATCCAATCCAATCGAATCTAATCCAATCCAAGGAACGGCATCCAATCGAATCCAATCCAATCCAATCCAAACAAATCCAATCCAAGTAACGGCACCCAATCCAAACTAATCCAATCGAATCCAATCCAATCCAAGTAACGGCATCCATCCAATCCTATCGAATCCAATCCAATCCTATCCTATCCAGGTAACGGCATCCAATCTAACCCAATCCAATCCAATCCAAGTAACCGCATCCAATTCAATACAATCCAATCCAATCCAATCCAAGTAACGGCATTCAATTCAATGCAATCCAATCCAATTCAATCCAATCCAGGTACCGTCAACCAATCCAATCCAATCCAATCCAAGTAACGGCATCCAATCCAATCTAATCCAATCCAATCCAATCCAATCCAATGCAAGTAACCGCATCCCATCCAATCCAATTCAAGTAACGGCATCCAATCCAATCCAATCCAATGCAATGCAATCCAAATACCGGCAACCAATCCAAGCCAAGTAACGGCATCCAATCCAATCCAATCCAATCCAAGTAACGGCATCCAATCCAATCCATTCCAATCCAATTCAAGTAACGGCATCCAATCCAATCCAATCCAAGTAAGGGCATCCAATTGAATCCAATCGAATCCAATGCAAGTAACGGCATCCAATCAAATCCAATCCAATCCAATTCAAGTAACGGCATCCAATCCAATCCAAGTAACTGCATATATTCGAATCCAATCCAATCCAATCCAAGTACCGGCATCCAACCCAATCCAATCCAATCCAAGTAACGGCAAGCAATCCAATGCAATCCTACCCAATCCAATCCAAACCAATCCAATCCAAGTAACGGCATCCAATCCAATCTAATCCAATCGAATCCAATCCAATCCAAGTAACGGCATCCAATCCAATCGAATCCAATCCAATCCAAGTAACCGCATCCAATCCAATCCAATCCAATCCAATTAACGGCATCCAATTCAATCCAATCCAGTCCAATCCAATCCAAGTAACGGCATCCAATCTAATCGAATCCAATCCAATCCAAGTAACCGCATCCAATGCAATCCAATCCAATCCAATCCAAGTAAAGGCATCCAATCCAATCCAATCGAATCCAATCCAATCCAAGTAAGCGCATCCAATCCAATCAAATCCAATCCAATTAACGGCATCCAATCCAACCCAATCCTATCCTATCCAAGTAACGGCATCGAATCTAATCCAATCCAATCCAATCCAAGTAACCGCATCCAATCCAATCTAATCCAATCCAATCCAAGTAACGGCATCCAATCCAATGCAATCCAATCCAATCCAATCCAGGTACCGGCATCCAATCCAATCCAATCCAAGTAACGGCATCCAATGCAATCTAATCCAATCCAATCCAATCCAATCCAATCCAATCCAAGTAACCGCATCCAATCCAATCCAATCCAATTCAAGTAACGGCATCCAATCCAATCCAATCCAATCCAATCCAATGCAATCCAAGTAACGGCATCCAATCCAATCCAATCCAATCCAAGTAACGGCATCCAATCCAATCCAATCGAATCTAATCCAATCCAAGGAACGGCATCCAATCGAATCCAATCCAATCCAATCCAAGTAACCGTATCCAATCCAATCCAATCCAATACAAGTAACGGCATCCAATCCAATCCAATCGAATCTAATCCAATCCAAGGAACGGCATCCAATCGAATCCAATCCAATCCAATCCAAACAAATCCAATCCAAGTAACGGCATCCAATACACTCTAATCCAATCGAATCCAATCCAATCCAAGTAACGGCATCCAATCTAATCCAATCCAATCCAATCCAATCCAAGTAACCGCATCCAATCCAATCCAATCCAATCCAAGAAACGGCATCCAATCCAGTGCAATCCAAACCAATCCAATCCAATCCAATCCAGGTAGCGGCATCCAATCCAATCCAAGTAACGGCATCCAATCCAAGCTAATCCAATCCAATCAAATCCAATCCAATTAACGGCATCCAATCCAATCCAATCCAATCCAAGTAACGGCATCTAATCCAATCCAATCCAATCCAAGTAACGCATCCTCCCCAATCCAATCCAATCCAATCCAATCCAATCCAATCCAATCCAATCCAATCCTAGCCAATCCAATCGAGGTAACGGCATCCAATCCAATCCAATCCAATCCAACTAACCGCCCCCAATCGAATCCAATCCAATCAAATCCAATCCAATTCAATCCAATCCAAGTAACGGCATCCAATCCAATCCAATCGAATCCAATTCAATCCAAGTAACGGCATCCAATCCAATCCAATCCAATCCAAGTAACGGCATCCAATCCAATCCAATCCAATCCAATTCAAGTAACCGCATCCAATCCAATCCAATCCAAGTAACGGCATCCAATCGAATCCAATCGAATCCAATGCAAGTAACGGCATCCAATCAAATCCAATCCAATCCAATTCAAGTAACGGCATCCAATCCAATCCAATCCAATCCAAGTAACGGCATATATTCGAATCCAATCCAATCCAATCCAAGTACCGGCATCCAACCCAATCCAATCCAATCCAATCCAAGTAACGGCAACCAATCCAATGCAATCCTATCCAATCCAATCCAAACCAATCCAATCCAATCCAAGTAACGGCATCCAATCCAATCCAATCCAATCCAATGCAATCCAAGTAACGGCATCCAATCCAAGCCAATCCAATCCAATCCAAGGAACGGCATCCAATCCGATCCAATCCAATCCAATCCAATCCAAGTAACGGCATCCAATCCAATCCAATCCAATCCAATCCAATGCAATCCAAGTAATGGCATCCAATCCAAGCCAATCCAATCCAATCCAAGGAACGGCATCCAATCGAATCCAATCTAAGTACCGCCATCCAACCCAATCCAATCCTATCCAAGTAACGGCATCCAATCCAATGCAATCCAATCCAATCCAATCCAATCGAAACAAATCCAATCCAAGTAACGGCATCCAATCCACTCTAATCCAATCGAATCCAATCCAATACAAGTAACGGCATCTAATCCAATCCTATCGAATCCAATCCAAACCAAATAACCGCATCCAATCCAATCCAATCCAATCCAATTCACGGCATCCAATGCAATCCAATCCAATCCTATCCTATCCAAGTAACGGCATCCAATCTAATCCAATCCAATCCAATCCAATCCAAGTAACCGCATCCAATCCAATCCAATCCAATCCAAGTAACGGCATCCAATCCAATGCAATCCAAACCAATCAATTCAATCCAATCCAGGTACCGGCATCCAATCCAATCCAATCCAAGTAACGGCATCCAATCCAAGCTAATCCAATCCAATCCAATCCAATCCAAGTAACCGCATCCAATCCAATCCAATCCAATCCAAGTAACGGCATCCAATCCAATCCAATGCAATCCAATCCAATCCAAGTAACGGCATCCAATCCAATCCAATCTAATCCAATCCAATCCAATCCAAGTAACCGCATCCAATCCAATCCAATCCAATCCAATCCAAGTAACGGCATCCAATCTAATCCAATCCAATCCAATCCAATCCAATTCAAGTACCGGCATCCAATCCAATCCAATCCAATCCACACCAAGTAACGGCATCCAATCCAATCCAAGTAACCGCATCCAATCCAATCCAATCCAATCCAATTAACGTCATCCAATCTAATCCAATCCAATCCAATCCAATCCAATCCAAGTAACCGCATCTAATCCAATCCAATCCAATCCAAGTAACGGCATCCAATCCAATGCAATGCAATCCAATCCAATCCAAACCAATCCAATCCAAGTAACGGCACCCAATCCAAACTAATCCAATCCAATCCAGTCCAATCCAAGTAACGGCAACCAAACCAATGCAATCCTATCCAATCCAATCCAAACCAATCCAATCCAATCCAAGTAACGGCATCCAATCCAATCCAATCCAATCCAATCCAATGCAATCCAAGTAACGGCATCCAATCCAATCCAATTCAATCCAAGTAACCGCATCCAATCCAATCCAATCCAATCCAATGAACGGCATCCAATCCAATCCATTCCAATCCAATCCTATCCTATCCAAGTAACGGCATCCAATCTAATCCAATCCAATCCAATCCAAGGAACCGCATCCAATTCAATCCAATCCAATCCAATTCAGGTACCGGCATCCAATCCAATCCAATCCAATCCAAGTAACGGCATCCAATCCAATCTCATCCAATCCAATCCAATCCAATTCAAGTAACCGCATCCAATCCAATCCAATACAATCCAATCCAATCCAAGTAACGGCATCCAATCCAATCCAATCCAATCCAAGTAACGGCATCCAATCCAATCCAATCCAATCCAAGCAATGGCATCCAATCCAATCCAATCCAATCCAAGTAACGCATCCTCTCCAATCCAATCCAATGCAATCCAATCCAATCCAGTCCAATCCAATCCAAGTAACGGCACCCAATCCAATCCAATCCAATCCAATTCAAGTAACGGCTTCCAATCCAATCCAATCCAATCCAATCCAATGCAATCCAATCCAATCCAAGTAACGGCATCCAATCCAATCCAATCCAATCCAGCCAATCCAATCGAAGTAACGGCATCCAATCCAATCCAATCCAATCCAATCCAACTAACCGCGTCCAATCGACTCCAATCCAATCCAATCCAATCCACGTAACGGCACCCAATCCAATCCAATACAAGTAACGGCTTCCAATCCAATCCAATCCAATCCAATCCAATGCAATCCAATCCAATCCAAGTAACGGCATTCAATCCAATCCAATCTAATCCAATCCAATCCAATCCAAGTAACCGCATCCAATCCAATCCAATCCAATCCAATCCAAGTAACGGCATCCAATCCAATCCTATCGAATCCAATCCAATCCAAGTAACGGCATCCAATCTAATCCAATCCAATCCAATCCAATCCAATTCAAGTACCGGCATCCAATCCAATCCAATCCACACCAAGTAACGGCATCCAATCCAATCCAAGTAACCGCATCCAATCCAATCCAATCCAATCCAATTAACGTCATCCAATCTAATCCAATCCAATCCAATCCAAGTAACCGCATCCAATCCAATCCAATCCAATCCAAGTAACGGCATCCAATCCAATGCAACGCAATCCAATCCAATCCAAACCAACCCAATCCAAGTAACGGCACCCAATCCAAACTAATCCAATCGAATCCAATCCAATCCAAGTAACGGCATCCATCCAATCCTATCGAATCCAATCCAATCCTATCCTATTCGGGTAACGGCATCCAATCTAATCCAATCCAATCCAATCCAAGTAACCGCATCCAATTCAATACAATCCAATCCAATCCAATCCAAGTAACGGCATTCAATCCAATGCAATCCAATCCAATTCAATCCAATCCAGGTACCGTCAACCAATCCAATCCAATCCAATCCAAGTAACGGCATCCAATCCAATCTAATCCAATCCAATCCAATCCAATCCAATGCAAGTAACCGCATCCCATCCAATCCAATTCAAGTAACGGCATCCAATCCAATCCAATCCAATCCAATCCAATGCAATCCAAATACCGGCAACCAATCCAAGCCAAGTAACGGCATCCAATCCAATCCAATCCAATCCAAGTAACGGCATCCAATCCAATCCATTCCAATCCAATTCAAGTAACGGCATCCAATCCAATCCAATCCAAGTAACGGCATCCAATTGAATCCAATCGAATCCAATGCAAGTAACGGCATCCAATCAAATCCACTCCAATCCAATTCAAGTAACGGCATCCAATCCAATCCAAGTAACTGCATATATTCGAATCCAATCCAATCCAATCCAAGTACCGGCATCCAACCCAATCCAATCCAATCCAAGTAACGGCAAGCAATCCAATGCAATCCTACCCAATCCAATCCAAACCAATCCAATCCAAGTAACGGCATCCAATCCAATCTAATCCAATCAAATCCAATCCAATCCAAGTAACGGCATCCAATCCAATCGAATCCAATCCAATCCAAGTAACCGCATCCAATCCAATCCAATCCAATTAACGGCATCCAATCCAATCCAATCCAGTCCAATCCAATCCAAGTAACGGCATCCAATCTAATCGAATCCAATCCAATCCAAGTAACCGCATCCAATGCAATCCAATCCAATCCAATCCAGGTAAAGGCATCCAATCCAATCCTTTCGAATCCAATCCAATCCAAGTAAGCGCATCCAATCCAATCAAATCCAATCCAATTAACGGCATCCAATCCAATCCAAGCCAATCCTATCCTATCCAAGTAACGGCATCGAATCTAATCCAATCCAATCCAATCCAAGTAACCGCATCCAATCCAATCTAATCCAATCCAATCCAAGTAACGGCATCCAATCCAATGCAATCCAATCCAATCCAATCCAGGTACCGGCATCCAATCCAATCCAATCCAAGTAACGGCATCCAATCCAATCTAATCCAATCCAATCCAATCCAATCCAATCCAATCCAAGTAACCGCATCCAATCCAATCCAATCCAATTCAAGTAACGGCATCCAATCCAATCCAATCCAATCCAATCCAATGCAATCCAAGTAACGGCATCCAATCCAATCCAATCCAATCCAAGTAACGGCATCCAATCCAATCCAATCGAATCTAATCCAATCCAAGGAACGGCATCCAATCGAATCCAATCCAATCCAATCCAAGTAACCGCATCCAATCCAATCCAATCCAATCCAAGTAACGGCATCCAATCCAATCCAATCGAATCTAATCCAATCCAATGAACGGCATCCAATCGAATCCAATCCAATCCAGTCCAAACAAATCCAATCCAAGTAACGGCATCCAATACACTCTAATCCAATCGAATCCAATCCAATCCAAGTAACGGCATCCAATCTAATCCAATCCAATCCAATCCAATCCAAGTAACCGCATCCAATCCAATCCAATCCAATCCAAGAAACGGCATCCAATCCAGTGCAATCCAAACCAATCCAATCCAATCCAATCCAGGTAGCGGCATCCAATCCAATCCAAGTAACGGCATCCAATCCAAGCTAATCCAATCCAATCCAATCCAATCCAATTAACGGCATCCAATCCAATCCAATCCAATCCAAGTAACGGCATCTAATCCAATCCAATCCAATCCAAGTAACGCATCCTCCCCAATCCAATCCAATCCAATCCAATCCAATCCAATCCAATCCAATCCAATCCTAGCCAATCCAATCGAAGTAACGGCATCCAATCCAATCCAATCCAATCCAACTAACCGCCCCCAATCGAATCCAATCCAATCAAATCCAATCCAATTCAATCCAATCCAAGTAACGGCATCCAATCCAATCCAATCGAATCCAATCCAATCCAAGTAACGGCATCCAGTCCAATCCAATCTAATCCAAGTAACGGCATCCAATCCAATCCAATCCAATCCAATTCAAGTAACCGCATCCAATCCAATCCAATCCAAGTAACGGCATCCAATCGAATCCAATCGAATCCAATGCAAGTAACGGCATCCAATCAAATCCAATCCAATCCAATTCAAGTAACGGCATCCAATCCAATCCAATCCAATCCAAGTAACGGCATATATTCGAATCCAATCCAATCCAATCCAAGTACCGGCATCCAACCCAATCCAATCCAATCCAATCCAATCCAAGTAACGGCATCCAATCCAATGCAATGCAATCCAATCCAATCCAAACCAATCCAATCCAAGTAACGGCACCCAATCCAAACTAATCCAATCCAATCCAGTCCAATCCAAGTAACGGCAACCAAACCAATGCAATCCTATCCAATCCAATCCAAACCAATCCAATCCAATCCAAGTAACGGCATCCAATCCAATCCAATCCAATCCAATGCAATCCAAGTAACGGCATCCAATCCAATCCAATTCAATCCAAGTAACCGCATCCAATCCAATCCAATCCAATCCAATGAACGGCATCCAATCCAATCCATTCCAATCCAATCCTATCCTATCCAAGTAACGGCATCCAATCTAATCCAATCCAATCCAATCCAAGGAACCGCATCCAATTCAATCCAATCCAATCCAATACAGGTACCGGCATCCAATCCAATCCAATCCAATCCAATCCAAGTAACGTCATCCAATCCAATCTCATCCAATCCAATCCAATCCAATTCAAGTAACCGCATCCAATCCAATACAATCCAATCCAATCCAAGTAACGGCATCCAATACAATCCAATCCAATCCAAGTAACGGCATCCAATCCAATCCAATCCAATCCAAGCAATGGCATCCAATCCAATCCAATCCAATCCAAGTAACGCATCCTCTCCAATCCAATCCAATGCAATCCAATCCAATCCAATCCAATCCAATCCAAGTAACGGCACCCAATCCAATCCAATCCAATCCAATTCAAGTAACGGCTTCCAATCCAATCCAATCCAATCCAATCCAATGCAATCCAATCCAATCCAAGTAACGGCATCCAATCCAATCCAATCTATTCCAGCCAATCCAATCGAAGTAACGGCATCCAATCCAATCCAATCCAATCCAACTAACCGCCTCCAATCGACTCCAATCCAATCCAATCCACGTAACGGCACCCAATCCAATCCAATCCAAGTAACGGCTTCCAATCCAATCCAATACAATCCAATCCAATGCAATCCAATCCAATCCAAGTAACGGCATCCAATCCAATCCAATCTAATCCAATCCAATCCAATACAAGTAACCGCATCCAATCCAATCCAATCCAATCCAAGTAACGGCATCCAATCCAATCCTATCGAATCCAATCCAATCCAAGTAACGGCATCCAATCTAATCCAATCCAATCCAATCCAATCCAATTCAAGTACCGGCATCCAATCCAATCCAATCCAATCATCACCAAGTAACGGCATCCAATCCAATCCAAGTAACCGCATCCAATCCAATCCAATTAACGTCATCCAATCTAATCCAATCCAATCCAATCCAATCCAATCCAAGTAACCGCATCCAATCCAATCCAATCCAATCCAATCCAAGTAACGGCATCCAATCCAATGCAATGCAATCCAATCCAATCCAAACCAATCCAATCCAAGTAACGGCACCCAATCCAAACTAATCCAATCGAATCCAATCCAATCCAAGTAACGGCATCCATCCAATCCTATCGAATCCAATCCAATCCTATCCTATCCAGGTAACGGCATCCAATCTAATCCAATCCAATCCAATCCAAGTAACCGCATCCAATTCAATACAATCCAATCCAATCCAATCCAAGTAACGGCATTCAATCCAATGCAATCCAATCCAATTCAATCCAATCCAGGTACCGTCAACCAATCCAATCCAATCCAATCCAAGTAACGGCATCCAATCCAATCTATTCCAATCCAATCCAATCCAATCCAATGCAAGTAACCGCATCCCATCCAATCCAATTCAAGTAACGGCATCCAATCCATTCCAATCCAATCCAATGCAATCCAAATACCGGCAACCAATCCAAGCCAAGTAACGGCATCCAATCCAATCCAATCCAATCCAAGTAACGGCATCCAATCCAATCCATTCCAATCCAATTCAAGTAACGGCATCCAATCCAATCCAATCCAAGTAAGGGCATCCAATTGAATCCAATCGAATCCAATGCAAGTAACGGCATCCAATCAAATCCAATCCAATCCAATTCAAGTAACGGCATCCAATCCAATCCAAGTAACTGCATATATTCGAATCCAATCCAATCCAATCCAAGTACCGGCATCCAACCCAATCCAATCCAATCCAATCCAAGTAACGGCAAGCAATCCAATGCAATCCTACCCAATCCAATCCAAACCAATCCAATCCAAGTAACGGCATCCAATCCAATCTAATCCAATCGAATCCAATCCAATCCAAGTAACGGCATCCAATCCAATCGAATCCAATCCAATCCAAGTACCCGCATCCAATCCAATCCAATCCAATCCAATTAACGGCATCCAATCCAATCCAATCCAGTCCAATCCAATCCAAGTAACGGCATCCAATCTAATCGAATCCAATCCAATCCAAGTAACCGCATCCAATGCAATCCAATCCAATCCAATCCAGGTAAAGGCATCCAATCCAATCCTATCGAATCCAATCCAATCCAAGTAAGCGCATCCAATCCAATCAAATCCAATCCAATTAACGGCATCCAATCCAATCCAACCCAATCCTATCCTATCCAAGTAACGGCATCGAATCTAATCCTATCCAATCCAATCCAAGTAACCGCATCCAATCCAATCTAATCCAATCCAATCCAAGTAACGGCATCCAATCCAATGCAATCCAATCCAATCCAATCCAGGTACCGGCATCCAATCCAATCCAATCCAATCCAATCCAATCCAATCCTAGCCAATCCAATCGAAGTAACGGCATCCAATCCAATCCAATCCAATCCAACTAACCGCCCCCAATCGAATCCAATCCAATCAAATCCAATCCAATTCAATCCAATCCAAGTAACGGTATCCAATCCAATCCAATCGAATCCAATCCAATCCAAGTAACGGCATCCAATCCAATCCAATCCAATCCAAGTAACGGCATCCAATCCAATCCAATCCAATCCAATTCAAGTAACCGCATCCAATCCAATCCAATCCAAGTAACGGCATCCAATCGAATCCAATCGAATCCAATGCAAGTAACGGCATCCAATCAAATCCAATCCAATCCAATTCAAGTAACGGCATCCAATCCAATCCAATCCAATCCAAGTAACGGCATATATTCGAATCCAATCCAATCCAATCCAAGTACCGGCATCCAACCCAATCCAATCCAATCCAATCCAAGTAACGGCAACCAATCCAATGCAATCCTATCCAATCCAATCCAAACCAATCCAATCCAATCCAAGTAACGGCATCCAATCCAATCCAATCCAATCCAATGCAATCCAAGTAACGGCATCCAATCCAAGCCAATCCAATCCAATCCAAGGAACGGCATCCAATCGAATCCAATCCAATCCAATCTAAGTACCGGCATCCAACCCAATCCAATCCTATCCAAGTAACGGCATCCAATCCAATGCAATCCAATCCAATCGAAACAAATCCAATCCAAGTAACGGCATCCAATCCAATCTAATCCAATCGAATCCAATCCAATCCAAGTAACGGCATCTAATCCAATCCTATCGAATCCAATCCAAACCAACTAACCGCATCCAATCCAATCCAATCCAATCCAATTCACGGCATCCAATCCAACCCAATCCAATCCTATCCTATCCAAGTAACGGCATCCAATCTAATCCAATCCAATCCAATCCAAGTAACCGCATCCAATCCAATCCAATCCAATCCAAGTAACGGCATCCAATCCAATGCAATCCAAACCAATCAATTCAATCCAATCCAGGTACCGGCATCCAATCCAATCCAATCCAAGTAACGGCATCCAATCCAAGCTAATCCAATCCAATCCAATCCAATCCAAGTAACCGCATCCAATCGAATCCAATCCAATCCAAGTAACGGCATCCAATCCAATCCAATCCAATCCAAGTAACGGCATTCAATCCAATCCAATCCAAGTAACGCATCCTCTCCAATCCAATCCAATAGAATCCAATCCAATCCAATCTTAGAACATAGAACATAGAACATAGAACATTACAGCGCAGAACAGGCCCTTCGGCCCACGATGTTGCACCGACCAGTTAAAAAAAAAAAAAAAAACTGTGACCCTCCAACCTAAACAAATTTCTTTTCGTCCATGAACCTATCTACGGATCGCTTAAACGCCCCCAAACTAGGCGCATTTACTACTGATGCTGGCAGGGCATTCCAATCCCTCACCACCCTCTGGGTAAAGAACCTACCCCTGACATCGGTTCTATAACTACCCCCCCTCAATTTAAAGCCATGCCCCCTCGTGCTGGATTTCTCCATCAGAGGAAAAAGGCTATCACTATCCACCCTATCTAAACCTCTAATCATCTTATATGTTTCAATAAGATCCCCTCTTAGCCGCCGCCTTTCCAGCGAAAACAATCCCAAATCCCTCAGCCTCTCCTCATAGGATCTCCCCTCCATACCAGGCAACATCCTGGTAAACGTCCTCTGCACCCTCTCCAAAGCCTCCACATCCTTCCTGTAATGTGGGGACCAGAACTGCACACAGTACTCCAAGTGCGGCCGCACCAGAGTTGTGTACAGTTGCAACATAACGCTACGACTCCTAAATTCAATCCCCCTACCAATAAACGCCAAGACACCATATGCCTTCTTAACAACCTTATCTACTTGATTCCCAACTTTCAGGGATCTATGCACACATACACCTAGATCCCTCTGCTCCTCCACACTATTCAAAGTCCTCCCGTTAGCCCTATACTCAACACATCTGTTATTCCTACCAAAGTGAATTACCTCACACTTCTCCGCATTAAACTCCATCCGCCACCTCTCGGCCCAACTTTGCAACCTGTCTAAGTCTTCCTGCAAACTACGACACCCTTCCTCACTGTCTACCACACCACCGACTTTGGTGTCATCAGCAAATTTGCTAATCCACCCAACTATACCCTCATCCAGATCATTAATAAATATTACAAACAGCAGTGGCCCCAAAACGGATCCCTGAGGTACACCACTTGTAACCGCACTCCATGATGAATATTTACTATCAACCACCACCCTCTGTTTCCTATCCGCTAGCCAATTCCTGATCCAATTTCCTAGATCACCCCCAATCCCATACATCTGCATTTTCTGCAGAAGCCTACCATGCTGAACCTTATCAAACGCCTTACTAAAATCCATATATACCACGTCCACTGCCTTGCCCCCATCCACCTCCTTGGTCACTTTCTCAAAAAACTCAATAAGGTTAGTAAGGCACGACCTACCTGCCACAAAACCATGCTGACTATCACCTATCAATTCATTACTCTCCAAATAACTATAAATCCTATCCCTTATAATTTTTTCCAACATCTTGCCGACAACAGAAGTGAGACTCACCGGTCTATAATTCCCGGGGAAGTCTCTGTTCCCCTTCTTAAACAATGGGACAACATTCGCTAACCTCCAATCTTCTGGTACTATACCAGAGGCCAACGACGACCTGAAGATCAGAGCCAGAGGCTCTGCAATCACTTCTCTTGCCTCCCAGAGAATCCTTGGATAAATCCCATCCGGACCAGGGGATTTATCTATTTTCAGACCCTCCAGAATATCCTGCACATCCTCCTTATCAACTGTAATACTGTCTATTCTACTCCCTTGCAACCCAGTGTCCTCCTCAGCTATATTCATGTCCCCTTGCGTGAACACCGAAGAGAAATATTGGTTCAATGCTTCACCAATCTCCTCCGGTTCCACACATAACTTCCCTCTGCCATCTATAACTGGCCCTAAACTTGCCCTAACCAACCTTCTGTTCTTGACATACCTATAGAACGCCTTAGGATTCTCTTTAACCCTATCCGCCAAAGTCTTCTCATGTCCCCTTTTAGCCCTTCTAAGCTCGCTCTTCAACTCCCTCTTAGCCAATCTAAAGCTTTCTAGTGCACTACCCGAGTGCTCACGTCTCATCCGAACATAAGCCTCCTTTTTCTTTTTAACCAACAAAGAAACTTTTTTGGTGCACCACGGTTCCCTAGCCCTACCAATTCCTCCTTGCCTGACAGGGACATACCTATCACAGACTCGCAGTAGCTGCTCCTTGAAAAAACTCCACATGTCGGACGTTCCCAGTCCCTGTAATCTCCTAGTCCAACCTATGTTTCCTAATTCTCTCCTAATAGCCTCATAATTACCCTTCCCCCAGCTAAAACCACTGGCCCGAGGTTCATGCCTATCCCTTTCCATCACTAAGGTGAACGTAACCGAATTGTGGTCACTATCACCAAAATGCACACCAACTTCCAAGTCTAGCACCTGGTCTGGCTCATTTCCCAGCACCAGATCCAATATAGCCTCACCTCTAGTTGGCCTGTCTACATACTGAGTCAAAAAACCTTCCTGCACGCTTTGAACAAAAACTGACCCCTCTAACGAGCTAGAGCTATAACAATTCCAGTCAATATTAGTCAAGTTAAAATCCCCCATAACAATTGCCCTATTACTTTCACTCCTAAGCAGGTTTGACTCCGCAATCCTTTCCTCAACCTCTCTAGAACTTTTAGGAGGTCTATAAAAGACTCCCAACAGGGTGACCTCTCCTCTCCTATTTCTAATCTCCGCCCATACTACCTCAACAGATAAGTCCTCATCAAACCTCCTCTCTGACACTGTGATACAATCTCTGACCAATAATGCTACCCCTCCCCCTCTTCTACCTCCTTCCCTACTTCGACTAAAACATTTGAACCCCGGGACCTGCAGCATCCATTCCTGCCCCTGCTCTATCCAAGTCTCTGAAATAGCCACAACATCGAAGTCCCAGGTACTGATCCACGCTGCAAGTTCACCCACTTTATTGCGAATACTCCTGGCATTGAAGTATACACATTTCAAACCCTGCTCCACCCCACCTCTGCAATCTTAGCCAATCCAATCGAAGTAACGGCATCCAATCCAATCCAATACAATCCAAGTAACCGCATCCAATCCAATCCAATCCAATCCAATTAACGGCATCCAATCCAATCCAATCCAATCCAATCCAATTCAATCCAATCCTATCCAAGTAACGGCATCCAATCTCATCGAATCCAATCCAATCCAATCCAATCCAAGTAACGGCAACCAATCCAATGCAATCCTATCCAATCCAATCCAAACCAATCCAATCCAATCCAAGTAACGGCAACCAATCCAATCCAATCGAATCCAATCCAATCCAAGTAACGGCATCCAATCCAATCCAATCCAGTCCAAGTAACGGCATCCAATCGAATCCAATCCAATCCAATTCAAGTAACGGCATCCAATCCAATCCAATCCAAGTAACGGCATCCAATCGAATCCAATCGAATACAATGCAAGTAACGGCATTCAATCAAATCCAATCCAATCCAATTCAAGTAACGGCATCCAATCCAACCCAAGTAACGGCATATATTCGAATCCAATCCAATCCAATCCAAGTACCGGCATCCAACCCAATCCAATCCAATCCAATCCAAGTAACGGCAACCAATCCAATGTAATCCTATCCAATCCAATCCAAACCAATCCAATCCAAGGAACGGCACCAATCCAATCTAATCCAATCGAATCCAATCCAATCCAAGTAACGGCATCCAATCCAATCCAATCGAATCCAATCCAATCCAAGTAACCGCATCCAATCCAATCCAATCCAATCCAATTAACGGCATCCAATCCAATCCAATCCAATCCAATCCAATTCAATCCAATCCTATCCAAGTAACGGCATCCAATCTCAGCGAATCCAATCCAATCCAATCCAAGTAACGGCATCCAATCCAATCCAATCCAATCCAAGTTACGGCATCTAATCCAATCCAATCCAATCCAAGTAACGGCATTCAATCCAATCCAATCCATGTAACGCATCCTCTCCAATCCAATCCAATCGAATCCAATCCAATCCAATCTTAGCCAATCCAATCGAAGTAACGGCATCCAATCCAATCCAATACAATCCAAGTAACCGCATCCAATCCAATCCAATCCAATCCAATTAACGGCATCCAATCCAATCCAATCCAATCCAATTCAATCCAATCCTATCCAAGTAACGGCATCCAATCTCATCGAATCCAATCCAATCCAATCCAATCCAATCCAAGTAACGGCAACCAATCCAATGCAATCCTATCCAATCCAATCCAAACCAATCCAATCCAATCCAAGTAACGGCATCCAATGCAATCCAATCCAATCCAATGCAATCCAAGTAACGGCATCCAATCCAAGCCAATCCAATCCAATCCAAGGAACGGCATCCAATCCGATCCAATCCAATCCAATCCAATCCAAGTAACGGCATCCAATCCAAGCAAATCCAATCCAATCCAAGGAACGGCATCCAATCCGATCCAATCCAAGCCAATCCAATCCAAGTAACGGCATCCAATCCAATCCAATCCAATCCAGGGAACCGGCATCCAAACCAATCCAATCCAATCCAATCCAAGTAACGGCAACCAATCCAATGCAATCCTATCCAATCCAATCCAAACCAATCCAATCCAATCCAAGTAACGGCATCCAATCCAATCCAATCCAGTGCAATCCAAGTAACGGCATCCAATCCAAGCCAATCCAATCCAATCTAAGTACCGGCATCCAACCCAATCCAATCCTATCCAAGTAACGGCATCCAATCCAATGCAATCCAATCCAATCCAATCCAATCGAAACAAATCCAATCCAAGTAACGGCATCCAATCCAATCTAATCCAATCGAATCCAATCCAATCCAAGTAACGGCATCTAATCCAATCCTATCGAATCCAATCCAAACCAAATAACCGCATCCAATCCAATCCAATCCAATCCAATTCACGGCATCCAATCCAATCCAATCCAATCCAATCCAATCCTATCCTATCCAAGTAACGGCATCCAATCTAATCCAATCCAATCCAATCCAAGTAACCGCATCCAATCCAATCCAATCCAATCCAAGTAACGGCATCCAATCCAATGCAATCCAAACCAATCAATTCAATCCAATCCAGGTACCGGAATCCAATCCAATCCAATCCAAGTAACGGCATCCAATCCAAGCTAATCCAATCCAATCCAATCCAATCCAAGTAACCGCATCCAATCGAATCCAATCCAATCCAAGTAACGGCATCCAATCCAATCCAATCCAATCCAAGTAACGGCATTCAATCCAATCCAATCCAAGTAACGCATCCTCTCCAATCCAATCCAATAGAATCCAATCCAATCCAATCTTAGCCAATCCAATCGAAGTAACGGCATCCAATCCAATCCAATACAATCCAAGTAACCGCATCCAATCCAATCCAATCCAATCCAATTAACGGCATCCAATCCAATCCAATCCAATCCAATCCAATTCAATCCAATCCTATCCAAGTAACGGCATCCAATCTCATCGAATCCAATCCAATCCAATCCAATCCAATCCAAGTAACGGCAACCAATCCAATGCAATCCTATCCAATCCAATCCAAACCAATCCAATCCAATCCAAGTAACGGCATCCAATGCAATCCAATCCAATCCAATGCAATCCAATTAACGGCATCCAATCCAAGCCAATCCAATCCAATCCAAGGAACGGCATCCAATCCGATCCAATCCAATCCAATCCAATCCAAGTAACGGCATCCAATCCAAGCCAATCCAATCCAATCCAAGGAACGGCATCCAATCCGATCCAATCCAAGCCAATCCAATCCAAGTAACGGCATCCAATCCAATCCAATCCAATCCAAGTACCGGCATCCAAACCAATCCAATCCAATCCAATCCAAGTAACGGCAACCAATCCAATGCAATCCTATCCAATCCAATCCAAACCAATCCAATCCAATCCAAGTAACGGCATCCAATCCAATCCAATCCAATCCAATGCAATCCAAGTAACGGCATCCAATCCAAGCCAATCCAATCCAATCCAAGGAACGGCATCCAATCGAATCCAATCTAATCCATTCTAAGTACCGGCATCCAACCCAATCCAATCCTATCCAAGTAACGGCATCCAATCCAATGCAATCCAATCCAATCCAATCCAATCGAAACAAATCCAATCCAAGTAACGGCATCCAATCCAATCTAATCCAATCGAATCCAATCCAATCCAAGTAACGGCATCTAATCCAATCCTATCGAATCCAATCCAAACCAAATAACCGCATCCAATCCAATCCAATCCAATCCAATTCACGGCATCCAATCCAATCCAATCCAATCCTATCCTATCCAAGTAACGGCATCCAATCTAATCCAATCCAATCCAATCCAAGTAACCGCATCCAATCCAATCCAATCCAATCCAAGTAACGGCATCCAATCCAATGCAATCCAAACCAGTCAATTCAATCCAATCCAGGTACCGGCATCCAATCCAATCCAATCCAAGTAACGGCATCCAATCCAAGCTAATCCAATACAATCCAATCCAATCCAAGTAACCGCATCCAATCGAATCCAATCCAATCCAAGTAACGGCATCCAATCCAATCCAATCCAATCCAATACAATCCAAGTTACGGCATCTAATCCAATCCAATCCAATTCAATCCAAGTAACGGCATCCAATCCAATCCAATCCAGGTAACGCATCCTCTCCAATCCAATCCAATCCAATCCAATCCAATCTTAGCCAATCCAATCGAAGTAACGGCATCCAATCCAATCCAATCCAATCCAACTAACCGCCCCCAATCGAATCCAATCCAATCAAATCCAATCCAATTCAATCCAATCCAAGTAACGGCAACCAATCCAATCCAATCGAATCCAATCCAATCCAAGTAACGGCATCCAATCCAATCCAATCCAATCCAAGTAACGGCATCCAATCCAATCCAATCCAATCCAATTCAAGTAACGGCATCCAATCCAATCCAATCCAAGTAACGGCATCCAATCGAATCCAATCGAATACAATGCAAGTAACGGCATTCAATCAAATCCAATCCAATCCAATTCAAGTAACGGCATCCAATCCAACCCAAGTAACGGCATATATTCGAATCCAATCCAATCCAATCCAAGTACCGGCATCCAACTTAATCCAATCCAATCCAATCCAAGTAACGGCAACCAATCCAATGTAATCCTATCCAATCCAATCCAAACCAATCCAATCCAAGGAACGGCACCAATCCAATCTAATCCAATCGAATCCAATCCAATCCAAGTAACGGCATCCAATCCAATTAAATCGAAACCAATCCAATCCAAGTAACCGCATCCAATCCAATCCAATCCAATCCAATTAACGGCATCCAATCCAATCCAATCCAATCCAATCCAATTCAATCCAATCCTATCCAAGTAACGGCATCCAATCTCAGCGAATCCAATCCAATCCAATCCAAGTAACGGCATCCAATCCAATCCAATCCAATCCAAGTTACGGCATCTAATCCAATCCAATCCAATCCAAGTAACGGCATTCAATCCAATCCAATGCATGTAACGCATCCTCTCCAATCCAATCCAATCGAATCCAATCCAATCCAATCTTTGCCAATCCAATCGAAGTAACGGCATCCAATCCAATCCAATACAATCCAAGTAACCGCATCCAATCCAATCCAATCCAATCCAATTAACGGCATCCAATCCAATCCAATCCAATCCAATTCAATCCAATCCTATCCAAGTAACGGCATCCAATCTCATCGAATCCAATCCAATCCAATCCAATCCAATCCAAGTAACGGCAACCAATCCAATGCAATCCTATCCAATCCAATCCAAAGCAATCCAATCCAATCCAAGTAACGGCATCCAATGCAATCCAATCCAATCCAATGCAATCCAAGTAACGGCATCCAATCCAAGCCAATCCAATCCAATCCAAGGAACGGCATCCAATCCGATCCAATCCAATCCAATCCAATCCAAGTAACGGCATCCAATCCAAGCAAATCCAATCCAATCCAAGGAACGGCATCCAATCCGATCCAATCCAAGCCAATCCAATCCAAGTAACGGCATCCAATCCAATCCAATCCAATCCAAGTACCGGCATCCAAACCAATCCAATCCAATCCAATCCAAGTAACGGCAACCAATCCAATGCAATCCTATCCAATCCAATCCAAACCAATCCAATCCAATCCAATCCAAGTAACGGCATCCAATCCAATCTAATCCAATCGAATCCAATCCAATCCAAGTAACGGCATCTAATCCAATCCTATCGAATCCAATCCAAACCAAATAACCGCATCCAATCCAATCCAATCCAATCCAATTCACGGCATCCAATCCAATCCAATCCAATCCTATCCTATCCAAGTAACGGCATCCAATCTAATCCAATCCAATCCAATCCAAGTAACCGCATCCAATCCAATCCAATCCAATCCAAGTAACGGCATCCAATCCAATGCAATCCAAACCAGTCAATTCAATCCAATCCAGGTACCGGCATCCAATCCAATCCAATCCAAGTAACGGCATCCAATCCAAGCTAATCCAATACAATCCAATCCAATCCAAGTAACCGCATCCAATCGAATCCAATCCAATCCAAGTAACGGCATCCAATCCAATCCAATCCAATCCAATACAATCCAAGTTACGGCATCTAATCCAATCCAATCCAATTCAATCCAAGTAACGGCATCCAATCCAATCCAATCCAGGTAACGCATCCTCTCCAATCCAATCCAATCCAATCCAATCCAATCTTAGCCAATCCAATCGAAGTAACGGCATCCAATCCAATCCAATCCAATCCAACTAACCGCCCCCAATCGAATCCAATCCAATCAAATCCAATCCAATTCAATCCAATCCAAGTAACGGCAACCAATCCAATCCAATCGAATCCAATCCAATCCAAGTAACGGCATCCAATCCAATCCAATCCAATCCAAGTAACGGCATCCAATCCAATCCAATCCAATCCAATTCAAGTAACGGCATCCAATCCAATCCAATCCAAGTAACGGCATCCAATCGAATCCAATCGAATACAATGCAAGTAACGGCATTCAATCAAATCCAATCCAATCCAATTCAAGTAACGGCATCCAATCCAACCCAAGTAACGGCATATATTCGAATCCAATCCAATCCAATCCAAGTACCGGCATCCAACTTAATCCAATCCAATCCAATCCAAGTAACGGCAACCAATCCAATGTAGTCCTATCCAATCCAATCCAAACCAATCCAATCCAAGGAACGGCACCAATCCAATCTAATCCAATCGAATCCAATCCAATCCAAGTAACGGCATCCAATCCAATTAAATCGAAACCAATCCAATCCAAGTAACCGCATCCAATCCAATCCAATCCAATCCAATTAACGGCATCCAATCCAATCCAATCCAATCCAATCCAATTCAATCCAATCCTATCCAAGTAACGGCATCCAATCTCAGCGAATCCAATCCAATCCAATCCAAGTAACGGCATCCAATCCAATCCAATCCAATCCAAGTTACGGCATCTAATCCAATCCAATCCAATCCAAGTAACGGCATTCAATCCAATCCAATGCATGTAACGCATCCTCTCCAATCCAATCCAATCGAATCCAATCCAATCCAATCTTTGCCAATCCAATCGAAGTAACGGCATCCAATCCAATCCAATACAATCCAAGTAACCGCATCCAATCCAATCCAATCCAATCCAATTAACGGCATCCAATCCAATCCAATCCAATCCAATTCAATCCAATCCTATCCAAGTAACGGCATCCAATCTCATCGAATCCAATCCAATCCAATCCAATCCAATCCAAGTAACGGCAACCAATCCAATGCAATCCTATCCAATCCAATCCAAAGCAATCCAATCCAATCCAAGTAACGGCATCCAATGCAATCCAATCCAATCCAATGCAATCCAAGTAACGGCATCCAATCCAAGCCAATCCAATCCAATCCAAGGAACGGCATCCAATCCGATCCAATCCAATCCAATCCAATCCAAGTAACGGCATCCAATCCAAGCAAATCCAATCCAATCCAAGGAACGGCATCCAATCCGATCCAATCCAAGCCAATCCAATCCAAGTAACGGCATCCAATCCAATCCAATCCAATCCAAGTACCGGCATCCAAACCAATCCAATCCAATCCAATCCAAGTAACGGCAACCAATCCAATGCAATCCTATCCAATCCAATCCAAACCAATCCAATCCAATCCAATCCAAGTAACGGCATCCAATCCAATCCAATCCAGTGCAATCCAAGTAACGGCATCCAATCCAAGCCAATCCAATCCAATCGAAGTACCGGCATCCAACCCAATCCAATCCTATCCAAGGAACGGCATCCAATCCAATCCAATCGAATCCAATCCAATCCAATCTTTGCCAATCCAATCGAAGTAACGGCATCCAATCCAATCCAATACAATCCAAGTAACCGCATCCAATCCAATCCAATCCAATCCAATTAACGGCATCCAATCCAATCCAATCCAATCCAATTCAATCCAATCCTATCCAAGTAACGGCATCCAATCTCATCGAATCCAATCCAATCCAATCCAATCCAATCCAAGTAACGGCAACCAATCCAATGCAATCCTATCCAATCCAATCCAAAGCAATCCAATCCAATCCAAGTAACGGCATCCAATGCAATCCAATCCAATCCAATGCAATCCAAGTAACGGCATCCAATCCAAGCCAATCCAATCCAATCCAGGGAACGGCATCCAATCCGATCCAATCCAATCCAATCCAATCCAAGTAACGGCATCCAATCCAAGCAAATCCAATCCAATCCAAGGAACGGCATCCAATCCGATCCAATCCAAGCCAATCCAATCCAAGTAACGGCATCCAATCCAATCCAATCCAATCCAAGTACCGGCATCCAAACCAATCCAATCCAATCCAATCCAAGTAACGGCAACCAATCCAATGCAATCCTATCCAATCCAATCCAAACCAATCCAATCCAATCCAATCCAAGTAACGGCATCCAATCCAATCCAATCCAGTGCAATCCAAGTAACGGCATCCAATCCAAGCCAATCCAATCCAATCGAAGTACCGGCATCCAACCCAATCCAATCCTATCCAAGGAACGGCATCCAATCCAATGCAATCCAATCCAATCCAATCCAATCGAAACAAATCCAATCCAAGTAACGGCATCCAATCCAATCTAATCCAATCGAATCCAATCCAATCCAAGTAACGGCATCTAATCCAATCCTATCGAATCCAATCCAAACCAAATAACCGCATCCAATCCAATCCAATCCAATCCAATTCACGGCATCCAATCCAATCCAATCCAATCCAATCCTATCCTATCCAAGTAACGGCATCCAATCTAATCCAATCCAATCCAATCCAATCCAAGTAACCGCATCCAATCCAATCCAATCCAATCCAAGTAACGGCATCCAATACAATGCAACCCAAACCAATCCAATCCAATCCAATCCAATCCAGGTACCGGCATCCAATCCAATCCAATCCAAGTAACAGCATCCAATCCAAGCTAATCCAATCCAATCCAATCCAATCCAAGTAACCGCATCCAATCGAATCCAATCGAATCCAATCCAATCCAAGTAACGGCATCCAATACAATCCAATCCAATCCAATCCAATCCAAGTTACGGCATCTAATCCAATCCAATCCAATCCAATCCAAGTAACAGCATCCAATCCAATCCAATCCAAATAACGCATCCTCTCCAATCCAATCCAATCCAATCCAATCCAATCCTAGCCAATCCAATCGATAAAACGGCATGCAATCCAATCCAATCCAACAAACCGCCCCCAATCGAATCCAATCCAATCAAATCCAATCCAATTCAATCCAATCCAAGTAACGGCATCCAATCCAATCCAATCGAATCCAATCCAATCCAAGTAACGGCATCCAATCCAATCCAATCACAATCCAAGTAACCGCATCCAATCCAATCCAATCCAATACAATTAACGGCATCCAATCCAATCCAATCCAATCCAATCCAATCCAATCCAAGTAACCGCATCCAATCCAATCCAATCCAATCTAATTCAAGTAACGGCTTCCAATCGAATCCAATCGAATCCAATGCAAGTAACGGCATCCAATCAAATCCAATCCAATCCAATTCAAGTAACGGCATCCAATCCAATCCAAGTAACGGCATCCAATCGAATCCAATCGAATCCAATGCAAGTAACGGCATCCAATCAAATCCAATCCAATCCAATTCAAGTAACGGCATCCAATCCAATGCAATCCAATCCAAGTAACGGCATATATTCGAATCCAATCCAATCCAATCCAAGTACCGGCATCCAACCCAATCCAATCCAATCCAAGTAACGGCAACCAATCCAATGTAATCCTATCCAATCCAATCCAAACCAATCCAATCCAAGGAACGGCATCCAATCCAATCTAATCCAATCGAATCCAATCCAATCCAAGTAACGGCATCCAATCCAATCCAATCGAATCCAATCCAATCCAAGTAACCGCATCCAATCCAATCCAATTAACGGCATCCAATCCAATCCAATCCAATTCAATCCAATCCTATCCAAGTAATGGCATCCCATCTCATCGAATCCAATCCAATCCATGTAACCGCATCCAATCCAATCCAATCCAATCCAAGTAACGGCATCCAATCCAATCCTATCGAATCCAATCCAATCCAAGTAACCGCATCCAATCCAATCCAATCCAATCCAATTAACGGCATCCAATCCAATCCAATCCAATCCAATCCAATCCAAGTAACCGCATCCAATCCAATCCAATCCAATCTAATCCAAGTAACGGCATCCAATCCAATGCAATCCAATCCAATCCAATCCAATCCAGGTACCGGCATCCAATGCAATCCAATCCAATCCAAGTAACGGCATCCAATCCAGTCTAATCCAATCCAATCCAATCCAATCCAAGGAACCGCATCCAATCCAATCCAATCCAATCCACGTAACGGCATCCAATCCAATCCAATCCAATCCAATCCAATGCAATCCAAGTAACGGCATCCAATCCAAGCCAATCCAGTCCAATCCAAGTAACGGCATCCAATCCAATCCAATCCAAGTAACGGCATCCAATCCAATCCAATCGAATCTAATCCAATCCAATCCAAGGAACGGCATCCAATCGAATCCAATCCAATCCACTCCAAGTACGGGCATCCAACCCAATCCAATCCAATCCAATCCAAGGAACGGCATCCAATCGAATCCAATCCAATCCAATCCAGGTACGGGCATCCAACCCAATCCTATCGAATCCAATCCAATCCAAGTAACCGCATCCAATCCAATCCAATTAACGGCATTCAATCCAATCCAATCCAATCCTATCCTATCCTATCCAAGTAACGGCAGCCAATCGAATCCAATCGAATCCAATCCAATCCAAGTAACCGCATCCAATCCAATCCAATCCAATCCAAGTAACGGCATCCAATCCAATCCTATCGAATCCAATCCTATCCAAGTAACGGCATCCAATCTAATCCAATCCAATCCAATCCTGTCCAATCCAATCCAATCCAATCCAATTCAAGTACCGGCATCCAATCCAATCCAATCCAATCCACTCCAAGTAACGGCATCCAATCCAATCCAATTCAATCCAAACAACCGCATCCAATCCAATCCAATCCAATCCAATTAACGGCATCCAATCCAATCCAATCCAATTCAATCCAATCCTATCCAAGTAACGGCATCCAATCTCATCGAATCCAATCCAATCCAAGTAACCGCATCCAATCCAATCCAATCCAATCCAAGTAACGGCATCCAATCCAATCCTATCGAATCCAATCCAATCCAAGTAACCGCATCCAATCCAATCCAATCCAATACAATTAACGGCATCCAATCCAATCCAATCCAATCCAATCCAATCCAATCCAAGTAACCGCATCCAATCCAATCCAATCCAATCTAATTCAAGTAACGGCTTCCAATCGAATCCAATCGAATCCAATGCAAGTAACGGCATCCAATCAAATCCAATCCAATCCAATTCAAGTAACGGCATCCAATCCAATCCAAGTAACGGCATCCAATCGAATCCAATCGAATCCAATGCAAGTAACGGCATCCAATCAAATCCAATCCAATCCAATTCAAGTAACGGCATCCAATCCAATGCAATCCAATCCAAGTAACGGCATATATTCGAATCCAATCCAATCCAATCCAAGTACCGGCATCCAACCCAATCCAATCCAATCCAAGTAACGGCAACCAATCCAATGTAATCCTATCCAATCCAATCCAAACCAATCCAATCCAAGGAACGGCATCCAATCCAATCTAATCCAATCGAATCCAATCCAATCCAAGTAACGGCATCCAATCCAATCCAATCGAATCCAATCCAATCCAATCCAAGTAACCGCATCCAATCCAATCCAATTAACGGCATCCAATCCAATCCAATCCAATTCAATCCAATCCTATCCACGTAATGGCATCCCATCTCATCGAATCCAATCCAATCCATGTAACCGCATCCAATCCAATCCAATCCAATCCAAGTAACGGCATCCAATCCAATCCTATCGAATCCAATCCAATCCAAGTAACCGCATCCAATCCAATCCAATCCAATCCAATTAACGGCATCCAATCCAATCCAATCCAATCCAATCCAATCCAAGTAACCGCATCCAATCCAATCCAATCCAATCTAATCCAAGTAACGGCATCCAATCCAATGCAATCCAATCCAATCCAATCCAATCCAGGTACCGGCATCCAATGCAATCCAATCCAATCCAAGTAACGGCATCCAATCCAGTCTAATCCAATCCAATCCAATCCAATCCAAGGAACCGCATCCAATCCAATCCAATCCAATCCACGTAACGGCATCCAATCCAATCCAATCCAATCCAATCCAATGCAATCCAAGTAACGGCATCCAATCCAAGCCAATCCAGTCCAATCCAAGTAACGGCATCCAATCCAATCCAATCCAAGTAACGGCATCCAATCCAATCCAATCGAATCTAATCCAATCCAATCCAAGGAACGGCATCCAATCGAATCCAATCCAATCCACTCCAAGTACGGGCATCCAACCCAATCCAATCCAATCCAATCCTAGGAACGGCATCCAATCGAATCCAATCCAATCCAATCCAGGTACGGGCATCCAACCCAATCCTATCGAATCCAATCCAATCCAAGTAACCGCATCCAATCCAATCCAATTAACGGCATTCAATCCAATCCAATCCAATCCTATCCTATCCTATCCAAGTAACGGCAGCCAATCGAATCCAATCGAATCCAATCCAATCCAAGTAACCGCATCCAATCCAATCCAATCCAATCCAAGTAACGGCATCCAATCCAATCCAATCGAATCTAATCCAATCCAATCCAAGGAACGGCATCCAATCGAATCCAATCCAATCCACTCCAAGTACGGGCATCCAACCCAATCCAATCCAATCCAATCCAAGGAACGGCATCCAATCGAATCCAATCCAATCCAATCCAGGTACGGGCATCCAACCCAATCCTATCGAATCCAATCCAATCCAAGTAACCGCATCCAATCCAATCCAATTAACGGCATTCAATCCAATCCAATCCAATCCTATCCTATCCTATCCAAGTAACGGCAGCCAATCGAATCCAATCGAATCCAATCCAATCCAAGTAACCGCATCCAATCCAATCCAATCCAATCCAAGTAACGGCATCCAATCCAATCCTATCGAATCCAATCCTATCCAAGTAACGGCATCCAATCTAATCCAATCCAATCCAATCCTGTCCAATCCAATCCAATCCAATCCAATTCAAGTACCGGCATCCAATCCAATCCAATCCAATCCACTCCAAGTAACGGCATCCAATCCAATCCAATTCAATCCAAAGAACCGCATCCAATCCAATCCAATCCAATCCAATTAACGGCATCCAATCCAATCCATTCCAATCCAATCCTATCCTACCAAAGTAACGGCATCCAATCTAATGCAATCCAATCCAATCCAATCCAAGTAACCGCATCCAATCCAATCCAATCCAAGTAACGGCATTCAATCCAATGCAATCCAATCCAATCCAATCCAACCCAATCCAGGTACCGGCATCCAATCCAATCCAATCCAATCCAATCCAAGTAACGGCATCCAATCCAATCTAATCCAATCCAATCCAATCCAATCCAAGTAACCGCATCCAATCCAATCCAATCCAATCCAATCCAAGTAACGGCATCCAATCCAATCCAATCCAATCCAAGTAACGTCATCCAATCCAATCCAATCCAATCCAAGCAACGGCATCCAATCCAATCCAATCCAATCCAAGTAACGCATCCTCTCCAATCCAATCCAACGCAATCCAATCCAATCCAATCCAATTCAAGTAACGGCATCCAATCCAATCCAATCCAATCCAATTCAAGTAACGGCTTCCAATCCAATCCAATCCAATGCAATCCAATCCAATTCAAGTAACGGCATCCAATCCAATCCAATCCAATCCAGCCAATCCAATCGAAGTAACGGCATCCAATCCAATCCAATCCAATCCAACTAACCGCCTCCAATCGACTCCAATCCAATCCAATCCAATCCAAGTAACGGCATCCAATCCAATCCAATCGAATCTTATCCAATCCAATCCAAGTAACGGCATCCAATCGAATCCAATCCAATCCAAGTCCCGGCATCCAACCCAATCCAATACAATCCAAGTAACGCATCCTCTCCAATCCAATCCAATGCAATCCAATGCAATCCAATCCAATCCACGTAACGGCACCCAATCCAATCCAATCCAAGTAACGGCTTCCAATCCAATCCAATCCAATCCAATCCAATGCAATCCAATCCAATCCAATACAAGTAACGGCATCCAATCCAATCCAATCTAATCCAATCCAATCCAATCCAAGTAACCGCATCCAATCCAATCCAATCCAAGTAACGGCATCCAATCGAATCCTATCGAATCCAATCCAATCCAAGTAACGGCATCCAATCTAATCCAATCCAATCCAATCCAATCCAATTCAAGTACCGGCATCCAATCCAATCCAATCCAATCCACACCAAGTAACGGCATCCAATCCAATCCAATCCAATCCAAGTAACCGCATCCAATCCAATCCAATCCAATCCAAGTAACGGCATCCAATCTAATCCAATCCAATCCAATCCAAGTAACCGCATTCAATCCAATCCAATCCAATCCAAGTAACGGCATCCAATCCAATGCAATCCAATCCAATCCAATCCAAACCAATCCAATCCAAGTAACGGCACCCAATCCAAACTAATCCAATAGAATCCAATCCAATCCAAGTAACGGCATCCATCCAATCCTATCGAATCCAATCCAATCCTATCCTATCCAGGTAACGGCATCCAATCTAATCCAATCCAATCCAATCCAAGTTACCGCATCCAATTCAATACAATCCAATCCAATCCAATCCAAGTAACGGCATTCAATCCAATGCAATCCAATCCAATTCTATCCAATCCAGGTACCGGCATCCAATCCAATCCAATCCAATCCAAGTAACGGCATCCAGTCCAATCTAATCCAATCCAATCCAATCCAATCCAATCCAATCCAATCCAAAAAACCGCATCCAATCCAATCCAATTCAAGTAACGGCATCCAATCCAATCCAATCCAATCCAATGCAATCCAAATACCGGCATCCAATCCAAGCCAAGTAACGGCAGCCAATCCAATCCAATCCAATCCAAGTAACGGCATCCATTCCAATCCAATCCAATCCAATTCAAGTTACGGCATCCAATCCAATCCAATGCAAGTATCGGCATCCAATCGAATCCAATCCAATCCAATGCAAGTAACGGCATCCAATCCAATCCAATCCAATCCAAGTAACGGCATATATTCGAATCCAATCCAATCCAATCCAAGTACCGGCATCCAACCCAATCCAATCCAATCCAATCCAAGTAACGGCAACCAATCCAATGCAATCCTATGCAATCCAATCCAAACCAATCCAATCCAAGTAACGGCATCCAATCCAATCCTATCGAATCCAATCCAATCCAAGTAACCGCATCCAATCCAATCCAATCCAATCCAATCCAAGTAACGGCATCCAATCCAATCCTATCGAATCCAATCCAATCCAAGTAACCGCATCCAATCCAATCCAATCCAATCCAATTAACGGCATCCAATCCAATCCAATCCAATCCAATCCTATTCTATCCAAGTAACGTCATCGAATCTAATCCAATCCAATCCAATCCAATCCAAGTAACCGTATCCAATACAATCCAATCCAATCCAATCCAATTAACGGCATCCAATCCAATCTAATCCAATCCAATCCAATCCAATCCAATCCAAGTAACCGCATCCAATCCAATCCAATCCAATCCAAGTAACGGCATCCAATCCAATCCAATCCAATCCAATCTAATCCAATCCAATTAACGGCATCCAATCCAATCCAATCCAATCCAATCCTATCCTATCCAAGTAACGGCATCGAATCTAATCCAATCCAATCCAATCCAATCCAAGTAACCGTATCCAATACAATCCAATCCAATCCAATCCAAGTAACGGCATCCAATCCAATCTAATCCAATCCAATCCAATCCAATCCAATCCAAGTAACCGTATCCAATACAATCCAATCCAATCCAATCCAAGTAACGGCATCCAATCCAATCCAATCCAATCCAATCCAATCCAATCCAATGCAATCCAAGTAACGGCATCCAATCCAAGCCAATCGAATCCAAGTAACGGCATCCAATCCAATCCAATCGAATCTAATCCAATCCAATCCAAGGAACGGCATCCAATCGAATCCAATCCAATGCAATCCAAGTACGGCCATCCAACACAATCCAATCCAATCCAATCCAAGTAACGGCATCGAATCAAATGCAATTCAATCCAATCCAATCCAAACCAATCCAAGCAAAGTAACGGCATCCAATCCAATTTAATCCAATCGAATCCAATCCAATCCAAGTAACGGCATCCAATCCAATCCTATCGAATCCAATCCAATCCAAGTAACCGCATCCAATCCAATCCAATCCAATTATCGGCATCCAATCCAATCCAATCCTATCCTATCCAAGTAACGGCATCCAATCTAATCCAATCCAATCCAATCCAATCCAAGTTACCGCATCCAATCCAATCCAAGTAACGGCATCCAATCCAATCCTATCGAATCCAATCATATCCAAGTAACGGCATCCAATCTCATCCAATCCAATCCAATCCAGTCCAATCCAATCCAATCCAATCCAATTCAAGTACCGGCATCCAATCCAATCCAATCCAATCCACTCCAAGTAACGGCATCCAATCCAATCCAATTCAATCCAAGTAACCGCATCCAATCCAATCCAATCCAATCCAATTAACGGCATCCAATCCAATCCATTCCAATCCAATCCTATCCTATCCAAGTAACGGCATCCAATCTAATCCAATCCAATCCAATCCAAGTAACCGCATCCAATCCAATCCAATCCAAGTAACGGCATTCAATCCAATGCAATCCAATCCAATCCAATCCAATCCAGGTACCGGCATCCAATCCAATCCAATCCAATCCAAGTAACGGCATCCAATCCAATCTAATCCAATCCAATCCAATCCAAGTAACCGCATCCAATCCAATCCAATCCAATCCAATCCAATCCAAGTAACGGCATCCAATCCAATCCAATCCAATCCAATCCAAGTAACGGCATCCAATCCAATCCAATCCAATCCAAGCAACGGCATCCAATCCAATCCAATGCAATCCAAGTAACGCATCCTATCCAATCCAATCCAATGCAATCCAATCCAATCCAATCCAATCCAAGTAACGGCACCCAATCCAATCCAATCCAATCCAATCCAAGTAACGGCATCCAATCCAATCCAATCCAATCCAAGCAACGGCTTCCAATCCAATCCAATCCAAGTAACGCATCCTCTCCAATCCAATCCAATGCAATCCAATGCAATCCAATCCAATCCAAGTAACGGCATCCAATCCAATCCAATCCAATCCTAGCCAATGCAATCGAAGTAACGGCATCCGATCCAATCCAATCCAATCCAATCCAACTAACCGCCTCCAATCGACTCCAATCCAATCCTAGCCAATGCAATCGAAGTAACGGCATCCAATCCAATCCAATCGAATCTTATCCAATCCAATCCAAGTAACGGCATCCAATCAAATCCAATCCAATCCAATCCAAGTACCGGCATCCAACCCAATCCAATCCAATCCAAGTAACGCATCCTCTCCAATCCAATCCAATGCAATCCAGTGCAATCCAATCCAATCCAAGTAACGGCACCCAATCCAATCCAATCCAAGTAACGGCTTCCAATCCAATCCAATCCAATCCAATCCAATGCAATCCAATCCAATCCATGTAACGGCATCCAATCCAATCCAATCCAATCCAATCCAATCCAATCCAAGTAACGGCATCGAATCCAATCCTCTCGAATCCAATCCAATCCAAGTAACGGCATCCAATCTAATCCAATCCAATCCAATCCAATCCAATTCAAGTACCGTCATCCAATCCAATCCAATCCAATCCACACCATGTAACGGCATCCAATCCAATCCAATCCAATCCAAGTAACCGCATCCAATCCAATCCAATCCAATCCAATCCAAGTAACGGCATCCAATCTAATCCAATCCAATCCAATCCAAGTAACCGCATCCAATTCAATACAATCCAATCCAATCCAATCCAAGTAACGGCATCCAATCCAATCTAATCCAATCCAATCCAATCCAATCCAAGTAACCGCATCCAATCCAATCCAATCCAAGTAACGGCATCCAATCCAATCCAATCCAATCCAATGCAATCCAAATACCGGCATCCAATCCAAGCCAGGTAACGGCATCCAATCCAATCCAACCCAATCCAAGTAACGGCATCCAATCCAATCCAATAGAATCTAATCCAATCCAATCCAAGTAACGGCATCCAATCCAATCCAATCCAATCGAAGTACCGACATCCAACCCAATCCAATCCAATCCAATCCAATCCAAGTAACGGCATCCATTCCAATGCAATCCAGTCCAATCCAATCCAAACCAATCCAATCCAAGTAACGGCATCCAATCTAATCCAATCCAAGTAACGGCATCCAATCCAATCCAATCGAATCTAATCCAATTCAATCCAAGTAACGGCATCCAATCGAATCCAATCCAATCCAATCCAAGTACCGGCATCCAACCCAATCCAATCCAATCCAATCCAAGTAACGGCATCGAATCCAATGCAATCCAATCCAATCCAATCCAATCCAATCCAAACCAATCCAATCCAAGTAACGGCACCCAATCCAATCCAATCCAATCCAATCCTATCCTATCCTATCCAAGTAACGGCATCCAATCTAATCCAATCCAATCCAATCCAATCCAAGAATCCGCATCCAATCCAATCCAATCCAAGTAACCGCATCCAATCCAATCCAATCAAATTATCGGCATCCAATCCAATTCAATCCAATCCTATCCTATCCAAGTAACGGCATCCAATCTAATCCAATCCAATCCAATCCAATCCAAGTAACCGCATCCAATCCAATCCAATCCAATCCAAGTAACGGCATCCAATCCAATCCTATCGAATCCAATCATATCCAAGTAACGGCATCCAATCTCATCCAATCCAATCCAATCCAGTCCAATCCAATCCAATCCAATCCAATTCAAGTACCGGCATCCAATCCAATCCAATCCAATCCACTCCAGGTAACCGCATCCAATCCAATCCAATTAACGGCATCCAATCCAATCCATTCCAATCCTATCCTATCCTATCCAAGTAACGGCATTCAATCTAATCCAATTCAATCCAATCCAATCCAAGTAACCGCATCCAATCCAATCCAATCCAATCCAATCCAAGTAACGGCATTCAATCCAATGCAATCCAATCCAATCCAATCCAATCCAATTCAGGTACCGGCGTCCAATGCAATACAATCCAATCCAAGTAACGGCATCCAATCCAATCTAATCCAATCCAATCCAATACAATCCAAGTAACCGCATCCAATCCAATCCAATCCAATCCAATCCAATCCAATCCAAGTAACGGCATCCAATCCAATCCAATCCAATCCAATCCAAGTAACGGCATCCAATCCAATCCAATCCAATCCAAGCAACGGCATCCAATCCAATCCAATCCAATCCAAGTAACGCATCCTCTCCAATCCAATCCAATGCAATCCAATCCAATCCAATCCAAGTAACGGCACCCAATCCAATCCAATCCAATCCAATCCAATCCAATCCAAGTAACGGCATCCAATCCAATCCAATCCAATCCAAGCAACGGCATCCAATCCAATCCAATCCAATCCTAGCCAATGCAATCGAAGTAACCGCATCCAATCCAATCCAACTAACCGCCTCCAATCGACTCCAATCCAATCCAATCCAATCCAAGTAACGGCATCCAATCCAATCCAATCGAATCGTTTCCAATCCAATTCAAGTAACGGCATCCAATCGAATCCAATCCAATCTAATCCAAGTACCGGCATCCAATCCAAGTAACGCATCCTCTCCAATCCAATCCAATGCAATCCAATCCAATCCAAGTAACGGCATCCAATCCAATCCAATCCAATCCTAGCCAATGCAATCGAAGTAACGGCATCCAATCCAATCCAATCCAATCCAACTAACCGCCTCCAATCGACTCCAATCCAATCCAATCCAATCCAAGTAACGGCATCCAATCCAATCCAATAGAACCTTATCCAATCCAATCCAAGTAACGGCATCCAATCGAATCCAATCCAATCCAATCCAAGTACCGGCATCCAACCCAATCCTATCCAATCCAAGTAACGCATCCTCTCCAATCCAATCCAATGCAATCCAATGCAATCCAATCCAATCCAAGTAACGGCACCCAATCCAATCCAATCCAAGTAACGGCTTCCAATCCAGTCCAATCCAATCCAATCCAATGCAATCCAATCCAATCCAAGTAACGGCATCCAATCCAATACAATCCAATCCAATCCAATCCAATCCAAGTAACGGCATCCAATCCAATCCTCTCGAATCCAATCCAATCCAAGTAACGGCATCCAATCTAATCCAATCCAATCCAATCCAATCCAATTCAAGTACCGTCATCCAATCCAATCCAATCCAATCCACACCATGTAACGGCATCCAATCCAATCCAATCCAATCCAAGTAACCGCATCCAATCCAATCCAATCCAATCCAATCCAAGTAACGGCATCCAATCTAATCCAATCCAATCCAATCCAATCCACGTAACCGCATCCAATCCAATCCAATCCAATCCAATCCAAGTAACGGCATCCAATCCAATGCAATCCAATCCAATCCAAACCAATCCAATCCAAGTAACGGCACCCAATCCAATCTAATCCAATCGAATCCAATCCAATCCAAGTAACGGCATCCATCCAATCCTATCGAATCAAATCCAATCCTATCCTATCCAGGTAACGGCATCCAATCTAATCCAATCCAATCCAATCCAAGTAACCGCATCCAATTCAATACAATCCAATCCAATCCAATCCAAGTAACGGCATTCAATCCAATGCAATCCAATCCAATTCAATCCAATCCAGGTACCGGCATCTTATCCAATCCAATCCAATCCAAGTAACGGCATCCAATCCAATCTAATCCAATCCAATCCAATCCAATCCAAGTAACCGCATCCAATCCAATCCAATCCAAGTAACGGCATCCAATCCAATCCAATCCAATCCAATGCAATCCAAATACCGGCATCCAATCCAAGCCAGGTAACGGCATCCAATCCAATCCAACCCAATCCAAGTAACGGCATCCAATCCAATCCAATAGAATCTAATCCAATCCAATCCAAGTAACGGCATCCAATCCAATCCAATCCAATCGAAGTACCGACGTCCAACCCAATCCAATCCAATCCAATCCAATCCAAGTAACGGCATCCAATCCAATGCAATCCAGTCCAATCCAATCCAAACCAATCCAATCCAAGTAACGGCATCCAATCCAATCCAATCCAAGTAACGGCATCCAATCCAATCCAATCGAATCTAATCCAATCCAATCCAAGTAACGGCATCCAATCGAATCCAATCCAATCCAATCCAAGTACCGGCATCCAAACCAATCCAATCCAATCCAATCCAAGTAACGGCATCGAATCCAATGCAATCCAATCCAATCCAATCCAAACCAATCCAATCCAAGTAACGGCACCCAATCCAATCCAATCCAATCCAATCCTATCCTATCCAAGTAACGGCATCCAATCTAATCCAATCCAATCCAATCCAATCCAAGAATCCGCATCCAATCCAATCCAATCCAAGTAACCGCATCCAATCCAATCCAATCAAATTATCGGCATCCAATCCAATTCAATCCAATCCTATCCTATCCAAGTAACGGCATCCAATCTAATCCAATCCAATCCAATCCAATCCAAGTAACCGCATCCAATCCAATCCAATCCAATCCAAGTAACGGCATCCAATCCAATCCTATCGAATCCAATCATATCCAAGTAACGGCATCCAATCTCATCCAATCCAATCCAATCCAGTCCAATCCAATCCAATCCAATCCAATTCAAGTACCGGCATCCAATCCAATCCAATCCAATCCACTCCAGGTAACCGCATCCAATCCAATCCAATTAACGGCATCCAATCCAATCCATTCCAATCCAATCCTATCCTATCCAAGTAACGGCATTCAATCTAATCCAATTCAATCCAATCCAATCCAAGTAACCGCATCCAATCCAATCCAATCCAATCCAAGTAACGGCATTCAATCCAATGCAATCCAATCCAATCCAATCCAATCCAATTCAGGTACCGTTGTCCAATGCAATACAATCCAATCCAAGTAACGGCATCCAATCCAATCTAATCCAATCCAATCCAATACAATCCAAGTAACCGCATCCAATCCAATCCAATCCAATCCAATCCAAGTAACGGCATCCAATCCAATCCAATCCAATCCAAGCAACGGCATCCAATCCAATCCAATCCAATCCAAGTAACGCATCCTCTCCAATCCAATCCAATGCAATCCAATCCAATCCAATCCAAGTAACGGCACCCAATCCAATCCAATCCAATCCAAGTAACGGCATCCAATCCAATCCAATCCAATCCAAGCAACGGCATCCAATCCAATCCAATCCAATCCTAGCCAATGCAATCGAAGTAACCGCATCCAATCCAATCCAATCCAACTAACCGCCTCCAATCGACTCCAATCCAATCCAATCCAATCCAAGTAACGGCATCCAATCCAATCCAATCGAATCGTTTCCAATCCAATCCAAGTAACGGCATCCAATCGAATCCAATCCAATCCAATCCAAGTACCGGCATCCAATCCAAGTAACGCATCCTCTCCAATCCAATCCAATGCAATCCAATCCAATCCAAGTAACGGCATCCAATCCAATCCAATCCAATCCTAGCCAATGCAATCGAAGTAACGGCATCCAACCCAATCCAATCCAATCCAACTAACCGCCTCCAATCGACTCCAATCCAATCCAATCCAATCCAAGTAACGGCATCCAATCCAATCCAATAGAATCTTATCCAATCCAATCCAAGTGACGGCATCCAATCGAATCCAATCCAATCCAATCCAAGTACCGGCATCCAACCCAATCCTATCCAATCCAAGTAACGCATCCTCTCCAATCCAATCCAATGCAATCCAATGCAATCCAATCCAATCCAAGTAACGGCACCCAATCCAATCCAATCCAAGTAACGGCTTCCAATCCAATCCAATCCAATCCAATCCAATGCAATCCAATCCAATCCAAGTAACGGCATCCAATCCAATACAATCCAATCCAATCCAATCCAATCCAAGTAACGGCATCCAATCCAATCCTCTCGAATCCAATCCAATCCAAGTAACGGCATCCAATCCAATCCAATCCAATACAAGTAACGGCATCCAATACAATCCTATCGAATCCAATCCAATCCAAGTAACGGCATCCAATCTAATCCAATCCAATCCAATCCAATCCAATTCAAGTACCGGCATCCAATCCAATCCAATCCAATCCACACCAAGTAACGGCATCCAATCCAATCCAATACAATCCAAGGAACCGCATTCAATCCAATCCAATCCAATCCAAGTAACGGCATCCAATCTAATCCATTCCAATCCAATCCAATCCAAGTAACCGCATCCAATCTAATCCAATCCAATCCAATCCAAGGAACGGCATCCAATCCATTGCAATCCAATCCAATCCAAACAAATCCAATCCAAGTAACGGCACCCAATCCAATGTAATCCAATCGAATCCAATCCAATCCAAGTAACGGCATCCATCCAATCCTATCGAATCCAATCCAATCCTATCCTATCCAGGTAACGGCATCCAATCTAATCCAATCCAATCCAATCCAAGTAACCGCATCCAATTCAATACAATCCAATCCAATCCAATCCAAGTAACGGCATTCAATCCAATGCAATCCAATCCAATTCAATCCAATCCAGGTACCGGCATCCAATCCAATCCAATCCAATCCAAGTAACGGCATCCAATCCAATCTAATCCAATCCAATCCAATCCAATCCAAGTAACCGCATCCAATCCAATCCAATCCAATCCAAGTAACGGCATCCAATCCAATCCTATCGAATCCAATCATATCCAAGTAACGGCATCCAATCTCATCCAATCCAATCCAATCCAGTCCAATCCAATCCAATCCAATCCAATTCAAGTACCGGCATCCAATCCAATCCAATCCAATCCACTCCAGGTAACCGCATCCAATCCAATCCTATTAACGGCATCCAATCCAATCCATTCCAATCCAATCCTATCCTATCCAAGTAACGGCATTCAATCTAATCCAATTCAATCCAATCCAATCCAAGTAACCGCATCCAATCCAATCCAATCCAATCCAATCCAAGTAACGGCATTCAATCCAATGCAATCCAATACAATCCAATCCAATCCAATTCAGGTACCGGCGTCCAATGCAATACAATCCAATCCAAGTAACGGCATCCAATCCAATCTAATCCAATCCAATCCAATACAATCCAAGTAACCGCATCCAATCCAATCCAATCCAATCCAAGTAACGGCATCCAATCCAATCCAATCCAATCCAATCCAATCCAAGTAACGGCATCCAATCCAATCCAATCCAATCCAAGCAACGGCATCCAATCCAATCCAATCCAATCCAAGTAACGCATCCTCTCCAATCCAATCCAATGCAATCCAATCCAATCCAATCCAAGTAACGGCACCCAATCCAATCCAATCCAATCCAATCCAAGTAACGGCATCCAATCCAATCCAATCCAATCCAAGCAACGGCATCCAATCCAATCCAATCCAATCCTAGCCAATGCAATCGAAGTAACCGCATCCAATCCAATCCAATCCAATCCAACTAACCGCCTCCAATCGACTCCAATCCAATCCAATCCAATCCAAGTAACGGCATCCAATCCAATCCAATCGAATCGTTTCCAATCCAATCCAAGTAACGGCATCCAATCGAATCCAATCCAATCCAATCCAAGTACCGGCATCCAATCCAAGTAACGCATCCTCTCCAATCCAATCCAATGCAATCCAATCCAATCCAAGTAACGGCATCCAATCCAATCCAATCCAATCCTAGCCAATGCAATCGAAGTAACGGCATCCAATCCAATCCAATCCAACTAACCGCCTCCAATCGACTCCAATTCAATCCAATCCAATCCAAGTAACGGCATCCAATCCAATCCAATAGAATCTTATCCAATCCAATCCAAGTAACGGCATCCAATCGAATCCAATCCAATCCAATCCAAGTACCGGCATCCAACCCAATACTATCCAATCCAAGTAACGCATCCTCTCCAATCCAATCCAACGCAATCCAATGCAATCCAATCCAATCCAAGTAACGGCACCCAATCCAATCCAATCCACGTAACGGCTTCCAATCCAATCCAATCCAATCCAATCCAATCCAATCCAATGCAATCCAATCCAATCCAAGTAACGGCATCCAATCCAATCCAATCTAATCCAATCCAATCCACTCCAAGTAACCGCATCCAATCCAATCCAATCCAATCCAATCCAATACAAGTAACGGGATCCAATCCAATCCTAACGAATCCAATCCAATCCAAGTAACGGCATCCAATCTAATCCAATCCAAACCAATCCAATCCAATTCAAGTACCGGCATCCAATCCAATCCAATCCAATCCACACCAAGTAACGGCATCCAATCCAATCCAATCCAATCCAAGGAACCGCATTCAATCCAATCCAATCCAATCCAAGTAACGGCATCCAATCTAATCCATTCCAATCCAATCCAATCCAAGTAACCGCATCCAATCTAATCCAATCCAATCCAATCCAAGGAACGGCATCCAATCCATTGCAATCCAATCCAATCCAAACAAATCCAATCCAAGTAACGGCACCCAATCCAATGTAATCCAATCGAATCCAATCCAATCCAAGTAACGGCATCCATCCAATCCTATCGAATCCAATCCAATCCTATCCTATCCAGGTAACGGCATCCAATCTAATCCAATCCAATCCAATCCAAGTAACCGCATCCAATTCAATACAATCCAATCCAATCCAATCCAAGTAACGGCATTCAATCCAATGCAATCCAATCCAATTCAATCCAATCCAGGTACCGGCATCCAATCCAATCCAATCCAATCCAAGTAACGGCATCCAATCCAATCTAATCCAATCCAATCCAATCCAATCCAAGTAACCGCATCCAATCCAATCCAATCCAAGTAACGGCATCCAATCCAATCCAATTCAATCCAATGCAATCCAAATACCGGCATCCAATCCAAGCCAGGTAACGGCATCCAATCCAATCCAAACCAATCCAAGTAACGGCATCCAATCCAATCCAATCGAATCTAATCCAATCCAATCCAAGTAACGGCATCCAATCCAATCCAATCCAATCCAATCGAAGTACCGGCATCCAACCCAATCCAATCCAATCCAATCCAATTCAAGTAACGGCATCCAATCCAATGCAATCCAATCCAATCCAATCCAAACCAATCCAAGGAACGGCATCCAATCCAATCTAATCCAATCCAATCCAATCCAATCCAAGTAACGGCATCCAATACAATCCTATCGAATCCAATCCAATCCAACTAACCGTATCCAATCCAATCCAAGTAACGGCATCCAATCCAATCCAATCCAATCCAAGTAACGGCATCCAATCCAATCCAATCGAATCTAATCCAATCCAATCCAAGTAACGGCATCCAATCGAATCCAATCCAATCCAATCCAAGTACCGGCATCCAACCCAATCCAATCCAATCCAATCCAAGTCACGGCATCGAATCCAATGCAATCCAATCCAAACCAATCCAATCCAAGTAACGGCACCCAATCCAATCTAATCCAATCGAATCCAATCCAATCCAGGTAACGGCATCCAATCCAATCCTATCGAATCCAATCCAATCCAAGTAACCGCATCCAATCCAATCCAATCCAATCCAATCCAATTAACGGCATCCAATCCAATCCAATCCAATCCAATCCTATCCTATCCAGGTAACGGCATCCAATCTAATCCAATGCAATCCAATCCAATACAATTAACCGCATCCAATCCAATACAATCCAATCCAATCCAATTCAAGTACCGGCATTCAATCCAATCCAATCCAATCCAAGTAACGGCATCCATTCCAATCCAATCCAATCCAATTCAAGTAACGGCATCCAATCCAATCCAATCCAATCCAATGCAATCCAAATACCGGCATCCAATCCAAGCCAAGTAACGGCATCCAATCCAATCCAATCCAATCCAAGTAACGGCATCCAATCCAATCCAATCCAATCCAAGTAACGGCATCCATTCCAATCCAATCCAATCCAATTCAAGTAACGGCATCCAATCCAATCCAATGCATGTAACGGCATCCAATCGAATCCAATGCAAGGAACGGCATCCAATCAAATCCAATCCAATCCAATTCAAGTAACGGCATCCAATCCAATCCAATCCAATCCAATTAACGGCATATCTTCGAATCCAATCCAATCCAAGTACCGGCATCCAACCCAATCCAATCCAATCCAATCCAAGTAACGGCAACCAATCCAATGCAATCCTATCCAATCCAATCCAAACCAATCCAATCCAAGTAACGGCATCCAATCCAATCTAATCCAATCGAATCCAATCCAATCCAAGTAACCGCATCCAATCCAATCAAATCCAATCCAATCCAATTATCGGCATCCAATCCAATCCAATCCAATCCAATCCAATCCTATCCAAGTAACGGCATCCAATATAATCGAATCCAATCCAATCCAAGTAACCGCATCCAATCCAATCCAATTCAAGTAACGGCATCCAATCCAATCCTATCGAATCCAATCCAATCCTAGTAACCGCATCCAATCCAATCCAATCCAATCCAATTAACGGCATCCAATCCAATCCAATCCAATCCAATCCTATCCTATCCAAGTAACGGCATCGAATCTAATCCAATCCAATCCAATCCAATCCAATCCAAGTAACCGTATCCAAAACAATCCAATCGAATCCAATACAATTAACGGCATCCAATCCAATCCAATCCAAGGAACCGCATTCAATCCAATCCAATCCAATCCAAGTAACGGCATCCAATCTAATCCATTCCAATCCAATCCAATCCAAGTAACCGCATCCAATCTAATCCAATCCAATCCAATCCAAGGAACGGCATCCAATCCATTGCAATCCAATCCAATCCAAACAAATCCAATCCAAGTAACGGCACCCAATCCAATGTAATCCAATCGAATCCAATCCAATCCAAGTAACGGCATCCATCCAATCCTATCGAATCCAATCCAATCCTATCCTATCCAGGTAACGGCATCCAATCTAATCCAATCCAATCCAATCCAAGTAACCGCATCCAATTCAATACAATCCAATCCAATCCAATCCAAGTAACGGCATTCAATCCAATGCAATCCAATCCAATTCAATCCAATCCAGGTACCGGCATCCAATCCAATCCAATCCAATCCAAGTAACGGCATCCAATCCAATCTAATCCAATCCAATCCAATCCAATCCAAGTAACCGCATCCAATCCAATCCAATCCAAGTAACGGCATCCAATCCAATCCAATTCAATCCAATGCAATCCAAATACCGGCATCCAATCCAAGCCAGGTAACGGCATCCAATCCAATCCAAACCAATCCAAGTAACGGCATCCAATCCAATCCAATCGAATCTAATCCAATCCAATCCAAGTAACGGCATCCAATCCAATCCAATCCAATCCAATCGAAGTACCGGCATCCAACCCAATCCAATCCAATCCAATCCAATCCAAGTAACGGCATCCAATCCAATGCAATCCAATCCAATCCAATCCAAACCAATCCAAGGAACGGCATCCAATCCAATCTAATCCAATCCAATCCAATCCAATCCAAGTAACGGCACCCAATACAATCCTATCGAATCCAATCCAATCCAACTAACCGTATCCAATCCAATCCAAGTAACGGCATCCAATCCAATCCAATCCAATCCAAGTAACGGCATCCAATCCAATCCAATCGAATCTAATCCAATCCAATCCAAGTAACGGCATCCAATCGAATCCAATCCAATCCAATCCAAGTACCGGCATCCAACCCAATCCAATCCAATCCAATCCAAGTCACGGCATCGAATCCAATGCAATCCAATCCAATCCAATCCAAACCAATCCAATCCAAGTAACGGCACCCAATCCAATCTAATCCAATCGAATCCAATCCAATCCAGGTAACGGCATCCAATCCAATCCTATCGAATCCAATCCAATCCAAGTAACCGCATCCAATCCAATCCAATCCAATCCAATCCAATTAACGGCATCCAATCCAATCCAATCCAATCCAATCCTATCCTATCCAGGTAACGGCATCCAATCTAATCCAATCCAATCCAATCCAATACAAGTAACCGCATCCAATCCAATACAATCCAATCCAATCCAATTCAAGTACCGGCATTCAATCCAATCCAATCCAATCTAAGTCACGGCATCCATTCCAATCCAATCCAATCCAATTCAAGTAACGGCATCCAATCCAATCCAATCCAATCCAATGCAATCCAAATACCGGCATCCAATCCAAGCCAAGTAACGGCATCCAATCCAATCCAATCCAATCCAAGTAACGGCATCCAATCCAATCCAATCCAAGTAACGGCATCCATTCCAATCCAATCCAATCCAATTCAAGTAACGGCATCCAATCCAATCCAATGCATGTAACGGCATCCAATCGAATCCAATGCAAGGAACGGCATCCAATCAAATCCAATCCAATCCAATTCAAGTAACGGCATCCAATCCAATCCAATCCAATCCAATTAACGGCATATCTTCGAATCCAATCCAATCCAAGTACCGGCATCCAACCCAATCCAATCCAATCCAATCCAAGTAACGGCAACCAATCCAATGCAATCCTATCCAATCCAATCCAAAGCAATCCAATCCAAGTAACGGCATCCAATCCAATCTAATCCAATCGAATCCAATCCAATCCAAGTAACCGCATCCAATCCAATCCAATCCAATCCAATTATCGGCATCCAATCCAATCCAATCCAATCCAATCCAATCCTATCCAAGTAACGGCATCCAATATAATCGAATCCAATCCAATCCAAGTAACCGCATCCAATCCAATCCAATCCAAGTAACGGCATCCAATCCAATCCTATCGAATCCAATCCAATCCTAGTAACCGCATCCAATCCAATCCAATCCAATCCAATTAACGGCATCCAATCCAATCCAATCCAATCCAATCCTATCCTATCCAAGTAACGGCATCGAATCTAATCCAATCCAATCCAATCCAATCCAAGTAACCGTATCCAATACAATCCAATACAATCCAATACAATTAACGGCATCCAATCCAATGCAATCCAATCCAATCCAATCCAGGTACCGGCATCCAATCCAATCCAATCCAATCCAATCCAAGTAATGGCATCCAATCCAATCTAATCCAATCCAATCCAATCCAATCCATTCCAATCCAATGCAATCCAAGTAACGGCATCCAATCCAAGCCAATCCAATCCAAGTAACGGCATCCAATCCAGTCCAATCGAATCTAATTCAATCCAATCCAAGGAACGGCATCCAATCGAATCCAATCCAACCCAATCCAAGTACGGGCATCCAACCCAATCCAATCCAATCCAAGTATCGGCATCCAATCAAATGCAATTCAATCCAATCCAATCCAAACCAATCCAAGCCAAGTAACGGCATCCAATCCAATCTAATACAATCGAATCCAATCCAATCCAAGTAACGGCATCCAATCCAATCATATCGAATCCAATCCAATCCAAGTAACCGCATCCAATCCAATCCAATCCAATTATCCGCATCCAATCCAATCCAATCCAATCCTATCCTATCCAAGTAACGGCATCCAATCTAATCCAATCCAATCCAATCCAAGTCACCGCATCCAATCCAATCCAATCCAAGTAACGGCATCCAATCCAATCCTATCGAATCCAATCATATCCAAGTAACGGCATCCAATCTCATCCAATCCAATCCAATCCAGTCCAATCCAATCCAATCCAATCCAATCCAATTCAAGTACCGGCATCCAATCCAATCCAATCCAATCCACTCCAAGTAACGGCATCCAATCCAATCCAATTCAATCCAAGTAACCGCATCCAATCCAATGCAATCCAATCCAATTAACGGCATCCAATCCAATCCAATCCAATCCAATCCTATCCTATCCAAGTAACGGCATCGAATCTAATCCAATACAATCCAATCCAATCCAATCCAATCCAATCCAAGTAACCGTATCCAATACAATCCAATCCAATCCAATACAATTAACGGCATCCAATCCAATGCAATCCAATCCAATCCAATCCAGGTACCGGCATCCAATCCAATCCAATCCAATCCAAGTAATGGCATCCAATCCAATCTAATCCAATCCAATCCAATCCAATCCATTCCAATCCAATGCAATCCAAGTAACGGCATCCAATCCAAGCCAATCCAATCCAAGTAACGGCATCCAATCCAATCCAATCGAATCTAATCCAATCCAATCCAAGGAACGGCATCCAATCGAATCCAATCCAATCCAATCCAAGTACGGGCATCCAACCCAATCCAATCCAATCCAAGTAACGGCATCCAATCAAATGCAATTCAATCCAATCCAATCCATACCAATCCAAGCCAAGTAACGGCATCCAATCCAATCTAATACAATCGAATCCAATCCAATCCAAGTAACGGCATCCAATCCAATCATATCGAATCCAATCCAATCCAAGTAACCGCATCCAATCCAATCCAATCCAATTATCGGCATCCAATCCAATCCAATCCAATCCTATCCTATCCAAGTAACGGCATCCAATCTAATCCAATCCAATCCAATCCAATCCAAGTCAGCGCATCCAATCCAATCCAATCCAAGTAACGGCATCCAATCCAATCCTATCGAATCCAATCATATCCAAGTAACGGCATCCAATCTCATCCAATCCAATCCAATCCAGTCCAATCCAATCCAATCCAATCCAATTCAAGTACCGGCATCCAATGCAATCCAGTCCAATCCACTCCAAGTAACGGCATCCAATCCAATCCAATTCAATCCAAGTAACCGCATCCAATCCAATGCAATCCAATCCAATTAACGGCATCCAATCCAATCCATTCCAATCCAATCCTATCCTATCCAAGTAACGGCATCCAATCTAATCCAATCCAATTCAATCCAATCCAAGTAACCGCATCCAATCCAATCCAATCCAATCCAAGTAACGGCATTCAATCCAATGCAATCCAATCCAATCCAATCCAGGTACCGGCATCCAATCCAATCCAATCCAATCCAAGTAACGGCATCCAATCCAATCTAATCCAATCCAATCCAATCCAAGTAACCGCATCCAATCCAATCCAATCCAATCCAATCCAAGTAACGGCATCCAATCCAATCCAATCCAAGTAACGGCATCCAATCCAATCCAATCCAATCCAAGCAACGGCATCCAGTCCAATCCAATCCAATCCAAGTAACGCATCCTCTCCAATCCAATCCAATGCAATCCCATCCAATCCAATCCAAGTAACGGCACCCAATCCAATCCAATCCAATCCAATCCAAGTAACGGCATCCAATCCAATCCAATCCAATCCAAGCAACGGCATCCAATCCAATCCAATCAATTCCAAGTAACGCATCCTCTCCAATCCAATCCAATGCAATCCACTGCAATCCAATCCAAGTAACGGCATCCAATCCAATCCAATCCAATCCTAGCCAATGCAATCGAAGTAGCGGCATCCAATCCAATCCAATCCAACTAACCGCCTCCAATCGACTTCAATCCAATCCAATCCAAGCAACGGCATCCAATCCAATCCATTCCAATCCAAAGGAACGCATCCTCTCCAATCCAATCCAATGCAATCCAATGCAATCCAATCCAATCCAGGTAACGGCATCCAATCCAATCCAATCCAATCCTAGCCAATGCAATCGAAGTAACGGCATCCAATCCAATCCAATCCAATCCAACTAACCGCCTCCAATCGACTCCAATCCAATCCAATCCAATCCAAGTAACGGCATCCAATCCAATCCAATCGAATCTTATCCAATCCAATCCAAGTAACGGCATCCAATCGAATCCAATCCAATCCAATCCAAGTACCGGCATCCAACCCAATCCAATCCAATCCAAGTAACGCATCCTCTCCAATCCAATCCAATGCAATCCAATGCAATCCAATCCAATCCAAGTAACTGCACCCAATCCAATCCAATCCAAGTAACGGCTTCCAATCCATTCCCATCCAATCCAATCCAATGCAATCCAATCCAATCCAAGTAACGGCATCCAATCCAATCCAATCTAATCCAATCCAATCCACTCCAAATAACCGCATCCAATCCAATCCAATCCAATCCAATCCAAGTAACGGCATCCAATCCAATCCTATCGAATCCAATCCAATCCAAGTAACGGCATCCAATCTAATCCAATCCAATCCAATCCAATCCAATTCAAGTACCGGCATCCAATCCAATCCAATCCAATCCACACCAAGTAACGGCATCCAATCCAATCCAATCCAATCCAAGTAACCGCATCCAATCCAATCCAATCCAATCCACAGCAAGTAACGGCATCCAATCCAATCCAATCCAATCCAAGTAACCGCATCCAATCCAATCCAATCCAATCCAATCCAAGTAACCGCATCCAATCCAATCCAATGCAATCCAAGTAACCGCATCCAATCCAATCCAATCCAATCTAAGTAACGGCATCCAATACAATGCAATCCAATCCAATCCAAACCAATCCAATCCAAGTAACGGCACCGAATCCAATCCAATCCTATCGAATCCAATCCAATCCTATCCTATCCAGGTAACGGCATCCAATCTAATCCAATCCAATCCAATCCAAGTAACCGCATCCAATTCAATACAATCCAATCCAATCCAATCCAAGTAACGGCATTCAATCCAATGCAATCCAATCCAATTAAATCCAATCCAGGTACCTGCATCCAATCCAATCCAATCCAATCCAAGTAACGGCATCCAATCCACTCTAATCCAATCCAATCCAATCCAAACCAAGTAACGGCATCCAATCCAATCCAATCCAATGCAATCCAAATACCGGCATCCAATCCAAGCCAGGTAACGGCATCCAATCCAATCCACCCCAATCCAAGTAACGGCATGCAATCCAATCGAATCTAATCCAATCCAATCCAAGTAACGGCATCCAATCCAATCCAATCCAATCCAAGTAACGGCATCCAATCCAATCCAATCGAATCTAATCCAATCAAATTCAAGTAGCGGCATCCAATCGAATCCAATCCAATTCAATCCAAGTACCGGCATCCAACCCAATCCAATCCAATCCAATCCAAGTAACGGCATCGAATCCAATGCAATCCAATCCAATCCAATCCAAACCAATCCAATCCAAGTAACGGCACCCAATCCAATCCAATCCAATCCAATCCTATCCTATCCAACTAACGGCATCCAATCTAATCCAATCCAATCCAATCCAATCCAAGTAACCGCATCCAATCCAATCCTATCCAATCCAAGTAACCGCATCCAATCCAATCCAATCCAATTATCGGCATCCAATCCAATCCAATCCAATCCAATCCTATCCTATCCAAGTAACGGCATCCAATCTAATCCAATCCAATCCAATCCAAGTAACCGCATCCAATCCAATCCAATCCAATGCAAGTAACGGCATCCAATTCAATCCTATCGAATCCAATCATATCCAAGTAACGGCCTCCAATCTCATCCAATCCAATCCAATCCAGTCCAATCCAATCCAATCCAATCCAATCCAAGTAACCGCATCCAATCCAATCCAATCCAATTAACGGCATCCAATCCAATCCATTCCAATCCAATCCTATCCTATCCAAGTAACGGCATCCAATCTAATCCAATCCAATCCAATCCAATCCAAGTAACCGCATCCAATCCAATCCAATCCAATCCAAGTAACGGCATTCAATCCAATGCAATCCAATCCAATCCAATCCAATCCAGGTACCGGCGTCCAATCGAATCCAATCCAATCCAAGTAACGGCATTCAATCCAATCTAATCCAATCCAATCCAATACAATCCAAGTAACCGCATCCAATCCAATCCAATCCAAGTAACGGCATCCAATCCAATCCAATCCAATCCAAGCAACGGCATCCAATCCAATCCAATCCAATCCAAGTAACGCATCCTCTCCAATCCAATCCAATCCAATCCAATCCAATCCTATCCTATCCAAGTAACGGCATCGAATCTAATCCATTCCAATCCAATCCAATCCAATCCAATCCAAGTACCCGTATCCAATCCAATCCAATCCAGTCCAATACAATTAACGGCATCCAATCCAATGCAATCCAATCCAAGTAATGGCATCCAATCCAATCTAATCCAATCCAATCCAATCCAATCCATTCCAATCCAATGCAATCCAAGTAACGGCATCCAATCCAAGCCAATCCAATCCAAGTGACGGCATCCAATCCAATCCAATCGAATCTAATCCAATCCAATCCAAGGAACGGCATCCAATCGAATCCAATCCAATCCAATCGAAGTACGGGCATCCAACCCAATCCAATCCAATCCAATCCAAGTAACGGCATCCAATCAAATGCAATTCAATCTAATCCAATCCAAACCAATCCAAGCCAAGTTACGGCATCCAATCCAATCTAATCCAATCGAATCCAATCCAATCCAAGTAACGGCATCCAATCCAATCCTATCGAATCCAATCCAATCCAAGTAACCGCATCCAATCCAATCCAATCCAATTATCGGCATCCAATCCAATCCAATCCAATCCAATCCTATCCTATCCAAGTAACGGCATCCAATCTAATCCAATCCAATCCAATCCAATCCAAGTAACCGCATCCAATCCAATCCAATCCAAGTAACGGCATCCAATCCAATCCTATCGAATCCAATCATATCCAAGTAACGGCATCCAATCTCATCCAATCCAATCCAATCCAGTCCAATCCAATCCAATCCAATCCAATTCAAGTACCGGCATCCAATCCAATCCAATCCAATCCACTCCAAGTAACGGCATCCAATCCAATCCAATTCAATCCAAGTAACCGCATCCAATCCAATGCAATCCAATCCAATTAACGGCATCCAATCCAATCCATTCCAATCCAATCCTATCCTATCCAAGTAACGGCATCCAATCTAATCCAATCCAATTCAATCCAATCCAAGTAACCGCATCCAATCCAATCCAATCCAATCCAAGTAACGGCATTCAATCCAATGCAATCCAATCCAATCCAATCCAGGTACCGGCATCCAATCCAATCCAATCCAATCCAAGTAACGGCATCCAATCCAATCTAATCCAATACAATCCAATCCAAGTAACCGCATCCAATCCAATCCAATCCAATCCAATCCAATCCAATCCAATCCAAGTAACGGCATCCAATCCAATCCAATCCAAGGAACGGCATCCAATCCAATCCAATCCAATCCAAGCAACGGCATCCAGTCCAATCCAATCCAATCCAAGTAACGCATCCTCTCCAATCCAATCCAATGCAATCCCATCCAATCCAATCCAATCCAAGTAACGGCACCCAATCCAATCCAATCCAATCCAATCCAAGTAACGGCATCCAATCCAATCCAATCCAATCCAAGCAACGGCATCCAATCCAATCCAATCCAATCCAAGTAACGCATCCTCTCCAATCCAATCCAATGCAATCCAATCCAATCCAAGTAACGGCATCCAATCCAATCCAATCCAATCCAATCCTAGCCAATGCAATCGAAGTAGCGGCATCCAATCCAATCCAATACAATACAATCCAATCCAACTTACCGCCTCCAATCGACTCCAATCCAATCCAATCCAAGCAACGGCATCCAATCCAATCCATTCCAATCCAAAGTAACGCATCCTCTCCAATCCAATCCAATGCAATCCAATGCAATCCAATCCAATCCAAGTAACGGCATCCAATCCAATCCAATCCAATCCTAGCCAATGCAATCGAAGTAACGGCATCCAATCCAATCCAATCCAATCCAACTAACCGCCTCCAATCGACTCCAATCCAATCCAATCCAATCCAAGTAACGGCATCCAATCCAATCCAATCGAATCTTATCCAATCCAATCCAAGTAACGGCATCCAATCGAATCCAATCCAATCCAATCCAAGTACCGGCATCCAACACAATCCAATCCAATCCAAGTAACGCATCCTCTCCAATCCAATCCAATGCAATCCAATGCAATCCAATCCAAACCAAGTAACGGCACCCAATCCAATCCAATCCAAGTAACGGCTTCCAATCCAATCCCATCCAATCCAATCCAATGCAATCCAATCCAATCCAAGTAACGGCATCCAATCCAATCCGATCTAATCCAATCCAATCCACTCCAAGTAACCGCATCCAATCCAATCAAATCCAATCCAAGTAACGGCATCCAATCCAATCCTATCGAATCCAATCCAATCCAAGTAACGGCATCCAATCTAATCCAATCCAATCCAATCCAATCCAATTCAAGTACCGGCATCCAATCCAATCCAATCCAATCCACACCAAGTAACGGCATCCAATCCAATCCAATCCAATCCAAGTAACCGCATCCAATCCAATCCAATCCAATCCAAGTAACGGCATTCAATCCAATGCAATCCAATCCAATCCAATCCAATCCAGGTACCGGCGTCCAATCGAATCCAATCCAATCCAAGTAACGGCATTCAATCCAATCTAATCCAATCCAATCCAATACAATCCAAGTAACCGCATCCAATCCAATCCAATCCAAGTAACGGCATCCAATCCAATCCAATCCAATCCAAGCAACGGCATCCAATCCAATCCAATCCAATCCAAGTAACGCATCCTCTCCAATCCAATCCAATCCAATCCAATCCAATCCTATCCTATCCAAGTAACGGCATCGAATCTAATCCATTCCAATCCAATCCAATCCAATCCAATCCAAGTACCCGTATCCAATCCAATCCAATCCAATCCAATACAATTAACGGCATCCAATCCAATGCAATCCAATCCAAGTAATGGCATCCAATCCAATCTAATCCAATCCAATCCAATCCAATCCATTCCAATCCAATGCAATCCAAGTAACGGCATCCAATCCAAGCCAATCCAATCCAAGTGACGGCATCCAATCCAATCCAATCGAATCTAATCCAATCCAATCCAAGGAACGGCATCCAATCGAATCCAATCCAATCCAATCGAAGTACGGGCATCCAACCCAATCCAATCCAATCCAATCCAAGTAACGGCATCCAATCAAATGCAATTCAATCTAATCCAATCCAAACCAATCCAAGCCAAGTAACGGCATCCAATCCAATCTAATCCAATCGAATCCAATCCAGTCCAAGTAACGGCATCCAATCCAATCCTATCGAATCCAATCCAATCCAAGTAACCGCATCCAATCCAATCCAATCCAATTATCGGCATCCAATCCAATCCAATCCAATCCAATCCTATCCTATCCAAGTAACGGCATCCAATCTAATCCAATCCAATCCAATCCAATCCAAGTAACCGCATCCAATCCAATCCAATCCAAGTAACGGCATCCAATCCAATCCTATCGAATCCAATCATATCCAAGTAACGGCATCCAATCTCATCCAATCCAATCCAATCCAGTCCAATCCAATCCAATCCAATCCAATTCAAGTACCGGCATCCAATCCAATCCAATCCAATCCACTCCAAGTAACGGCATCCAATCCAATCCAATTCAATCCAAGTAACCGCATCCAATCCAATGCAATCCAATCCAATTAACGGCATCCAATCCAATCCATTCCAATCCAATCCTATCCTATCCAAGTAACGGCATCCAATCTAATCCAATCCAATTCAATCCAATCCAAGTAACCGCATCCAATCCAATCCAATCCAATCCAAGTAACGGCATTCAATCCAATGCAATCCAATCCAATCCAATCCAGGTACCGGCATCCAATCCAATCCAATCCAATCCAAGTAACGGCATCCAATCCAATCTAATCCAATACAATCCAATCCAAGTAACCGCATCCAATCCAATCCAATCCAATCCAATCCAATCCAATCCAAGTAACGGCATCCAATCCAATCCAATCCAAGTAACGGCATCCAATCCAATCCAATCCAATCCAAGCAACGGCATCCAGTCCAATCCAATCCAATCCAAGTAACGCATCCTCTCCAATCCAATCCAATGCAATCCCATCCAATCCAATCCAATCCAAGTAACGGCACCCAATCCAATCCAATCCAATCCAATCCAAGTAACGGCATCCAATCCAATCCAATCCAATCCAAGCAACGGCATCCAATCCAATCCAATCCAATCCAAGTAACGCATCCTCTCCAATCCAATCCAATGCAATCCAATCCAATCCAAGTAACGGCATCCAATCCAATCCAATCCAATCCAATCCTAGCCAATGCAATCGAAGTAGCGGCATCCAATCCAATCCAATCCAATACAATCCAATCCAACTAACCGCCTCCAATCGACTCCAATCCAATCCAATCCAAGCAACGGCATCCAATCCAATCCATTCCAATCCAAAGTAACGCATCCTCTCCAATCCAATCCAATGCAATCCAATGCAATCCAATCCAATCCAAGTAACGGCATCCAATCCAATCCAATCCAATCCTAGCCAATGCAATCGAAGTAACGGCATCCAATCCAATCCAATCCAATCCAACTAACCGCCTCCAATCGACTCCAATCCAATCCAATCCAATCCAAGTAACGGCATCCAATCCAATCCAATCGAATCTTATCCAATCCAATCCAAGTAACGGCATCCAATCGAATCCAATCCAATCCAATCCAAGTACCGGCATCCAACACAATCCAATCCAATCCAAGTAACGCATCCTCTCCAATCCAATCCAATGCAATCCAATGCAATCCAATCCAATCCAAGTAACGGCACCCAATCCAATCCAATCCAAGTAACGGCTTCCAATCCAATCCCATCCAATCCAATCCAATGCAATCCAATCCAATCCAAGTAACGGCATCCAATCCAATCCGATCTAATCCAATCCAATCCACTCCAAGTAACCGCATCCAATCCAATCAAATCCAATCCAAGTAACGGCATCCAATCCAATCCTATCGAATCCAATCCAATCCAAGTAACGGCATCCAATCTAATCCAATCCAATCCAATCCAATCCAATTCAAGTACCGGCATCCAATCCAATCCAATCCAATCCACACCAAGTAACGGCATCCAATCCAATCCAATCCAATCCAAGTAACCGCATCCAATCCAATCCAATCCAATCCACACCAAGTAACGGCCTCCAATCCAATCCAATCCAAGTAACCGCATCCAATCCAATCCAATCCAATCCAAGTAACCGCATCCAATCCAATCCAATCCAATCCAAGTAACCGCATCCAATCCAATCCAATCCAATCCAAGTAACGGCATCCAATCCAATGCAATCCAATCCAATCCAAACCAATCCAATCCAAGCAACGGCACCGAATCCAATCTAATCCAATCGAATCCAATCCAATCCAAGTAACGGCATCCATCCAATCCTATCGAATCCAATCCAATCCTATCCTATCCAGGTAACGGCATCCAATCTAATCCAATCCAATCCAATCCAAGTAACCGCATCCAATTCAATACAATCCAATCCAATCCAATCCAAGTAACGGCATTCAATCCAATGCAATCCAATCCAATTCAATCCAATCCAGGTACCTGCATCCAATCCAATCCAATCCAATCCAAGTAACGGCATCCAATCCACTCTAATCCAGTCCAATCCAATCCAATCCAATCCAATCCAAGTAACGGCATCCAATCCATTCCAATCCAATGCAATCCAAATACCGGCATCCAATCCAAGCCAGGTAACGGCATCCAATCCAATCCACCCCATTCCAAGTAACGGCATGCAATCCAATCGAATGCAATCCAATCCAAGTAACGGCATCCAATCCAATCCAATCCAATCCAAGTAACGGCATCCAATCCAATCCAATCGAATCTAATCCAATCCAATCCAATTCAAGTAACGGCATCCAATCGAATCCAATCCAATTCAATCCAAGTACCGGCATCCAACCCAATCCAATCCAATCCAATCCAAGTAACGGCATCGAATCCAATGCAATCCAATCCAATCCAATCCAAACCAATCCAATCCAAGTAACGGCATCCAATCCAATCCAATCCAATCCAAGTAACCGCATCCAATCCAATCCAATCCAATTATCGGCATCCAATCCAATCCAATCCAATCCACTCCTGTCCTATCCAAGTAACGGCATCCAATCTAATCCAATCCAATCCAATCCAAGTAACCGCATCCAATCCAATCCAATCCAATGCAAGTAACGGCATCCAATTCAATCCTATCGAATCCAATCATATCCAAGTAACGGCATCCAATCTCATCCAATCCAATCCAATCCAGTCCAATCCAATCCAATCCAATCCAATTCAAGTACCGGCATCCAATCCAATCCAATCCACTCCAAGTAACGGCATCCAATCCAATCCAATTCAATCCAAGTAACCGCATCCAATCCATCCAATCCAATTAACGGCATCCAATCCAATCCATTCCAATCCAATCCTATCCTATCCAAGTAACGGCATCCAATCTAATCCAATCCAATCCAAGTAACCGCATCCAATACAATCCAATCCAATCCAAGTAACGGCATTCAATCCAATGCAATCCAATCCAATCCAATCCAATCCAGGTACCGGCGTCCAATCCAATCCAATCCAATCCAAGTAACGGCATTCAATCCAATCTAATCCAATCCAATCCAATACAATCCATGTAACCGCATCCAATCCAATCCAATCCAATCCAAGTAACGGCATCCAATCCAATCCAATCCAATCCAAGCAACGGCATCCAATCCAATCCAATCCAATCCAAGTAACGCATCCTCTCCAATCCAATCCAATGCAGTCCAATCCAATCCAAGTAACGGCGCCCAATCCAATCCAATCCAATCCAATCCAAGTAACGGCATCCAATCCAATCCAATCCAATCCAAGCAACGGCATCCTCTCCAATCCAATCCAATCCAATCCAATTATCAGCATCCAATCCAATCCAATCCAATCCTATCCTATCCAAGTAACGGCATCCAATCTAATCCAATCCAATCCAATCCAATCCAAGTAACCGCATCCAATCCAATCCAATCCAAGTAACGGCATCCAATCCAATCCTATCGAATCCAATCATATCCAAGTAACGGCATCCAATCTCATCCAATCCAATCCAATCCAGTCCAATCCAATCCAATCCAATCCAATTCAAGTACCGGCATCCAATCCAATCCAATCCAATCCACTCCAAGTAACGGCATCCAATCCAATCCAATTCAATCCAAGTAACCGCATCCAATCCAATGCAATCCACTCCAATTAACGGCGTCCAATCCAATCCATTCCAATCCAATCCTATCCTATCCAAGTAACGGCATCCAATCTAATCCAATCCAATTCAATCCAATCCAAGTAACCGCATCCAATCCAATCCAATCCAAGTAACGGCATTCAATCCAATGCAATTCAATCCAATCCAATCCAGGTACCGGCATCCAATCCATCCAATCCAATCCAAGTAACGGCATCCAATCCAATCTAATCCAATCCAATCCAATCCAAGTAACCGCATCCAATCCAATCCAATCCAATCCAAAGAACGGCATCCAATCCAATCCAATCCAAGTAACGCATCCACTCCAATCCATTCCAATGCAATCCCATCCAATCCAATCCAATCCAAGTAACGGCACCCAATCCAATCCAATCCAATCCAATCCAAGTAACGGCATCCAATCCAATCCAATCCAATCCAAGCAACGGCATCCAATCCAATCCAATCCAATCCAAGTAACGCATCCTCTCCAATCCAATCCAATGCAATCCAATGCAATCCAATCCAATCCAAGTAACGGCATCCAATCCAATCCAATCCAATCCTAGCCAATGCAATCGAAGTAGCGGCATCCAATCCAATCCAATCCAATCCAATCCAACTAACCGCCTCCAATCGACTCCAATCCAATCCAATCCAAGCAACGGCATCCAATCCAATCCATTCCAATCCAAAGTAACGCATCCTCTCCAATCCAATCCAATGCAATCCAATGCAATCCAATCCAATCCAAGTAACGGCATCCAATCCAATCCAATCCTAGCCAATGCAATCGAAGTAACGGCATCCAATCCAATCCAATCCAATCCAACTAACCGCCTCCAATCGACTCCAATCCAATCCAATCCAATCAAAGTAACGGCATCCAATCCACTCCAATCGAATCTTATCCAATCCAATCCAAGTAACGGCATCCAATCGAATCCAATCCAATCCAATCCAAGTACCGGCATCCAACACAATCCAATCCAATCCAAGTAACGCATCCTCTCCAATCCAATCCAATGCAATCCAATGCAATCCAATCCAATCCAAGTAACGGCACCCAATCCAATCCAATCCAAGTAACGGCTTCCAATCCAATCCCATCCAATCCAATCCAATGCAATCCAATCCAATCCAAGTAACGGCATCCAATCCAATCCGATCTAATCCAATCCAATCCACTCCAAGTAACCGCATCCAATCCAATCCAATCCAATCCAATCCAAGTAACGGCATCCAATCCAATCCTATCGAATCCAATCCAATCCAAGTAACGGCATCCAATCTAATCCAATCGAATCCAATCCAATCCAATCCAATTCAAGTACCGGCATCCAATCCAATCCAATCCAATCCACACCAAGTAACGGCATCCAATCCAATCCCATCCAATCCAAGTAACCGCATCCAATCCAATCCAATCCAATCCAATCCAAGTACCGGCATCCAACACAATCCAATCCAATCCAAGTAACGCATCCTCTCCAATCCAATCCAATGCAATCCAATGCAATCCAATCCAATCCAAGTAACGGCACCCAATCCAATCCAATCCAAGTAACGGCTTCCAATCCAATCCCATCCAATCCAATCCAATGCAATCCAATCCAATCCAAGTAACGGCATCCAATCCAATCCGATCTAATCCAATCCAATCCACTCCAAGTAACCGCATCCAATCCAATCCAATCCAATCCAATCCAAGTAACGGCATCCAATCCAATCCTATCGAATCCAATCCAATCCAAGTAACGGCATCCAATCTAATCCAATCGAATCCAATCCAATCCAATCCAATTCAAGTACCGGCATCCAATCCAATCCAATCCAATCCACACCAAGTAACGGCATCCAATCCAATCCCATCCAATCCAAGTAACCGCATCCAATCCAATCCAATCCAATCCACACCAAGTAACGGCATCCAATCCAATCCAATCCAATCCAAGTAACCGCATCCAATCCAATCCAATCCAATCCAAGTAACCGCATCCAATCCAATCCAATCCAATCCAAGTAACCGCATCCAATCCAATCCAATCCAATCCAAGTAACGGCATCCAATCCAATGCAATCCAATCCAATCCAAACCAATCCAATCCAAGTAACGGCACCGAATCCAATCTAATCCAATCGAATCCAATCCAATCCAAGTAACGGCATCCATCCAATCCTATCGAATCCAATCCAATCCTATCCTATCCAGGTAACGGCATCCAATCTAATCCAATCCAATCCAATCCAAGTAACCGCATCCAATTCAATACAATCCAATCCAATCCAATCCAAGTAACGGCATTCAATCCAATGCAATCCAATCCAATTCAATCCAATCCAGGTACCTGCATCCAATCCAATCCAATCCAATCCATGTAACGGCATCCAATCCACTCTAATCCAATCCAATCCAATCCAATCCAATCCAAGTAACGGCATCCAATCCAATCCAATCCAATGCAATCCAAATACCGGCATCCAATCCAAGCCAGGTAACGGCATCCAATCCAATCCGCCCCAATCCAAGTAACGGCATGCAATCCAATCGAATCTAATCCAATCCAATCCAAGTAACGGCATCCAATCCAATCCAATCCAATCCAAGTAACGGCATACAATCCAATCCAATCGAATCTAATCCAATCCAATTCAAGTAACGGCATCCAATCGAATCCAATCCAATTCAATCCAAGTACCGGCATCCAACCCAATCCAATCCAATCCAATCCAAGTAACGGCATCGAATCCAATGCAATCCAATCCAATCCAAACCAATCCAATCCAAGTAACGGCACCCAATCCAATCCAATCCAATCCAATCCTAGCCTATCCAAGTAACGGCATCCAATATAATCCAATCCAATCCAATCCAATCCAAGTAACCGCATCCAATCCAATCCAATCCAATCCAAGTAACCGCATCCAATCCAATCCAATCCAATTATCGGCATCCAATCCAATCCAATCCAATCCTATCCTATCCAAGTAACGGCATCCAATCTAATCCAATCCAATCCAATCCAAGTAACCGCATCCAATCCAATCCAATCCAATGCAAGTAACGGCATCCAATTCAATCCTATCGAATCCAATCATATCCATGTAACGGCATCCAATCTCATCCAATCCAATCCAATCCAGTCCAATCCAATCCAATCCAATCCAATTCAAGTACCGGCATCCAATCCAATCCAATCCACTCCAAGTAACGGCATCCAATCCAATCCAATTCAATCCAAGTAACCGCATCCAATCCAATCCAATCCAATTAACGGCATCCAATCCAATCCATTCCAATCCAATCCTATCCTATCCAAGTAACGGCATCCAATCTAATCCAATCCAATCCAATCCAATCCATGTAACCGCATCCAATCCAATCCAATCCAATCCAAGTAACGGCATTCAATCCAATGCAATCCAATCCAATCCAATCCAATCCAGGTACCGGCGTCCAATCCAATCCAATCCAATCCAAGTAACGGCATTCAATCCAATCTAATCCAATCCAATCCAATACAATCCAAGTAACCGCATCCAATCCAATCCAATCCAATCCAATCCAATCCAATCCAAGTAACGGCATCCAATCCAATCCAATCCAATCCAAGCAACGGCATCCAATCCAATCCAATCCAATCCAAGTAACGCATCCTCTCCAATCCAATCCAATGCAATCCAATCCAATCCAAGTAACGGCACCCAATCCAATCCAATCCAATCCAATCCAAGTAACGGCATCCAATCCAATCCAATCCAATCCAAGCAACGGCATCCAATCCAATCCAATCCAATCCAAGTAACGTATCCTCTCCAATCCAATCCAATGCAATCCAATGCAATCCAATTCAATCCAAGTAACGGCATCCAATCCAATCCAATCCTAGCCAATGCAATCGAAGTAACGGCATCCAATCCAATCCAATCCAATCCAACTAACCGCCTCCAATCGACTCCAATCCAATCCAATCCAATCCAAGTAACGGCATCCAATCCAATCGAATCTTATCCAATTCAATCCAAGTAACGGCATCCAATCGAATCCAATCCAATCCAATCCAAGTACCGGCATCCAACCCAATCCAATCCAATCCGAGTAACGCATCCTCTCCAATCCAATCCAATGCAATCCAATGCAATCCAATCCAATCCAAGTAACGGCACCCAATCCAATCCAATCCAATCCAAGTAACGGCTTCCAATCCAATCCAATCCAATCCAATCCAATGCAATCCAATCCAATCCAAGTAACGGAATCAAATCCAATCCAATCTAATCCAATCCAATCCACTCCAAGTAACCGCATCCAATCCAATCCAATCCAATCCAATCCAAGTAACGACATCCAATCCAATTCTATCGAATCCAATCCAATCCAAGTAACGGCATCCAATCTAATCCAATCCAATCCAATCCAATCCAATTCAAGTACCGGCATCCAACCCAATCCAATCCAATCCACACCAAGTAACGGCATCCAATCCAATCCAATCCAATACAATCCAAGTAACCGCATCCAATCCAATCCAATCCAATTCAAGTACCGGCATCCAATCCAATCCAATCCAATCCAATCCACACCAAGTAACGGCATCCAATCTAATCCAATCCAATCCAATCCAATCCAAGTAACCGCATCCAATCCAATCCAATCCAATCCAATCCAAGTAACGGCATCCAATCCATTGCAATCTAATCCAATCCAAACCAATCCAATCCAAGTAACGGCACCCAATCCAATCTAATCCAATCGAATCCAATCCAATCCAAGTAACGGCATCCATCCAATCCTATCGAATCCAATCCAATCCTATCCTATCCAGGTAACGGCATCCAATCTAATCCAATCCAATCCAATCCAAGTCACCGCATCCAATTCAATACAATCAAATCCAATCCAATCCAAGTAACGGCATTCAATCCAATGCACTCCAATCCAATTCAATCCAATCCAGGTACCGGCATCCAATCCAATCCAATCCAATCCAAGTAACGGCATCCAATCCAATCTAATCCAATCCAATCCAATCCAATCCAAGTAACCGCATCCAATCCAATCCAATCCAAGTAACGGCATCCAATCCAATCCAATCCAATCCAATGCAATCCAAATACCGGCATCCAATCCAAGCCAGGTAACGGCATCCAATCCAATCCAAACCAATCCAACTAACGGCATCCAATCCAATCCAATCGAATCTAATCCAATCCAATCCAAGTAAGGGCATCCAATCCAATCCAATCCAATCGAAGTACCGGCATCCAACCCAATCCAATCCAATCCAATCCAATCCAAGTAACGGCATCCAATCCAATGCACTCCAATCCAATCCAATCCAAACCAATCCAATCCAAGGAACGTCATCCAATCCAATCTAATCCAATCCAATCCAATCCAGTCCAATCCAAGTAACGGCATCCAATACAATCCTATCGAATCCAATCCAATCCAACTAACCGTATCCAATCCAATCCAAGTAACGGCATCCAATCCAATCCAATCCAATCCAAGTAACGGCATCCAATCCAATCCAATCGAATCTAATCCAATCCAATCCAAGTAACGGCATCCAATCGAATCCAATCCAATCCAATCCAAGTACCGGCATCCAACCCAATCCAATCAAATCCAATCCAAGTAACGGCATCGAATCCAATGCAATCCAATCCAATCCAATCCAAACCAATCCAATCCAAGTAACGGCACACAATCCAATCTAATCCAATCGAATCCAATCCAATCCAAGTAACGGCATCCAATCCAATCCTATCGAATCCAATCCATTCCAAGTAACCGCATCCAATCCAATCCAATCCAATCCAATTAACGGCATCCAATCCAATCCAATCCAATCCAATACTATCCTATCCAGGTAACGGCATCCAATCTAATCCAATCCAATCCATTCCAATCCAAGTAACCGCATCCAATCCAATACAATCCAATCCAATCCAAGTACCGGCATTCAATCCAATGCAATCCAATCCAATCCAATCCAATCCAGGTCCCGGCATCCACTCCAATCCAATCAATTCCAATCCAAGTAACGGCATCCAATCCAATCTAATCCAATCCAATCCAATCCAAGTAACCGCATCCAATCCAATCCAATCCAAGTAACGTCATCGAATCCCATCCAATCCAATCCAATCCAATGCAATCCAAGTACCGCCATCCAAACCAAGCCAAGTAACGGCATCCAAGCCAATCCAATCCAATCCAAGTAACGGCATCCAATCCACTCCAATCGAATCTAATCCAATCCAATCCAAGTAACGGCATCCAATCCAATCCAATCCAGTCCAATCGAATTACCGGCATCCAACCCAATCCAATCCAATCCAATCCAATCCAAGTAACGGCATCCAATCCAATGCAATCCAATCCAATCCAATCCAAACCAATCCAATCCAAGTAAAGGCATCCAATCCAATCTAATCCAATCCAATCCAATCCAATCCAAGTAACAGCATCCAACCCAATCCTATCGAATCCAATCCAATCCAAGTAACCGTATCCAATCCAATCCAATCCAATTTACTTCATCCAATCCAATCCAATTCAATCCAATCCTATCCTATCCAAGTAACGGCATCCAATATAATCCAATCCAATCCAATCCAATCCAAGTAACCGCATCCAATCCAATCCAATCCAATCCAAGTAACGGCATCCAATCCAATCCTATCGAATCCAATCCAATCCAAGTAACCGCATCCAATCCACTCCAATTAACGGCATCCAATCCAATCCAATCCAATCCTATCCAAGTCACGGCATTCAATCTAATCCAATCCAATCCAATCCAAGTAACCGCATCCAATTCAATCCAATCCAATCGAAGTAACGGCATCCAATCCAATGCAATCCAATCCAATCTATTCCAATCCACGTAACGGCATCCAATCCAATCCAATACAAGTAACGGCATCCAATGCAATCCAATCCAATCCAAGGAACGGCATCCAATCAAATCCAATCCAATCCAATCCAATCCAAGTAACCGCATCCAATCCAATCCAAGTCACGGCATCCTATCCAATCCAATCCAATCCAATCTAAGTAACCGCATCCAATCCAATCCAATCCAATCCAATCCAATCCAATCCAATTAACTCCAATCTAATCCAAGTAACGGCATCCAATCCAATCCAATGCAATCCAATGCAATCCAATCCAATCCAAGTAACTGCATTCAATCCAATCCAATCCAATCCAAGTTACCGCATCCAATCCAATCCAATCCAATCCAATCCAATCCAAGTAACGGCATCCAATCCAATCCATGTAACGGCATCCAATCCAATCCAATCGAATCTAATCCAATCCAATCCAAGTAACGGCATCCAATCGAATCCAATCCAATCCAATCCAAGTACCGGCATCCAACCCAATCCAATCCAATCCAATCCAATCCAAGTAACTGCATCGAATCCAATGCAATCCAATCCAATCCAATCCAAACCAATCCAATCCAAGTAACGGCACCAAATTCAATCTAATCCAATCGAATCCAATCCAATCCACGGAACGGCATCCAATCCAATACTATCGAATCCAATCCAATCCAAGTAACCGCATCCAATCCAATCCAATCCAATCCAATTAACGGCATCCAATCCAATCCAATCCTATCCTATCCATGTAACGGCATCCAATCTAATCCAATCCAATCCAATCCAATCCAAGTAACCGCATCCAATCCAATACAATCCAATCCAATCCAATCCAAGTAACGGCATTCAATCCAATGCAATCCAATCCAATCCAATCCAATCCAGGTACCGGCATCCAATCCAATCCAATCCAATCCAATCCAAGTAACGGCATCCAATCCAATCTAATCCAATCCAATCCAATCCAATCCAAGTCACCGCATCCAATCCAATCCAATCCAAGTCACGGCATCCAATCCAATCCAACCCAATCCAATGCAATCCAAGTACCGGCATGCAATCCAAGCCAATCCAATCCAATCCAAGTAACGCATCCAATCCAATCCAATCCAATCCAAGTAACGGCATCCAGTCCAATCCAATCGAATCTAATCCAATCCAATCCAAGTAACCGCATCCAATCCAATACAATCCAATCCAATCCAATCCAAGTACCGGCATTCAATCCAATGCAATCCAATCCAATCCAATCCAGGTACCGGCATCCACTCCAATCCAATCCAATCCAATCCAATCCAAGTAACGGCATCCAATCCAATCTAATCCAATCCAAATCCAATCCAAGTAACCGCATCCAATCCAATCCAATCCAATCCAAGTAACGGCATCCAATCCAATCCAATCCAATCCAATCCAATCCAATGCAATCAAAGTACCGGCATCCAATCCAAGCCACGTAACGGCATCCAATCCAATCCAATCCAATCCAAGTAACGGCATCCAATCCAATCCAATCGAATCTAATCCAATCCAATCCAAGTAACGGCATCCAATCCAATCCAATTCAGTCCAATCCAAGTAACGGCATCCAATCCAATCCAATCCAAACCAATCCAATCCAAGTAAAGGCATCCAATCCAATCTAATCCAATCCAATCCAATCCAATCCAAGTAACAGCATCCAATCCAATCCTATCGAATCCAATCCAATCCAAGTAACCGTATCCAATCCACTCCAATTAACGGCATCCAATCCAATCCAATCCAATCCAATCCAATCCAAGTAGCGGCATCCAATCCAATCCAAACGAATCTAATCCAATCCAATCCAATTAACGGCATCCAATCCAATCCAATCCAATCCAATTCTATCCTATCCAAGTAACGGCATCCAATATAATACAATCCAATCCAATCCAATCCAATCCAAGTGACCGCATCCAATCCAATCCAATCCAATCCAAGTAACGGCATCCAATCCAATCCTATCGAATCCAATCCAATCCAAGTAACCGCATCCAATCCACTCCAATTAACGGCATTCAATCCAATCCAATCCTATCCTATCCATGTAACGGCATCCAATCTAATCCAATCCAATCCAATCCACTCCAAGTAACCGCATCCAATCCAATCCAATCCAATCCAAGTAACGGCATCCAATCCAATCCAACTAACGGCATCCAATCCAATCCAATCGAATCTAATCCAATCCAATCCAAGTAACGGCATCCAATCGAATCCAATCCAATCCAATCCACGTACCGGCATCCAACCCAATCCAATCCAATCCAATCCAAGTAACTGCATCGAATCCAATGCAATCCAGTCCAATCGAATCCAAACCAATCCAATCCAAGTAACGGCACCAAATTCAATCTAATCCAATCGAATCCAATCCAATCCACGGAACGGCTTCCAATCCAATACTATCGAATCCAATCCAATCCAAGTAACCGCATCCAATCCAATCAAATCCAATCCAATTAACGGCATCCAATCCAATCCAATCCAATCCAATCCTATCCTATCCAGGTAACGGCATCCAATCTAATCCAATCCAATCCAATCCAATCCAAGTAACCGCATCCAATACAATCCAATCCAATCCAATCCAAGTAACGGCATTCAATCCAATGCAATCCAATCCAATCCAATCCAATCCAGGTACCGGCATCCAATCCAATCCAATCCAATCCAATCCAAGTAACGGCATCCAATCCAATCTAATCCAATCCAATCCAATCCAATCCAAGTCACCGCATCCAATCCAATCCAATCCAAGTCACGGCATCCAATCCAATCCAACCCAATCCAATGCAATCCAAGTACCGGCATGCAATCCAAGCCAATCCAATCCAATCCAAGTAACGCATCCAATCCAATCCAATCCAATCCAAGTAACGGCATCCAGTCCAATCCAATCGAATCTAATCCAATCCAATCCAAGTAACCGCATCCAATCCAATACAATCCAATCCAATCCAATCCAAGTACCGGCATTCAATCCAATGCAATCCAATCCAATCCAATCCAATCCAGGTACCGGCATCCACTCCAATCCAATCCAATCCAATCCAATCCAAGTAACGGCATCCAATCCAATCTAATCCAATCCAAATCCAATCCAAGTAACCGCATCCAATCCAATCCAATCCAATCCAAGTAACGGCATCCAATCCAATCCAATCCAATCCAATCCAATGCAATCCAAGTACCGGCATCCAATCCAAGCCACGTAACGGCATCCAATCCAATCCAATCCAAGTAACGGCATCCAATCCAATCCAATCGAATCTAATCCAATCCAATCCAAGTAACGGCATCCAATCCAATCCAATCCAGTCCAATCCAAGTAACGGCATCCAATCCAATCCAATCCAATCCAATCTAATCCAAGTAACGGCATCGAATCCAATGCAATTCAATCCAATCCAATCCAAACCAATCCAATCCAAGTAACGGCACCCAATCCAATCTAATCCAATCCAATCCTATCCTTTCCAAGTAACGGCATCCAATCTAATCCAATCCAATCCAATCCAATCCACTAACCGCATCCAATCCAATCCAATCCAATCCAAGTAACGGCATCCAACCCAATCCTATCGAATCCAATCCTATCCAAGTAACGGCATCCAATTTAATCCAATCCAATCCAATCCCGTCCAATCCAATCCATTCCAAGCCAATTCAAGTACCGGCATCCAATCCAATCCAATTCAATCCAAGTAACCGCATCCAATACAACCCAATCCAATCCAATTAACGGCATCCAATCCAATCCATGCCAATCCAATCCTATCCTATCCAAGTAACGGCATCCAATCTAATCCAATCCAATCCAATACAAGGAACCGCATCCAATCCAATCCAATCCATTCCAAGTAACGGCATTCAATCCAATGCAATGCAATCCAATCCAATCCAATCCAATCCAGGTACCGGCATCCAATCCAATCCAATCCAATCCAGTCCAAGTAACGGCATCCAATCCAATCTAATCCAATCCAATCCAATCCAATCCAAGTAACCGCATCCAATCCAATCCAATCCAATCCAAGTAACGGCATCCAATCCAATCCAATCCAAGTAACGGCATCCAATCCAATTCAATCCAATCCAAGCAACGGCATCCAATCCAATCCAATCCAATCCAAGTAACGCATCCTCTCCAATCCAATCCAATCCAATGCAATCCAATCCAAGTAACGGCACCCAATCCAATCCAATCCAATTCAAGTAACGGCTTCCAATCCAATCCAATCCAATCCAGTCCAATGCAATCCAATCCAATCGAAGTAACGGCATCCAATCCAATCCAATCCAATCCAATCTTAGCCAATCCAATCGAACAAACTGCATCCAATCCAATCCAATCCAATCCAACAAACCGCGTCCAATCGACTCCAATCCAATCCAATCCAATCCAAGTAACGGCACCCAATCCAATACAATCGAATCTTATCCAATGCAATCCAAGTAACGGCATCCAATCGAATCCAATCCAATCCAATCCAAGTACCGGCATCCAACCCAATCCAATCCAATCCAATCCAAGTAACGGCATCCAATCAAATCCAATCTAATCCAATCCAATCCAATCCAATGCAATCCAATCCAATCCAATCCAAGTAACGGCATCCAATCCAATCCAATCTAATCCAATCCAATCCAATCCAAATAACCGCATCCAATCCAATCCAATCCAATCCAAGTAACGGCATCCAATCCAATCCATTCGAATCCAATCCAATCCAAGTAACGGCATCCAATCTAATCCAATCCAATCCAATCCAATCCAATTCAAGTAACGGCATCCAATCCAATCCAATCCAATCCAAGTAACCGCATCCAATCCAATCCAATCCAATCCAATCCAAGTAACGGCATCCAATCTAATCCAATCCAATCCAATCCAATCCAAGTAACCGCATCCAATCCAATCCAATCCAAGTAACAGCATCCAATCCAATGCAATCCATTCCAATCCAATCCAAACCAATCCAATCCAAGTAACGGCACCCAATCCAATCTCATCCAATCGAATCCAATCCAATCCAAGTAACGGCATCCATCCAATCCTATCGAATCCAATCCAATCCTATCCTATCCAGGTAACGGCATCCAATCTAATCCAATCGAATCCAATCCATTCCAAGTAACCGCATCCAATTCAATACAATCCAATCCAATCCAATCCAAGTAACGGCATTCAATCCAATGCAATCCAATCCAATTCAATCCATTCCAGGTACCGGCATCCAATCCAATACAATCCAATCCAATCCAAGAAACGGCATCCAATCCAATCTAATCCAATCCAATCCAATCCAATCCAATCCAAGTAACCGCATCCAATACAATCCAATCCAATCCAATCCAAGTAACGGCATCCCATCTAATCCAATCCAATCCAATGCAATCCAAATACCGGCATCCAATCCAAGCCAAGTAACGGCATCCAATCCAATCCAATCCAATCCAAGTAACGGCATCCAATCCAATCCAATCGAATCTAATCCAATCCAATCCAAGTAACGGCATCCAATCCAATCCAATCCAATCGAAGTACCGGCATCCAACCCAATCCAATCCAATCCAATCCAATCCAAGTAACGGCATCCAATCCAATGCAATCCAATCCAATCCAATCCAAACCAATCCAATCCAAGTAACGGCATCCAATCTAATCTAATCTAATCCAATCCAATCCAATCCAAGTAACGGCATCCAATCCGATCCTATCGAATCCAAACCAATCCAACTAACCGTATCCAATCCAATCCAAGTAACAGCATCCAACCGAATCCAATCCAATCCAAGTTACGGCATCCAATCCAATCCAATCGAATCTAATCCAATCCAATCCAAGTAACGGCATCCAATCGAATCCAATCCAATCCAATCCAAGTACCGGCATCCAACCCAATCCAATCCAATCTAATCCAAGTAACGGCATCGAATCCAATGCAATCCAATCCAATCCAATCCAAACCAATCCAATCCAAGTAACGGCACCCAATCCAATCTAATCCAATCGAATCCAATCCAATCCAAGTAACGGCATCCAATCCAATCCTATCGAATCCAATCCAATCCAAGTAACCGCATCCAATCCAATCCAATCCCATTAACGGCATACAATCCAATCCAATACAATCCAATCCAATCCTATCCTATCCAGGTAACGGCATCCAATCTAATCCAATCCAATCCAATCCAATCCAATTAACTCCAATCTAATCCAAGGAACGGAATCCAATCCAATCCAATCCAAGTAACTGCATTCAATCCAATCCAATCCAATCCAAGTTACCGCATCCAATCCAATCCAATCCAATCCAATCCAAGTAACGGCATCCAATCCAATCCACTCCAATCCAAGTAACGGCATCCAATCCAATCCAATCGAATCTAATCCAATCCAATCCAAGTAACGGCATCCAATCGAATCCAATCCAATCCAACCCAAGTACCGGCATCCAACCCAATCCAATCCAATCCAATCCAATCCAATCAAAGTAACTGCATCGAATCCAATGCAATCCAATCCAATCCAATCCAAACCAATCCAATCCAAGTTACGGCACCAAATCAAATCTAATCCAATCGAACCCAATCCAATCCAAGGAACGGCATCCAATCCAATCCTATCGAATCCAATCCAATCCAAGTAACCGCATCCAATCCAATCCAATCCAATCCAATTACCGGCATCCAATCCAATCCAATCCAATCCAATCCTATCCTTTCCAAGTAACGGCATCCAATCTAATGCAGTCCAATCCAATCCAATCCACTCACCGCATCCAATCCAATCCAATCCAAGTAACGGCATCCAATCCAATCCTATCGAATCCAATCCTATCCAAGTAACGGCATCCAATCTAATCCAATCCAATCCAATCCAGTCCAATTCAATCCATTCCAATCCAATTCAAGTACCGGCATCCAATCCAATCCAATTCAATCCAAGTAACCGCATCCAATCCAATCCAATCCAATCCAATTAACGGCATCCAATCCAATCCATTCCAATCCAATCCTATCCTATCCAAGTAACGGCATCCAATCTAATCCAATCCAATCCAATCCAAGGAACCGCATCCAATCCAATCCAATCCAATCCAAGTAACGGCATTCAATCCAATGCAATGCAATCCAATCCAATCCAATCCAGGTACCGGCATCCAATCCAATCTAATCCAATCCAATCCAATCCAAGTAACGGCATCCAATCCAATCTAATCCAATCCAATCCAATCCAATCCAATCCAAGTAACCGCATCCAATCCAATCCTATCCAATCCAATCCAAGTAACGTCATCCAATCCAATCCAATCCAATCCAATCCAAGTAACGGCATCCAATCCAATCCAATCCAATCCAAGCAACGGCATCCAATCCAATCCAATCCAATCCAAGTAACGCATCCTCTCCAATCCAATCCAATCCAATCCAATCCAATCCAATCCAAGTAACGGCACCCAATCCAATCCAATCCAATTCAAGTAACGGCTTGCAATCCAATCCAATCCAATCCAATCCAATCCAATCCAATCGAAGTAACGGCATCCAATCCAATCCAATCCAATCCTAGCCAATCCAATCGAACAAACGGCATCCAATCCAATACAATCCAATACAATCCAACTAACCGCCTCCAATCGACTCCAATCCAATCCAATCCAATCCAAGTAACGGCATCCAACCCAATCCAATCGAATCTTATCCAATCCAATCCAAGTAACGGCATCCAATCGAATCCAATCCAATCCAAGTACCGGCATCCAACCCAATCCAATCCAATCCAAGTAACGCATCCTCTCCAATCCAATCCAATGCAATCCAATCCAATCCAATCCACGTAACGGCACCCAATTCAATCCAATCCAAGTAACGGCTTCCAATCCAATACAATCCAATCCAATCCAATGCAATCCAATACAATCCAAGTAACAGCATCCAATCCAATCCAATCTAATCCAATCCAATCCAATCCAAATTACCGCATCCAATCCAATCCAATCCAATCCAAGTAACGGCATCCAATCCAATCCATTCGAATCCAATCCAATCCAAGTAACGGCATCCAATCTAATCCAATCCAATCCAATCCAATCCAATTCAAGTACCGGCATCCAATCCAATCCAATCCACTCCAAGTAACGGCATCCAATCCGATCCAATCCAATCCAAGTAACCACATCCAATCCAATCCAATCCAATCCAATCCAATCCAAGTAACGGCATCCAATCTAATCCAATCCAATCCAATCCAATCCAAGTAACCGCTCCAATCCAATCCAATCCAAGTAACGGCATCCAATCCAATGCAATCCATTCCAATCCAATCCAAACCAATCTATTCCAAGTAACGGCACCCAATCCAATCTCATCCAATCGAATCCAATCCAATCCAAGTAACGGCATCCATCCAATCCTATCGAATCCAATCCAATCCTATCCTATCCAGGTAACGGCATCCAATCTAATCCAATCCAATCCAATCCATTCCAAGTAACCGCATCCAATTCAATACAATCCAATCCAATCCAATCCAAGTAACGGCATTCAATCCAATGCAATCCAATCCAATTCAATCCATTCCAGGTACCGGCATCCAATCCAATACAATCCAATCCAATCCAAGAAACGGCATCCAATCCAATCTAATTCAATCCAATCCAATCCAATCCAATCCAAGTAACCGCATCCAATCCAATCCAATCCAATCCAATCCAAGTAACGGCATCCCATCCAATCCAATCCAATCCAATGCAATCCAAATCCCGGCATCCAATCCAAGCCAAGTAACGGCATCCAATCCAATCCAATCCAATCCAAGTAACGGCATCCAATCCAATCCAATCGAATCTAATCCAATCCAATCCAAGTGACGGTATCCAATCCAATCCAATCCAATCCAATCGAAGTACCGGCATCCAACCCAATCCAATCCAAACCAATCCAATCCAAGTAACGGCATCCAATCCAATCTAATCCAATCCAATCCAATCCAATCCAAGTAACGGCATCCAACCCAATCCTATCGAATCCAAACCAATCCAACTAACCGTATCCAATCCAATCCAAGTAACAGCATCCAATCGAATCCAATCCAATCCAAGTAACGGCATCCAATCCAATCCAATCGAATCTAATCCAATCCAATCCAAGTAACGGCATCCAATCGAATCCAATCGAATCCAATCCAAGTACCGGCATACAACCCAATCCAATCCAATCCAATCTAATCCAAGTAACGGCATCGAATCCAATGCAATCCAATCCAATCCAATCCAAACCAATCCAATCCAAGTAACGGCACCCAATCCAATCTAATCCAATCGAATCCAATTCAATCCAAGTAACGGCATTCAATCCAATCCTATCGAATCCAATCCAATCCAAGTAACCGCATCCAATCCAATCCAATCCCATTAACGGCATCCAATCCAATCCAATACAATACAATCCAATCCTATCCTATCCAGGTAACGGCATCCAATCTAATCCAATCCAATCCAATCCAATCCAAGTAACCGCATCCAATTCAATATAATCCAATCCAATCCAATCCAAGTACCGGCATTCAATCCAATGCCATCCAATCCAATCCAATCCAATCCAGGTACCGGCATCCACTCCAATCCAATCCAATCCAATCCAAGTAACGGCATCCAATCCAATCTAATCCAATCCAATCCAATCCAAGTAAACGCATCCAATTCAATCCAATCCAATCCAAGTAACGGCATCCAATCCAATCCAATCCAATCCAATGCAATCCAAGTACCGGCATCCAATCCAAGCCACGTAACGGCATCCAATCCTATCCAATCCAATCCAGGTAACGGCATCCAATCCAATACAATCGAATCTAATCCAATCCAATCCAAGTAACGGCATTCAATCCAATCCAATCCACTCCAATCCATGTAACGGCATCCAATCCAATGCAATCCAATCCAATCCAATCCAAATCAATCCAATCCAAGTAAAGGCATCCAATCCAATCTAATCCATTCCAATCCAATCCAATCCAAGGAACGGCATCCAATCCAATCCTATCGAATCCAATCCAATCCAAGTAACCGTATCCAATCCAATCCAATCCAATCCAATTAACGGCATCCAATCCAATCCAATCCAATCCAATCCTATCCTATCCAAGTAACGGCATCCAATCTAATCCAATCCAATCCAATTCACTCCAATCCATGTTACCGCATCCAATCCAATCCAATCCAATCCAATCCAAGTAACTGCATCCAATCCACTCCAATTAACGGCATCCAATCCAATCCAATCCTATCCCATCCAAGTAACGGCATCCAATCTAATCCAATCCAATCCAATCCAATCCAAGTAACCGCATCCAATCCAATCCAATCCAATCCAAGTAACGGCATCCAATCCAATGCAATCCAATCCAATCCAATCCAATCCAAGTAACGGCATCCAATCCAATCCAATATAAGTAACGGCATCCAATCCAATCCAATCCAATCCAAGGAACGGCATCCAATCAAATCCAATCCAATCCAATCCAATCCAAGTAACCGCATCCAATCCAATCCAATCCAATCCAAGTCACGGCATCCAATCCAATCCAATCCAAGTAACCGCATCCAATCCAATCCAATCCAATCCAATCCAATCCAATCCAATCCAATCCAATCCAATCCAATCCAATCCAATTAACTCCAATCTAATCCAAGGAACGGCATCCAATCCAATCCAATGCAATCCAATGCAATCCAATCCAATCCAAGTAACTGCATTCAATCCAATCCAATCCAAGTTACCGCATCCAATCCAATCCAATCCAATCCAATCAAAGTAACGGCATCCAATCCAATCCACTCCAATCCAAGTAACGGCATCCAATCCAATCCAATCGAATCTAATCCAATCCAATCCAAGTACCGGCATCCAACCCAATCCAATCCAATCAAAGTAACTGCATCGAATCCAATGCAATCCAATCCAATCCAATCCAAACCAATCCAATCCAAGTTACGGCACCAAATCCAATCTAATCCAATCGAATCCAATCCAATCCAAGTAACCGCATCCAATCCAATCCAATACAATTAACCGCATCCAATCCAATCCAATCCAATCCTATCCTATCCAGGTAACGGCATCCAATCTAATCCAATCCAATCCAAACCAATCCAAGTAACCGCATCCAATCCAAAGCAATCCAATCCAATCCAATCAAATCCAATCCAGGTACCGGCATCCAATCCAATCCCATCCAATCCAATCCAAGTAACGGCATCCAATCCAATCTCATCCAATCCAATCCAACCCAATCCAATCCAAGTAACCGCATCCAATCCAATCCAATCCAATCCAAGTAACGGCATCCAATCCAATCCAATCCAACCCAATCCAATGCAATCCAAGTACCGGCATCCAATCCAAGCCAATCCAATCCAAGTAACGGCATCCAATCCAATCCAATCGAATCTAATCCAATCCAATCCAAGTAACGGCATCCAATCCAATCTAATCCAATCCAATCCAATCCAATCCAATCCAAGAAACCGCATCCAATCCAATCCAATCCAATCCAAGTAACGGCATCCAATCCAATCCAATCGAACCCAATCCAATGCAATCCACGTACCGGCATCCAATCCAAGCCAATCCAATCCAATCCAAGTAACGGCATCCAATCCAATCCAATCGAATCTAATCCAATCCAATCCAAGTAACGGCATCCAATCCAATCCAATCCAATCCAATCGAAGTACCGGCATCCAACGCAATGCAATCCAATCCAATCCAAATGACGGCATCCAATCCAATGCAATCCAATCCAATCCAATCCAAACCAATCCAATCCAAGTAACGGCATCCAATCCAATCTAATCCAATCCAATCCAAGTAACGGCATCCAATCCAATACTATCGAATCCAATCCAATCCAAGTAACCGCATCCAATCCAATCCAATCCCATCCAATTAACGGCATCCAATCCAATCCAATCCAATCCAATCCTATCCTATCCAAGTAAATGCATCCAATCTAATCCAATCCAATCCAATCCAATCCAATCCAATCCAAGTAACCGGATCCAATCCAATCCAATCCAATCCAAGTAACGGCATCCAATCCAATGCAATCCAATGCAATCCAATGCAATCCAATGCAATCCAATCCAATCCAGGTACCGGCATCCAATCCAATCCATTCCAATCCAATCCAAGTAACGGCATTCAATCCAATCTAATCTAATCCAATCCAATCCAATCCAATCCAATCCAAGTAACGGCATCCAATCCGATCCAATCCAATCCAATCCAATCCAAGTAACGGCATCCAATCCAATCCAATCAAATCCAATCCAATGCAATCCAAGTAACGGCATCCAATCCAAGCCAATCGAATCCAATCCAAGTAACGGCATCCAATCGAATCCAATCCAATCCAATCCAAGTACCGGCATCCAACCCAATCCAATCCAATCCAAGTAACGGCATCCAATCCAATGCAATCCAATCGAATCCAATCCAAACCAATCCAATCCAAGTAACGGCATCCAATCCAGTCTAATCCAATCGAATCCAATCCAATCCAAGTAACGGCATCTAATCCAATCCTATCGAATCCAATCCAATCCAAATAACCGCATCCAATCCAATCCAATCCAATCCAATTCACGGCATCCAATCCAATCCAATCCAATCCAAGTAACCGCATCCAATCCAATCCAATCCAATCCAAGTAACGGCATCCAATCCAATGCAATCCAAACCAATCAAATCCAATCCAAACCAGGTACCGGCATCCAATCCAATACAATCCAAGTAACGGCATCCAATCCAATCTAATCCAATCCAATCCAATCCAATCCAATCCAATCCAATCCAATCCAATCCAAGTAACCGCATCCAATCGAATCCAATCCAATCCAATTCAATCCAAGTAACGGCATCCAATCCAACCCAATCCAATCCTATCCTATCCAAGTAACGGCATCCAATCTAATCCAATCCAATCCAATCTAAGTAACCGCATCCAATCAAATCCAATCCAATCCAAGTAACGGCATCCAATCCAATGCAATCCAAACCAATCCAATCAATTCTAATCCAGGTACCGGCATCCAATCCAATCCAATCCAAGTAACGGCATCCAATCCAATCTAATCCAATCCAATCCAATCCAATCCAATTCAATCCAATCCAATCCAATCCAATCCAACTAACCGCATCCAATCGAATCCAATCCAATCCAATCCAATCCAAGTAACGGCATCCAATCCAATCCAATCCTATCCAATCCAATTCAAGTAACGGCATCCAATCCAATCCAATCCAATCCAATCCAATCCAATCCAATCCAATCCAAGGAACGCATCCTCTCGAATCCAATCCAATCCAATCCAATCCAATCCAATGCAATCCAATCCAATCCAATCCAATCCAACCCAACTAACCGCCTCCAATCGAATCCAATCCAATCAAATCCAATCCAATTCAATCCAATCCAAGTAACGGCATGCAATCCAATCCAATCGAATCCAATCCAATCCAAGTAACGGCATCCAATCCAATGCACTGCAATCCAATGCAATCCAATCCAATCCAAGTAACTGCATTCAATCCAATCCAATCCAATCCAATCCAAGTTACCGCATCCAATCCAATCCAATCCAATCCAAGTAACGGCATCCAATCCAATCCAATCCAATCCAAGTAACGTCATCCAATCCAATCCAATCGAATCAAATCCAATCCAATCCAAGTAACGGCATCCAATCGAATCCAATCCAATCCAATCCAAGTACCGGCATCCAACCCAATCCAATCCAATCCAAGTAACGGCATCGAATCCAATGCAATGCAATCCAATCCAATCCAAACCAATCCAATCCAAGGAACGGCACCAAATCCAACCTAATCCAATCGAATCCAATCCAATCCAAGTAACGGCATCCAATCCAATACAATCCAATCCAATCCAATCCAAGTAACGGCATTCAATCCAATCCAATCCAGGTCCCGGCATCCAATCCAATCCAATCCAATCCAATCCAAGTAACGGCATCCAATCCAATCTAATCCAATCCAATCCAATCCAATCCCATCCAAGGAACCGCATCCAATCCAATCCAATCCAATCCAAGTAACGGCATCCAATCCAATCCAATCCAACCCAATCCAATGCAATCCAGGTACCGGCATCCAATCCAAGCCAATCCAATCCAATCCAAGTAACGGCATCCAATCCAATCCAATCGAATCTAATCCAATCCAATCCAAGTAACGGCATCCAATCCAATCCAATCCAATCCAATCGAAGTACCGGCATCCAACCCAATCCAATCCAATCCAATCCAAGTGACGGCATCCAATCCAAGGCAATCCAATCCAATCCAATCCAAACCAATCCAATCCAAGTAACGGCATCCAATCCAATCTAATCCAATACAATCCAATCCAAGTAACGGCATCCAATCCAATCCTATCGAATCCAATCCATTCCAAGTTACCGCATCCAATCCAATCCAATCCAATCCAATTAACGGCATCCAATCCAATCCAATCCAATCCAATCCAATCCTATCCTATCCAAGTAACTGCATCCAATCTAATCCAATCCAATCCAATCCAATCCAAGTAACCGGATCCAATCCAATCCAATCCAATCCAAGTAACGGCATCCAATCCAATGCAATCCAATCCAATCCAATCCAATCCAGGTACCGGCATCCAATCCAATCCATTCCAATCCAATCCAAGTAACGGCATCCAATCCAATCCAATCCAATCCAATCCAATGCAATCCAAGTAACGGCATCCAATCCAAGCCAATCGAATCCAATCCAAGTAACGGCATCCAATCGAATCCAATCCAATCCAATGCAAGTACCGGCATCCAACCCAATCCAATCCAATCCAAGTAACGGCATCCAATCCAATGCAATCCAATCCAATCCAATCCAAACCAATCCAATCCAAGTAACGGCATCCAATCCAGTCTAATCCAATCGAATCCAATCCAATCCAAGTAACGGCATCTAATCCAATCCTATCGAATCCAATCCAATCCAAATAACCGCATCCAATCCAATCCAATCCAATTCACGGCATCCAATCCAATCCAATCCTATCCTATCCTATCCAAGTAACGGCATCCATTCTAATCCAATCCAATCCAATCCAAGTAACCGCATCCAATCCAATCCAATCCAATCCAAGTAACGGCATCCAATCCAATGCAATCCAAACCAATCAAATCCAATCCAATCCAGGTACCGGCATCCAATCCAATACAATCCAAGTAACGGCATCCAATCCAATCTAATCCAATCCAATCCAATCCAATCCAATCCAATCCAATCCAATCCAAGTAACCGGATCCAATCCAATCCAATCCAATCCAAGTAACGGCATCCAATCCAATGCAATCCAATCCAATCCAATCCAATCCAGGTACCGGCATCCAATCCAATCCATTCCAATCCAATCCAAGTAACGGCATTCAATTCAATCTAATCTAATCCAATCCAATCCAATCCAATCCAATCCAAGTAACGGCATCCAATCCGATCCAATCCAATCCAATCCAATCCAAGTAACGGCATCCAATCCAATCCAATCCAATCCAATCCAATGCAATCCAAGTAACGGCATCCAATCCAAGCCAATCGAATCCAATCCAAGTAACGGCATCCAATCGAATCCAATCCAATCCAATGCAAGTACCGGCATCCAACCCAATCCAATCCAATCCAAGTAACGGCATCCAATCCAATGCAATCCAATCCAATCCAATCCAAACCAATCCAATCCAAGTAACGGCATCCAATCCAGTCTAATCCAATCGAATCCAATCCAATCCAAGTAACGGCATCTAATCCAATCCTATCGAATCCAATCCAATCCAAATAACCGCATCCAATCCAATCCAATCCAATCCAATTCACGGCATCCAATCCAATCCAATCCTATCCTATCCTATCCAAGTAACGGCATCCATTCTAATCCAATCCAATCCAATCCAAGTAACCGCATCCAATCCAATCCAATCCAATCCAAGTAACGGCATCCAATCCAATGCAATCCAAACCAATCAAATCCAATCCAATCCAGGTACCGGCATCCAATCCAATACAATCCAAGTAACGGCATCCAATCCAATCTAATCCAATCCAATCCAATCCAATCCAATCCAATCCAATCCAAACCAATCCAATCCAATCCAATCCAATCCAAGTAACCGCCTCCAATCGAATCCAATCCAATCCAATCCAAGTAACGGCATCCAATCCAATCCAATCCAATCCTATCCTATCCAAGTAACGGCATCCAATCAAATCCAATCCAATCCAAGTAACGGCATCCAATCCAATGCAATCCAAACCAATCCAATCAAATCTAATCCAGGTACCGGCATCCAATCCAATCCAATCCAATCCAATCCAATCCAATCCAACTAACCGCATCCAATCGAATCCAATCCAATCCAATCCAAGTAACGGGATCCAATCCAATCCAATCCAATCCAATCCAATTCAAGTAACGGCATCCAATCCAATCCAATCCAATCCAATCCAAGGAACGCATCCTCTCGAATCCAATCCAATCCAATCCAAGTAACGGCATGCAATGCAATCCAATCCAATCCAATCCAACCCAACTAACCGCCTCCAATCGAATCCAATCCAATCAAATCCAATCCAATTCAATCCAATCCAAGTAACGGCATGCAATGCAATCCAATCGAATCCAATCCAATCCAAGTAACGGCATCCAATCCAATGCACTGCAATCCAATGCAATCCAATCCAATCCAAGTAACTGCATTCAATCCAATCCAATCCAATCCAATCCAATCCAAGTTACCGCATCCAATCCAGTCCAATCCAATCCAAGTAACGGCATCCAATCCAATCCAATCCAATCCAAGTAACGTCATCCAATCCAATCCAATCGAATCAAATCCAATCCAATCCAAGTAACGGCATCCAATCGAATCCAATCCAATCCAATCCAAGTACCGGCATCCAACCCAATCCAATCCAATCCAAGTAACGGCATCGAATCCAATGCAATGCAATCCAATCCAATCCAAACCAATCCAATCCAAGTAACGGCACCAAATCCAACATAATCCAATCGAATCCAATCCAATCCAAGTAACGGCATCCAATCCAATACAATCCAATCCAATCCAATCCAAGTAACGGCATTCAATCCAATCCAATCCAGGTACCGGCATCCAATCCAATCCAATCCAATCCAATCCAAGTAACGGCAACCAATCCAATCTCATCCAATCCAATCCAATCCAATCCCATCCAAGGAACCGCATCCAATCCAATCCAATCCAATCCAGGTAACGGCATCCAATCCAATCCAATCCAACCCAATCCAATGCAATCCAGGTACCGGCATCCAATCCAAGCCAATCCAATCCAATCCACGTAACGGCATCCAATCCAATCCAATCGAATCTAATCCAATCCAATCCAAGTAACGGCATCCAATCCAATCCAATCCAATCCAATCGAAGTACCGGCATCCAACCCAATCCAATCCAATCCAATCCAAGTGACGGCATCCAATCCAATGCAATCCAATCCAATCCAATCCAAACCAATCCAATCCAAGTAACGGCATCCAATCCAATCTAATCCAATCCAATCCAATCCAAGTAACGGCATCCAATCCAATCCTATCGAATCCAATCCAATCCAAGTAACCGCATCCAATCCAATCCAATCCAATTAACGGCATCCAATCCAATCCAATCCAGTCCAATCCTATCCTATCCAAGTAACTGCATCCAATCTAATCCAATCCAATCCAATCCAATCCAAGTAACCGGATCCAAACCAATCCAATCCAATCCAAGTAACGGCATCCAATCCAATGCAATCCAATCCAATCCAATCCAGGTACCGGCATCCAATCCAATCCATTCCAATCCAATCCAAGTAACGGCATTCAAACCAATCTAATCTAATCCAATCCAATCCAATCCAAGTAACGGCATCCAATCCGATCCAATCCAATCCAATCCAATCCAAATAACGGCATCCAATCCAATCCAATCCAAACCAATCCAATGCAATCCAAGTAACGGCATCCAATCCAAGCCAATCGAATCCAATCCAAGTAACGGCATCCAAACGAATCCAATCCAATCCAATCCAAGTACCGGCATCCAACCCAATCCAATCCAATCCAAGTAACGGCATCCAATCCAATGCAATCCAATCCAATCCAAACCAATCCAATCCAAGTAACGGCATCCAATCCAGTCTAATCCAATCGAATCCAATCCAATCCAAGTAACGGCATCTAATCCAATCCTATCGAATCCAATCCAATCCAAATAACCGCATCCAATCCAATCCAATCCAATCCAATTCACGGCATCCAATCCAATCCAATCCTATCCTATCCTATCCAAGTAACGGCATCCATTCTAATCCAATCCAATCCAAGTAACCGCATCCAATCCAATCCAATCCAATCCAATCCAAGTAACGGCATCCAATCCAATGCAATCCAAACCAATCAAATCCAATCCAATCCAGGTACCGGCATCCAATCCAATTCAATCCAAGTAACGGCATCCAATCCAATCTAATCTAATCCAATCCAATCCAATCCAATCCAATACAATCCAATCCAATCCAATCCAATCCAATCCAATCCAATCCAATCCAATCCAATCCAATCCAATCCAATCCAAGTAACCGCATCCAATCGAATCCAATCCAATCCAATCCAAGTAACGGCATCCAATCCAATCCAATCCAATCCTATCCTATCCAAGTAACGGCATCCAATCTAATCCAATCCAATACAATCCAAGTAACCGCATCCAATCAAATACAATTCAATCCAAGTAACGGCATCCAATCCAATGCAATCCAAACCAATCCAATCAATTCTAATCCAGGTACCGGCATCCAATCCAATCCAATCCAAGTAACGGCATCCAATCCAATCTAATCCAATCCAATCCAATCCAATCAAATTCAATCCAATCCAATCCAATCCAATCCAATCCAATCCAACTAACCGCATCCAATCGAATCCAATCCAATCCAATCCAATCCAAGTAACGGCATCCAATCCAATCCAATCCAATCCAATCCAATTCAAGTAACGGCATCCAATCCAATCCAATCCAATACAATCCAAGGAATGCATCCTCTCGAATCCAATCCAATCCAATCCAATCCAATCCAATGCAATCCAATCCAATCCAATCCAACCCAACTAACCGCCTCCAATCCAATACAATCCAATCAAATCCAATCCAATTCAATCCAATCCAAGAAACGGCATGCAATCCAATCCAATCGAATCCAATCCAATCCAAGTAACGGCTTCCAATCCAATGCACTGCAATCCAATGCAATCCAATCCAATCCAAGTAACTGCATTCAATCCAATCCAATCCAATCCAATCCAAGTTACCGCATCCAATCCAATCCAATCCAATCCAAGTAACGGCATCCAATCCAATCCAATCCAATCCAAGTAACGTCATCCAATCCAATCCAATCGAATCAAATCCAATCCAATCCAAGTAACGGCATCCAATCGAATCCAATCCAATCCAATCCAAGTACCGGCATCCAATCCAATCCAATCCAATCCAAGTAACGGCATCCAATCCAATCCAATCCAACCCAATCCAATGCAATCCAGGTACCGGCATCCAATCCAAGCCAATCCAATCCAATCCAAGTAACGGCATCCAATCCAATCCAATCGAATCTAATCCAATCCAATCCAAGTAACGGCATCCAATCCAATCCAATCCAATCCAATCGAAGTACCGGCATCCAACCCAATCCAATCCAATCCAATCCAAGTGACGGCATCCAATCCAAGGCAATCCAATCCAATCCAATCCAAACCAATCCAATCCAAGTAACGGCATCCAATCCAATCTAATCCAATACAATCCAATCCAAGTAACGGCATCCAATCCAATCCTATCGAATCCAAACCAATCCAAGTTACCGCATCCAATCCAATCCAATCCAATCCAATTAACGGCATCCAATCCAATCCAATCCAATCCAATCCAATCCTATCCTATCCAAGTAACTTCATCCAATCTAATCCAATCCAATCCAATCCAATCCAAGTAACCGGATCCAATGCAATCCAATCCAATCCAAGTAACGGTATCCAATCCAATGCAATCCAATCCAATCCAATCCAATCAAGGTACCGGCATCCAATCCAATCCATTCCAATCCAATCCAAGTAACGGCATCCAATCCAATCCAATCCAATCCAATCCAATCCAATGCAATCCAAGTAACGGCATCCAATCCAAGCCAATCGAATCCAATCCAAGTAACGGCATCCAATCGAATCCAATCCAATCCAATGCAAGTACCGGCATCCAACCCAATCCAATCCAATCCAAGTAACGGCATCCAATCCAATGCAATCCAATCCAATCCAATCCAAACCAATCCAATCCAAGTAACGGCATCCAATCCAGTCTAATACAATCGAATCCAATCCAATCCAAGTAACGGCATCTAATCCAATCCTATCGAATCCAATCCAATCCAAATAACCGCATCCAATCCAATCCAATCCAATCCAATTCACGGCATCCAATCCAATCCAATCCTATCCTATCCTATCCAAGTAACGGCATCCATTCTAATCCAATCCAATCCAATCCAAGTAACCGCATCCAATCCAATCCAATCCAATCCAAGTAACGGCATCCAATCCAATGCAATCCAAACCAATCAAATCCAATCCAATCCAGGTACCGGCATCCAATCCAATACAATCCAAGTAACGGCATCCAATCCAATCTAATCCAATCCAATCCAATCCAATCCAATCCAATCCAATCCAATCCAAGTAACCGGATCCAATCCAATCCAATCCAATCCAAGTAACGGCATCCAATCCAATGCAATCCAATCCAATCCAATCCAATCCAGGTACCGGCATCCAATCCAATCCATTCCAATCCAATCCAAGTAACGGCATTCAATTCAATCTAATCTAATCCAATCCAATCCAATCCAATCCAATAACGGCATCCAATCCGATCCAATCCAATCCAATCCAATCCAAGTAACGGCATCCAATCCAATCCAATCCAATCCAATCCAATGCAATCCAAGTAACGGCATCCAATCCAAGCCAATCGAATCCAATCCAAGTAACGGCATCCAATCGAATCCAATCCAATCCAATGCAAGTACCGGCATCCAACCCAATCCAATCCAATCCAAGTAACGGCATCCAATCCAATGCAATCCAATCCAATCCAATCCAAACCAATCCAATCCAAGTAACGGCATCCAATCCAGTCTAATCCAATCGAATCCAATCCAATCCAAGTAACGGCATCTAATCCAATCCTATCGAATCCAATCCAATCCAAATAACCGCATCCAATCCAATCCAATCGAATCCAATTCACGGCATCCAATCCAATCCAATCCTATCCTATCCTATCCAAGTAACGGCATCCATTCTAATCCAATCCAATCCAATCCAAGTAACCGCATCCAATCCAATCCAATCCAATCCAAGTAACGGCATCCAATCCAATGCAATCCAAACCAATCAAATCCAATCCAATCCAGGTACCGGCATCCAATCCAATACAATCCAAGTAACGGCATCCAATCCAATCTAATCCAATCCAATCCAATCCAATCCAATCCAATCCAATCCAATCCAATCCAATCCAATCCAAGTAACCGCCTCCAATCGAATCCAAACCAATCCAATCCAAGTAACGGCATCCAATCCAATCCAATCCAATCCTATCCTATCCAAGTAACGGCATCCAATCAAATCCAATCCAATCCAAGTAACGGCATCCAATCCAATGCAATCCAAACCAATCCAATCAATTCTAATCCAGGTACCGGCATCCAATCCAATCCAATCCAATCCAATCCAATCCAATCCAACTAACCGCATCCAATCGAATCCAATCCAATCCAATCCAATCCAAGTAACGGGATCCAATCCAATCCAATCCAATCCAATCCAATTCAAGTAACGGCATCCAATCCAATCCAATCCAATCCAATCCAAGGAACGCATCCTCTCGAATCCAATCCAATCCAATCCAATCCAATCCAATGCAATCCAATCCAATCCAATCCAATCCAACCCAACTAACCGCCTCCAATCGAATCCAATCCAATCAAATCCAATCCAATTCAATCCAATCCAAGTAACGGCATGCAATGCAATCCAATCGAATCCAATCCAATCCAAGTAACGGCATCCAATCCAATGCACTGCAATCCAATGCAATCCAATCCAATCCAAGTAACTGCATTCAATCCAATCCAATCCAATCCAATCCAAGTTACCGCATCCAATCCAGTCCAATCCAATCCAAGTAACGGCATCCAATCCAATACAATCCAATCCAAGTAACGTCATCCAATCCAATCCAATCGAATCAAATCCAATCCAATCCAAGTAACGGCATCCAATCGAATCCAATCCAATCCAATCCAAGTACCGGCATCCAACCCAATCCAATCCAATCCAAGTAACGGCATCGAATCCAATGCAATGCAATCCAATCCAATCCAAACCAATCCAATCCAAGTAACGGCACCAAATCCAACATAATCCAATCGAATCCAATCCAATCCAAGTAACGGCATCCAATCCAATACAATCCAATCCAATCCAATCCAAGTAACGGCATTCAATCCAATCCAATCCAGGTACCGGCATCCAATCCAATCCAATCCAATCCAATCCAAGTAACGGCATCCAATCCAATCTCATCCAATCCAATCCAATCCAATCCCATCCAAGGAACCGCATCCAATCCAATCCAATCCAATCCAGGTAACGGCATCCAATCCAATCCAATCCAACCCAATCCAATGCAATCCAGGTACCGGCATCCAATCCAAGCCAATCCAATCCAATCCACGTAACGGCATCCAATCCAATCCAATCGAATCTAATCCAATCCAATCCAAGTAACGGCATCCAATCCAATCCAATCCAATCCAATCGAAGTACCGGCATCCAACCCAATCCAATCCAATCCAATCCAAGTGACGGCATCCAATCCAATGCAATCCAATCCAATCCAATCCAAACCAATCCAATCCAAGTAACGGCATCCAATCCAATCTAATCCAATCCAATCCAATCCAAGTAACGGCATCCAATCCAATCCTATCGAATCCAATCCAATCCAAGTAACCGCATCCAATCCAATCCAATCCAATTAACGGCATCCAATCCAATCCAATCCAGTCCAATCCTATCCTATCCAAGTAACTGCATCCAATCTAATCCAATCCAATCCAATCCAAGTAACCGGATCCAAACCAATCCAATCCAATCCAAGTAACGGCATCCAATCCAATGCAATCCAATCCAATCCAATCCAGGTACCGGCATCCAATCCAATCCATTCCAATCCAATCCAAGTAACGGCATTCAAACCAATCTAATCTAATCCAATCCAATCCAATCCAAGTAACGGCATCCAATCCGATCCAATCCAATCCAATCCAATCCAAATAACGGCATCCAATCCAATCCAATCCAAACCAATCCAATGCAATCCAAGTAACGGCATCCAATCCAAGCCAATCGAGTCCAATCCAAGTAACGGCATCCAATCGAATCCAATCCAATCCAATCCAAGTACCGGCATCCAACCCAATCCAATCCAATCCAAGTAACGGCATCCAATCCAATGCAATCCAATCCAATCCAAACCAATCCAATCCAAGTAACGGCATCCAATCCAGTCTAATCCAATCGAATCCAATCCAATCCAAGTAACGGCATCTAATCCAATCCTATCGAATCCAATCCAATCCAAATAACCGCATCCAATCCAATCCAATCCAATCCAATTCACGGCATCCAATCCAATCCAATCCTATCCTATCCTATCCAAGTAACGGCATCCATTCTAATCCAATCCAATCCAAGTAACCGCATCCAATCCAATCCAATCCAATCCAATCCAAGTAACGGCATCCAATCCAATGCAATCCAAACCAATCAAATCCAATCCAATCCAGGTACCGGCATCCAATCCAATTCAATCCAAGTAACGGCATCCAATCCAATCTAATCTAATCCAATCCAATCCAATCCAATCCAATCCAATCCAATCCAATCCAATCCAATCCAATCCAATCCAATCCAATCCAATCCAATCCAATCCAATCCAAGTAACCGCATCCAATCGAATCCAATCCAATCCAAGTAACGGCATCCAATCCAATCCAATCCAATCCTATCCTATCCAAGTAACGGCATCCAATCTAATCCAATCCAATACAATCCAAGTAACCGCATCCAATCAAATACAATTCAATCCAAGTAACGGCATCCAATCCAATGCAATCCAAACCAATCCAATCAATTCTAATCCAGGTACCGGCATCCAATCCAATCCAATCCAAGTAACGGCATCCAATCCAATCTAATCCAATCCAATCCAATCCAATCAAATTCAATCCAATCCAATCCAATCCAATCCAATCCAATCCAACTAACCGCATCCAATCGAATCCAATCCAATCCAATCCAATCCAAGTAACGGCATCCAATCCAATCCAATCCAATACAATCCAATTCAAGTAACGGCATCCAATCCAATCCAATCCAATACAATCCAAGGAATGCATCCTCTCGAATCCAATCCAATCCAATCCAATCCAATCCAATGCAATCCAATCCAATCCAATCCAACCCAACTAACCGCCTCCAATCCAATACAATCCAATCAAATCCAATCCAATTCAATCCAATCCAAGAAACGGCATGCAATCCAATCCAATCGAATCCAATCCAATCCAAGTAACGGCTTCCAATCCAATGCACTGCAATCCAATGCAATCCAATCCAATCCAAGTAACTGCATTCAATCCAATCCAATCCAATCCAATCCAAGTTACCGCATCCAATCCAATCCAATCCAATCCAAGTAACGGCATCCAATCCAATCCAATCCAATCCCAGTAACGTCATCCAATCCAATCCAATCGAATCAAATCCAATCCAATCCAAGTAACGGCATCCAATCGAATCCAATCCAATCCAATCCAAGTACCGGCATCCAACCCAATCCAATCCAATCCAAGTAACGGCATCGAATCCAATGCAATGCAATCCAATCCAATCCAAACCAATCCAATCCAAGTAACGGCACCAAATCCAACCTAATCCAATCGAATCCAATCCAATCCAAGTAACGGCATCCAATCCAATACAATCCAATCCAATCCAATCCAAGTAACGGCATTCAATCCAATCCAATCCAGGTACCGGCATCCAATCCAATCCAATCCAATCCAATCCAAGTAACGGCATCCAATCCAATCTAATCCAATCCAATCCAATCCAATCCCATCCAAGGAACCGCATCCAATCCAATCCAATCCAATCCAAGTAACGGCATCCAATCCAATCCAATCCAACCCAATCCAATGCAATCCAGGTACCGGCATCCAATCCAAGCCAATCCAATCCAATCCAAGTAACGGCATCCAATCCAATCCAATCCAGTCCAAGTAACGGCATCCAATTCAATCCAATCGAATCTAATCCAATCCAATCCAAGTAACGGCATCCAATCCAATCCAATCCAATCCAATCGAAGTACCGGCATCCAACCCAATCCAATCCAATCCAATCCAATCCAAGTAACGGCATCCAATCCAATGCAATCCAATCCAATCCAATCCAAACCAATCCAATCCAAGTAACGGCACCCAATCCAATCTAATCCAATCCAATCCAATCCAAGTAACGGCATCCAATCCAATCCTATCGAATCCAATCCAATCCAAGTAACCGCATCCAATCCAATCCAATCCAATCCAATTAACGGCATCCAATCCACTCCAATCCAATCCAATCCAATGCTAACCTATCCAAATTACGGCATCCAATCTAATCCAATCCAATCCAATCCAATCCAAGTAACGGCATCCAATCCAATCTAATCCAATCCAATCCAATCCAATCCCATCCAAGGAACCGCATCCAATCCAATCCAATCCAATCCAAGTAACGGCATCCAATCCAATCCAATCCAACCCAATCCAATGCAATCCAGGTACCGGCATCCAATCCAAGCCAATCCAATCCAATCCAAGTAACGGCATCCAATCCAATCCAATCCAGTCCAAGTAACGGCATCCAATCCAATCGAATCTAATCCAATCCAATCCAAGTAACGGCATCCAATCCAATCCAATCCAATCCAATCGAAGTACCGGCATCCAACCCAATCCAATCCAATCCAATCCAATCCAAGTAACGGCATCCAATCCAATGCAATCCAATCCAATCCAATCCAAATCAATCCAATCCAAGTAACGGCACCCAATCCAATCCAATCCAATCCAATCGAATCAAATCCAATCCAATCCAACTAACGGCATCCAATCGAATCCAATCCAATCCAATCCAAGTACCGGCATCCAACCCAATCCAATCCAATCCAAGTAACGGCATCGAATCCAATGCAATGCAATCCAATCCAATCCAAACCAATCCAATCCAAGTAACGGCACCAAATCCAACATAATCCAATCGAATCCAATCCAATCCAAGTAACGGCATCCAATCCAATACAATCCAATCCAATCCAATCCAAGTAACGGCATTCAATCCAATCCAATCCAGGTACCGGCATCCAATCCAATCCAATCCAATCCAATCCAAGTAACGGCATCCAATCCAATCTAATCCAATCCAATCCAATCCAATCCCATCCAAGGAACCGCATCCAATCCAATCCAATCCAATCCAAGTAACGGCATCCAATCCAATCCAATCCAGTCCAAGTAACGGCCTCCAATCCAATCCAATCGAATCTAATCCAATCCAATCCAAGTAACGGCATCCAATCCAATCCAATCCAATCCAATCGAAGTACCGGCATCCAACCCAATCCAATCCAATCCAATCCAATCCAAGTAACGGCATCCAATCCAATGCAATCCAATCCAATCCAATCCAAACCAATCCAATCCAAGTAACGGCACCCAATCCAATCTAATCCAATCCAATCCAATCCAATCCAAGTAACGGCATCCAATACAATCCTATCGAATCCAATCCAATCCAAGTAACCGCATCCAATCCAATCCAATCCAATCCAATTAACGGCATCCAATCCACTCCAATCCAATCCAATCCAATGCTAACCTATCCAAATTACGGCATCCAATCTAATCCAATCCAATCCAATCCAATCCAAGTAACGGCATCCAATCCAATCTAATCCAATCCAATCCAATCCAATCCCATCCAAGGAACCGCATCCAATCCAATCCAATCCAATCCAAGTAACGGCATCCAATCCAATCCAATCCAACCCAATCCAATGCAATCCAGGTACCGGCATCCAATCCAAGCCAATCCAATCCAATCCAAGTAACGGCATCCAATCCAATCCAATCCAGTCCAAGTAACGGCATCCAATCCAATCGAATCTAATCCAATCCAATCCAAGTAACGGCATCCAATCCAATCCAATCCAATCCAATCGAAGTACCGGCATCCAACCCAATCCAATCCAATCCAATCCAATCCAAGTAACGGCATCCAATCCAATGCAATCCAATCCAATCCAATCCAAACCAATCCAATCCAAGTAACGGCACCCAATCCAATCCAATCCAATCCAATCGAATCAAATCCAATCCAATCCAACTAACGGCATCCAATCGAATCCAATCCAATCCAATCCAAGTACCGGCATCCAACCCAATCCAATCCAATCCAAGTAACGGCATCGAATCCAATGCAATGCAATCCAATCCAATCCAAACCAATCCAATCCAAGTAACGGCACCAAATCCAACATAATCCAATCGAATCCAATCCAATCCAAGTAACGGCATCCAATCCAATACAATCCAATCCAATCCAATCCAAGTAACGGCATTCAATCCAATCCAATCCAGGTACCGGCATCCAATCCAATCCAATCCAATCCAAGTAACGGCATCCAATCCAATCTAATCCAATCCAATCCAATCCAATCCCATCCAAGGAACCGCATCCAATCCAATCCAATCCAATCCAAGTAACGGCATCCAATCCAATCCAATCCAACCCAATCCAATGCAATCCAGGTACCGGCATCCAATCCAAGCCAATCCAATCCAATCCAAGTAACGGCATCCAATCCAATCCAATCGAATCTAATCCAATCCAATCCAAGTAACGGCATCCAATCCAATCCAATCCAATCCAATCGAAGTACCGGCATCCAACCCAATCCAATCCAATCCAATCCAAGTGACGGCATCCAATCCAATGCAATCCAATCCAATCCAATCCAAACCAATCCAATCCAAGTAACGGCACCAAATCCAACCTAATCCAATCGAATCCAATCCAATCCAAGTAACGGCATCCAATCCAATACAATCCAATCCAATCCAATCCAAGTAACGGCATTCAATCCAATCCAATCCAGGTACCGGCATCCAATCCAATCCAATCCAATCCAATCCAAGTAACGGCATCCAATCCAATCTAATCCAATCCAATCCAATCCAATCCCATCCAAGGAACCGCATCCAATCCAATCCAATCCAATCCAAGTAACGGCATCCAATCCAATCCAATCCAACCCAATCCAATGCAATCCAGGTACCGGCATCCAATCCAAGCCATTCCAATCCAATCCAAGTAACGGCATCCAATCCAATCCAATCCAGTCCAAGTAACGGCATCCAATTCAATCCAATCGAATCTAATCCAATCCAATCCAAGTAACGGCATCCAATCCAATCCAATCCAATCCAATCGAAGTACCGGCATCCAACCCAATCCAATCCAATCCAATCCAATCCAAGTAACGGCATCCAATCCAATGCAATCCAATCCAATCCAATCCAAACCAATCCAATCCAAGTAACGGCACCCAATCCAATCTAATCCAATCCAATCCAATCCAATCCAAGTAACCGCATCCAATCCAATCCAATCCAATCCAATTAACGGCATCCAATCCACTCCAATCCAATCCAATCCAATGCTAACCTATCCAAATTACGGCATCCAATCTAATCCAATCCAATCCAATCCAATCCAAGTAACGGCATCCAATCCAATCTAATCCAATCCAATCCAATCCAATCCCATCCAAGGAACCGCATCCAATCCAATCCAATCCAATCCAAGTAACGGCATCCAATCCAATCCAATCCAACCCAATCCAATGCAATCCAGGTACCGGCATCCAATCCAAGCCAATCCAATCCAATCCAAGTAACGGCATCCAATCCAATCCAATCCAGTCCAAGTAACGGCATCCAATCCAATCGAATCTAATCCAATCCAAGTAACGGCATCCAATCCAATCCAATCCAATCCAATCGAAGTACCGGCATCCAACCAAATCCAATCCAATCCAATCCAATCCAAGTAACGGCATCCAATCCAATGCAATCCAATCCAATCCAATCCAAACCAATCCAATCCAAGTAACGGCACCCAATCCAATCCAATCCAATCCAATCGAATCAAATCCAATCCAATCCAACTAACGGCATCCAATCGAATCCAATCCAATCCAATCCAAGTACCGGCATCCAACCCAATCCAATCCAATCCAAGTAACGGCATCGAATCCAATGCAATGCAATCCAATCCAATCCAAACCAATCCAATCCAAGTAACGGCACCAAATCCAACATAATCCAATCGAATCCAATCCAATCCAAGTAACGGCATCCAATCCAATACAATCCAATCCAATCCAATCCAAGTAACGGCATTCAATCCAATCCAATCCAGGTACCGGCATCCAATCCAATCCAATCCAATCCAATCCAAGTAACGGCATCCAATCCAATCTAATCCAATCCAATCCAATCCAATCCCATCCAAGGAACCGCATCCAATCCAATCCAATCCAATCCAAGTAACGGCATCCAATCCAATCCAATCCAGTCCAAGTAACGGCATCCAATCCAATCCAATCGAATCTAATCCAATCCAATCCAAGTAAAGGCATCCAATCCAATCCAATCCAATCCAATCGAAGTACCGGCATCCAACGCAATCCAATCCAATCCAATCCAATCCAAGTAACGGCATCCAATCCAATGCAATCCAATCCAATCCAATCCAAACCAATCCAATCCAAGTAACGGCACCCAATCCAATCTAATCCAATCCAATCCAATCCAATCCAAGTAACGGCATCCAATCCAATCCTATCGAATCCAATCCAATCCAAGTAACCGCATCCAATCCAATCCAATCCAATTAACGGCATCCAATCCACTCCAATCCAATCCAATCCAATGCTAACCTATCCAAATTACGGCATCCAATCTAATCCAATCCAATCCAATCCAATCCAAGTAACGGCATCCAATCCAATCTAATCCAATCCAATCCAATCCAATCCCATCCAAGGAACCGCATCCAATCCAATCCAATCCAATCCAAGTAACGGCATCCAATCCAATCCAATCCAACCCAATCCAATGCAATCCAGGTACCGGCATCCAATCCAAGCCAATCCAATCCAATCCAAGTAACGGCATCCAATCCAATCCAATCGAATTTAATCCAATCCAATCCAAGTAACGGCATCCAATCCAATCCAATCCAATCCAATCGAAGTACCGGCATCCAACCCAATCCAATCCAATCCAATCCAAGTGACGGCATCCAATCCAATGCAATCCAATCCAATCCAATCCAAACCAATCCAATCCAAGTAACGGCATCCAATCCAATCTAATCCAATCCAATCCAATCCAAGTAACGGCATCCAATCCAATCCTATCGAATCCAATCCAATCCAAGTAACCGCATCCAATCCAATCCAATCCAATCCAATTAACGGCATCCAATCCACTCCAATCCAATCCAATCCAATCCTAACCTATCCAAATTACGGCATCCAATCTAATCCAATCCAATCCAATCCAATCCAATCCAAGTAACGGCATCCAATCCAATCTAATCCAATCCAATCCAATCCAATCCCATCCAAGGAACCGCATCCAATCCAATCCAATCCAATCCAAGTAACGGCATCCAATCCAATCCAATCCAACCCAATCCAATGCAATCCAGGTACCGGCATCCAATCTAAGCCAATCCAATCCAATCCAAGTAACGGCATCCAATCCAATCCAATCCAGTCCAAGTAACGGCATCCAATCCAATCGAATCTAATCCAATCCAATCCAAGTAACGGCATCCAATCCAATCCAATCCAATCCAATCGAAGTACCGGCATCCAACCCAATCCAATCCAATCCAATCCAAGTAACGGCATCCAATCCAATGCAATCCAATCCAATCCAATCCAAACCAATCCAATCCAAGTAACGGCAGCCAATCCAATCCAATCCAATCCAATCGAATCAAATCCAATCCAATCCAACTAACGGCATCCAATCGAATCCAATCCAATCCAATCCAAGTACCGGCATCCAACCCAATCCAATCCAATCCAAGTAACGGCATCGAATCCAATGCAATGCAATCCAATCCAATCCAAACCAATCCAATCCAAGTAACGGCACCAAATCCAACATAATCCAATCGAATCCAATCCAATCCAAGTAACGGCATCCAATCCAATACAATCCAATCCAATCCAATCCAAGTAACGGCATTCAATCCAATCCAATCCAGGTACCGGCATCCAATCCAATCCAATCCAATCCAAGTAACGGCATCCAATCCAATCTAATCCAATCCAATCCAATCCAATCCCATCCAAGGAACCGCATCCAATCCAATCCAATCCAATCCAAGTAACGGCATCCAATCCAATCCAATCCAAACCAATCCAATGCAATCCAGGTACCGGCATCCAATCCAAGCCAATCCAATCCAATCCAAGTAACGGCATCCAATCCAATCCAATCGAATCTAATCCAATCCAATCCAAGTAACGGCATCCAATCCAATCCAATCCAATCCAATCGAAGTACCGGCATCCAACCCAATCCAATCCAATCCAATCCAAGTGACGGCATCCAATCCAATGCAATCCAATCCAATCCAATCCAAACCAATCCAATCCAAGTAACGGCATCCAATCCAATCTAATCCAATCCAATCCAATCCAAGTAACGGCATCCAATCCAATCCTATCGAATCCAATCCAATCCAAGTAACCACATCCAATCCAATCCAATCCAATCCAATTAACGGCATCCAATCCAATCCAATCCAGTCCAATCCTATCCTATCTAGGTAACTGCATCCAATCCAATCCAATCCAATCCCATCCAAGTAACGGCATCCAATCCAATCCAATCCAAACCAATCCAATGCAATCCAAGTAACGGCATCCAATCCAAGCCAATCGAATCCAATCCAAGTAACGGCATCCAATCCAATCCAATCCAATCCAATCCAAGTACCGGCATCCAACCCAATCCAATCCAATCCAAGTAACGGCATCCAATCCAATGCAATCCAATCCAATCCAATCCAAACCAATCCAATCCAAGTAACGGCATCCAATCCAGTCTAATCCAATCGAATCCAATCCAATCCAAGTAACGGCATCTAATCCAATCCTATCGAATCCAATCCAATCCAAATAACCGCATCCAATCCAATCCAATCCAATCCAATTCACGGCATCCAATCCAATCCAATCCTATCCTATCCTATCCAAGTAACGGCATCCATTCTAATCCAATCCAATCCAATCCAAGTAACCGCATCCAATCCAATCCAATCCAATCCAAGTAACGGCATCCAATCCAATGCAATCCAATGCAATCAAATCCAATCCAATCCAGGTACCGGCATCTATTCCAATACAATCCAAGTAACGGCATCCAATCCAATCCAATCCAATCCAATCCAATCCAAGTAACCGCATCCAATCGAATCGAATCCAATCCAATCCAATCCAAGTAACGGCATCCAATCCAATCCAATCCAATCCTATCCTATCCAAGTAACGGCATCCAATCTAATCCAATCCAATCCAAGTAACCGCATCCAATCAAATCCAATCCAATCCAAGTAACGGCATCCAATCCAATGCATCCAAACCAATCCAATCAATTCTAATCCAGGTACCGGCATCCAATCCAATCCAATCCAAGTAACGGCATCCAATCCAATCTAATCCAATCCAATCCAATCCAATCCAATTCAATCCAATCCAATCCAATCGAATCCAATCCAATCCAATCCAACTAACCGCATCCGATCGAATCCAATCCAATCCAATCCAATCCAAGTAACGGCATCCAATCCAATCCAATCCAATCCAATTCAAGTAACGGCATCCAATCCAATCCAATCCAATCCAATCCAAGGAACGCATCCTCTCGAATCCAATCCAATCCAATCCAATCCAATGCAATCCAATCCAATCCAATCCAACCCAACTAACCGCCTCCAATCGAATACAATCCAATCAAATCCAATCCAATTCAATCCAATCCAAGTAACGGCATGCAATCCAATCCAATCGAATCCAATCCAATCCAAGTAACGGCATCCAATCCAATGCACTGCAATCCAATGCAATCCAATCCAATCCAAGTAACTGCATTCAATCCAATCCAATCCAATCCAATCCAAGTTACCGCATCCAATCCAATCCAATCCAATCCAAGTAACGGCATCCAATCCAATCCAATCCAATCCAAGTAACGTCATCCAATCCAATCCAATCGAATCAAATCCAATCCAATCCAAGGAACGCATCCTCTCGAATCCAATCCAATCCAATCCAATCCAATGCAATCCAATCCAATCCAATCCAACCCAACTAACCGCCTCCAATCGAATACAATCCAATCAAATCCAATCCAATTCAATCCAATCCAAGTAACGGCATGCAATCCAATCCAATCGAATCCAATCCAATCCAAGTAACGGCATCCAATCCAATGCACTGCAATCCAATGCAATCCAATCCAATCCAAGTAACTGCATTCAATCCAATCCAATCCAATCCAATCCAAGTTACCGCATCCAATCCAATCCAATCCAATCCAAGTAACGGCATCCAATCCAATCCAATCCAATCCAAGTAACGTCATCCAATCCAATCCAATCGAATCAAATCCAATCCAATCCAAGTAACGGCATCCAATCGAATCCAATCCAATCCAATCCAAGTACCGGCATCCAACCCAATCCAATCCAATCCAAGTAACGGCATCGAATCCAATGCAATGCAATCCAATCCAATCCAAACCAATCCTATCCAAGTAACGGCACCAAATCCAACCTAATCCAATCGAATCCAATCCAATCCAAGTAACGGCATCCAATCCAATACAATCCAATCCAATCCAATCCAAGTAACGGCATTCAATCCAATCCAATCCAGGTACCGGCATCCAATCCAATCCAATCCAATCCAATCCAAGTAACGGCATCCAATCCAATCTAATCCAATCCAATCCAATCCAATCCCATCCAAGGAACCGCATCCAATCCAATCCAATCCAATCCAAGTAACGGCATCCAATCCAATCCAATCCAACCCAATCCAATGCAATCCAGGTACCGGCATCCAATCCAAGCCAATCCAATCCAATCCAAGTAACGGCATCCAATCCAATCCAATCCAATCCAAGTAACGGCATCCAATCCAATCCAATCGAATCTAATCCAAACCAATCCAAGTAACGGCATGCAATCCAATCCAATCCAATCCAATCGAAGTACCGGCATCCAACCCAATCCAATCCAATCCAATCCAAGTAACGGCATCCAATCCAATGCAATCCAATCCAATCCAATCCAAACCAATCCAATCCAAGTAACGGCATCCAATCCAATCTAATCCAATACAATCCAATCCAAGTAACGGCATCCAATCCAATACTATCGAATCCAATCCAATCCAAGTAACCGCATCCAATCCAATCCAATCCAATCCAATTAACGGCATCCAATCCAATCCAATCCAATCCAATCCTATCCTATCCAAGTAACTGCATCCAATCTAATCCAATCCAATCCAATCCAATCCAAGTAACCGGATCCAATCCAATCCAATCCAATCCAAGTAACGGCATCCAATCCAATGCAATCCAATCCAATCCAATCCAATCCAGGTACCGGCATCCAATCCAATCCATTCCAATCCAATCCAAGTAACGGCATTCAATTCAATCTAATCTAATCCAATCCAATCCAATCCAATCCAAGTAACGGCATCCAATCCGATCCAATCCAATCCAATCCAATCCAAGTAACGGCATCCAATCCAATCCAATCCAATCCAATCCAATGCAATCCAAGTAACGGCATCCAATCCAAGCCAATCGAATCCAATCCAAGTAACGGCATCCAAACGAATCCAATCCAATCCAATGCAAGTACCGGCATCCAACCCAATCCAATCCAATCCAAGTAACGGCATCCAATCCAATGCAATCCAATCCAATCCAATCCAAACCAATCCAATCCAAGTAACGGCATCCAATCCAGTCTAATCCAATCGAATCCAATCCATTCCAAGTAACGGCATCTAATCCAATCCTATCGAATCCAATCCAATCCAAATAACCGCATCCAATCCAATCCAATCCAATCCAATTCACGGCATCCAATCCAATCCAATCCTATCCTATCCTATCCAAGTAACGGCATCCATTCTAATCCAATCCAATCCAATCCAAGTAACCGCATCCAATCCAATCCAATCCAATCCAAGTAACGGCATCCAATCCAATGCAATCCAATGCAATCAAATCCAATCCAATCCAGGTACCGGCATCTATTCCAATACAATCCAAGTAACGGCATCCAATCCAATCCAATCCAATCCAATCCAATCCAATCCAAGTAACCGCATCCAATCGAATCGAATCCAATCCAATCCAATCCAAGTAACGGCATCCAATCCAATCCAATCCAATCCTATCCTATCCAAGTAACGGCATCCAATCTAATCCAATCCAATCCAAGTAACCGCATCCAATCAAATCCAATCCAATCCAAGTAACGGCATCCAATCCAATGCATCCAAACCAATCCAATCAATTCTAATCCAGGTACCGGCATCCAATCCAATCCAATCCAAGTAACGGCATCCAATCCAATCTAATCCAATCCAATCCAATCCAATCCAATTCAATCCAATCCAATCCAATCCAATCCAATCCAATCCAATCCAACTAACCGCATCCGATCGAATCCAATCCAATCCAATCCAATCCAAGTAACGGCATCCAATCCAATCCAATCCAATCCAATTCAAGTAACGGCATCCAATCCAATCCAATCCAATCCAATCCAAGGAACGCATCCTCTCGAATCCAATCCAATCCAATCCAATCCAATGCAATCCAATCCAATCCAATCCAACCCAACTAACCGCCTCCAATCGAATACAATCCAATCAAATCCAATCCAATTCAATCCAATCCAAGTAACGGCATGCAATCCAATCCAATCGAATCCAATCCAATCCAAGTAACGGCATCCAATCCAATGCACTGCAATCCAATGCAATCCAATCCAATCCAAGTAACTGCATTCAATCCAATCCAATCCAATCCAATCCAAGTTACCGCATCCAATCCAATCCAATCCAATCCAAGTAACGGCATCCAATCCAATCCAATCCAATCCAAGTAACGTCATCCAATCCAATCCAATCGAATCAAATCCAATCCAATCCAAGTAACGGCATCCAATCGAATCCAATCCAATGCAATCCAAGTACCGGCATCCAACCCAATCCAATCCAATCCAAGTAACGGCATCGAATCCAATGCAATGCAATCCAATCCAATCCAAACCAATCCAATCCAAGTAACGGCACCAAATCCAACCTAATCCAATCGAATCCAATCCAATCCAAGTAACGGCATCCAATCCAATACAATCCAATCCAATCCAATCCAAGTAACGGCATTCAATCCAATCCAATCCAGGTACCGGCATCCAATCCAATCCAATCCAATCCAATCCAAGTAACGGCATCCAATCCAATCTAATCCAATCCAATCCAATCCAATCCCATCCAAGGAACCGCATCCAATCCAATCCAATCCAATCCAAGTAACGGCATCCAATCCAATCCAATCCAACCCAATCCAATGCAATCCAGGTACCGGCATCCAATCCAAGCCAATCCAATCCAATCCAAGTAACGGCATCCAATCCAATCCAATCCAATCCAAGTAACGGCATCCAATCCAATCCAATCGAATCTAATCCAAACCAATCCAAGTAACGGCATGCAATCCAATCCAATCCAATCCAATCGAAGTACCGGCATCCAACCCAATCCAATCCAATCCAATCCAAGTAACGGCATCCAATCCAATGCAATCCAATCCAATCCAATCCAAACCAATCCAATCCAAGTAACGGCATCCAATCCAATCTAATCCAATACAATCCAATCCAAGTAACGGCATCCAATCCAATACTATCGAATCCAATCCAATCCAAGTAACCGCATCCAATCCAATCCAATCCAATCCAATTAACGGCATCCAATCCAATCCAATCCAATCCAATCCTATCCTATCCAAGTAACTGCATCCAATCTAATCCAATCCAATCCAATCCAATCCAAGTAACCGGATCCAATCCAATCCAATCCAATCCAAGTAACGGCATCCAATCCAATGCAATCCAATCCAATCCAATCCAATCCAGGTACCGGCATCCAATCCAATCCATTCCAATCCAATCCAAGTAACGGCATTCAATTCAATCTAATCTAATCCAATCCAATCCAATCCAATCCAAGTAACGGCATCCAATCCGATCCAATCCAATCCAATCCAATCCAAGTAACGGCATCCAATCCAATCCAATCCAATCCAATCCAATGCAATCCAAGTAACGGCATCCAATCCAAGCCAATCGAATCCAATCCAAGTAACGGCATCCAAACGAATCCAATCCAATCCAATGCAAGTACCGGCATCCAACCCAATCCAATCCAATCCAAGTAACGGCATCCAATCCAATGCAATCCAATCCAATCCAATCCAAACCAATCCAATCCAAGTAACGGCATCCAATCCAGTCTAATCCAATCGAATCCAATCCATTCCAAGTAACGGCATCTAATCCAATCCTATCGAATCCAATCCAATCCAAATAACCGCATCCAATCCAATCCAATCCAATCCAATTCACGGCATCCAATCCAATCCAATCCTATCCTATCCTATCCAAGTAACGGCATCCATTCTAATCCAATCCAATCCAATCCAAGTAACCGCATCCAATCCAATCCAATCCAATCCAAGTAACGGCATCCAATCCAATGCAATCCAAACCAATCAAATCCAATCCAATCCAGGTACCGGCACCCAATCCAATACAATCCAAGTAACGGCATCCAATCCAATCTAATCCAATCCAATCCAATCCAATCCAATCCAATCCAATCCAATCCAATCCAATCCAAGTAACCGGATCCAATCCAATACAATCCAATCCAAGTAACGGCATCCAATCCAATGCAATCCAATCCAATCCAATCCAATCCAGGTACCGGCATCCAATCCAATCCATTCCAATCCAATCCAAGTAACGGCATTCAATTCAATCTAATCTAATCCAATCCAATCCAATCCAAGTAACGGCATCCAATCCGATCCAATCCAATCCAATCCAATCCAAGTAACGGCATCCAATCCAATCCAATCCAATCCAATCCAATGCAATCCACGTAACGGCATCCAATCCAAGCCAATCGAATCCAATCCAAGTAACGGCATCCAATCGAATCCAATCCAATCCAATGCAAGTACCGGCATCCAACCCAATCCAATCCAATCCAAGTAACGGCATCCAATCCAATGCAATCCAATCCAATCCAATCCAAACCAATCCAATCCAAGTAACGGCATCCAATCCAGTCTAATCCAATCGAATCCAATCCAATCCAAGTAACGGCATCTAATCCAATCCTATCGAATCCAATCCAATCCAAATAACCGCATCCAATCCAATACAATCCAATCCAATTCACGGCATCCAATCCAATCCAATCCTATCCTATCCTATCCAAGTAACGGCATCCATTCTAATCCAATCCAATCCAATCCAAGTAACCGCATCCAATCCAATCCAATCCAATCCAATCCAAGTAACGGCATCCAATCCAATGCAATCCAAACCAATCAAATCCAATCCAATCCAGGTACCGGCATCCAATCCAATACAATCCAAGTAACGGCATCCAATCCAATCTAATCCAATCCAATCCAATCCAATCCAATCCAAGTAACCGCCTCCAATCGAATCCAATCCAATCCAATCCAAGTAACGGCATCCAATCCAATCCAATCCAATCCTATCCTATCCAAGTAACGGCATCCAATCAAATCCAATCCAATCCAAGTAACGGCATCCAATCCAATGCAATCCAAACCAATCCAATCAATTCTAATCCAGGTACCGGCATCCAATCCAATCCAATCCAAGTAACGGCATCCAATCCAATCTAATCCAATCCAATCCAATCCAATCCAATTCAATCCAATCCAATCCAATCCAATCCAATCCAACTACCCGCATCCAATCGAATCCAATCCAATCCAATCCAAGTAACGGGATCCAATCCAATCCAATCCAATCCAATCCAATTCAAGTAACGGCATCCAATCCAATCCAATCCAATCCAATCCAAGGAACGCATCCTCTCGAATCCAATCCAATCCAATCCAATCCAATCCAATGCAATCCAATCCAATCCAATCCAACCCAACTAACGGCCTCCAATCGAATCCAATCCAATCAAATCCAATCGAATTCAATCCAATCCAAGTAACGGCATGCAATGCAATCCAATCGAATCCAATCCAATCCAAGTAACGGCATCCAATCCAATGCACTGCAATCCAATGCAATCCAATCCAATCCAAGTAACTGCATTCAATCCAATCCAATCCAATCCAATCCAAGTTACCGCATCCAATCCAATCCAATCCAATCCAAGTAACGGCATCCAATCCAATCCAATCCAATCCAAGTAACGTCATCCAATCCAATCCAATCGAATCAAATCCAATCCAATCCAAGTAACGGCATCCAATCGAATCCAATCCAATCCAATCCAAGTACCGGCATCCAACCCAATCCAATCCAATCCAAGTAACGGCATCGAATCCAATGCAATGCAATCCAATCCAATCCAAACCAATCCAATCCAAGTAACGGCACCAAATCCAACATAATCCAATCGAATCCAATCCAATCCAAGTACCGGCATCCAATCCAATACAATCCAATCCAATCCAATCCAAGTAACGGCATTCAATCCAATCCAATCCAGGTACCGGCATCCAATCCAATCCAATCCAATCCAAGTAACGGCATCCAATCCAATCTCATCCAATCCAATCCAATCCAATCCCATCCAAGGAACCGCATCCAATCCAATCCAATCCAATCCAGGTAACGGCATCCAATCCAATCCAATCCAACCCAATCCAATGCAATCCAGGTACCGGCATCCAATCCAAGCCAATCCAATCCAATCCACGTAACGGCATCCAATCCAATCCAATCGAATCTAATCCAATCCAATCCAGGTACCGGCATCCAATCCAATCCAATCCAAGTAACGGCATCCAATCCAATCTAATCCAATCCAATCCAATCCAATCCAATTCAATCCAATCCAATCCAATCCAATCCAATCCAACTACCCGCATCCAATCGAATCCAATCCAATCCAATCCAAGTAACGGGATCCAATCCAATCCAATCCAATCCAATCCAATTCAAGTAACGGCATCCAATCCAATCCAATCCAATCCAATCCAAGGAACGCATCCTCTCGAATCCAATCCAATCCAATCCAATCCAATCCAATGCAATCCAATCCAATCCAATCCAACCCAACTAACGGCCTCCAATCGAATCCAATCCAATCAAATCCAATCGAATTCAATCCAATCCAAGTAACGGCATGCAATGCAATCCAATCGAATCCAATCCAATCCAAGTAACGGCATCCAATCCAATGCACTGCAATCCAATGCAATCCAATCCAATCCAAGTAACTGCATTCAATCCAATCCAATCCAATCCAATCCAAGTTACCGCATCCAATCCAATCCAATCCAATCCAAGTAACGGCATCCAATCCAATCCAATCCAATCCAAGTAACGTCATCCAATCCAATCCAATCGAATCAAATCCAATCCAATCCAAGTAACGGCATCCAATCGAATCCAATCCAATCCAATCCAAGTACCGGCATCCAACCCAATCCAATCCAATCCAAGTAACGGCATCGAATCCAATGCAATGCAATCCAATCCAATCCAAACCAATCCAATCCAAGTAAGGGCACCAAATCCAACATAATCCAATCGAATCCAATCCAATCCAAGTACCGGCATCCAATCCAATACAATCCAATCCAATCCAATCCAAGTAACGGCATTCAATCCAATCCAATCCAGGTACCGGCATCCAATCCAATCCAATCCAATCCAATCCAAGTAACGGCATCCAATCCAATCTAATCCAATCCAATCCAATCCAATCCCATCCAAGGAACCGCATCCAATCCAATCCAATCCAATCCAGGTAACGGCATCCAATCCAATCCAATCCAACCCAATCCAATGCAATCCAGGTACCGGCATCCAATCCAAGCCAATCCAATCCAATCCACGTAACGGCATCCAATCCAATCCAATCGAATCTAATCCAATCCAATCCAAGTAACGGCATCCAATCCAATCCAATCCAATCCAATCGAAGTACCGGCATCCAACCCAATCCAATCCAATCCAATCCAAGTGACGGCATTCAATCCAATGCAATCCAATCCAATCCAATCCAAACCAATCCAATCCAAGTAACGGCATCCAATCCAATCTAACCCAATCCAATCCAATCCAAGTAACGGCATCCAACACAATCCTATCGAATCCAATCCAATCCAAGTAACCGCATCCAATCCAATCCAATCCAATTAACGGCATCCAATCCAATCCAATCCAGTCCAATCCTATCCTATCCAAGTAACTGCATCCAATCTAATCCAATCCAATCCAATCCAATCCAATCCAAGTAACCGGATCCAAACCAATCCAATCCAATCCAAGTAACGGCATCCAATCCAATGCAATCCAATCCAATCCAATCCAATCCAATCCAGGTACCGGCATCCAATCCAATCCATTCCAATCCAATCCAAGTAACGGCATTCAATCCAATCTAATCTAATCCAATCCAATCCAATCCAATCCAAGTAACGGCATCCAATCCGATCCAATCCAATCCAATCCAATCCAAGTAACGGCATCCAATCCAATCCAATCCAAACCAATCCAATGCAATCCAAGTAACGGCATCCAATCCAAGCCAATCGAATCCAATCCAATAACGGCATCCAATCGAATCCAATCCAATCCAATCCAAGTACCGGCATCCAACCCAATCCAATCCAATCCAAGTAACGGCATCCAATCCAATGCCATCCAATCCAATCCAAACCAATCCAATCCAAGTAACGGCATCCAATCCAGTCTAATCCAATCGAATCCAATCCAATCCAAGTAACGGCATCTAATCCAATCCTATCGAATCCAATCCAATCCAAATAACCGCATCCAATCCAATCCAATCCAATCCAATTCACGGCATCCAATCCAATCCAATCCTATCCTATCCTATCCAAGTAACGGCATCCATTCTAATCCAATCCAATCCAATCCAAGTAACCGCATCCAATCCAATCCAATCCAATCCAAGTAACGGCATCCAATCCAATGCAATCCAAACCAATCAAATCCAATCCAATCCAGGTACCGGCACCCAATCCAATACAATCCAAGTAACGGCATCCAATCCAATCTAATCCAATCCAATACAATCCAATCCAATCCAATCCAATCCAATCCAATCCAATCCAATCCAATCCAATCCAATCCAAGTAACCGGATCCAATCCAATACAATCCAATCCAAGTAACGGCATCCAAACCAATGCAATCCAATCCAATCCAATCCAATCCAGGTACCGGCATCCAATCCAATCCATTCCAATCCAATCCAAGTAACGGCATTCAATTCAATCTAATCGAATCCAATCCAATCCAATCCAATCCAAGTAACGGCATCCAATCCGATCCAATCCAATCCAATCCAATCCAAGTAACGGCATCCAATCCAATCCAATCCAATCCAATCCAATCCAATGCAATCCACGTAACGGCATCCAATCAAAGCCAATCGAATCCAATCCAAGTAACGGCATCCAATCGAATCCAATCCAATCCAATGCAAGTACCGGCATCCAACCCAATCCAATCCAATCCAAGTAACGGCATCCAATCCAATGCAATCCAATCCAATCCAATCCAAACCAATCCAATCCAAGTAACGGCATCCAATCCAGTCTAATCCAATCGAATCCAATCCAATCCAAGTAACGGCATCTAATCCAATCCTATCGAATCCAATCCAATCCAAATAACCGCATCCAATCCAATACAATCCAATCCAATTCACGGCATCCAATCCAATCCAATCCTATCCTATCCTATCCAAGTAACGGCATCCATTCTAATCCAATCCAATCCAATCCAAGTAACCGCATCCAATCCAATCCAATCCAATCCAATCCAAGTAACGGCATCCAATCCAATGCAATCCAAACCAATCAAATCCAATCCAATCCAGGTACCGGCATCCAATCCAATACAATCCAAGTAACGGCATCCAATCCAATCTAATCCAATCCAATCCAATCCAATCCAATCCAATCCAATCCAATCCAATCCAATCCAATCCAAGTAACCGCCTCCAATCGAATCCAATCCAATCCAATCCAAGTAACGGCATCCAATCCAATCCAATCCAATCCTATCCTATCCAAGTAACGGCATCCAATCAAATCCAATCCAATCCAAGTAACGGCATCCAATCCAATGCAATCCAAACCAATTCAATCAATTCTAATCCAGGTACCGGCATCCAATCCAATCCAATCCAAGTAACGGCATCCAATCCAATCTAATCCAATCCAATCCAATCCAATCCAATCCAATTCAATCCAATCCAATCCAATCCAATCCAATCCAATCCAACTAACCGCATCCAATCGAATCCAATCCAATCCAATCCAAGTAACGGGATCCAATCCAATCCAATCCAATCCAATCCAATTCAAGTAACGGCATCCAATCCAATCCAATCCAATCCAATCCAAGGAACGCATCCTCTCGAATCCAATCCAATCCAATCCAATCCAATGCAATCCAATCCAATCCAATCCACCCCAACTAACCGCCTCCAATCGAATCCAATCCAATCAAATCCAATCCAATTCAATCCAATCCAAGTAACGGCATGCAATGCAATCCAATCGAATCCAATCCAATCCAAGTAACGGCATCCAATCCAATGCACTGCAATCCAATGCAATCCAATCCAATCCAAGTAACTGCATTCAATCCAATCCAATCCAATCCAATCCAAGTTACCGCATCCAATCCAATCCAATCCAATCCAAGTAACGGCATCCAATCCAATCCAATCCAATCCAAGTAACGTCATCCAATCCAATCCAATCGAATCAAATCCAATCCAATCCAAGTAACGGCATCCAATCGAATCCAATCCAATCCAATCCAAGTACCGGCATCCAACCCAATCCAATCCAATCCAAGTAACGGCATCGAATCCAATGCAATGCAATCCAATCCAATCCAAACCAATCCAATCCAAGTAACGGCACCAAATCCAACATAATCCAATCGAATCCAATCCAATCCAAGTAACGGCATCCAATCCAATACAATCCAATCCAATCCAATCCAAGTAACGGCATTCAATCCAATCCAATCCAGGTACCGGCATCCAATCCAATCCAATCCAATCCAATCCAATCCAAGTAACGGCATCCAATCCAATCTCATCCAATCCAATCCAATCCAATCCCATCCAAGGAACCGCATCCAATCCAATCCAATCCAATCCAGGTAACGGCATCCAATCCAATCCAATCCAACCCAATCCAATGCAATCCAGGTACCGGCATCCAATCCAAGCCAATCCAATCCAATCCACGTAACGGCATCCAATCCAATCCAATCGAATCTAATCCAATCCAATCCAAGTAACGGCATCCAATCCAATCCAATCCAATCCAATCGAAGTACCGGCATCCAACCCAATCCAATCCAATCCAATCCAAGTGACGGCATCCAATCCAATGCAATCCAATCCAATTCAAGTAACGGCATCCAATCCAATCCAATCCAATACAATCCAAGGAATGCATCCTCCCGAATCCAATCCAATCCAATCCAATCCAATCCAATGCAATCCAATCCAATCCAATCCAACCCAACTAACCGCCTCCAATCGAATACAATCCAATCAAATCCAATCCAATTCAATCCAATCCAAGTAACGGCATGCAATCCAATCCAATCGAATCCAATCCAATCCAAGTAACGGCATCCAATCCAATGCACTGCAATCCAATGCAATCCAATCCAATCCAAGTAACTGCATTCAATCCAATCCAATCCAATCCAATCCAAGTTACCGCATCCAATCCAATCCAATCCAATCCAAGTAACGGCATCCAATCCAATCCAATCCAATCCAAGTAACGTCATCCAATCCAATCCAATCGAATCAAATCCAATCCAATCCAAGTAACGGCATCCAATCGAATCCAATCCAATCCAATCCAAGTACCGGCATCCAACCCAATCCAATCCAATCCAGGTAACGGCATCGAATCCAATGCAATGCAATCCAATCCAATCCAAACCAATCCAATCCAAGTAACGGCACCAAATCCAACCTAATCCAATCGAATCCAATCCAATCCAAGTAACGGCATCCAATCCAATACAATCCAATCCAATCCAATCCAAGTAACGGCATTCAATCCAATCCAATCCAGGTACCGGCATCCAATCCAATCCAATCCAATCCAAGTAACGGCATCCAATCCAATCTAATCGAATCCAATCCAATCCAATCCCATCCAAGGAACCGCATCCAATCCAATCCAATCCAATCCAAGTAACGGCATCCAATCCAATCCAATCCAACCCAATCCAATGCAATCCAGGTACCGGCATCCAATCCAAGCCAATCCAATCCAATCCAAGTAACGGCATCCAATCCAATCCAATCCAGTCCAAGTAACGGCATCCAATCCAATCCAATCGAATCTAATCCAATCCAATCCAAGTAACGGCATCCAATCCAGTCCAATCCAATCCAATCGAAGTACCGGCATCCAACCCAATCCAATCCAATCCAATCCAATCCAAGTAACGGCATCCAATCCAATGCAATCCAATCCAATCCAAACCAATCCAATCCAAGTAACGGCATCCAATCCAATCCTATCGAATCCAATCCAATCCAAGTAACCGCATCCAATCCAATCCAATCCAATTAACGGCATCCAATCCACTCCAATCCAATCCAATCCAATGCTAACCTATCCAAATTACGGCATCCAATCTAATCCAATCCAATCCAATCCAATCCAAGTAACGGCATCCAATCCAATCTAATCCAATCTAATCCAATCCAATCCCATCCAAGGAACCGCATCCAATCCAATCCAATCCAATCCAAGTAACGGCATCCAATCCAATCCAATCCAACCCAATCCAATGCAATCCAGGTACCGGCATCCAATCCAAGCCAATCCAATCCAATCCAAGTAACGGCATCCAATCCAATCCAATCCAGTCCAAGTAACGGCATCCAATCCAATCGAATCTAATCCAATCCAATCCAAGTAACGGCATCCAATCCAATCCAATCCAATCCAATCGAAGTACCGGCATCCAACCCAATCCAATCCAATCCAATCCAATCCAAGTAACGGCATCCAATCCAATGCAATCCAATCCAATCCAATCCAAACCAATCCAATCCAAGTAACGGCACCCAATCCAATCCAATCCAATCCAATCGAATCAAATCCAATCCAATCCAACTAACGGCATCCAATCGAATCCAATCCAATCCAATCCAAGTACCGGCATCCAACCCAATCCAATCCAATCCAAGTAACGGCATCGAATCCAATGCAATGCAATCCAATCCAATCCAAACCAATCCAATCCAAGTAACGGCACCAAATCCAACATAATCCAATCGAATCCAATCCAATCCAAGTAACGGCATCCAATCCAATACAATCCAATCCAATCCAATCCAAGTAACGGCATTCAATCCAATCCAATCCAGGTACCGGCATCCAATCCAATCCAATCCAATCCAAGTAACGGCATCCAATCCAATCTAATCCAATCCAATCCAATCCAATCCCATCCAAGTAACGGCATCCAATCCAATCCAATCCAAACCAATCCAATGCAATCCAAGTAACGGCATCCAATCCAAGCCAATCGAATCCAATCCAAGTAACGGCATCCAATCCAATCCAATCCAATCCAATCCAAGTACCGGCATCCAACCCAATCCAATCCAATCCAAGTAACGGCATCCAATCCAATGCAATCCAATCCAATCCAATCCAAACCAATCCAATCCAAGTAACGGCATCCAATCCAGTCTAATCCAATCGAATCCAATCCAATCCAAGTAACGGCATCTAATCCAATCCTATCGAATCCAATCCAATCCAAATAACCGCATCCAATCCAATCCAATCCAATCCAATTCACGGCATCCAATCCAATCCAATCCTATCCTATCCTATCCAAGTAACGGCATCCATTCTAATCCAATCCAATCCAATCCAAGTAACCGCATCCAATCCAATCCAATCCAATCCAAGTAACGGCATCCAATCCAATGCAATCCAATGCAATCAAATCCAATCCAATCCAGGTACCGGCATCCAATCCAATACAATCCAAGTAACGGCATCCAATCCAATCCAATGCAATCCAATCCAATCCAATCCAATCCAAGTAACCGCATCCAATCGAATCCAATCCAATCCAATCCAATCCAAGTAACGGCATCCAATCCAATCCAATCCAATCCTATCCTATCCAAGTAACGGCATCCAATCTAATCCAATCCAATCCAAGTAACCGCATCCAATCAAATCCAATCCAATCCAAGTAACGGCATCCAATCCAATGCAATCCAAACCAATCCAATCAATTCTAATCCAGGTACCGGCATCCAATCCAATCCAATCCAAGTAACGGCATCCAATCCAATCAAATCCAATCCAATCCAATCCAATCCAATCCAATCCAATTCAATCCAATCCAATCCAATCCAATCCAATCCAATCCAATCCAACTAACCGCATCCGATCGAATCCAATCCAATCCAATCCAATCCAAGTAACGGCATCCAATCCAATCCAATCCAATCCAATTCAAGTAACGGCATCCAATCCAATCCAATCCAATCCAATCCAAGGAACGCATCCTCTCGAATCCAATCCAATCCAATCCAATCCAATCCAATGCAATCCAATCCAATCCAATCCAACCCAACTAACCGCCTCCAATCGAATACAATCCAATCAAATCCATTCCAATTCAATCCAATCCAAGTAACGGCATGCAATCCAATCCAATCGAATCCAATCCAATCCAAGTAACGGCATCCAATCCAATGCACTGCAATCCAATGCAATCAAATCCAATCCAAGTAACTGCATTCAATCCAATCCAATCATATCCAATCCAAGTTACCGCATCCAATCCAATCCAATCCAATCCAAGTAACGGCATCCAATCCAATCCAATCCAATCCAAGTAACGTCATCCAATCCAATCCAATCGAATCAAATCCAATCCAATCCAAGTAACGGCATCCAATCGAATCCAATCCAATCCAATGCAAGTACCGGCATCCAACCCAATCCAATCCAATCCAAGTAACGGCATCGAATCCAATGCAATGCAATCCAATCCAATCCAAACCAATCCAATCCAAGTAACGGCACCAAATCCAACCTAATCCAATCGAATCCAATCCAATCCAAGTAACGGCATCCAATCCAATACAATCCAATCCAATCCAATCCAAGTAACGGCATTCAATCCAATCCAATCCAGGTACCGGCATCCAATCCAATCCAATCCAATCCAATCCAAGTAACGGCATCCAATCCAATCTAATCCAATCCAATCCAATCCAATCCCATCCAAGGAACCGCATCCAATCCAATCCAATCCAATCCAAGTAACGGCATCCAATCCAATCCAATCGAACCCAATCCAATGCAATCCAGGTTCCGGCATCCAATCCAAGCCAATCCAATCCAATCCAAGTAACGGCATCCAATCCAATCCAATCCAGTCCAAGTAACGGCATCCAATCCAATCCAATCGAATCTAATCCAATCCAATCCAAGTAACGGCATCCAATCCAATCCAATCCAATCCAATCGAAGTACCGGCATCCAACCCAATCCAATCCAATCCAATCCAATCCAAGTAACGGCATCCAATCCAATGCAATCCAATCCAATCCAATCCAAACCAATCCAATCCAAGTAACGGCACCCAATCCAATCTAATCCAATCCAATCCAATCCAATCCAAGTAACGGCATCCAATCCAATCCTATCGAATCCAATCCAATCCAAGTAACCGCATCCAATCCAATCCAATCCAATCCAATTAACGGCATCCAATCCACTCCAATCCAATCCAATCCAATGCTAACCTATCCAAATTACGGCATCCAATCTAATCCAATCCAATCCAATCCAAGTAACGGCATCCAATCCAATCTAATCCAATCCAATCCAATCCAATCCCATCCAACGAACCGCATCCAATCCAATCCAATCCAATCCAAGTAACGGCATCCAATCCAATCCAATCCAACCCACTCCAATGCAATCCAGGCACCGGCATCCAATCCAAGCCAATCCAATCCAATCCAAGTAACGGCATCCAATCCAATCCAATCCAGTCCACGTAACGGCATCCAATCCAATCGAATCTAATCCAATCCAATCCAAGTAACGGCATCCAATCCAATCCAATCCAATCCAATCGAAGTACCGGCATCCAACCCAATCCAATCCAATCCAATCCAAGTAACGGCATCCAATCCAATGCAATCCAGTCCAATCCAATCCAATCCAAACCAATCCAATCCAAGTAACGGCACCCAATCCAATCTAATCCAATTCAATCCAATCCAACCCAAGTAACGGCATCCAATCCAATCCTATCGAATCCAATCCAATCCAAGTAACCGCATCCAATCCAATCCAATCCAATCCAATTAACGGCATCCAATCCACTCCAATCCAATCCAATCCAATGCTAACCTATCCAAATTACGGCATCCAATCTAATCCAATCCAATCCAATCCAATTAACGGCATCCAATCCAATCCATTCCAATCCAATCCTATCCTATCCAAGTAACGGCATCCAATCTAATCCAATCCAATCCAATCCAAGGAACCGCATCCAATCCAATCCAATCCAATCCAAGTAACGGCATTCAATCCAATGCAATGCAATCCAATCCAATCCAATCCAATCCAGGTACCGGCATCCAATCCAATCCAATACAATCCAATCCAAGTAACGGCATCCAATCCAATCTAATCCAATCCAATCCAATCCAATCCAAGTAACCGCATCCAATCCAATCCAATCCAATCCAAGTAAAGGCATCCAATCCAATCCAATACAATCCAATCCAAGTAACGGCATTCAATCCAATCCAATCCAACCCAATCCAATGCAATCCAGGTACCGGCATCCAATCCAAGCCAATCCAATCCAATCCAAGTAACGGCATCCAATCCAATCCAATCCAGTCCAAGTAACGGCATCCAATCCAATCGAATCTAATCCAATCCAATCCAAGTAACGGCATCCAATCCAATCCAATCCAATCCAATCGAAGTACCGGCATCCAACCCAATCCAATCCAATCCAATCCAATCCAAGTAACGGCATCCAATCCAATGCAATCCAATCCAATCCATTCCAAACCAATCCAATCCAATAACGGCACCCAATCCAATCCAATCCAATCCAATCGAATCAAATCCAATCCAATCCAAGTAACGGCATCCAATCGAATCCAATCCAATCCAATCCAGGTACCGGCATCCAATCCAATCCAATCCAATCCAAGTAAATGCATTGAATCCAATGCAATGCAATCCAATCCAATCCAAACCAATCCAATCCAAGTAACGGCACCGAATCCAACATAATCCAATCGAATCCAACCCAATCCAAGTAACGGCATCCAATCCAATACAATCCAATCCAATCCAATCCAAGTAACGGCATTCAATCCAATCCAATCCAGGTACCGGCATCCAATCCAATCCAATCCAATCCAATCCAAGTAACGGCATCCAATCCAATCTAATCCAATCCAATCCAATCCAATCCAAGTAACCGCATCCAATCCAATCCAATCCAATCCAATCCAAGTAACGGCATCCAATCCAATCCAATCCAATCCAAGTAACGGCATTCAATCCAATCCAATCCAACCCAATCCAATGCAATCCAGGTACCGGCATCCAATCCAAGCCAATCCAATCCAATCCAAGTAACGGCATCCAATCCAATCCAATCCAGTCCAAGTAACGGCATCCAATCCAATCCAATCGAATCTAATCCAATCCAATCCAAGTAACGGCATCCAATCCAATCCAATCCAATCCAATCGAAGTACCGGCATCCAACCCAATCCAATCCAATCCAATCCAATCCAAGTAACGGCATCCAATCCAATGCAATCCAATCCAATCTAATCCAAACCAATCCAATCCAAGTAACGGCATCCAATTCAATCTAATCCAATCCAATCCAATCCAATCCAATCCAAGTAACGGCATCCAATCCAATCCTATCGAATCCAATGCAAACCAAGTAACCGCATCCAATCCAATCCAATCCAATCCAATTAACGGCATCCAATCCACTCCAATCCAATCCAATCCAATGCTAACCTATCCAAATTACGGCATCCAATCTAATCCAATCCAATCCAATCCAATCCAAGTAACGGCATCCAATCCAATCTAATCCAATCCAATCCAATCCAATCCCATCCAAGGAACCGCATCCAATCCAATCCAATCCAATCCAAGTAACGGCATCCAATCCAATCCAATCCAACCCAATCCAATGCAATCCAGGTACCGGCATCCAATCCAAGCCAATCCAATCCAATCCAAGTAACGGCATCCAATCCAATCCAATCCAGTCCAAGTAACGGCATCCAATCCAATCGAATCTAATCCAATCCAATCCAAGTAACGGCATCCAATCCAATCCAATCCAATCCAATCGAAGTACCGGCATCCAACCCAATCCAATCCAATCCAATCCAATCCAAGTAACGGCATCCAATACAATGCAATCCAATCCAATCCAATCCAAACCAATCCAATCCAAGTAACGGCACCCAATCCAATCCAATCCAATCCAATCGAATCAAATCCAATCCAATCCAACTAACGGCATCCAATCGAATCCAATCCAATCCAATCCAAGTACCGGCATCCAACCCAATCCAATCCAATCCAAGTAACGGCATCGAATCCAATGCAATGCAATCCAATCCAATCCAAACCAATCCAATCCAAGTAACGGCATCAAATCCAACATAATCCAATCGAATCCAATCCAATCCAAGTAACGGCATCCAATCCAATACAATCCAATCCAATCCAAGTAACGGCATTCAATCCAATCCAATCCACGTACCGGCATCCAATCCAATCCAATCCAAACCAATCCAATGCAATCCAAGTAACGGCATCCAATCCAAGCCAATCGAATCCAATCCAAGTAACGGCATCCAATCCAATCCAATCCAATCCAATCCAGTCCAAGTACCGGCATCCAACCCAATCCAATCCAAGTAACGGCATCCAATCCAATGCAATCCAATCCAATCCAATCCAAACCAATCCAATCCAAGTAACGGCATCCAATCCAGTCTAATCCAATCGAATCCAATCCAATCCAAGTAACGGCATCTAATCCAATCCTATCGAATCCAATCTAATCCAAATAACCGCATCCAATCCAATCCAATCCAATCCAATTCACGGCATTCAATCCAATCCAATCCTATCCTATCCTATCTAGATAACGGCATCCATTCTAATCCAATCCAATCCAATCCAAGTAACCGCATCCAATCCAATCCAATCCAATCCAAGTAACGGCATCCAATCCAATCCAATCCAACCCAATCCAATGCAATCCAGGTACCGGCATCCAATCCAAGCCAATCCAATCCAATCCAAGTAACGGCATCCAATCCAATCCAATCGAATTTAATCCAATCCAATCCAAGTAACGGCATCCAATCCAATCCAATCCAATCCAATCGAAGTACCGGCATCCAACCCAATCCAATCCAATCCAATCCAAGTGACGGCATCCAATCCAATGCAATCCAATCCAATCCAATCCAAACCAATCCAATCCAAGTAACGGCATCCAATCCAATCTAATCCAATCCAATCCAATCCAAGTAACGGCATCCAATCCAATCCTATCGAATCCAATCCAATCCAAGTAACCGCATCCAATCCAATCCAATCCAATCCAATTAACGGCATCCAATCCAATCCAATCCAGTCCAATCCTATCCTATCCAAGTAACTGCATCCAATCCAATCCAATCCAATCCCATCCAAGTAACGGCATCCAATCCAATCCAATCCAAACCAATCCAATGCAATCCAAGTAACGGCATCCAATCCAAGCCAATCGAATCCAATCCAAGTAACGGCATCCAATCCAATCCAATCCAATCCAATCCAAGTACCGGCATCCAACCCAATCCAATCCAATCCAAGTAACGGCATCCAATCCAATGCAATCCAATCCAATCCAATCCAAACCAATCCAATCCAAGTAACGGCATCCAATCCAGTCTAATCCAATCGAATCCAATCCAATCCAAGTAACGGCATCTAATCCAATCCTATCGAATCCAATCCAATCCAAATAACCGCATCCAATCCAATCCAATCCAATCCAATTCACGGCATCCAATCCAATCCAATCCTATCCTATCCTATCCAAGTAACGGCATCCATTCTAATCCAATCCAATCCAATCCAAGTAACCGCATCCAATCCAATCCAATCCAATCCAAGTAACGGCATCCAATCCAATGCAATCCAATGCAATCAAATCCAATCCAATCCAGGTACCGGCATCCAATCCAAAACAATCCAAGTAACGGCATCCTATCCAATCCAATCCAATCCAATCCAATCCAATCCAAGTAACCGCATCCAATCGAATCGAATCCAATCCAATCCAATCCAAGTAACGGCATCCAATCCAATCCAATCCAATCCTATCCTATCCAAGTAACGGCATCCAATCTAATCCAATCCAATCCAAGTATCCAATCGAATCAAATCCAATCCAATCCAAGTAACGGCATCCAATCCAATGCAATCCAAACCAATCCAATCAATTCTAATCCAGGTACCGGCATCCAATCCAATCCAATCCAAGTAACGGCATCCAATCCAATCTAATCCAATCCAATCCAATCCAATCCAATTCAATCCAATCCAATCCAATCCAATCCAATCCAACTAACCGCATCCGATCGAATCCAATCCAATCCAATCCAATCCAAGTAACGGCATCCAATCCAATCCAGTCCAATCCAATTCAAGTAACGGCATCCAATCCAATCCAATCCAATCCAATCCAAGGAACGCATCATCTCGAATCCAATCCAATCCAATCCAATCCAATCCAATGCAATCCAATCCAATCCAATCCAACCCAACTAACCGCCTCCAATCGAATACAATCCAATCAAATCCAATCCAATTCAATCCAATCCAAGTAACGGCATGCAATCCAATCCAATCGAATCCAATCCAATCCAAGTAACGGCATCCAATCCAATGCACTGCAATCCAATGCAATCCAATCCAATCCAAGTAACTGCATTCAATCCAATCCAATCCAATCCAATCCAAGTTACCGCATCCAATCCAATCCAATCCAATCCAAGTCACGGCATCCAATCCAATCCAATCCAATCCAATCCAAGTAACGTCATCCAATTCAATCCAATCGAATCAAATCCAATCCAATCCAAGTAACGGCATCCAATCGAATCCAATCCAATCCAATCCAAGTACCGGCATCCAACCCAATCCAATCCAATCCAAGTAACGGCATCGAATCCAATGCAATGCAATCCAATCCAATCCAAACCAATCCAATCCAAGTAACGGCACCAAATCCAACCTAATCCAATCGAATCCAATCCAATCCAAGTAACGGCATCCAATCCAATACAATCCAATCCAATCCAATCCAATCCAAGTAACGGCATTCAATCCAATCCAATCCAGGTACCGGCATCCAATCCAATCCAATCCAATCCAATCCAAGTAACGGCATCCAATCCAATCTAATCCAATCCAATCCAATCCAATCCCATCCAAGGAACCGCATCCAATCCAATCCAATCCAATCCAAGTAACGGCATCCAATCCAATCCAATCCAACCCAATCCAATGCAATCCAGGTACCGGCATCCAATCCAAGCCAATCCAATCCAATCCAAGTAACGGCATCCAATCCAATCCAATCCAGTCCAAGTAACGGCATCCAATCCAATCCAATCGAATCTAATCCAATCCAATCCAAGTAACGGCATCCAATCCAATCCAATCCAATCCAATCGAAGTACCGGCATCCAACCCAATCCAATCCAATCCAATCCAAGTAACGGCATCCAATCCAATGCAATCCAATCCAATCCAATCCAAACCAATCCAATCCAAGTAACGGCACCCAATCCAATATAATCCAATCCAATCCAATCCAATCCAAGTAACGGCATCCAATCCAATCCTATCGAATCCAATCCAATCCAAGTAACCGCATCCAATCCAATCCAATCCAATCCAATTAACGGCATCCAATCCACTCCAATCCAATCCAATCCAATGCTAACCTATCCAAATTACGGCATCCAATCTAATCCAATCCAATCCAATCCAAGTAACGGCATCCAATCCAATCTAATCCAATCCAATCCAATCCAATCCCATCCAAGGAACCGCATCCAATCCAATCCAATCCAAGTAACGGCATCCAATCCAATCCAATCCAACCCAATCCAATGCAATCCAGGCACCGGCATCCAATCCAAGCCAATCCAATCCAATCCAAGTAACGGCATCCAATCCAATCCAATCCAGTCCAAGTAACGGCATCCAATCCAATCGAATCTAATCCAATCCAATCCAAGTAACGGCATCCAATCCAATCCAATCCAATCCAATCGAAGCACCGGCATCCAACCCAATCCAATCCAATCCAATCCAAGTAACGGCATCCAATCCAATGCAATCCAATCCAATCCAATCCAATCCAAACCAATCCAATCCAAGTAACGGCACCCAATCCAATCTAATCCAATTCAATCCAATCCAACCCAAGTAACGGCATCCAATCCAATCCTATCGAATCCAATCCAATCCAAGTAACCGCATCCAATCCAATCCAATCCAATCCAATTAACGGCATCCAATCCACTCCAATCCAATCCAATCCAATGCTAACCTATCCAAATTACGGCATCCAATCTAATCCAATCCAATCCAATCCAATTAACGGCATCCAATCCAATCCATTCCAATCCAATCCTATCCTATCCAAGTAACGGCATCCAATCTAATCAAATCCAATCCAATCCAAGGAACCGCATCCAATCCAATCCAATCCAATCCAAGTAACGGCATTCAATCCAATGCAATGCAATCCAATCCAATCCAATCCAATCCAGGTACCGGCATCCAATCCAATCCAATACAATCCAATCCAAGTAACGGCATCCAATCCAATCTAATCCAATCCAATCCAATCCAATCCAAGTAACCGCATCCAATCCAATCCAATCCAATCCAAGTAACGGCATCCAATCCAATCCAATCCAATCCAAGTAACGGCATTCAATCCAATCCAATCCAACCCAATCCAATGCAATCCAGGTACCGGCATCCAATCCAAGCCAATCCAATCCAATCCAAGTAACGGCATCCAATCCAATCCAATCCAGTCCAAGTAACGGCATCCAATCCAATCGAATCTAATCCAATCCAATCCAAGTAACGGCATCCAATCCAATCCAATCCAATCCAATCGAAGTACCGGCATCCAACCCAATCCAATCCAATCCAATCCAATCCATGTAACGGCATCCAATCCAATGCAATCCAATCCAATCCATTCCAAACCAATCCAATCCAATAACGGCACCCAATCCAATCCAATCCAATCCAATCGAATCAAATCCAATCCAATCCAAGTAACGGCATCCAATCGAATCCAATCCAATCCAATCCAAGTACCGGCATCCAATCCAATCCAATCCAATCCAAGTAAAGGCATTGAATCCAATGCAATGCAATCCAATCCAATCCAAACCAATCCAATCCAAGTAACGGCACCGAATCCAACATAATCCAATCGAATCCAATCCAATCCAAGTAACGGCATCCAATCCAATACAATCCAATCCAATCCAATCCAAGTAACGGCATTCAATCCAATCCAATCCAGGTACCGGCATCCAATCCAATCCAATCCAATCCAATCCAAGTGACGGCATCCAATCCAATCTAATCCAATCCAATCCAATCCAATCCCATCCACGGAACCGCATCCAATCCAATCCAATCCAATCCAAGTAACGGCATCCAATCCAATCCAATCTAACCCAATCCAATGCAATCCAGGTACCGGCATCCAATCCAAGCCAATCCAATCCAATCCAAGTAACGGCATCCAATACAATCCAATCGAATCTAATCCAATCCAATCCAAGTAACGGCATCCAATCCAATCCAATCCAATCCAATCGAAGTACCGGCATCCAACCCAATCCAATCCAATCCAATCCAAGTGACGGCATCCAATCCAATGCAATCCAATCCAATCCAATCCAAACCAATCCAATCCAAGTAACGGCATCCAATCCAATCTAATCCAATCCAATCCAATCCAAGTAACGGCATCCAATCCAATCCTATCGAATCCAATCCAAGCAACGGCACCAAATCCAACATAATCCAATCGAATCCAATCCAATCCAAGTAACGGCATCCAATCCAATACAATCCAATACAATCCAATCCAAGTAACGGCATTCAATCCAATCCAATCCAGGTACCGGCATCCAATCCAATCCAATCCAATCCAATCCAAGTAACGGCATCCAATCCAATCTAATCCAATCCAATCCAATCCAATCCCATCCAAGGAACCGCATCCAATCCAATCCAATCCAATCCAAGTAACGGCATCCAATCCAATCCAATCAAACCCAATCCAATGCAATCCAGGTACCGGCATCCAATCCAAGCCAATCCAATCCAATCCAAGTAACGGCATCCAATCCAATCCAATCCAATCCAATCCAATCCAAGTAACGACATCCAATCCAATCCAATCCAATCCAATCGAAGTACCGGCATCGAACCAAATCCAATCCAATCCAATCCAAGTGACGGCATCCAATCCAATGCAATCCAATCCAATCCAATCCAAACCAATCCAATCCAAGTAACGGCGTCCAATCCAATCTAATCCAATCCAATCCAATCCAAGTAACGGCATCCAATCCAATCCTATCGAATCCAATCCAATCCAAGTAACCGCATCCAATCCAATCCAATCCAATCCAATTAACGGCATCCAATCCAATCCAATCCAGTCCAATCCTATCCTATCCAAGTAACTGCATCCAATCTAATCCAATCCAATCCAATCCAATCCAATCCAAGTAACCGGATCCAATCCAATCCAATCCAATCCAAGTAACGGCATCCAATCCAATGCAATCCAAACCAATCCAATCCAATCCAATCCAATCCAATCCAATCCAATCCAGGTACCGGCATCCAATCCAATCCATTCCAATCCAATCCAAGTAACGGCATTCAATCCAATCTAATCTAATCCAATCCAATCCAATCCAATCCAAGTAACGGCATCCAATCCAATCCAATCCAAACCAATCCAATGCAATCCAAGTAACGGCATCCAATCCAAGCCAATCGAATCCAATCCAAGTAACGGCATCCAATCGAATCCAATCCAATCCAATCCAAGTACCGACATCCAACCCAATCCAATCCAATCCAAGTAACGGCATCCAATCCAATGCAATCCAATCCAATCCAATCCAAACCAATCCAATCCAAGTAACGGCATCCAATCCAGTCTAATCCAATCGAATCCAATCCAATCCAAGTAACGGCATCTAATCCAATCCTATCGAATCCAATCCAATCCAAATAACCGCATCCAATCCAATCCAATCCAATCCAATTCACGGCATCCAATCCAATCCAATCCTATCCTATCCTATCCAAGTAACGGCATCCATTCTAATCCAATCCAATCCAATCCAAGTAACCGCATCCAATCCAATCCAATCCAAGTAACGGCATCCAATCCAATGCAATCCAAACCAATCAAATCCAATCCAATCCAGGTACCGGCATCCAATCCAATACAATCCAAGTAACGGCATCCAATCCAATCTAATCCAATCCAATCCAATCCAATCCAATCCAATCCAATCCAATCCAATCCAATCCAAGTAACCGCATCCAATCGAATCCAATCCAATCCAATCCAATCCAAGTAACGGCATCCAATCCAATCCAATCCAATCCTATCCTATCCAAGTAACGGCATCCAATCTAATCCAATCCAATCCAATCCAAGTAACCGCATCCAATCAAATCCAATCCAATCCAAGTAACGGCATCCAATCCAATGCAATCCAAACCAATCCAATCAATTCTAATCCACGTACCGGCATCCAATCCAATCCAATCCAAGTAACGGCATCCAATGCAATCTAATCCAATCCAATCCAATCCAAACCAATTCAATCCAATCCAATCCAATCCAATCCAATCCAACTAACCGCATCCAATCGAATCCAATCCAATCCAATCCAATCCAAGTAACGGCATCCAATCCAATCCAATCCAATCCAATTCAAGTAACGGCATCCAATCCAATCCAATCCAATCCAATCCAATCCAAGGGCCGCATCCTCTCGAATCCAATCCAATCCAATCCAATCCAATGCAATCCAATCCAATCCAATCCAATCCAATCCAACCCAACTAACCGCCTCCAATCGAATACAATCCAATCAAATCCAATCCAATTCAATCCAATCCAAGTAACGGCATGCAATCCAATCCAATCGAATACAATCCAATCCAAGTAACGGCATCCAATCCAATGCACTGCAATCCAATGCAATCCAATCCAATCCAAGTAACTGCATTCAGTCCAATCCAGTCCAATCCAATCCAAGTTACCGCATCCAATCCAATCCAATCCAATCCAAGTAACGGCATCCAATCCAATCCAATCCAATCCAAGTAACGTCATCCAATCCAATCCAATCGAATCAAATCCAATCCAATCCAAGTAACGGCATCCAATCGAATCCATCCAATCCAATCCAAGTACCGGCATCCAACCCAATCCAATCCAATCCAAGTAACGGCATCGAATCCAATGCAATGCAATCCAATCCAATCCAAACCAATCCAATCCAAATAACGGCACCAAATCCAACCTAATCCAATCGAATCCAATCCAATCCAAGTAACGGCATCCAATCTAATACAATCCAATCCAATCCAATCCAAGTAACGGCATTCAATCCAATCCAATCCAGGTACCGGCATCCAATCCAATCCAATCCAATCCAATCCAAGTAACGGCATCCAATCCAATCTAATCCAATCCAATCCAATCCCATCCAAGGAACCGCATCCAATCCAATCCAATCCAATCCAAGTAACAGCATCCAATCCAATCCAATCCAACCCAATCCAATGCAATCCAGGTACCGGCATCCAATCCAAGCCAATCCAATCCAATCCAAGTAACGGCATCCAATCCAATCCAATCCAGTCCAAGTAACGGCATCCAATACAATCCAATCGAATCTAATCCAATCCAATCCAAGTAACGGCATCCAATCCAATCCAATCCAATCCAATCGAAGTACCGGCATCCAACCCAATCCAATCCAATCCAATCCAATCCAAGTAACGGCATCCAATCCAATGCAATCCAATCCAATCCAAACCAATCCAATCCAAGTAACGGCACCCAATCCAATCTAATCCAATCCAATCCAATCCAAGTAACGGCATCCAATCCAATCCTATCGAATCCAATCCAATCCAAGTAACCGCATCCAATCCAATCCAATCCAATCCAATTAACGGCATCCAATCCACTCCAATCCAATCCAATCCAATGCTAACCTATCCAAATTACGGCATCCAATCTAATCCAATCCAATCCAATCCAATCCAAGTAACGGCATCCAATCCAATCTAATCCAATCCAATCCAATCCAATCCCATCCAAGGAACCGCATCCAATCCAATCCAATCCAATCCAAGTAACGGCATCCAATCCAATCCAATCCAACCCAATCCAATGCAATCCAGGTACCGGCATCCAATCCAATCCAATCCAGTCCAAGTAACGGCATCCAATCCAATCGAATCTAATCCAATCCAATCCAAGTAACGGCATCCAATCCAATCCAATCCAATCCAATCGAAGTACCGGCATCCAACCCAATCCAATCCAATCCAATCCAATCCAAGTAACGGCATCCAATCCAATGCAATCCAATCCAATCCAATCCAAACCAATCCAATCCAAGTAACGGCACCCAATCCAATCTAATCCAATCCAATCCAATCCAATCCAAGTAACGGCATCCAATCCAATCCTATCGAATACAATCCAATCCAAGTAACCGCATCCAATCCAATCCAATCCAATCCAATTAACGGCATCCAATCCACTCCAATCCAATCCAATCCAATGCTAACCTATCCAAATTACGGCATCCAATCTAATCCAATCCAATCCAATCCAATCCAATTAACGGCATCCAATCCAATCCATTCCAATCCAATCCTATCCTATCCAAGTAACGGCATCCAATCTAATCCAATCCAATCCAATCCAAGGAACCGCATCCAATCCAATCCAATCCAATCCAAGTAACGGCATTAAATCCAATGCAATGCAATCCAATCCAATCCAATCCAATCCAGGTACCGGCATCCAATCCAATCCAATACAATCCAATCCAAGTAACGGCATCCAATCCAATCTAATCCAATCCAATCCAATCCAATCCAAGTACCCGCATCCAATCCAATCCAATCCAATCCAATCCAATCCAAGTCACGGCATCCAATCCAATCCAATCCAATCCAAGTAACCGCATCCAATCCAATCCAATCCAATCCAAGCAACGGCATCCAATCCAATCCAATCCAATCCAAGTAACGCATCCTCTCCAATCCAATCCAATCCGATCCAATCCAATTCAAGTAACGTCTTCCAATCCAATCCAATCCAATCCAATGCAATCCAATCCAATCGAAGTAACGGCATCCAATCCAACCCAATCCCATCCTAGCCAGTCCCATCGAACTAACGGCATCCAATCCAATCCAATCCAATCCAACTAACCGCCTCCAATCGACTCCAATCCAATCCAATCCAATCCAAGTAACGGCATCCAATCCAATCCAATCGAATCTTATCCAATCCAATCCCAGTAACGGCATCCAATCGAATCCAATCCAATCCAATCCAAGTACCGGCATCCAACCCAATCCAATCCAATCCAAGTAACGCATCCTCTCCAATCCAATCCAATGCAATCCAATCCAATCCACGTAACGGCATCCAATTCAATCCAATCCAAGTAACGGCTTCCAATCCAATACAATCCAATCCAATCCAATGCAATCCAATCCAATCCAAGTAACGGCATCCAATCCAATCCAATCTAATCCAATCCAATCCAATCCAAATAACCGCATCCAATCCAATCCAATCCAATCCAATGCAAGTAACGGCATCCAATCCAATCCATTCGAGTCCAATCCAATCCAAGTAACGGCATCCAATCTAATCCAATCCAATCCAATCCAATTCAAGTACCGGCATCCAATCCAATCCAATCCAATCCACTCCAAGTAACGGCATCAAATCCAATCCAATCCAATACAAGTAACCGCATCCAATCCAATCCAATCCAATCCAATCCAAGTAACGGCATCCAATCTAATCCAATCCAATCCAATCCAAGTAACCGCATCCAATCCAATCCAATCCAAGTAACGGCATCCAATCCAATGCAATTGATTCCAATCCAATCCAAACCAATCCAATCCAAGTAACGGCACCCAATCCAATCTCATCCAATCGAATCGAATCCAATCCAAGTAACGGCATCCATCCAATCCTATCGAATCCAATCCAATCCTATCCTATCCAGGTAACGGCATCCAATCTAATCCAATCCAATCCAATCCATTCCAAGTAACCGCATCCAATTCAATACAATCCAATCCAAGTAACGGCTTTCAATCCAATGCAATCCAATCCAATTCAATCCATTCCAGGTACCGGCATCCAATCCAATACAATCCAATCCAATCCAAGAAACGGCATCCAATACAATCTAATCCAATCCAATCCAATCAAATCCAAGTAACCGCATCCAATCCAATCCAATCCAATCCAATCCAAGTAACGGCATCCCATCCAATCCAATCCAATCCAATGCAATCCAAATACCGGCATCCAATCCAAGCCAAGTAACGGCATCCAATCCAATCCAATCCAATCCAAGTAACGGCATCCAATCCAATCCAATCGAATCTAATCCAATCCAATCCAAGTAACGGCATCCAATCCAATCCAATCCAATCGAAGTACCGGCATCCAACCCAATCCAATCCAATCCAATCCAATCCAAGTAACGGCATCCAATCCAATGCAATCCAATCCAATCCAATCCAAACCAATCCACTCCAAGTAACGGCATCCAATCCAATCTAATCCAATCCAATCCAATCCAATCCAAGTAACGGCATCCAATCCAATCCTATCGAATCCAAACCAATCCAACTAACCGTATCCAATCCAATCCAAGTAACAGCATCCAATCGAATCCAATCCAATCCAAGTAACGGCATCCAATCCAATCCAATCGAATCTAATCCAATCCAATCCAAGTAACGGCATCCAATCCAATCTAATCCAATCGAATCCAATCCAATCCAATCCAATTAATGGCATCCAATCCAATCCATTCCAATCCAATCCTATCCTATCCAAGTAACGGCATCCAATCTAATCCAATCCAATCCAATCCAAGGAACCGCATCCAATCCAATCCAATCCAATCCAGGTAACGGCATTCAATCCAATGCAATGCAATCCAATGCAATCCAATCCAGGTACCGGCATCCAATCCAATCCAATCCAATCCAATCCAATCCAAGTAACGGCATCCAATCCAATCTAATCCAATCCAATCCAATCCAATCCAATCCAAGTAACCGCATCCAATCCAATCCAATCCAATCCAATCCAAGTAACGGCATCCAATCCAATCCAATCCAATCCAATCCAAGTAACCGCATCCAATCCAATCCAATCCAATCCAATCCAAGCAACGGCATCCAATCCAATCCAATCCAATCCAAGTAACGCATCCTCTCCAATCCAATCCAATCCAATCCAATCCAAGTAACGGCACCCAATCCAATCAAATCCAATTGAAGTAACGGCTTCCAATCCAAGCCAATCCAATCCAATCCAATGCAATCCAATCCAATCGAAGTAACGGCATCCAATCCAATCCTAGCCAGTCCAATCGAACGAACGGCATCCAATCCAATCCAATCCAATCCAATCCAACTCACCGCCTCCAATCGACTCCAATCCAATCCAATCCAATCCAAGTAACGGCATCCAATCCAATCCAATCGAATCTTATCCAATCCAATCCCAGTAACGGCATCCAATCGAATCCAATCCAATCCAATCCAAGTACCGGCATCCAACCCAATCCAATCCAATCCAAGTAACGCATCCTCTCCAATCCAATCCAATGCAATCCAATCCAATCCAATCCACGTAACGGCACCCAATTCAATCCAATCCAAGTAACGGCTTCCAATCCAATACAATCCAATCCAATCCAATGCAATCCAATCCAATCTAAGTAACGGCATCCAATCCAATCCAATCTAATCCAATCCAATCCAATCCAAATAACCGCATCCAATCCAATCCAATCCAATGCAAGTAACGGCATCCAATCCAATCCATTCGAATACAATCCAATCCAAGTAACGGCATCCAATCTAATCCAATCCAATCCAATCCAATCCAATTCAAGTACCGGCATCCAATCCAATCCAATCCAATCCACTCCAAGTAACGGCATCCAATCCAATCCAAGTTACCGCATCCAATCCAATCCAATCCAATCCAATCCAAGTAACGGCATCCAATCTAATCCAATCCAATCCAATCCAATCCAGGTAACCGCATCCAATCCAATCCAATCCAAGTAACGGCATCCAATCCAATGCAATCCATTCCAATCCAATCCAAACCAATCCAATCCAAGTAACGGCACCCAATCCAATCTCATCCAATCGAATCCAATCCAATCCAAGTAACGGCATCCATCCAATCCTATCGAATCCAATCCAATCCTATCCTATCCAGGTAACGGCATCCAATCTAATCCAATCCAATCCAATCCATTCCAAGTAACCGCATCCAATTCAATACAATCCAATCAAATCCAATCCAAGTAACGGCATTCAATCCAATGCAATCCAATCCAATTCAATCCATTCCAGGTACCGGCATCCAATCCAATACAATCCAATCCAATCCAAGAAACGGCATCCAATCCAATCTAATCCAATCCAATCCAATCCAATCCAAGTAACCGCATCCAATCCAATCCAATCCAATCCAATCCAATCCAATCCAAGTAACGGCATCCCATCCAATCCAATCCAATCCAATGCAATCCAAATACCGGCATCCAATCCAAGCCAAGTAACGGCATCCAATCCAATCCAATCCAATCCAAGTAACGGCATCCAATCCAATCCAATCGAATCTAATCCAATCCAATCCAAGTAACAGCCTCCAATCGAATCCAATCCAATCCAAGTAACGGCATCCAATCCAATCCAATCCAGTCCAAGTAACGGCATCCAATCCAATCCAATCGAATCTAATCCAATCCAATCCAAGTAACGGCATCCAATCCAATCCAATCCAATCGAAGTACCGCCATCCAACCCAATCCAATCCAATCCAATCCAATCCAATCCAAGTAACGGCATCCAATCCAATGCAATCCAATCCAATCCAATCCAAACCAATCCACTCCAAGTAACGGCATGCAATCCAATCTAATCCAATCCAATCCAATCCAATACAAGTAACGGCATCCAATCCAATCCTATCGAATCCAAACCAATCCAACTAACCGTATCCAATCCAATCCAAGTAACAGCCTCCAATCGAATCCAATCCAATCCAAGTAACGGCATTCAATCCAATCCAATCTAATCTAATCCAATCCAATCCAAGTAACGGCATCCAATCGAATCCAATCCAATCCAATCCAAGTACCGGCATCCAACCCAATCCAATCCAATCTAATCTAATCCAAGTAACGGCATCGAATCCAATGCAATCCAATCCAATCCAATCCAATCCAAACCAATCCAATCCAAGTAACGGCACCCAATACAATCTAATCCAATCGAATCCAATCCAATCCAAGTAACGGCATCCAATCCAATCCTATCGAATCCAATCCAATCCAAGGAACCGCATCCAATCCAATCCAATCCCATTAACGGCATCCAATCCAATCCAATACAATCCAATCCAATCCAATCCAAGTAACGGCATCCAATCCAATCTAATCCAATCGAATCCAATCCAATCCAATCCAATTAATGGCATCCAATCCAATCCATTCCAATCCAATCCTATCCTATCCAAGTAACGGCATCCAATCTAATCCAATCCAATCCAATCCAAGGAACCGCATCCAATCCAATCCAATCCAATCCAGGTAACGGCATTCAATCCAATGCAATGCAATCCAATGCAATCCAATCCAGGTACCGGCATCCAATCCAATCCAATCCAATCCAATCCAATCCAAGTAACGGCATCCAATCCAATCTAATCCAATCCAATCCAATCCAATCCAATCCAAGTAACCGCATCCAATCCAATCCAATCCAATCCAAGTAACGGCATCCAATCCAATCCAATCCAATCCAATCCAAGTAACCGCATCCAATCCAATCCAATCCAATCCAATCCAAGCAACGGCATCCAATCCAATCCAATCCAATCCAAGTAACGCATCCTCTCCAATCCAATCCAATCCAATCCAATCCAAGTAACGGCACCCAATCCAATCAAATCCAATTGAAGTAACGGCTTCCAATCCAAGCCAATCCAATCCAATCCAATGCAATCCAATCCAATCGAAGTAACGGCATCCAATCCAATCCTAGCCAGTCCAATCGAACTAACGGCATCCAATCCAATCCAATCCAATCCAATCCAACTCACCGCCTCCAATCGACTCCAATCCAATCCAATCCAATCCAAGTAACGGCATCCAATCCAATCCAATCGAATCTTATCCAATCCAATCCCAGTAACGGCATCCAATCGAATCCAATCCAATCCAATCCAAGTACCGGCATCCAACCCAATCCAATCCAATCCAAGTAACGCATCCTCTCCAATCCAATCCAATGCAATCCAATCCAATCCAATCCACGTAACGGCACCCAATTCAATCCAATCCAAGTAACGGCTTCCAATCCAATACAATCCAATCCAATCCAATGCAATCCAATCCAATCTAAGTAACGGCATCCAATCCAATCCAATCTAATCCAATCCAATCCAATCCAAATAACCGCATCCAATCCAATCCAATCCAATGCAAGTAACGGCATCCAATCCAATCCATTCGAATACAATCCAATCCAAGTAACGGCATCCAATCTAATCCAATCCAATCCAATCCAATCCAATTCAAGTACCGGCATCCAATCCAATCCAATCCAATCCACTCCAAGTAACGGCATCCAATCCAATCCAATCCAATCCAAGTTACCGCATCCAATCCAATCCAATCCAATCCAATCCAAGTAACGGCATCCAATCTAATCCAATCCAATCCAATCCAATCCAGGTAACCGCATCCAATCCAATCCAATCCAAGTAACGGCATCCAATCCAATGCAATCCATTCCAATCCAATCCAAACCAATCCAATCCAAGTAACGGCACCCAATCCAATCTCATCCAATCGAATCCAGTCCAATCCAAGTAACGGCATCCATCCAATCCTATCGAATCCAATCCAATCCTATCCTATCCAGGTAACGGCATCCAATCTAATCCAATCCAATCCAATCCATTCCAAGTAACCGCATCCAATTCAATACAATCCAATCAAATCCAATCCAAGTAACGGCATTCAATCCAATGCAATCCAATCCAATTCAATCCATTCCAGGTACCGGCATCCAATCCAATACAATCCAATCCAATCCAAGAAACGGCATCCAATCCAATCTAATCCAATCCAATCCAATCCAATCCAAGTAACCGCATCCAATCCAATCCAATCCAATCCAATCCAATCCAATCCAAGTAACGGCATCCCATCCAATCCAATCCAATCCAATGCAATCCAAATACCGGCATCCAATCCAAGCCAAGTAACGGCATCCAATCCAATCCAATCCAATCCAAGTAACGGCATCCAATCCAATCCAATCGAATCTAATCCAATCCAATCCAAGTAACGGCATCCAATCCAATCCAATCCAATCGAAGTACCGGCATCCAACCCAATCCAATCCAATCCAATCCAATCCAATCCAAGTAACGGCATCCAATCCAATGCAATCCAATCCAATCCAATCCAAACCAATCCACTCCAAGTAACGGCATGCAATCCAATCTAATCCAATCCAATCCAATCCAATACAAGTAACGGCATCCAATCCAATCCTATCGAATCCAAACCAATCCAACTAACCGTATCCAATCCAATCCAAGTAACAGCCTCCAATCGAATCCAATCCAATCCAAGTAACGGCATTCAATCCAATCCAATCTAATCTAATCCAATCCAATCCAAGTAACGGCATCCAATCGAATCCAATCCAATCCAATCCAAGTACCGGCATCCAACCCAATCCAATCCAATCTAATCTAATCCAAGTAACGGCATCGAATCCAATGCAATCCAATCCAATCCAATCCAATCCAAACCAATCCAATCCAAGTAACGTCACCCAATACAATCTAATCCAATCGAATCCAATCCAATCCAAGTAACGGCATCCAATCCAATCCTATCGAATCCAATCCAATCCAAGGAACCGCATCCAATCCAATCCAATCCCATTAACGGCATCCAATCCAATCCAATACAATCCAATCCAATCCTATCCTATCCAGGTAACGGCATCCAATCTAATCTCATCCAATCCAATCCAATCCAAGTAACCGCATCCAATTTAATACAATCCAATCCAATCCAAGTACCGGCATTCGATCCAATGCAATCCAATCCAATCCAATCCAATCCAATCCAAGTAACGGCATCCAATCCAATCCAATCCAATCCAATCCAATGCAATCCAAGTACCGGCATCCAATCCAAGCCAAGTAACGGCATCCAATCCAATCCAATCCAATCCAGGTAACGGCATTCAATCCAATACAATCGAATCTAATACAATCCAATCGAAGTAACGGCATCCAATCCAATCCAATCCAGTCCAATCGAAGTACCGGCATCCAACCCAATCCAATCCAATCCAATCCAATCCATGTAACGGCATCCAATCCAATGCAATCCAATCCAATCCAATCCAAACCAATCCAATCCAAGTAAAGGCATCCAATCCAATCTAATCCAATCCAATCCAATCCAATCCAAGGAACGGCATCCAATCCAATCCTATCGAATCCAATCCAATCCAAGTAACCGTATCCAATCCAATCCAATCCAATCCAATTAACGGCATCCAATCCAATGCAATCCAATCCAATCCTATCCTATCCAAGTAACGGCATCCAATCTAATCCAATCCAATCCAATTCAATCCAATCCATGTTACCGCATCCAATCCAATCCAATCCAATCCAATCCAAGTAACGGCATTCAATCCACTCCAATTAACGGCATCCAATCCAATCCAATCCTATCCCATCCAAGTAACGGCATCCAATCTAATCCAATCCAATCCAATCCAATCCATGTAACCGCATCCAATCCAATCCAATCCAATCCAAGTAACGGCATCCAATCCAATGCAATCCAATCCAATCCAATCCAATCCAAGTAACGGCATCCAATCCAATCCAATATAAGTAACGGCATCCAATCCAATCCAATCCAATCCAAGGAACGGCATCCAATCAAATCCAATCCAATCCAATCCAAGTAACCGCATCCAATCCAATCCAATCCAAGTCACGGCATCCAATCCAATCCAATCCAATCCAAGTAACCGCATCCAATCCATTCCAATCCAATCCAATTAACTCCAATCTAATCCAAGGAACGGCATCCAATCCAATCCAATGCAATCCAATGCAATCCAATCCAATCCAAGTAACTGCATTCAATCCAATCCAATCCAATCCAAGTTACCGCATCCAATCCAATCCAATCCAAGTAACGGCATCCAATCCAATCCACTCCAATCCAAGTAACGGCATCCAATCCAATCCAATCGAATCTAATCCAATCCAATCCAAGTACCGGCATCCAACCCAATCCAATCCAATCCAATCCAATCAAAGTAACTGCATCGAATCCAATGCAATCCAATCCAATCCAATCCAAATCAATCCAATCCAAGTTACGGCACCAAATCCAATCTAATCCAATCGAATCCAATCCAATCCAAGTAACCGCATCCAATCCAATCCAATCCAATCCAATTAACGGCATCCAATCCAATCCAATCCAATCCAATGCTATCCTATCCAGGTAACGGCATCCAATCTAATCCAATCCAATCCAATCCAATCCAATCCAAGTAACCGCATCCAATCCAAAGCAATCCAATCCAATCCAATCCAATCCAGGTACCGGCATCCAATCCAATCCCATCCAATCCAATCCAAGTAACGGCATCCAATCCAATCTCATCCAATCCAATCCAATCCAATCCAAGTAACCGTATCCAATCCAATCCAATCCAATCCAAGTAACGGCATCCAATCCAATCCAATCCAACCCAATCCAATGCAATCCAAGTACCGGCATCCAATCCAAGCCAATCCAATCCAATCCAAGTAACGGCATCCAATACAATCCAATCGAATCTAATCCAATCCAATCCAAGTAACGGCATCCAATCCAATCTAATCCAATCCAATCCAATCCAATCCAAGTAACCGCATCCAATCCAATCCAATCCAAGTAACGGCATCCAATCCAATCCAATCCAACCCAATCCAATGCAATCCACGTACCGGCATCCAATCCAAGCCAATCCAATCCAATCCAAGTAACGGCATCCAATCCAATCCAATCGAATCTAATCCAATCCAATCCAAGTAACGGCATCCAATCCAATCCAATCCAATCCAATCGAGGCACCGGCATCCAACCCAATCCAATCCAATCCAATCCAATCCAAGTGACGGCATCCAATCCAATGCAATCCAAACCAATCCAATCCAAACCAATCCAATCCACGTAACGGCATCCAATCCAATCTAATCCAATCCAATCCAATCCAAGTAACGGCATCCAATCCAATCCTATCGAATCCAATCCAATCCAAGTAACCGCATCCAATCCAATCCAATCCAATCCAATTAACGTCATCCAATCCAATCCAATCCAATCCTATCCTATCCAAGTAACTGCATCCAATCTAATCCAATCCAATCCAGTCCAATCCAAGTAACCGGATCCAATCCAATCCAATCCAATCCAAGTAACGGCATCCAATCCAATGCAATCCAATCCAATCCAATCCAATCCAGGTACCGGCATCCAATCCAATCCAATCCAATCCAAGTAACGGCATTCAATCCAATCTAATCCAATCCAATCCAATCCAATCCAATCCAAGTAATGGCATCCAATTCGATCCAATCCAATCCAATCCAATCCAAGTAACGGCATCCAATCCAATCCAATCCAATCCAATCCAATCCAATGCAATCCAAGTAACAACATCCAATCCAGGCCAATACAATCCAATCCAAGTAACGGCATCCAATCCAATCCAATCCAATCCAATCCAAGTACCGGCATCCAACCCAATCCAATCCAATCCAAGTAACGGCATCCAATCCAATGCAATCCAATCCAATCCAATCCAAACCAATCCAATCCAAGTAACGGCATCCAATCCAATCGAATCCAATCCAATCCAAGTAACGGCATCTAATCATATCCTATCGAATCCAATCCAATCCAAATAACCGCATCCAATCCAATCCAATCCAATCCAATCCAATTCACGGCATCCAATCCAATCCAATCCTATCCTATCCTATCCAAGTAACAGCATCCATTCTAATCCAATCCAATCCAATCCAAGTAACCGCATCCAATCCAATCCAATCCAATCCAAGTAACGGCATCCAATCCAATGCAATCCAAACCAATCAAATCCAATCCAATCCAGGTACCGGCATCCAATCCAATACAATCCAAGTAACGGCATCCAATCCAATCTAATCCAATCCAATCCAATCCAATCCAATCCAATCCAATCCAATCCAATCCAAGTAACCGCATCCAATCGAATCCAATCCAATCCAATACAATCCAAGTAACGGCATCCAATCCAATCCAATCCAATCCTATCCTATCCGAGTAACGGCATCCAATCTAATCCAATCCAATCCAATCCAAGTAACCGCATCCAATCAAATCCAATCCAATCCAAGTAACGGCATCCAATCCAATGCAATCCAAACCAATCCAATCCAATCCAATCCAGGTACCGGCATCCAATCCAATCCAATCCAAGTAATGGCATCCAATCCAATCTAATCCAATCCAATCCAATCCAATCCAATCCAATCCAAGTAACCGCATCCAATCGAATCCAATCCAATCCAATCCAAGTAACGGCATCCAATCCAATCCAATCCAATCCAATCCAATTCAAGTAACGGCATCCAATCCAATCCAATCCAAGTAACGCATCCTCTCGAATCCAATCCAATCCAATCCAATCCAATCCAATCCAATGCAATCCAATCCAATCCTAGCCAATCCAATCGAAGTAACGGCATCCAATCCAATCCAATCCAACCCAACTAACCGCCTCCAATAGAATCCAATCCAATCAAATCCAATCCAATTCAATCCAATCCAAGTAACGGCATGCAATCCAATCCAATCGAATCCAATCCAATCCAAGTAACGGCATCCAATCCAATCCACTGCAATCCAATGCAATCCAATCCAATCCAAGTAACGGCATCCAATCTAATCCAATCCAATCCAATCCAAGTAACCGCATCCAATCCAATCCAATCCAAGTAACGGCATCCAATCCAATGCAATTGATTCCAATCCAATCCAAACCAATCCAATCCAAGTAACGGCACCCAATCCAATCTCATCCAATCGAATCGAATCCAATCCAAGTAACGGCATCCATCCAATCCTATCGAATCCAATCCAATCCTATCCTATCCAGGTAACGGCATCCAATCTAATCCAATCCAATCCAATCCATTCCAAGTAACCGCATCCAATTCAATACAATCCAATCCAAGTAACGGCTTTCAATCCAATGCAATCCAATCCAATTCAATCCATTCCAGGTACCGGCATCCAATCCAATACAATCCAATCCAATCCAAGAAACGGCATCCAATACAATCTAATCCAATCCAATCCAATCAAATCCAAGTAACCGCATCCAATCCAATCCAATCCAATCCAATCCAAGTAACGGCATCCCATCCAATCCAATCCAATCCAATGCAATCCAAATACCGGCATCCAATCCAAGCCAAGTAACGGCATCCAATCCAATCCAATCCAATCCAAGTAACGGCATCCAATCCAATCCAATCGAATCTAATCCAATCCAATCCAAGTAACGGCATCCAATCCAATCCAATCCAATCGAAGTACCGGCATCCAACCCAATCCAATCCAATCCAATCCAATCCAAGTAACGGCATCCAATCCAATGCAATCCAATCCAATCCAATCCAAACCAATCCACTCCAAGTAACGGCATCCAATCCAATCTAATCCAATCCAATCCAATCCAATCCAAGTAACGGCATCCAATCCAATCCTATCGAATCCAAACCAATCCAACTAACCGTATCCAATCCAATCCAAGTAACAGCATCCAATCGAATCTAATCCAATCCAAGTAACGGCATCCAATCCAATCCAATCGAATCTAATCCAATCCAATCCAAGTAACGGCATCCAATCCAATCTAATCCAATCGAATCCAATCCAATCCAATCCAATTAATGGCATCCAATCCAATCCATTCCAATCCAATCCTATCCTATCCAAGTAACGGCATCCAATCTAATCCAATCCAATCCAATCCAAGGAACCGCATCCAATCCAATCCAATCCAATCCAGGTAACGGCATTCAATCCAATGCAATGCAATCCAATGCAATCCAATCCAGGTACCGGCATCCAATCCAATCCAATCCAATCCAATCCAATCCAAGTAACGGCATCCAATCCAATCTAATCCAATCCAATCCAATCCAATCCAATCCAAGTAACCGCATCCAATCCAATCCAATCCAATCCAAGTAACGGCATCCAATCCAATCCAATCCAATCCAATCCAATCCAAGTAACCGCATCCAATCCAATCCAATCCAATCCAATCCAAGCAACGGCATCCAATCCAATCCAATCCAATCCAAGTAACGCATCCTCTCCAATCCAATCCAATCCAATCCAATCCAAGTAACGGCACCCAATCCAATCAAATCCAATTGAAGTAACGGCTTCCAATCCAAGCCAATCCAATCCAATCCAATGCAATCCAATCCAATCGAAGTAACGGCATCCAATCCAATCCTAGCCAGTCCAATCGAACTAACGGCATCCAATCCAATCCAATCCAATCCAATCCAACTCACCGCCTCCAATCGACTCCAATCCAATCCAATCCAATCCAAGTAACGGCATCCAATCCAATCCAATCGAATCTTATCCAATCCAATCCCAGTAACGGCATCCAATCGAATCCAATCCAATCCAATCCAAGTACCGGCATCCAACCCAATCCAATCCAATCCAAGTAACGCATCCTCTCCAATCCAATCCAATGCAATCCAATCCAATCCAATCCACGTAACGGCACCCAATTCAATCCAATCCAAGTAACGGCTTCCAATCCAATACAATCCAATCCAATCCAATGCAATCCAATCCAATCTAAGTAACGGCATCCAATCCAATCCAATCTAATCCAATCCAATCCAATCCAAATAACCGCATCCAATCCAATCCAATCCAATGCAAGTAACGGCATCCAATCCAATCCATTCGAATACAATCCAATCCAAGTAACGGCATCCAATCTAATCCAATCCAATCCAATCCAATCCAATTCAAGTACCGGCATCCAATCCAATCCAATCCAATCCACTCCAAGTAACGGCATCCAATCCAATCCAATCCAATCCAAGTTACCGCATCCAATCCAATCCAATCCAATCCAATCCAAGTAACGGCATCCAATCTAATCCAATCCAATCCAATCCAGGTAACCGCATCCAATCCAATCCAATCCAAGTAACGGCATCCAATCCAATGCAATCCATTCCAATCCAATCCAAACCAATCCAATCCAAGTAACGGCACCCAATCCAATCTCATCCAATCGAATCCAATCCAATCCAAGTAACGGCATCCATCCAATCCTATCGAATCCAATCCAATCCTATCCTATCCAGGTAACGGCATCCAATCTAATCCAATCCAATCCAATCCATTCCAAGTAACCGCATCCAATTCAATACAATCCAATCAAATCCAATCCAAGTAACGGCATTCAATCCAATGCAATCCAATCCAATTCAATCCATTCCAGGTACCGGCATCCAATCCAATACAATCCAATCCAATCCAAGAAACGGCATCCAATCCAATCTAATCCAATCCAATCCAATCCAATCCAAGTAACCGCATCCAATCCAATCCAATCCAATCCAATCCAATCCAATCCAAGTAACGGCATCCCATCCAATCCAATCCAATCCAATGCAATCCAAATACCGGCATCCAATCCAAGCCAAGTAACGGCATCCAATCCAATCCAATCCAATCCAAGTAACGGCATCCAATCCAATCCAATCGAATCTAATCCAATCCAATCCAAGTAACGGCATCCAATCCAATCCAATCCAATCGAAGTACCGGCATCCAACCCAATCCAATCCAATCCAATCCAATCCAAGTAACGGCATCCAATCCAATGCAATCCAATCCAATCCAATCCAAACCAATCCACTCCAAGTAACGGCATCCAATCCAATCTAATCCAATCCAATCCAATCCAATCCAAGTAACGGCATCCAATCCAATCCTATCGAATCCAAACCAATCCAACTAACCGTATCCAATCCAATCCAAGTAACAGCATCCAATCGAATCCAATCCAATCCAAGTAACGGCATCCAATCCAATCCAATCGAATCTAATCCAATCCAATCCAAGTAACGGCATCCAATCCAATCTAATCCAATCGAATCCAATCCAATCCAATCCAATTAATGGCATCCAATCCAATCCATTCCAATCCAATCCTATCCTATCCAAGTAACGGCATCCAATCTAATCCAATCCAATCCAATCCAAGGAACCGCATCCAATCCAATCCAATCCAATCCAGGTAACGGCATTCAATCCAATGCAATGCAATCCAATGCAATCCAATCCAGGTACCGGCATCCAATCCAATCCAATCCAATCCAATCCAATCCAAGTAACGGCATCCAATCCAATCTAATCCAATCCAATCCAATCCAATCCAATCCAAGTAACCGCATCCAATCCAATCCAATCCAATCCAAGTAACGGCATCCAATCCAATCCAATCCAATCCAATCCAAGTAACCGCATCCAATCCAATCCAATCCAATCCAATCCAAGCAACGGCATCCAATCCAATCCAATCCAATCCAAGTAACGCATCCTCTCCAATCCAATCCAATCCAATCCAATCCAAGTAACGGCACCCAATCCAATCAAATCCAATTGAAGTAACGGCTTCCAATCCAAGCCAATCCAATCCAATCCAATGCAATCCAATCCAATCGAAGTAACGGCATCCAATCCAATCCTAGCCAGTCCAATCGAACTAACGGCATCCAATCCAATCCAATCCAATCCAATCCAACTCACCGCCTCCAATCGACTCCAATCCAATCCAATCCAATCCAAGTAACGGCATCCAATCCAATCCAATCGAATCTTATCCAATCCAATCCCAGTAACGGCATCCAATCGAATCCAATCCAATCCAATCCAAGTACCGGCATCCAACCCAATCCAATCCAATCCAAGTAACGCATCCTCTCCAATCCAATCCAATGCAATCCAATCCAATCCAATCCACGTAACGGCACCCAATTCAATCCAATCCAAGTAACGGCTTCCAATCCAATACAATCCAATCCAATCCAATGCAATCCAATCCAATCTAAGTAACGGCATCCAATCCAATCCAATCTAATCCAATCCAATCCAATCCAAATAACCGCATCCAATCCAATCCAATCCAATGCAAGTAACGGCATCCAATCCAATCCATTCGAATACAATCCAATCCAAGTAACGGCATCCAATCTAATCCAATCCAATCCAATCCAATCCAATTCAAGTACCGGCATCCAATCCAATCCAATCCAATCCACTCCAAGTAACGGCATCCAATCCAATCCAATCCAATCCAAGTTACCGCATCCAATCCAATCCAATCCAATCCAATCCAAGTAACGGCATCCAATCTAATCCAATCCAATCCAATCCAATCCAGGTAACCGCATCCAATCCAATCCAATCCAAGTAACGGCATCCAATCCAATGCAATCCATTCCAATCCAATCCAAACCAATCCAATCCAAGTAACGGCACCCAATCCAATCTCATCCAATCGAATCCAATCCAATCCAAGTAACGGCATCCATCCAATCCTATCGAATCCAATCCAATCCTATCCTATCCAGGTAACGGCATCCAATCTAATCCAATCCAATCCAATCCATTCCAAGTAACCGCATCCAATTCAATACAATCCAATCAAATCCAATCCAAGTAACGGCATTCAATCCAATGCAATCCAATCCAATTCAATCCATTCCAGGTACCGGCATCCAATCCAATACAATCCAATCCAATCCAAGAAACGGCATCCAATCCAATCTAATCCAATCCAATCCAATCCAATCCAAGTAACCGCATCCAATCCAATCCAATCCAATCCAATCCAATCCAATCCAAGTAACGGCATCCCATCCAATCCAATCCAATCCAATGCAATCCAAATACCGGCATCCAATCCAAGCCAAGTAACGGCATCCAATCCAATCCAATCCAATCCAAGTAACGGCATCCAATCCAATCCAATCGAATCTAATCCAATCCAATCCAAGTAACGGCATCCAATCCAATCCAATCCAATCGAAGTACCGGCATCCAACCCAATCCAATCCAATCCAATCCAATCCAATCCAAGTAACGGCATCCAATCCAATGCAATCCAATCCAATCCAATCCAAACCAATCCACTCCAAGTAACGGCATGCAATCCAATCTAATCCAATCCAATCCAATCCAATACAAGTAACGGCATCCAATCCAATCCTATCGAATCCAAACCAATCCAACTAACCGTATCCAATCCAATCCAAGTAACAGCCTCCAATCGAATCCAATCCAATCCAAGTAACGGCATTCAATCCAATCCAATCTAATCTAATCCAATCCAATCCAAGTAACGGCATCCAATCGAATCCAATCCAATCCAATCCAAGTACCGGCATCCAACCCAATCCAATCCAATCTAATCTAATCCAAGTAACGGCATCGAATCCAATGCAATCCAATCCAATCCAATCCAATCCAAACCAATCCAATCCAAGTAACGTCACCCAATACAATCTAATCCAATCGAATCCAATCCAATCCAAGTAACGGCATCCAATCCAATCCTATCGAATCCAATCCAATCCAAGGAACCGCATCCAATCCAATCCAATCCCATTAACGGCATCCAATCCAATCCAATACAATCCAATCCAATCCTATCCTATCCAGGTAACGGCATCCAATCTAATCTCATCCAATCCAATCCAATCCAAGTAACCGCATCCAATTTAATACAATCCAATCCAATCCAAGTACCGGCATTCGATCCAATGCAATCCAATCCAATCCAATCCAAGTAACGGCATCCAATCCAATCCAATCCAATCCAATCCAAGTAACGGCATCCAATCCAATCCAATCCAATCCAATCCAATGCAATCCAAGTACCGGCATCCAATCCAAGCCAAGTAACGGCATCCAATCCAATCCAATCCAATCCAGGTAACGGCATTCAATCCAATACAATCGAATCTAATACAATCCAATCGACGTAACGGCATCCAATCCAATCCAATCCAGTCCAATCGAAGTACCGGCATCCAACCCAATCCAATCCAATCCAATCCAATCCATGTAACGGCATCCAATCCAATGCAATCCAATCCAATCCAATCCAAACCAATCCAATCCAAGTAAAGGCATCCAATCCAATCTAATCCAATCCAATCCAATCCAATCCAAGGAACGGCATCCAATCCAATCCTATCGAATCCAATCCAATCCAAGTAACCGTATCCAATCCAATCCAATCCAATCCAATTAACGGCATCCAATCCAATGCAATCCAATCCAATCCTATCCTATCCAAGTAACGGCATCCAATCTAATCCAATCCAATCCAATTCAATCCAATCCATGTTACCGCATCCAATCCAATCCAATCCAATCCAAGTAACGGCATTCAATCCACTCCAATTAACGGCATCCAATCCAATCCAATCCTATCCCATCCAAGTAACGGCATCCAATCTAATCCAATCCAATCCAATCCAATCCATGTAACCGCATCCAATCCAATCCAATCCAATCCAAGTAACGGCATCCAATCCAATGCAATCCAATCCAATCCAATCCAATCCAAGTAACGGCATCCAATCCAATCCAATATAAGTAACGGCATCCAATCCAATCCAATCCAATCCAAGGAACGGCATCCAATCAAATCCAATCCAATCCAATCCAAGTAACCGCATCCAATCCAATCCAATCCAAGTCACGGCATCCAATCCAATCCAATCCAATCCAAGTAACCGCATCCAATCCATTCCAATCCAATCCAATTAACTCCAATCTAATCCAAGGAACGGCATCCAATCCAATCCAATGCAATCCAATGCAATCCAATCCAATCCAAGTAACTGCATTCAATCCAATCCAATCCAATCCAAGTTACCGCATCCAATCCAATCCAATCCAAGTAACGGCATCCAATCCAATCCACTCCAATCCAAGTAACGGCATCCAATCCAATCCAATCGAATCTAATCCAATCCAATCCAAGTACCGGCATCCAACCCAATCCAATCCAATCCAATCCAATCAAAGTAACTGCATCGAATCCAATGCAATCCAATCCAATCCAATCCAAATCAATCCAATCCAAGTTACGGCACCAAATCCAATCTAATCCAATCGAATCCAATCCAATCCAAGTAACCGCATCCAATCCAATCCAATCCAATCCAATTAACGGCATCCAATCCAATCCAATCCAATCCAATCCAATCCAATCCAATGCTATCCTATCCAGGTAACGGCATCCAATCTAATCCAATCCAATCCAATCCAATCCAATCCAAGTAACCGCATCCAATCCAAAGCAATCCAATCCAATCCAATCCAATCCAGGTACCGGCATCCAATCCAATCCCATCCAATCCAATCCAAGTAACGGCATCCAATCCAATCTCATCCAATCCAATCCAATCCAATCCAAGTAACCGTATCCAATCCAATCCAATCCAATCCAAGTAACGGCATCCAATCCAATCCAATCCAACCCAATCCAATGCAATCCAAGTACCGGCATCCAATCCAAGCCAATCCAATCCAATCCAAGTAACGGCATCCAATACAATCCAATCGAATCTAATCCAATCCAATCCAAGTAACGGCATCCAATCCAATCTAATCCAATCCAATCCAATCCAATCCAAGTAATGCATCCAATCCAATCCAATCCAAGTAACGGCATCCAATCCAATCCAATCCAACCCAATCCAATGCAATCCACGTACCGGCATCCAATCCAAGCCAATCCAATCCAATCCAAGTAACGGCATCCAATCCAATCCAATCGAATCTAATCCAATCCAATCCAAGTAACGGCATCCAATCCAATCCAATCCAATCCAATCGAGGCACCGGCATCCAACCCAATCCAATCCAATCCAATCCAATCCAAGTGACGGCATCCAATCCAATGCAATCCAAACCAATCCAATCCAAACCAATCCAATCCAAGTAACGGCATCCAATCCAATCTAATCCAATCCAATCCAATCCAAGTAACGGCATCCAATCCAATCCTATCGAATCCAATCCAATCCAAGTAACCGCATCCAATCGAATCCAATCCAATCCAATTAACGTCATCCAATCCAATCCAATCCAATCCTATCCTATCCAAGTAACTGCATCCAATCTAATCCAATCCAATCCAATCCAATCCAAGTAACCGGATCCAATCCAATCCAATCCAATCCAAGTAACGGCATCCAATCCAATGCAATCCAATACAATCCAATCCAATCCAGGTACCGGCATCCAATCCAATCCAATCCAATCCAAGTAACGGCATTCAATCCAATCTAATCCAATCCAATCCAATCCAATCCAATCCAAGTAATGGCATCCAATTCGATCCAATCCAATCCAATCCAATCCAAGTAACGGCATCCAATCCAATCCAATCCAATCCAATCCAATCCAATGCAATCCAAGTAACAACATCCAATCCAGGCCAATACAATCCAATCCAAGTAACGGCATCCAATCCAATCCAATCCAATCCAATCCAAGTACCGGCATCCAACCCAATCCAATCCAATCCAAGTAACGGCATCCAATCCAATGCAATCCAATCCAATCCAATCCAAACCAATCTAATCCAAGTAACGGCATCCAATCCAATCGAATCCAATCCAATCCAAGTAACGGCATCTAATCATATCCTATCGAATCCAATCCAATCCAAATAACCGCATCCAATCCAATCCAATCCAATCCAATCCAATTCACGGCATCCAATCCAATCCAATCCTATCCTATCCTATCCAAGTAACAGCATCCATTCTAATCCAATCCAATCCAATCCAAGTAACCGCATCCAATCCAATCCAATCCAATCCAAGTAACGGCATCCAATCCAATGCAATCCAAACCAATCAAATCCAATCCAATCCAGGTACCGGCATCCAATCCAATACAATCCAAGTAACGGCATCCAATCCAATCTAATCCAATCCAATCCAATCCAATCCAATCCAATCCAATCCAATCCAAGTAACCGCATCCAATCGAATCCAATCCAATCCAATACAATCCAAGTAACGGCATCCAATCCAATCCAATCCAATCCTATCCTATCCGAGTAACGGCATCCAATCTAATCCAATCCAATCCAATCCAAGTAACCGCATCCAATCAAATCCAATCCAATCCAAGTAACGGCATCCAATCCAATGCAATCCAAACCAATCCAATCCAATCCAATCCAGGTACCGGCATCCAATCCAATCCAATCCAAGTAATGGCATCCAATCCAATCTAATCCAATCCAATCCAATCCAATCCAATCCAATCCAATCCAAGTAACCGCATCCAATCGAATCCAATCCAATCCAATCCAAGTAACGGCATCCAATCCAATCCAATCCAATCCAATCCAATTCAAGTAACGGCATCCAATCCAATCCAATCCAAGTAACGCATCCTCTCGAATCCAATCCAATCCAATCCAATCCAATCCAATCCAATGCAATCCAATCCAATCCTAGCCAATCCAATCGAAGTAACGGCATCCAATCCAATCCAATCCAACCCAACTAACCGCCTCCAATAGAATCCAATCCAATCAAATCCAATCCAATTCAATCCAATCCAAGTAACGGCATGCAATCCAATCCAATCGAATCCAATCCAATCCAAGTAACGGCATCCAATCCAATCCACTGCAATCCAATGCAATCCAATCCAATCCAAGTAACTGCATTCAATCCAATCCAATCCAGTCCACTCCAAGTTACCGCATCCAATCCAATCCAATCCAATCCAAGTAACGGCATCCAATCCAATCCAATCCAATCCAAGTAACGTCATCCAATCCAATCCAATCGAATCAAATCCAATCCAATCCAAGTAACGGCATCCAATCGAATCGAATCCAATCCAATCCAAGTACCGTCATCCAACCCAATCCAATCCAAGTAACGGCATCGAATCCAATGCAATGCAATCCAATCCAATCCAAACCAATCCAATCCAAGTAACGGCACCAAATCCAATCTAATCCAATCGAATCCAATCCAATCCAAGTAACGGCATCCAATCCAATACAATCCAATCCAATCCAATCCAAGTAACGGCATTCAACCCAATCCAATCCAGGTCCCGGCATCCAATCCAATCCAATCCAATCCAAGTAACGGCATCCAATCCAATCTAATCCAATCCAATCCAATCCAATCCCATCCAAGGAACCGCATCCAATCCAATCCAATCCAATCCAAGTAACGGCATCCAATCCAATCCAATCCAACCCAATCCAATGCAATCCAGGTACCGGCATCCAATCCAAGCCAATCCAATCCAATCCAAGTAACGGCATCCAATCCAATCCAATCCAGTCCAAGTAACGGCATCCAATCCAATCCAATCGAATCTAATCCAATCCAATCCAAGTAACGGCATCCAATCCAATCCAATCCAATCGAAGTACCGCCATCCAACCCAATCCAATCCAATCCAATCCAATCCAATCCAAGTAACGGCATCCAATCCAATGCAATCCAATCCAATCCAATCCAATCCAAACCAATCCACTCCAAGTAACGGCATGCAATCCAATCTAATCCAATCCAATCCAATCCAATACAAGTAACGGCATCCAATCCAATCCTATCGAATCCAAACCAATCCAACTAACCGTATCCAATCCAATCCAAGTAACAGCCTCCAATCGAATCCAATCCAATCCAAGTAACGGCATTCAATCCAATCCAATCTAATCTAATCCAATCCAATCCAAGTAACGGCATCCAATCGAATCCAATCCAATCCAATCCAAGTACCGGCATCCAACCCAATCCAATCCAATCTAATCTAATCCAAGTAACGGCATCGAATCCAATGCAATCCAATCCAATCCAATCCAATCCAAACCAATCCAATCCAAGTAACGGCACCCAATACAATCTAATCCAATCGAATCCAATCCAATCCAAGTAACGGCATCCAATCCAATCCTATCGAATCCAATCCAATCCAAGGAACCGCATCCAATCCAATCCAATCCCATTAACGGCATCCAATCCAATCCAATACAATCCAATCCAATCCTATCCTATCCAGGTAACGGCATCCAATCTAATCTCATCCAATCCAATCCAATCCAAGTAACCGCATCCAATTTAATACAATCCAATCCAATCCAAGTACCGGCATTCGATCCAATGCAATCCAATCCAATCCAATCCAAGTAACGGCATCCAATCCAATCTAATCCAATCCAATCCAATCCAATCCAAGTAACCGCATCCAATCCAATCCAATCCAATCCAATCCAAGTAACGGCATCCAATCCAATCCAATCCAATCCAATCCAATGCAATCCAAGTACCGGCATCCAATCCAAGCCAAGTAACGGCATCCAATCCAATCCAATCCAATCCAGGTAACGGCATTCAATCCAATACAATCGAATCTAATACAATCCAATCGAAGTAACGGCATCCAATCCAATCCAATCCAGTCCAATCGAAGTACCGGCATCCAACCCAATCCAATCCAATCCAATCCAATCCATGTAACGGCATCCAATCCAATGCAATCCAATCCAATCCAATCCAAACCAATCCAATCCAAGTAAAGGCATCCAATCCAATCTAATCCAATCCAATCCAATCCAATCCAAGGAACGGCATCCAATCCAATCCTATCGAATCCAATCCAATCCAAGTAACCGTATCCAATCCAATCCAATCCAATCCAATTAACGGCATCCAATCCAATGCAATCCAATCCAATCCTATCCTATCCAAGTAACGGCATCCAATCTAATCCAATCCAATCCAATTCAATCCAATCCATGTTACCGCATCCAATCCAATCCAATCCAATCCAATCCAAGTAACGGCATTCAATCCACTCCAATTAACGGCATCCAATCCAATCCAATCCTATCCCATCCAAGTAACGGCATCCAATCTAATCCAATCCAATCCAATCCAATCCATGTAACCGCATCCAATCCAATCCAATCCAATCCAAGTAACGGCATCCAATCCAATGCAATCCAATCCAATCCAATCCAATCCAAGTAACGGCATCCAATCCAATCCAATATAAGTAACGGCATCCAATCCAATCCAATCCAATCCAAGGAACGGCATCCAATCAAATCCAATCCAATCCAATCCAAGTAACGGCATTCAATCCAATCCAATCTAATCTAATCCAATCCAATCCAAGTAACGGCATCCAATCGAATCCAATCCAATCCAATCCAAGTACCGGCATCCAACCCAATCCAATCCAATCTAATCTAATCCAAGTAACGGCATCGAATCCAATGCAATCCAATCCAATCCAATCCAATCCAAACCAATACAATCCAAGTAACGGCACCCAATACAATCTAATCCAATCGAATCCAATCCAATCCAAGTAACGGCATCCAATCCAATCCTATCGAATCCAATCCAATCCAAGGAACCGCATCCAATCCAATCCAATCCCATTAACGGCATCCAATCCAATCCAATACAATCCAATCCAATCCTATCCTATCCAGGTAACGGCATCCAATCTAATCTCATCCAATCCAATCCAATCCAAGTAACCGCATCCAATTTAATACAATCCAATCCAATCCAAGTACCGGCATTCGATCCAATGCAATCCAATCCAATCCAATCCAAGTAACGGCATCCAATCCAATCTAATCCAATCCAATCCAATCCAATCCAAGTAACCGCATCCAATCCAATCCAATCCAATCCAATCCAAGTAACGGCATCCAATCCAATCCAATCCAATCCAATCCAATGCAATCCAAGTACCGGCATCCAATCCAAGCCAAGTAACGGCATCCAATCCAATCCAATCCAATCCAGGTAACGGCATTCAATCCAATACAATCGAATCTAATACAATCCAATCGAAGTAACGGCATCCAATCCAATCCAATCCAGTCCAATCGAAGTACCGGCATCCAACCCAATCCAATCCAATCCAATCCAATCCATGTAACGGCATCCAATCCAATGCAATCCAATCCAATCCAATCCAAACCAATCCAATCCAAGTAAAGGCATCCAATCCAATCTAATCCAATCCAATCCAATCCAATCCAAGGAACGGCATCCAATCCAATCCTATCGAATCCAATCCAATCCAAGTAACCGTATCCAATCCAATCCAATCCAATCCAATTAACGGCATCCAATCCAATGCAATCCAATCCAATCCTATCCTATCCAAGTAACGGCATCCAATCTAATCCAATCCAATCCAATTCAATCCAATCCATGTTACCGCATCCAATCCAATCCAATCCAATCCAAGTAACGGCATTCAATCCACTCCAATTAACGGCATCCAATCCAATCCAATCCTATCCCATCCAAGTAACGGCATCCAATCTAATCCAATCCAATCCAATCCAATCCATGTAACCGCATCCAATCCAATCCAATCCAATCCAAGTAACGGCATCCAATCCAATGCAATCCAATCCAATCCAATCCAATCCAAGTAACGGCATCCAATCCAATCCAATATAAGTAACGGCATCCAATCCAATCCAATCCAATCCAAGGAACGGCATCCAATCAAATCCAATCCAATCCAATCCAAGTAACCGCATCCAATCCAATCCAATCCAAGTCACGGCATCCAATCCAATCCAATCCAATCCAAGTAACCGCATCCAATCCAATCCAATCCAATCCAATTAACTCCAATCTAATCCAAGGAACGGCATCCAATCCAATCCAATGCAATCCAATGCAATCCAATCCAATCCAAGTAACTGCATTCAATCCAATCCAATCCAATCCAAGTTACCGCATCCAATCCAATCCAATCCAAGTAACGGCATCCAATCCAATCCACTCCAATCCAAGTAACGGCATCCAATCCAATCCAATCGAATCCAATTCACGGCATCCAATCCAATCCAATCCTATCCTATCCTATCCAAGTAACAGCATCCATTCTAATCCAATCCAATCCAATCCAAGTAACCGCATCCAATCCAATCCAATCCAATCCAAGTAACGGCATCCAATCCAATGCAATCCAAACCAATCAAATCCAATCGAATCCAGGTACCGGCATCCAATCCAATACAATCCAAGTAACGGCATCCAATCCAATCTAATCCAATCCAATCCAATCCAATCCAATCCAATCCAATCCAATCCAATCCAATCCAAGTAACCGCATCCAATCGAATCCAATCCAATCCAATACAATCCAAGTAACGGCATCCAATCCAATCCAATCCAATCCTATCCTATCCGAGTAACGGCATCCAATCTAATCCAATCCAATCCAATCCAAGTAACCGCATCCAATCAAATCCAATCCAATCCAAGTAACGGCATCCAATCCAATGCAATCCAAACTAATCCAATCCAATCCAATCCAGGTACCGGCATCCAATCCAATCCAATCCAAGTAATGGCATCCAATCCAATCTAATCCAATCCATTCCAATCCAATCCAATCCAATCCAAGTAACCGCATCCAATCGAATCCAATCCAATCCAATCCAAGTAACGGCATCCAATCCAATCCAATCCAATCCAATCCAATTCAAGTAACGGCATCCAATCCAATCCAATCCAAGTAACGCATCCTCTCGAATCCAATCCAATCCAATCCAATCCAATCCAATCCAATGCAATCCAATCCAATCCTAGCCAATCCAATCGAAGTAACGGCATCCAATCCAATCCAATCCAACCCAACTAACCGCCTCCAATAGAATCCAATCCAATCAAATCCAATCCAATTCAATCCAATCCAAGTAACGGCATGCAATCCAATCCAATCGAATCCAATCCAATCCAAGTAACGGCATCCAATCCAATCCACTGCAATCCAATGCAATCCAATCCAATCCAAGTAACTGCATTCAATCCAATCCAATCCAGTCCACTCCAAGTTACCGCATCCAATCCAATCCAATCCAATCCAAGTAACGGCATCCAATCCAATCCAATCCAATCCAAGTAACGTCATCCAATCCAATCCAATCGAATCAAATCCAATCCAATCCAAGTAACGGCATCCAATCGAATCGAATCCAATCCAATCCAAGTACCGTCATCCAACCCAATCCAATCCAAGTAACGGCATCGAATCCAATGCAATGCAATCCAATCCAATCCAAACCAATCCAATCCAAGTAACGGCACCAAATCCAATCTAATCCAATCGAATCCAATCCAATCCAAGTAACGGCATCCAATCCAATACAATCCAATCCAATCCAATCCAAGTAACGGCATTCAACCCAATCCAATCCAGGTCCCGGCATCCAATCCAATCCAATCCAATCCAAGTAACGGCATCCAATCCAATCTAATCCAATCCAATCCAATCCAATCCCATCCAAGGAACCGCATCCAATCCAATCCAATCCAATCCAAGTAACGGCATCCAATCCAATCCAATCCAACCCAATCCAATGCAATCCAGGTACCGGCATCCAATCCAAGCCAATCCAATCCAATCCAAGTAACGGCATCCAATCCAATCCAATCCAGTCCAAGTAACGGCATCCAATCCAATCCAATCGAATCTAATCCAATCCAATCCAAGTAACGGCATCCAATCCAATCCAATCCAATCCAATCGAAGTACCGGCATCCAACCCAATCCAATCCAATCCAATCCAATCCAAGTAACGGCCTCCAATCCAATGCAATCCAATCCAATCCAATCCTAACCAATCCAATCCAAGTTACGGCATCCAATCCAATCCTATCGAATCCAATCCAATCCAAGTAACCGCATCCAATCCAATCCAATCCAATCCAATTAACGGCATCCAATCCACTCCAAACCAATCCAATCCAATCCTAACCTATCCAAATTACGGCATCCAATCTAATCCAATCCAATCCAATCCAATCCAAGAAACCGCATCCAATCCAATCCAATCCAATCCAAGTAACGGCATCCAATCCAATCCTATCGAATCCAATCCAATCCAAGTAACCGCATCCAATGCAATCCAATTAACGGCATCCAATCCAATCCAATCCAATCCAATCCAAGTAACCGCATCCAATCCAATCCAATCCAATCCAAGTAACGGCATCCAATCCAATGCAATCCAATCCAATCCAATCCAATCCAATCCAGGTACCGGCATCCAATCCAATCCAATCCAACCCAAGTAACGGCATCCAATCCAATCTAATTCAATCCAATCCAATCCAATGCAATCCAAGTAACGGCATCCAATCCAAGCCAATCCAATCCAATCCAATTAACGGCATGCAATCGAATCCAATCCAATCCAATCCAAGTACCGGCATCCAACCCAATCCAATCCAATCCAATCCAAGTAACCGCATCCAATCCAATCCAATCCAATCCAAGTAACGGCATCCAATCCAATGCAATCCAATCCAATCCAATCCAATCCAATGCAATCCAATCCAATCCTAGCCAATCCAATCGAAGTAACGGCATCCAATCCAATCCAATCCAACCCAACTAACCGCCTCCAATCGAATCCAATCCAATCAAATCCAATCCAATTCAATCCAATCCAAGTAACGGCATGCAATCCAATCCAATCGAATCCAATCCAATCCAAGTAACGGCATCCAATCCAATCCACTGCAATCCAATGCAATCCAATCCAATCCAAGTACCAATCCAATCCAAGTAACGTCATCCAATCCAATCCAATCGAATCAAATCCAATCCAATCCAAGTAACGGCATCCAATCGAATCGAATCCAATCCAATCCAAGTACCGGCATCCAACCCAATCCAATCCAAGTAACGGCATCGAATCCAATGCAATGCAATCCAATCCAATCCAAACCAATCCAATCCAAGTAACGGCACCAAATCCAATATAATCCAATCGAATCCAATCCAATCCAAGTAACGGCATCCAATCCAATACAATCCAATCCAATCCAATCCAAGTAACAGCATTCAATCCAATCCAATCCAGGTACCGGCATCCAATCCAATCCAATCCAATCCAATCCAAATAACGGCATCCAATCCAATCTAATCCAATCCAATCCAATCCAATCCCATTCAAGGAACCGCATCCAATCCAATCCAATCCAAGTAACGGCATCCAATCCAATCCAATCCAACCCAATCCAATGCAATCCAGGTACCGGCATCCAATCCAAGCCAATCCAATCCAATCCAAGTAACGGCATCCAATCCAATCCAATCCAGTCCAAGTAACGGCATCCAATCCAATCCAATCGAATCTAATCCAATCCAATCCAAGTAACGGCATCCAATCCAATCCAATCCAATCCAATCGAAGTACCGGCATCCAACCCAATCCAATCCAATCCAATCCAATCCAATCCAAGTAACGGCATCCAATCCAATGCAATCCAATCCAATCCAATCCAAACCAATCCAATCCAAGTTACGGCACCCAATCCAATCTAATCCAATCCAATCCAATCCAATCCAAGTAACGGCATCCAATCCAATCCTATCGAATCCAATCCAATCCAAGTAAACGCATCCAATCCAATCCAATCCAATCCAATTAACGGCATCCAATCCACTCCAAACCAATCCAATCCAATCCTAACCTATCCAAATTACGGCATCCAATCTAATCCAATCCAATCCAATCCAATCCAAGAAACCGCATCCAATCCAATCCAATCCACTCCAATCCAATCCAATCCAAGTAACGGCATCCAATCCAATCCTATCGAATCCAATCCAATCCAAGTAACCGCATCCAATGCAATCCAATTAACGGCATCCAATCCAATCCAATCCAATCCAATCCAATCCAAGTAACCGCATCCAATCCAATCCAATCCAATCCAAGTAACGGCATCCAATCCAATGCAATCCAATCCAATCCAATCCAATCCAATCCAATCCAGGTACCGGCATCCAATCCAATCCAACCCAAGTAACGGCATCCAATCCAATCTAATTCAATCCAATCCAATCCAATCCAATCCAAGTAACGGCATCCAATCCAATCCAATCCAATGCAATCCAAGTAACGGCATCCAATCCAAGCCAATCCAATCCAATCCAAGTAACGGCATGCAATCGAATCCAATCCAATCCAATCCAAGTACCGGCATCCAACCCAATCCAATCCAATCCAATCCAAGTAACCGCATCCAATCCAATCCAATCCAATCCAAGTAACGGCATCCAATCCAATGCAATCCAATCCAATCCAATCCAATCCAAGTAACGGCATCCAATCCGATCCAATCCAATCCAAACCAATCCAAGTTACGGCATCCAATCCAATCCAATCCAATGCAATCCAAGTAACGGCATCCAATCCAAGCCAATCCAATCCAATCCAAGTACCGGCATCCAACCCAATCCAATCCAATCCAAGTAACGGCATCCAATCCAATGCAATACAATCCAATCCAATCCAAACCAATCCAATCCAAGTAACGGCATCCAATACAATCTAATCCAATCGAATCCAATCCAATCCAAGTAACGGCATCTAATCCAATCCTATCGAATCCAATCCAATCCAAATAACCGCATCCAATCCAATCCAATCTAATCCAATTAACGGCATCCAATCCAATCCAATCCAATCCTATCCTATCCAAGTAACGGCATCCAATCTAATGCAATCCAATCCAATCCAGTCCAATCCAAGTAACCGCATCCAATCCAATCCAATCCAATCCAGGTAACGACATCCAATCCAATGCAATCCAAACCAATCCAATCCAATCCAATCCAGGTACCGGCATCCAATCCAATCCAATCCAAGTAACGGCATCCAATCCAATCTAATCCAATCCAATCCAATCCAATCCAATCCAATCCAATCCAATCCACGTAACCGCATCCAATCGAATCCAATCCAATCCAATGCAAGTAGCGGCATCCAATCCAATCCAATCCAATCCAATCCAATCCAAGAAACGGCATTCAATCCAATCCAATCCAATCCAAGTAACGGCATCCATTCCAATCCAATCCAATCCAAGTAACGCATCCTCTCCAATCCAATCCAATCCAATCCAATCCAATCCAATCCGAGCCAATCCAATCGAAGTAACGGCATCCAATCCAATCCAATCCAATGCAATCCAACTAACCGCCTCCAATCGAATGCAATACAATCAAATCCAATCCAATTCAATCCAATCCAAGTAACGGCATCCAATACAATCCAATCGAATCCAATCCAATCCAAGTAACGGCATCCAATCCAATCCAATCCAATGCAATCCAATCCAATCCAAGTAACTGCATTCAATCCAATCCAATCCAATCCAATCCAAGTTACCGCATCCAATCCAATCCAATCCAATCCAAGTAACGGCATCCAATCCAATCCAATCCAATCCAAGTAACGGCATCCAATCCAATCCAATCGAATCGAGTCCAATCCAATCCAAGTAACGGCATCCAATCGAATCCAATCCAATCCAATCCAAGTACCGGCATCCAACCCAATCCAATCCAATCCAATCCAATCCAAGTAAAGGCATCGAATCCAATGCAATCCAATACAATCCAATCCAAACCAATCCAATCCAAGTAACGGCACCAAATCCAATCTAATCCAATCGAATCCAATCCAATCCAAGTAACGGCATCCAATCCAATCCTATCGAATCCAATCCAATCCAAGTAACCGCATCCAATCCAATCCAATCCAATTGACGGTATCCAATCCAATCCAATCCAATCCAATCCAATCCTATCCTTTCCAGGTAACGGCATCCAATCTAATCCAATCCAATCCAATCCAATTCAAGTAACCGCATCCAACCCAATACAATACAATCCAATCCAATCCAAGTAACGGCATTCAATCCAATGCAATGCAATCCAATCCAATCCAATCCAGGTACCGGCATCCAATTCAATCCAATCCAATCCAATCCAAGTAACGGCATCCAATCCAATCTACTCCAATCCAATCCAATCCAATCCAAGTAACCGCATCCAATCCAATCCAATCCAATCCAATCCAAGTAACGGCAGCCAATCCAATCCAATCCAACCCAATCCAATGCAATCCAAGTACTGGCATCCAATCCAAGCCAATCCAATCCAATCCAAGTAACGGCATCCAATCCAATCCAATCCAATCCAAGTAACGGCGTTCAATCCAATCCAATCCAACCAAATCCAATGCAATCCCAGTACTGGCATCCAATCCAAGCCAATCCAATCCAATCCTAGTAACGGCATCCAATCCAATCCAATCCAATCCAAGTAACGGCACCCAATCCAATCTAATCTAATCCAATCCAATCCAATCCAATCCAAGTAACGGCAGCCAATCCTATCCTATCGAATCCAATCCAATCCAAGTAACCGCATCCAATCCAATCCAATCCAATCCAATTAACGGCATCCAATCCAATGCAATCCAATCCAATCCAATCCTAACCTATCCAAATTACGGCATCCAATCTAATCCAATCCAATCCAATCCAATTCAAGAAACCGCATCCAATCCAATCCAATCCAATCCAATCCAAGTAACGGCATCCAATCCAATCCTATCGAATCCAATCCAATCCAAGTAACCGCATCCAATGCAATCCAATTAACGGCATCCAATCCAATCCAATCCAATCCAATCCAAGTAACCGCATCCAATCCAATCCAATCCAATCCAAGTAACGGCATCCAATCCAATGCAATCCCATCCAATCCAATCCAATCCAATCCAAGGTACCGGCATCCAATCCAATCCAATCCATTCCAAGTAACGGCATTCAATCCAATCTAATCCAATCCAATCCAATCCACGTAACGGCATCCAATCCGATCCACTCCAATCCAAACCAATCCAAGTAACGGCATCCAATCCAATCCAATCCAATCCAATCCAATGCAATCCAAGTAACGGCATCCAATCCAAGCCAATCCAATTCAATCAAAGTAACGGCATCCAATCCAATCCAATCCAATCCAATCCAAGTACCGCCATCCAACCCAATCCAATCCAATCCAAGTAACGGCATCCAATCCAATGCAATACAATCCAATCCAATCCAAACAAATCCAATCCAAGTAACGGCATCCAATACAATCTAATCCAATCGAATCCAATCCAATCCAAGTAACGGCATCTAATGCAATCCTATCGAATCCAATCCAATCCAAATAACGGCATCCAATCCAATCCAATCTAATCCAATTAACGTCATCCAATCCAATCCAATCCAATCCTATCCTATCCAAGTAACGGCATCCAATCTAATGCAATCCAATCCAATCCAATCCAATCCAAGTAACCGCATCCAATCCAATCCAATCCAATCCAGGTAACGGCATCCAATCCAATGCAATCCAAACCAATCCAATCCAATCCAATCCAGGTACCGGCATCCAATCCAATCCATTCCAAGTAACGGCATCCAATCCAATCTAATCCAATCCAATCCAATCCAATCCAATCCAATCCAATCCAAGTAACCGCATCCAATCGAATCCAATCCAATCCAATGCAAGTAACGGCATCCAATCCAATCCAATCCAATCCAATCCAATTAACGGCATCCAATCCACTCCAATCCAATCCAATCCAATCCTAACCTATCCAAATTACGGCATCCAATCTAATCCAATCCAATCCAATCCAAGAAACCGCATCCAGTCCAATCCAATCCAATCCAATCCAAGTAACGGCATCCAATCCAATCCTATCGAATCCAATCCAATCCAAGTAACCGCATCCAATGCAATCCAACTAACGGCATCCAATCCAATCCAATCCAATCCAATCCAATCCAATCCAATCCATGTAACCGCATCCAATCCAATCCAATCCAATCCAAGTAACGGCATCCAATCCAATGCAATCCCATCCAATCCAATCCAATCCAATCCAGGTACCGGCATCCAATCCAATCCAATCCAATCCAAGTAACGGCATTCAATCCAATCTAATCCAATCCAATCCAATCCAATCCACGTAACGGCATCCAATCCGATCCAATCCAATCCAAACCAATCCAAGTAACGGCATCCAATCCAATCCAATCCAATCCAATCCAATGCAATCCAAGTAACGGCATCCAATCCAAGCCAATCCAATCCAATCAAAGTAACGGCATCCAATCGAATCCAATCCAATCCAATCCAAGTACCGGCATCCAACCCAATCCAATCCAATCCAAGTAACGGCATCCAATCCAATGCAATACAATCCAATCCAATCCAAACCAATCCAATCCAAGTAACGGCATCCAATACAATCTAATCCAATCGAATCCAATCCAATCCAAGTAACGGCATCCAATCTAATGCAATCCAATCCAATCCAATCCAAGTAACCGCATCCAATCCAATCCAATCCAATCCAGGTAACGGCATCCAATCCAATGCAATCCAAACCAATCCAATCCAATCCAATCCAGGTACCGGCATCCAATCCAATCCAATCCAAGTAACGGCATCCAATCCAATCTAATCCAATCCAATCCAATCCAATCCAATCCAATCCAAGTAACCGCATCCAATCGAATCCAATCCAATCCAATGCAAGTAACGGCATCCAATCCAATCCAATCCAATCCAATCCAATCCAATCCAATCCAATCCAAGTAACGGCATCCAATCCAATCCAATCCAATCCAAGTAACGGCATCCATTCCAATCCAATCCAATCCAAGTAACGCATCCTCTCCAATCCAATCCAATCCAATCCAATCCAATCCAATCCTAGCCAATCCAATCGAAGTAACGGCATCCAATCCAATCCAATCCAATGCAATCCAACTAACCGCCTCCAATCGAATGCAATCCAATCAAATCCAATCCAATTCAATCCAATCCAAGTAACGGCATCCAATCCAATCCAATCGAATCCAATCCAATCCAAGTAACGGCATCCAATCCAATCCAACCCAATCCAATGCAATCCAATCCAATCCAAGTAACTGCATTCAATCCAATCCAATCCAATCCAATCCAAGTTACCGCATCCAATCCAATCCAATCCAATCCAAGTAACGGCATCCAATCCAATCCAATCCAATCCAAGTAAAGGCATCCAATCCAATCCAATCGAATCAAGTCCAATCCAATCCAAGTAACGGCATCCAATCGAATCCAATCCAATCCAATCCAAGTACCGGCATCCAACCCAATCCAATCCAATCCAATCCAAGTAACGGCATCGAATCCAATGCCAGCCAATACAATCCAATCCAAACCAATCCAATCCAAGTAACGGCACCAAATCCAATCTAATCCAATCGAATCCAATCCAATCCAAGTAACGGCATCCAATCCAATCCTATCGAATCCAATCCAATCCAAGTAACCGCATCCAATCCAATCCAATCCAATCCAATTAACGGTATCCAATCCAATCCAATCCAATCCAATCCAATCCAATCCAATCCTATCCTTTCCAGGTAACGGCATCCAATCTAATCCAATCCAATCCAATCCAATTCAAGTAACCGCATCCAACCCAATCCAATCCAATCCAATCCAATCCAATCCAATCCAATCCAATCCAATCCTATCCTTTCCAGGTAACGGCATCCAATCCAATCTAATCCAATCCAATCCAATCCAATCCAGGTACCGGCATCCAATCCAATCCAATCCAATCCAATCCAATCCAAGTAACCGCATCCAATCCAATCCAATTGAATTCCAATCCAAGGAACGGCATCCAATCCAATCCAATACAAGTAACGGCATCCAATCCAATCCAATCCAGTCCAAGTAACGGCATCCAATCCAATCCAATCGAATCTAATCCAATCCAATCCAAGTAACGGCATCCAATCCAATCCAATCCAATCCAATCGAAGTACCGGCATCCAACCCAATCCAATCCAATCCAATCCAATCCAATCCAAGTAACGGCATCCAATCCAATGCAATCCAATCCAATCCAATCCAAACCAATCCAATCCAAGTTACGGCACCCAATCCAATCTAATCCAATCCAATCCAATCCAATCCAAGTAACGGCATCCAATCCAATCCTATCGAATCCAATCCAATCCAAGTAACCGCATCCAATGCAATCCAATTAACGGCATCCAATCCAATCCAATCCAATCCAATCCAAGTAACCGCAACCAATCCAATACAATCCAATCCAAGTAACGGCATCCAATCCAATGCAATCCAATCCAATCCAATCCAATCCAATCCAGGTACCGGCATCGAATCCAATCCAATCCAACCCAAGTAACGGCATCCAATCCAATCTAATTCAATCCAATCCAATCCAATCCAATCCAATTAACGGCATCCAATCCAATCCAATCCAATGCAATCCAAGTAACGGCATCCAATCCAAGCCAATCCAATCCAATCCAAGTAACGGCATGCAATCGAATCCAATCCAATCCAATCCAAGTACCGGCATCCAACCCAATCCAATCCAATCCAATCCAAGTAACCGCATCCAATCCAATCCAATCCAATCCAAGTAACGGCATCCAATCCAATGCAATCCAATCCAATCCAATCCAATCCAATCCAATGCAATCCAATCCAATCCTAGCCAATCCAATCGAAGTAACGGCATCCAATCCAATCCAATCCAACCCAACTAACCGCCTCCAATCGAATCCAATCCAATCAAATCCAATCCAATTCAATCCAATCCAAGTAACGGCATGCAATCCAATCCAATCGAATCCAATCCAATCCAAGTAACGGCATCCAATCCAATCCACTGCAATCCAATGCAATCCAATCCAATCCAAGTACCAATCCAATCCAAGTAACGTCATCCAATCCAATCCAATCGAATCAAATCCAATCCAATCCAAGTAACGGCATCCAATCGAATCGAATCCAATCCAATCCAAGTACCGGCATCCAACCCAATCCAATCCAAGTAACGGCATCGAATCCAATGCAATGCAATCCAATCCAATCCAAACCAATCCAATCCAAGTAACGGCACCAAATCCAATCTAATCCAATCGAATCCAATCCAATCCAAGTAACGGCATCCAATCCAATACAATCCAATCCAATCCAATCCAAGTAACAGCATTCAATCCATTCCAATCCAGGTACCGGCATCCAATCCAATCCAATCCAATCCAATCCAAGTAACGGCATCCAATCCAATCTAATCCAATCCAATCCAGTCCAATCCCATTCAAGGAACCGCATCCAATCCAATCCAATCCAAGTAACGGCATCCAATCCAATCCAATCCAAGTACCGGCATCCAACCCAATCCAATCCAATCCAATCCAAGTAACGGCATCCAATCCAACCCAATCCAATGCAATCCAGGTGCCGGCATCCAATCCAAGCCAATCCAATCCAATCCAAGTAACGGCATCCAATCCAATCCAATCCAGTCCAAGTTACGGCATCCAATCCAATCCAATCGAATCTAATCCAATCCAATCCAAGTAACGGCATCCAATCCAATCCAATCCAACCCAATCGAAGTACCGGCATCCAACCCAATCCAATCCAATCCAATCCAAGTAACGGCATCCAATCCAATGCAATCCAATCCAATCCAATCCAAACCAATCCAATCCAAGTTACGGCACCCAATCCAATCTAATCAAATCCAATCCAATCCAATCCAAGTAACGGCATCCAATCCAATCCTATCGAATCCAATCCAATCCAAGTAAACGCATCCAATCCAATCCAATCCAATCCAATTAACGGCATCCAATCCACTCCAAACCAATCCAATCCAATCCTAACCTATCCAAATTACGGCATCCAATCTAATCCAATCCAATCCAATCCAATCCAAGAAACCGCATCCAATCCAATCCAATCCAATCCAATCCAATCCAAGTAACGGCATCCAATCCAATCCTATCGAATCCAATCCAATCCAAGTAACCGCATCCAATGCAATCCAATTAACGGCATCCAATCCAATCCAATCCAATCCAATCCAATCCAAGTAACCGCATCCAATCCAATCCAATCCAATCCAAGTAACGGCATCCAATCCAATGCAATCCAATCCAATCCAATCCAATCCAATCCAATCCAGGTACCGGCATCCAATCCAATCCAACCCAAGTAACGGCATCCAATCCAATCTAATTCAATCCAATCCAATCCAATCCAATCCAAGTAACGGCATCCAATCCAATCCAATCCAATGCAATCCAAGTAACGGCATCCAATCCAAGCCAATCCAATCCAATCCAAGTAACGGCATGCAATCGAATCCAATCCAATCCAATCCAAGTACCGGCATCCAACCCAATCCAATCCAATCCAATCCAAGTAACCGCATCCAATCCAATCCAATCCAATCCAAGTAACGGCATCCAATCCAATGCAATCCAATCCAATCCAATCCAATCCAAGTAACGGCATCCAATCCGATCCAATCCAATCCAAACCAATCCAAGTTACGGCATCCAATCCAATCCAATCCAATGCAATCCAAGTAACGGCATCCAATCCAAGCCAATCCAATCCAATCCAAGTACCGGCATCCAACCCAATCCAATCCAATCCAAGTAACGGCATCCAATCCAATGCAATACAATCCAATCCAATCCAAACCAATCCAATCCAAGTAACGGCATCCAATACAATCTAATCCAATCGAATCCAATCCAATCCAAGTAACGGCATCTAATCCAATCCTATCGAATCCAATCCAATCCAAATAACCGCATCCAATCCAATCCAATCTAATCCAATTAACGGCATCCAATCCAATCCAATCCAATCCTATCCTATCCAAGTAACGGCATCCAATCTAATGCAATCCAATCCAATCCAGTCCAATCCAAGTAACCGCATCCAATCCAATCCAATCCAATCCAGGTAACGACATCCAATCCAATGCAATCCAAACCAATCCAATCCAATCCAATCCAGGTACCGGCATCCAATCCAATCCAATCCAAGTAACGGCATCCAATCCAATCTAATCCAATCCAATCCAATCCACGTAACCGCATCCAATCGAATCCAATCCAATCCAATGCAAGTAGCGGCATCCAATCCAATCCAATCCAATCCAATCCAATCCAAGAAACGGCATTCAATCCAATCCAATCCAATCCAAGTAACGGCAGCCATTCCAATCCAATCCAATCCAAGTAACGCATCCTCTCCAATCCAATCCAATCCAATCCAATCCAATCCAATCCAATCCAATCCGAGAGAATCCAATCGAAGTAACGGCATCCAATCCAATCCAATCCAATGCAATCCAACTAACCGCCTCCAATCGAATGCAATACAATCAAATCCAATCCAATTCAATCCAATCCAAGTAACGGCATCCAATACAATCCAATCGAATCCAATCCAATCCAAGTAACGGCATCCAATCCAATCCAATCCAATGCAATCCAATCCAATCCAAGTAACTGCATTCAATCCAATCCAATCCAATCCAATCCAAGTTACCGCAGCCAATCCAATCCAATCCAATCCAAGTAACGGCATCCAATCCAATCCAATCCAATCCAAGTAACGGCATCCAATCCAATCCAATCGAATCAAGTCCAATCCAATCCAAGTAACGGCATCCAATCGAATCCAATCCAATCCAATCCAAGTACCGGCATCCAACCCAATCCAATCCAATCCAATCCAATCCAAGTAACGGCATCGAATCCAATGCAATCCAATACAATCCAATCCAAACCAATCCAATCCAAGTAACGGCACCAAATCCAATCTAATCCAATCGAATCCAATCCAATCCAAGTAACGGCATCCAATCCAATCCTATCGAATCCAATCCAATCCAAGTAACCGCATCCAATCCAATCCAATCCAATTGACGGTATCCAATCCAATCCAATCCAATCCTATCCTTTCCAGGTAACGGCATCCAATCTAATCCAATCCAATCCAATCCAATTCAAGTAACCGCATCCAACCCAATACAATACAATCCAATCCAATCCAAGTAACGGCATTCAATCCAATGCAATGCAATCCAATCCAATCCAATCCAGGTACCGGCATCCAATTCAATCCAATCCAATCCAATCCAAGTAACGGCATCCAATCCAATCTACTCCAATCCAATCCAATCCAATCCAAGTAACCGCATCCAATCCAATCCAATCCAATCCAATCCAAGTAACGGCAGCCAATCCAATCCAATCCAACCCAATCCAATGCAATCCAAGTACTGGCATCCAATCCAAGCCAATCCAAGTAACGGCATCCAATCCAATCCAATCCAATCCAAGTAACGGCATTCAATCCAATCCAATCCAACCAAATCCAATGCAATCCCAGTACTGGCATCCAATCCAAGCCAATCCAATCCAATCCAAGTAACGGCATCCAATCCAATCCAATCCAATCCAAGTAACGGCACCCAATCCAATCTAATCCAATCCAATCCAATCCAATCCAAGTAACGGCAGCCAATCCAATCCTATCGAATCCAATCCAATCCAAGTAACCGCATCCAATCCAATCCAATCCAATCCAATTAACGGCATCCAATCCACTCCAATCCAATCCAATCCAATCCTAACCTATCCAAATTACGGCATCCAATCTAATCCAATCCAATCCAATCCAATTCAAGAAACCGCATCCAATCCAATCCAATCCAATCCAATCCAAGTAACGGCATCCAATCCAATCCTATCGAATCCAATCCAATCCAAGTAACCGCATCCAATGCAATCCAATTAACGGCATCCAATCCAATCCAATCCAATCCAATCCAAGTAACCGCATCCAATCCAATCCAATCCAATCCAAGTAACGGCATCCAATCCAATGCAATCCCATCCAATCCAATCCAATCCAATCCAAGGTACCGGCATCCAATCCAATCCAATCCATTCCAAGTAACGGCATTCAATCCAATCTAATCCAATCCAATCCAATCCAAGTAACGGCATCCAATCCGATCCACTCCAATCCAAACCAATCCAAGTAACGGCATCCAATCCAATCCAATCCAATCCAATCCAATGCAATCCAAGTAACGGCATCCAATCCAAGCCAATCCAATTCAATCAAAGTAACGGCATCCAATCCAATCCAATCCAATCCAAGTACCGCCATCCAACCCAATCCAATCCAATCCAAGTAACGGCATCCAATCCAATGCAATACAATCCAATCCAATCCAAACCAATCCAATCCAAGTAACGGCATCCAATACAATCTAATCCAATCGAATCCAATCCAATCCAAGTAACGGCATCTAATGCAATCCTATCGAATCCAATCCAATCCAAGTAACCGCATCCAATCGAATCCAATCCAATCCAATGCAAGTAACGGCATCCAATCCAATCCAATCCAATTAACGGCATCCAATCCACTCCAATCCAATCCAATCCAATCCTAACCTATCCAAATTACGGCATCCAATCTAATCCAATCCAATCCAATCCAATCCAAGAAACCGCATCCAATTCAATCCAATCCAATCCAATCCAAGTAACGGCATCCAATCCAATCCTATCGAATCCAATCCAATCCAAGTAACCGCATCCAATGCAATCCAACTAACGGCATCCAATCCAATCCAATCCAATCCAATCCAATCCAATCCATGTAACCGCATCCAATCCAATCCAATCCAATCCAAGTAACGGCATCCAATCCAATGCAATCCCATCCAATCCAATCCAATCCAATCCAGGTACCGGCATCCAATCCAATCCAATCCAATCCAAGTAACGGCATTCAATCCAATCTAATCCAATCCAATCCAATCCAATCCACGTAACGGCATCCAATCCGATCCAATCCAATCCAAACCAATCCAAGTAACGGCATCCAATCCAATCCAATCCATTCCAATCCAATGCAATCCAAGTAACGGCATCCAATCCAAGCCAATCCAATCCAATCAAAGTAACGGCATCCAATCGAATCCAATCCAATCCAATCCAAGTACCGGCATCCAACCCAATCCAATCCAATCCAAGTAACGGCATCCAATCCAATGCAATACAATCCAATCCAATCCAAACCAATCCAATCCAAGTAACGGCATCCAATACAATCTAATCCAATCGAATCCAATCCAATCCAAGTAACGGCATCCAATCTAATGCAATCCAATCCAATCCAATCCAATCCAAGTAACCGCATCCAATCCAATCCAATCCAATCCAGGTAACGGCATCCAATCCAATGCAATCCAAACCAATCCAATCCAATCCAATCCAGGTACCGGCATCCAATCCAATCCAATCCAAGTAACGGCATCCAATCCAATCTAATCCAATCCAATCCAATCCAATCCAATCCAAGTAACCGCATCCAATCGAATCCAATCCAATCCAATGCAAGTAACGGCATCCAATCCAATCCAATCCAATCCAATCCAATCCAATCCAAGTAACGGCATCCAATCCAATCCAATCCAATCCAATCCAAGTAACGGCATCCATTCCAATCCAATCCAATCCAAGTAACGCATCCTCTCCAATCCAATCCAATCCAATCCAATCCAATCCAATCCTAGCCAATCCAATCGAAGTAACGGCATCCAATCCAATCCAATCCAATGCAATCCAACTAACCGCCTCCAATCGAATGCAATCCAATCAAATCCAATCCAATTCAATCCAATCCAAGTAACGGCATCCAATCCAATCCAATCGAATCCAATCCAATCCAAGTAACGGCATCCAATCCAATCCAACCCAATCCAATGCAATCCAATCCAATCCAAGTAACTGCATTCAATCCAATCCAATCCAATCCAATCCAAGTTACCGCATCCAATCCAATCCAATCCAATCAAAGTAACGGCATCCAATCCAATCCAATCCAATCCAAGTAAAGGCATCCAATCCAATCCAATCGAATCAAGTCCAATCCAATCCAAGTAACGGCATCCAATCGAATCCAATCCAATCCAATCCAAGTACCGGCATCCAACCCAATCCAATCCAATCCAATCCAAGTAACGGCATCGAATCCAATGCCAGCCAATACAATCCAATCCAAACCAATCCAATCCAAGTAACGGCACCAAATCCAATCTAATCCAATCGAATCCAATCCAATCCAAGTAACGGCATCCAATCCAATCCTATCGAATCCAATCCAATCCAAGTAACCGCATCCAATCCAATCCAATCCAATCCAATTAACGGTATCCAATCCAATCCAATCCAATCCAATCCAATCCAATCCAATCCAATCCAATCCTATCCTTTCCAGGTAACGGCATCCAATCTAATCCAATCCAATCCAATCCAATTCAAGTAACCGCATCCAACCCAATCCAATCCAATCCAATCCAATCCAATCCAATCCTATCCTTTCCAGGTAACGGCATCCAATCCAATCTAATCCAATCCAATCCAATCCAATCCAGGTACCGGCATCCAATCCAATCCAATCCAATCCAATCCAATCCAAGTAACCGCATCCAATCCAATCCAATTGAATTCCAATCCAAGGAACGGCATCCAATCCAATCCAATCCAAGTAACGGCATCCAATCCAATCCAATCCAGTCCAAGTAACGGCATCCAAACCAATCCAATCGAATCTAATCCAATCCAATCCAAGTAACGGCATCCAATCCAATCCAATCCAATCCAATCGAAGTACCGGCATCCAACCCAATCCAATCCAATCCAATCCAATCCAATCCAAGTAACGGCATCCAATCCAATGCAATCCAATCCAATCCAATCCAAACCAATCCAATCCAAGTTACGGCACCCAATCCAATCTAATCAAATCCAATCCAATCCAATCCAAGTAACGGCATCCAATCCAATACTATCGAATCCAATCCAATCCAAGTAAACGCATCCAATCCAATCCAATCCAATCCAATTAACGGCATCCAATCCACTCCAAACCAATCCAATCCAATCCTAACCTATCCAAATTACGGCATCCAATCTATTTTGGCAGATCCAATGGGATGGAGCAGCAGTATAAAATGAAGGGTACCATTCTTAGCAGTGTAGAGGATCAGAAGGACCTTGGGGTCCGGGTCCATAGGACTCTTAAATCGGCCTCGCAGGTGGAGGATGCGGTCAAGAAGGCGTATGGCGTACTAGCCTTCATTAATCGAGGGATTGAGTTTAGGAGTCGGGAGATAATGCTGCAGCTTTATAGGACCCTGGTTAGACCCCACTTGGAGTACTGCGCGCAGTTCTGGTCACCTCATTACAGGAAAGATGTTGAAGCCATTGAAATGGTGCAGAGGAGATTTACAAGGATGTTGCCTGGATTGGGGGGCATGCCTTATGAGGATAGGTTGAGGGAGCTTGGTCTCTTCTCCCTGGAGAGACGAAGGATGAGAGGTGACCTGATAGAGGTTTACAAGATGTTGAGGGGTCTGGATAGGGTGGACTCTCAGAGGCTATTTCCAAGGGCTGAAATGGTTGCTACGAGAGGACACAGGTTTAAGGTGCTGGGGGGTAGGTACAGGGGGGATGTCAGGGGTAAGTTTTTCACTCAGAGGGTGGTGGGTGAGTGGAATCGGCTGACGTCGGTGGTGGTGGAGGCAAACTCGTTGGGGTCTTTTAAGAGACTTCTGGATGAGTACATGGGATTTAATGGGATTGAGGGCTATAGATAGGCCTAGAGGTGGGGATGTGATCGGCGCAACTTGTGGGCCGAAGGGCCTGTTTGTGCTGTGGCTTTCTATGTTCTATGTTCTATGTTCTATAATCCAATCCAATCCAATCCAATCCAAGAAACCGCATCCAATCCAATCCAATCCAATCCAATCCAATCCAAGTAACGGCATCCAATCCAATCCTATCGAATCCAATCCAATCCAAGAAACCGCATCCAATGCAATCCAATTAACGGCATCCAATCCAATCCAATCCAATCCAATCCAAGTAACCGCATCCAATCCAATCCAATCCAATCCAAGTAACGGCATCCAATCCAATGCAATCCAATCCAATCCAATCCAATCCAATCCAGGTACCGGCATCCAATCCAATCCAATCCAACCCAAGTAACGGCATCCAATCCAATCTAATTCAATCCAATCCAATCCAATCCAATCCAATCCAAGTAACGGCATCCAATCCAATCCAATCCAATGCAATCCAAGTAACGGCATCCAATCCAAGCCAATCCAATCCAATCCAAGTAACGGCATGCAATCGAATCCAATCCAATCCAATCCAAGTACCGGCATCCAACCCAATCCAATCCAATCCAATCCAAGTAACCGCATCCAATCCAATCCAATCCAATCCAAGTAACGGCATCCAATCCAATGCAATCCAATCCAATCCAATCCAATCCAATCCAGGTACCGGCATCCAATCCAATCCAATCCAACCCAAGTAACGGCATCCAATCCAATCTAATTCAATCCAATCCAATCCAATCCAATCCAAGTAACGGCATCCAATCCAATCCAATCCAATGCAATCCAAGTAACGGCATCCAATCCAAGCCAATCCAATCCAATCCAAGTAACGGCATGCAATCGAATCCAATCCAATCCAAGTACCGGCATCCAACCCAATCCAATCCAATCCAATCCAAGTAACCGCATCCAATCCAATCCAATCCAATCCAAGTAACGGCATCCAATCCAATGAAATCCAATCCAATCCAATCCAATCCAAGTAACGGCATCCAATCCGATCCAATCCAATCCAAACCAATCCAAGTAACGGCATCCAATCCAATCCAATCCAATGCAATCCAAGTAACGGCATCCAATCCAAGCCAATCCAATCCAATCCAAGTAACGGCATCCAATCGAATCCAATACAATCCAATCCAAGTACCGGCATCCAACCCAATCCAATCCAATCCAAGTAACGGCATCCAATCCAATGCAATACAATCCAATCCAATCCAAACCAATCCAATCCAAGTAACGGCATCCAATACAATCTAATCCAATCGAATCCAATCCAATCCAAGTAACGGCATCTAATCCAATCCTATCGAATCCAATCCAATCCAAATAACCGCATCCAATCCAATCCAATCTAATCCAATTAACGTCATCCAATCCAATCCAATCCAATCCTATCCTATCCAAGTAACGGCATCCAATCTAATGCAATCCAATCCAATCCAGTCCAATCCAAGTAACCGCATCCAATCCAATCCAATCCAATCCAGGTAACGACATCCAATCCAATGCAATCCAAACCAATCCAATCCAATCCAATCCAGGTACCGGCATCCAATCCAATCCAATCCAAGCAACGGCATCCAATCCAATCTAATCCAATCCAATCCAATCCAATCCAAGTAACCGCATCCATTCGAATCCAATCCAATCCAATGCAAGTAGCGGCATCCAATCCAATCCAATCCAATCCAATCTAATCCAAGAAACGGCATCCAATCCAATCCAATCCAAGTAACGGCATCCATTCCAATCCAATCCAATCCAAGTAACGCATCCTCTCCAATCCAATACAATCCAATCCAATCCAATCCAATCCAATCCGAGCCAATCCAATCGAAGTAACGGCATCCAATCCAATCCAATCCAATGCAATCCAACTAACCGCCTCCAATCGAATGCAATACAATCAAATCCAATCCAATTCAATCCAATCCAAGTAACGGCATCCAATACAATCCAATCGAATCCAATCCAATCCAAGTAACGGCATCCAATCCAATCCAATCCAATGCAATCCAATCCAATCCAAGTAACTGCATTCAATCCAATCCAATCCAATCCAAGTTACCGCATCCAATCCAATCCAATCCAATCCAAGTAACGGCATCCAATCCAATCCAATCCAATCCAAGTAACGGCATCCAATCCAATCCAATCGAATCAAGTCCAATCCAATCCAAGTAACGGCATCCAATCGAATCCAATCCAATCCAATCCAAGTACCGGCATCCAACCCAATCCAATCCAATCCAACCCAATCCAATCCAATCCAAGTAACGGCATCGAATCCAATGCAATCCAATACAATCCAATCCAAACCAATCCAATCCAAGTAACGGCACCAAATCCAATCTAATCCAATCGAATCCAATCCAATCCAAGTAACGGCATCCAATCCAATCCTATCGAATCCAATCCAATCCAAGTAACCGCATCCAATCCAATCCAATCCAATTGACGGTATCCAATCCAATCCAATCCAATCCTATCCTTTCCAGGTAACGGCATCCAATCTAATCCAATCCAATCCAATCCAATTCAAGTAACCGCATCCAACCCAATACAATCCAATCCAATCCAATCCAAGTAACGGCATTCAATCCAATGCAATGCAATCCAATCCAATCCAATCCAGGTACCGGCATCCAATTCAATCCAATCCAATCCAATCCAAGTAACGGCATCCAATCCAATCTACTCCAATCCAATCCAATCCAATCCAAGTAACCGCATCCAATCCAATCCAATCCAATCCAAGTAACGGCAGCCAATCCAATCCAATCCAACCCAATCCAAAGCAATCCAAGTACTGGCATCCAATCCAAGCCAATCCAATCCAATCCAAGTAACGGCATCCAATCCAATCCAATCCAATCCAAGTAACGGCATTCAATCCAATCCAATCCAACCCAATCCAATGCAATCCCAGTACTGGCATCCAATCCAAGCCAATCCAATCCTATCCAAGTAACGGCATCCAATCCAATCCAATCCAATCCAAGTAACGGCACCCAATCCAATCTAATCCAATCCAATCCAATCCAATCCAAGTAACGGCATCCAATCCAATCCTATCGAATCCAATCCAATCCAAGTAACCGCATCCAATCCAATCCAATCCAATCCAATTAACGGCATCCAATCCACTCCAATCCAATCCAATCCAATCCTAACCTATCCAAATTACGGCATCCAATCTAATCCAATCCAATCCAATCCAATTCAAGAAACCGCATCCAATCCAATCCAATCCAATCCAATCCAAGTAACGGCATCCAATCCAATCCTATCGAATCCAATCCAATCCAAGTAACCGCATCCAATGCAATCCAATTAACGGCATCCAATCCAATCCAATCCAATCCAATCCAAGTAACCGCATCCAATCCAATCCAATCCAATCCAAGTAACGGCATCCAATCCAATGCAATCCCATCCAATCCAATCCAATCCAATCCAAGGTACCGGCATCCAATCCAATCCAATCCAATCCAAGTAACGGCATTCAATCCAATCTAATCCAATCCAATCCAATCCAATCCACGTAACGGCATCCAATCCGATCCAATCCAATCCAAACCAATCCAAGTAACGGCATCCAATCCAATCCAATCCAATCCAATCCAATGCAATCCAAGTAACGGCATCCAATCCAAGCCAATCCAATTCAATCAAAGTAACGGCATCCAATCGAATCCAATCCAATCCAATCCAAGTACCGCCATCCAACCCAATCCAATCCAATCCAAGTAACGGCATCCAATCCAATGCAATACAATCCAATCCAATCCAAACCAATCCAATCCAAGTAACGGCATCCAATACAATCTAATCGAATCGAATCCAATCCAATCCAAGTAACGGCATCTAATCCAATCCTATCGAATCCAATCCAATCCAAATAACCGCATCCAATCCAATCCAATCTAATCCAATTAACGTCATCCAATCCAATCCAATCCAATCCTATCCTATCCAAGTAACGGCATCCACTCTAATGCAATCCAATCCAATCCAATCCAATCCAACTAACCGCATCCAATCCAATCCAATCCAATCCAGGTAACGGCATCCAATCCAATGCAATCCAAACCAATCCAATCCAATCCAATCCAGGTACCGGCATCCAATACAATCCAATCCAAGAAACGGCATCCAATCCAATCTAATCCACTCCAATCCAATCCAATCCAATCCAATCCAATCCAATCCAATCCAATCCAAGTAACCGCATCCAATCGAATCCAATCCAATCCAATGCAAGTAACGGCATCCAATCCAATCCAATCCAATCCAATCCAATTAACGGCATCCAATCCACTCCAATCCAATCCAATCCAATCCTAACCTATCCAAATTACGGCATCCAATCTAATCCAATCCAATCCAATCCAATCCAAGAAACCGCATCCAATCCAATCCAATCCAATCCAATCCAAGTAACGGCATCCAATCCAATCCTATCGAATCCAATCCAATCCAAGTAACCGCATCCAATGCAATCCAACTAACGGCATCCAATCCAATCCAATCCAATCCAATCCAATCCAAGTAACCGCATCCAATCCAATCCAATCCAAGTAACGGCATCCAATCCAATGCAATCCCATCCAATCCAATCCAATCCAATCCAGGTACCGGCATCCAATCCAATCCAATCCAATCCAAGTAACGGCATTCAATCCAATCTAATCCAATCCAATCCAATCCAATCCAATCCACGTAACGGCATCCAATCCGATCCAATCCAATCCAAACCAATCCAAGTAGCGGCATCCAATCCAATCCAATCCAATCCAATCCAATCCAGGTACCGGCATCCAATCCAATCCAATCCAATCCAAGTAACGGCATTCAATCCAATCTAATCCAATCCAATCCAATCCAATCCAATCCACGTAACGGCATCCAATCCGATCCAATCCAATCCAAACCAATCCAAGTAGCGGCATCCAATCCAATCCAATCCAATTCAATCCAATCCAATCCAATCCAATCCAATCCAATCCAATCCAAGTAACGGCATCCAATCCAATGCAATCCCATCCAATCCAATCCAATCCAATCCAAGGTACCGGCATCCAATCCAATCCAATCCAATCCAAGTAACGGCATTCAATCCAATCTAATCCAATCCAATCCAATCCACGTAACGGCATCCAATCCGATCCAATCCAATCCAAACCAATCCAAGTAACGGCATCCAATCCAATCCAATCCAATCCAATCCAATGCAATCCAAGTAACGGCATCCAATCCAAGCCAATCCAATTCAATCAAAGTAACGGCATCCAATCGAATCCAATCCAATCCAATCCAAGTACCGCCATCCAACCCAATCCAATCCAATCCAAGTAACGGCATCCAATCCAATGCAATACAATCCAATCCAATCCAAACCAATCCAATCCAAGTAACGGCATCCAATACAATCTAATCGAATCGAATCCAATCCAATCCAAGTAACGGCATCTAATCCAATCCTATCGAATCCAATCCAATCCAAATAACCGCATCCAATCCAATCCAATCTAATCCAATTAACGTCATCCAATCCAATCCAATCCAATCCTATCCTATCCAAGTAACGGCATCCACTCTAATGCAATCCAATCCAATCCAATCCAATCCAAGTAACCGCATCCAATCCAATCCAATCCAATCCAGGTAACGGCATCCAATCCAATGCAATCCAAACCAATCCAATCCAATCCAATCCAGGTACCGGCATCCAATACAATCCAATCCAAGACACAGCATCCAATCCAATCTAATCCACTCCAATCCAATCCAATCCAATCCAATCCAATCCAATCCAATCCAATCCAATCCAATCCAATCCAATCCAAGTAACCGCATCCAATCGAATCCAATCCAATCCAATGCAAGTAACGGCATCCAATCCAATCCAATCCAATCCAATTAACGGCATCCAATCCACTCCAATCCAATCCAATCCAATCCTAACCTATCCAAATTACGGCATCCAATCTAATCCAATCCAATCCATTCCAATCCAAGAAACCGCATCCAATCCAATCCAATCCAATCCAATCCAAGTACCGGCATCCAACCCAATCCAATCCAATCCAATCCAAGTAACCGCATCCAATCCAATCCAATCCAATCCAAGTAACGGCATCCAATCCAATGAAATCCAATCCAATCCAATCCAATCCAAGTAACGGCATCCAATCCGATCCAATCCAATCCAAACCAATCCAAGTAACGGCATCCAATCCAATCCAATCCAATGCAATCCAAGTAACGGCATCCAATCCAAGCCAATCCAATCCAATCCAAGTAACGGCATCCAATCGAATCCAATACAATCCAATCCAAGTACCGGCATCCAACCCAATCCAATCCAATCCAAGTAACGGCATCCAATCCAATGCAATACAATCCAATCCAATCCAAACCAATCCAATCCAAGTAACGGCATCCAATACAATCTAATCCAATCGAATCCAATCCAATCCAAGTAACGGCATCTAATCCAATCCTATCGAATCCAATCCAATCCAAATAACCGCATCCAATCCAATCCAATCTAATCCAATTAACGTCATCCAATCCAATCCAATCCAATCCTATCCTATCCAAGTAACGGCATCCAATCTAATGCAATCCAATCCAATCCAGTCCAATCCAAGTAACCGCATCCAATCCAATCCAATCCAATCCAGGTAACGACATCCAATCCAATGCAATCCAAACCAATCCAATCCAATCCAATCCAGGTACCGGCATCCAATCCAATCCAATCCAAGCAACGGCATCCAATCCAATCTAATCCAATCCAATCCAATCCAATCCAAGTAACCGCATCCATTCGAATCCAATCCAATCCAATGCAAGTAGCGGCATCCAATCCAATCCAATCCAATCCAATCTAATCCAAGAAACGGCATCCAATCCAATCCAATCCAAGTAACGGCATCCATTCCAATCCAATCCAATCCAAGTAACGCATCCTCTCCAATCCAATACAATCCAATCCAATCCAATCCAATCCAATCCGAGCCAATCCAATCGAAGTAACGGCATCCAATCCAATCCAATCCAATGCAATCCAACTAACCGCCTCCAATCGAATGCAATACAATCAAATCCAATCCAATTCAATCCAATCCAAGTAACGGCATCCAATACAATCCAATCGAATCCAATCCAATCCAAGTAACGGCATCCAATCCAATCCAATCCAATGCAATCCAATCCAATCCAAGTAACTGCATTCAATCCAATCCAATCCAATCCAAGTTACCGCATCCAATCCAATCCAATCCAATCCAAGTAACGGCATCCAATCCAATCCAATCCAATCCAAGTAACGGCATCCAATCCAATCCAATCGAATCAAGTCCAATCCAATCCAAGTAACGGCATCCAATCGAATCCAATCCAATCCAATCCAAGTACCGGCATCCAACCCAATCCAATCCAATCCAACCCAATCCAATCCAATCCAAGTAACGGCATCGAATCCAATGCAATCCAATACAATCCAATCCAAACCAATCCAATCCAAGTAACGGCACCAAATCCAATCTAATCCAATCGAATCCAATCCAATCCAAGTAACGGCATCCAATCCAATCCTATCGAATCCAATCCAATCCAAGTAACCGCATCCAATCCAATCCAATCCAATTGACGGTATCCAATCCAATCCAATCCAATCCTATCCTTTCCAGGTAACGGCATCCAATCTAATCCAATCCAATCCAATCCAATTCAAGTAACCGCATCCAACCCAATACAATCCAATCCAATCCAATCCAAGTAACGGCATTCAATCCAATGCAATGCAATCCAATCCAATCCAATCCAGGTACCGGCATCCAATTCAATCCAATCCAATCCAATCCAAGTAACGGCATCCAATCCAATCTACTCCAATCCAATCCAATCCAATCCAAGTAACCGCATCCAATCCAATCCAATCCAATCCAAGTAACGGCAGCCAATCCAATCCAATCCAACCCAATCCAAAGCAATCCAAGTACTGGCATCCAATCCAAGCCAATCCAATCCAATCCAAGTAACGGCATCCAATCCAATCCAATCCAATCCAAGTAACGGCATTCAATCCAATCCAATCCAACCCAATCCAATGCAATCCCAGTACTGGCATCCAATCCAAGCCAATCCAATCCTATCCAAGTAACGGCATCCAATCCAATCCAATCCAATCCAAGTAACGGCACCCAATCCAATCTAATCCAATCCAATCCAATCCAATCCAAGTAACGGCATCCAATCCAATCCTATCGAATCCAATCCAATCCAAGTAACCGCATCCAATCCAATCCAATCCAATCCAATTAACGGCATCCAATCCACTCCAATCCAATCCAATCCAATCCTAACCTATCCAAATTACGGCATCCAATCTAATCCAATCCAATCCAATCCAATTCAAGAAACCGCATCCAATCCAATCCAATCCAATCCAATCCAAGTAACGGCATCCAATCCAATCCTATCGAATCCAATCCAATCCAAGTAACCGCATCCAATGCAATCCAATTAACGGCATCCAATCCAATCCAATCCAATCCAATCCAAGTAACCGCATCCAATCCAATCCAATCCAATCCAAGTAACGGCATCCAATCCAATGCAATCCCATCCAATCCAATCCAATCCAATCCAAGGTACCGGCATCCAATCCAATCCAATCCAATCCAAGTAACGGCATTCAATCCAATCTAATCCAATCCAATCCAATCCAATCCACGTAACGGCATCCAATCCGATCCAATCCAATCCAAACCAATCCAAGTAACGGCATCCAATCCAATCCAATCCAATCCAATCCAATGCAATCCAAGTAACGGCATCCAATCCAAGCCAATCCAATTCAATCAAAGTAACGGCATCCAATCGAATCCAATCCAATCCAATCCAAGTACCGCCATCCAACCCAATCCAATCCAATCCAAGTAACGGCATCCAATCCAATGCAATACAATCCAATCCAATCCAAACCAATCCAATCCAAGTAACGGCATCCAATACAATCTAATCGAATCGAATCCAATCCAATCCAAGTAACGGCATCTAATCCAATCCTATCGAATCCAATCCAATCCAAATAACCGCATCCAATCCAATCCAATCTAATCCAATTAACGTCATCCAATCCAATCCAATCCAATCCTATCCTATCCAAGTAACGGCATCCACTCTAATGCAATCCAATCCAATCCAATCCAATCCAACTAACCGCATCCAATCCAATCCAATCCAATCCAGGTAACGGCATCCAATCCAATGCAATCCAAACCAATCCAATCCAATCCAATCCAGGTACCGGCATCCAATACAATCCAATCCAAGAAACGGCATCCAATCCAATCTAATCCACTCCAATCCAATCCAATCCAATCCAATCCAATCCAATCCAATCCAATCCAAGTAACCGCATCCAATCGAATCCAATCCAATCCAATGCAAGTAACGGCATCCAATCCAATCCAATCCAATCCAATCCAATTAACGGCATCCAATCCACTCCAATCCAATCCAATCCAATCCTAACCTATCCAAATTACGGCATCCAATCTAATCCAATCCAATCCAATCCAATCCAAGAAACCGCATCCAATCCAATCCAATCCAATCCAATCCAAGTAACGGCATCCAATCCAATCCTATCGAATCCAATCCAATCCAAGTAACCGCATCCAATGCAATCCAACTAACGGCATCCAATCCAATCCAATCCAATCCAATCCAATCCAAGTAACCGCATCCAATCCAATCCAATCCAAGTAACGGCATCCAATCCAATGCAATCCCATCCAATCCAATCCAATCCAATCCAGGTACCGGCATCCAATCCAATCCAATCCAATCCAAGTAACGGCATTCAATCCAATCTAATCCAATCCAATCCAATCCAATCCAATCCACGTAACGGCATCCAATCCGATCCAATCCAATCCAAACCAATCCAAGTAGCGGCATCCAATCCAATCCAATCCAATCCAATCCAGGTACCGGCATCCAATCCAATCCAATCCAATCCAAGTAACGGCATTCAATCCAATCTAATCCAATCCAATCCAATCCAATCCAATCCACGTAACGGCATCCAATCCGATCCAATCCAATCCAAACCAATCCAAGTAGCGGCATCCAATCCAATCCAATCCAATTCAATCCAATCCAATCCAATCCAATCCAATCCAATCCAATCCAAGTAACGGCATCCAATCCAATGCAATCCCATCCAATCCAATCCAATCCAATCCAAGGTACCGGCATCCAATCCAATCCAATCCAATCCAAGTAACGGCATTCAATCCAATCTAATCCAATCCAATCCAATCCACGTAACGGCATCCAATCCGATCCAATCCAATCCAAACCAATCCAAGTAACGGCATCCAATCCAATCCAATCCAATCCAATCCAATGCAATCCAAGTAACGGCATCCAATCCAAGCCAATCCAATTCAATCAAAGTAACGGCATCCAATCGAATCCAATCCAATCCAATCCAAGTACCGCCATCCAACCCAATCCAATCCAATCCAAGTAACGGCATCCAATCCAATGCAATACAATCCAATCCAATCCAAACCAATCCAATCCAAGTAACGGCATCCAATACAATCTAATCGAATCGAATCCAATCCAATCCAAGTAACGGCATCTAATCCAATCCTATCGAATCCAATCCAATCCAAATAACCGCATCCAATCCAATCCAATCTAATCCAATTAACGTCATCCAATCCAATCCAATCCAATCCTATCCTATCCAAGTAACGGCATCCACTCTAATGCAATCCAATCCAATCCAATCCAATCCAAGTAACCGCATCCAATCCAATCCAATCCAATCCAGGTAACGGCATCCAATCCAATGCAATCCAAACCAATCCAATCCAATCCAATCCAGGTACCGGCATCCAATACAATCCAATCCAAGACACAGCATCCAATCCAATCTAATCCACTCCAATCCAATCCAATCCAATCCAATCCAATCCAATCCAATCCAATCCAATCCAATCCAATCCAATCCAAGTAACCGCATCCAATCGAATCCAATCCAATCCAATGCAAGTAACGGCATCCAATCCAATCCAATCCAATCCAATTAACGGCATCCAATCCACTCCAATCCAATCCAATCCAATCCTAACCTATCCAAATTACGGCATCCAATCTAATCCAATCCAATCCATTCCAATCCAAGAAACCGCATCCAATCCAATCCAATCCAATCCAATCCAAGTAACGGCATCCAATCCAATCCTATCGAATCCAATCCAATCCAAGTAACCGCATCCAATGCAATCCAACTAACGGCATCCAATCCAATCCAATCCAATCCAATCCAATCCAAGTAACCGCATCCAATCCAATCCAATCCAATCCAAGTAACGGCATCCAATCCAATGCAATCCCATCCAATCCAATCCAATCCAATCCAGGTACCGGCATCCAATCCAATCCAATCCAATCCAAGTAACGGCATTCAATCCAATCTAATCCAATCCAATCCAATCCAATCCAATCCACGTAACGGCATCCAATCCGATCCAATCCAATCCAAACCAATCCAAGTAGCGGCATCCAATCCAATCCAATCCAATCCAATGCAATCCAAGTAACGGCATCCAATCCCAGCCAATCCAATCCAATCAAAGTAACGGCATCCAATCGAATCCAATCCAATCCAATCCAAGTACCGGCATCCAACCCAATCCAATCCAATCCAAGTAACGGCATCCAATCCAATGCAATACAATCCAATCCAATCCAAACCAATCCAATCCAAGTAACGGCATCCAATACAATCTAATCCAATCGAATCCAATCCAATCCAAATAACGGCATCTAATCCAATCCTATCGAATCCAATCCAATCCAAATAACCGCATCCAATCCAATCCAATCTAATCCTATCCTATCCAAGTAACGGCATCCAATCTAATGCAATCCAATCCAATCCAATCCAATCCAAGTAACCGCATCCAATCCAATCCAATCCAATCCAGGTAACGGCATCCAATCCAATGCAATCCAAACCAATCCAATCCAATCCAATCCAGGTACCGGCATCCAATCCAATCCAATCCAAGTAACGGCATCCAATCCAATCTAATCCAATCCAATCCAATCCAATCCAATCCAATCCAATCCAATCCAATCCAATCCAATCCAAGTAACCGCATCCAATCGAATCCAATCCAATCCAATGCAAGTAACGGCATCCAATCCAATCCAATCCAATCCAATCCAATCCAATCCAAGTAACGGCATCCAATCCAATCCAATCCAATCCAAGTAACGGCATCCATTCCAATCCAATCCAATCCAAGTAACGCATCCTCTCCAATCCAATCCAATCCAATCCAATCCAATCCAATCCAATCCTAGCCAATCCAATCGAAGTAACGGCATCCAATCCAATCCAATCCAATGCAATCCAACTAACCGCCTCCAATCGAATGCAATCCAATCAAATCCAATCCAATTCAATCCAATCCAAGTAACGGCATCCAATCCAATCCAATCCAATCCAATCCAAGTAACGGCATCCAATCCAATCCAACCCAATCCAATGCAATCCAATCCAATCCAAGTAACTGCATTCAATCCAATCCAATCCAATCCAATCCAAGTTACCGCATCCAATCCAATCCAATCCAATCCAAGTAACGGCATCCAATCCAATCCAATCCAATCCAAGTAAAGGCATCCAATCCAATCCAATCGAATCAAGTCCAATCCAATCCAAGTAACGGCATCCAATTGAATCCAATCCAATCCAATCCAAGTACCGGCATCCAACCCAATCCAATCCAATCCAATCCAAGTAACGGCATCGAATCCAATGCCAGCCAATACAATCCAATCCAAACCAATCCAATCCAAGTAACGGCACCAAATCCAATCTAATCCAATCGAATCCAATCCAATCCAAGTAACGGCATCCAATCCAATCCTATCGAATCCAATCCAATCCAAGTAACCGCATCCAATCCAATCCAATCCAATCCAATCCAATTAACGGTATCCAATCCAATCCAATCCAATCCAATCCAATCCAATCCAATCCAATCCAATCCTATCCTTTCCAGGTAACGGCATCCAATCTAATTCAATCCAATCCAATCCAATTCAAGTAACCGCATCCAACCCAATCCAATCCAATCCAATCCAATCCAATCCAATCCTATCCTTTCCAGGTAACGGCATCCAATCCAATCTAATCCAATCCAATCCAATCCAATCCAATCCAGGTACCGGCATCCAATCCAATCCAATCCAATCCAATCCAAGTAACCGCATCAAATCCAATCCAATTGAATTCCAATCCAAGGAACGGCATCCAATCCAATCCAATCCAACCCAATCCAATGCAATCCAGGTACTGGCATCCAATCCAAGCCAATCCAATCCAATCCAAGTAACGGCATCCAATCCAATCCAATCCAATCCAATCCAAGGAACGGCATCCAATCCAATCCAACCGAATCTAATCCAATCCAATCCAATCCAATTAACGGCATCGAATCCAATGCAATCCAATCCAATCGAAGTACCGGCATCCAAACAATCCAATCCAATCCAATCCAATCCAATACAACTAACGGCATCCAATCCAATGCAATCCAATCCAATCCAATCCAATCCAAACCAATCCAATCCAATCCAAGTAACGGCATCCAATCCAATCCAATCCAATCCAATCCAATCCAATCCAATCCAATCCAATCCAATCCAATCCAATCCTATCCTTTCCAGGTAACGGCATCCAATCCAATCTAATCCAATCCAATCCAATCCAATCCAATCCAGGTACCGGCATCCAATCCAATCCAATCCAATCCAATCCAATCCAAGTAACCGCATCAAATCCAATCCAATTGAATTCCAATCCAAGGAACGGCATCCAATCCAATCCAATCCAACCCAATCCAATGCAATCCAGGTACTGGCATCCAATCCAAGCCAATCCAATCCAATCCAAGTAACGGCATCCAATCCAATCCAATCCAATCCAAGGAACGGCATCCAATCCAATCCAACCGAATCTAATCCAATCCAATCCAATCCAATTAACGGCATCGAATCCAATGCAATCCAATCCAATCGAAGTACCGGCATCCAAACAATCCAATCCAATCCAATCCAATCCAATACAAGTAACGGCATCCAATCCAATGCAATCCAATCCAATCCAATCCAATCCAAACCAATCCAATCCAATCCAAGTAACGGCATCCAATCCAATCTAATCCAATCCAATCCAATCCAATCCAATCCAATCCAATCCAATTCAAGTAACCGCATCCAACCCAATTAACGGTATCCAATCCAATCCAATCCAATCCAATCCAATCCAATCCAAGTAACGGCATTCAATCTAATGCAATCCAATCCAATCCAATCCAATCCAGGGACCGGCATCCAGTCCAATCCAATCCAATCCAAGTAACGGCATTCAATCCAATCTAATCCAATCCAATCCAATCCAAGTAACCGCATCCAATCCAATCCAATCCAATCCAAGTAACGGCATCCAATCCAATACAATCCAACCCAATCCAATGCAATCCAAGTACTGGCATCCAATCCAAGCCAATCCAATCCAATCCAAGTAACGGCATCCAATCCAATCGAATCCAATCCAAGGAACGGCATCCAATCCAATCCAATCGAATCTAATCGAATCCAATCCAATCCAAGTAACGGCATCCAATCCAATCCAATCCAATCGAAGTACCGGCATCCAACACAATCCAATCCAACCCAATCCAATCCAATCCAAGTAACGGCATCCAATCCAATCCAATCCAATCCAAGTAACGGCACCCAATCCACTCCAATCCAATCCAATCCAATCCTAACCTATCCAAATTACGGCATCCAATCTAATCCAATCCAATCCAATCCAATCCAAGAAACCGCATCCAATCCAATCCAATCCAATCCAAGTAACGGCATCCAATCCAATCCAATCCAATCCAATCCAAGTAACCGCATCCAATCCAATCCAATCCAAGTAACGGCATCCAATCCAATGCAATCCCATCCAATCCAATCCAGTCCAATCCAGGTACCGGCATCCAATCCAATCCAATCCAATCCAAGTAACGGCATTCAATCCAATCTAATCCAATCCAATCCAATCCAATCCATGTAACGGCATCCAATCCGATCCAATCCAATCCAAGTAACGGCATCCAATCCAATCCAATCCAATCCAATCCAAGGCAATCCAAGTAACGGCATCCAATCCACGCCAATCCAATCCAATCCAAGTAACGGCATCCAATCGAATCCAATCCAATCCAATCCAAGTACCGGCATCCAACCCAATCCAATCCAATCCAAGTAACGGAATCCAATCCAATGCAATACAATCCAATCCAATCCAAACCAATCCAATCCAAGTAACGGCATCCAATCCAATCCAAACCAATCCAATCCAATCCAATCCAGGTACCGGCATCCAATCCAATCCAATCCAAGTAACGGCATCCAATACAATCTAATCCAATCCAATCCAATCCAATCCAATCCAAGTAACCGCATCCAATCGAATCCAATCCAATCCAATGCAAGAAACGGCATCCAATCCAATCCAATCCAAGTAACGGCATCCAATCCAATCCAATCCAATCCAGGTACCGGCATCCAATCCAATCCAATCCAAGTAACGGCATCCAATACAATCTAATCCAATCCAATCCAATCCAATCCAATCCAAGTAACCGCATCCAATCGAATCCAATCCAATCCAATGCAAGAAACGGCATCCAATCCAATCCAATCCAAGTAACGGTATCCAATCCAATCCAATCCAATCCAATCCGATCCTTTCCAGGTAACGGCATCCAATCTAATCCAATCCAATCCAATCCAATTCAAGTAACCGCATCCAACCCAATACAATCCAATCCAATCCAATCCAAGTAACGGCATTCAATCTAATGCAATCCAATCCAATCCAATCCAATCCAGGGACCGGCATCCAGTCCAATCCAATCCAATCCAATCCAAGTAACGGCATTCAATCCAATCTAATCCAATCCAATCCAATCCAAGTAACCGCATCCAATCCAATCCAATCCAATCCAAGTAACGGCATCCAATCCAATACAATCCAACCCAATCCAATGCAATCCAAGTACTGGCATCCAATCCAAGCCAATCCAATCCAATCCAAGTAACGGCATCCAATCCAATCGAATCCAATCCAAGGAACGGCATCCAATCCAATCCAATCGAATCTAATCGAATCCAATCCAATCCAAGTAACGACATCCAATCCAATCCAATCCAATCGAAGTACCGGCATCCAACACAATCCAATCCAACCTAATCCAATCCAATCCAAGTAACGGCATCCAATCCAATCCAATCCAATCCAAGTAACGGCACCCAATCCACTCCAATCCAATCCAATCCAATCCTAACCTATCCAAATTACGGCATCCAATCTAATCCAATCCAATCCAATCCAATCCAAGAAACCGCATCCAATCCAATCCAATCCAATCCAAGTAACGGCATCCAATCCAATCCAATCCAATCCAATCCAAGTAACCGCATCCAATCCAATCCAATCCAAGTAACGGCATCCAATCCAATGCAATCCCATCCAATCCAATCCAATCCAATCCAGGTACCGGCATCCAATCCAATCCAATCCAATCCAAGTAACGGCATTCAATCCAATCTAATCCAATCCAATCCAATCCAATCCATGTAACGGCATCCAATCCGATCCAATCCAATCCAAGTAACGGCATCCAATCCAATCCAATCCAATCCAATCCAAGGCAATCCAAGTAACGGCATCCAATCCACGCCAATCCAATCCAATCCAAGTAACGGCATCCAATCGAATCCAATCCAATCCAATCCAAGTACCGGCATCCAACCCAATCCAATCCAATCCAAGTAACGGAATCCAATCCAATGCAATACAATCCAATCCAATCCAAACCAATCCAATCCAAGTAACGGCATCCAATCCAATCCAAACCAATCCAATCCAATCCAATCCAGGTACCGGCATCCAATCCAATCCAATCCGAGTAACGGCATCCAATACAATCTAATCCAATCCAATCCAATCCAATCCAATCCAAGTAACCGCATCCAATCGAATCCAATCCAATCCAATGCAAGAAACGGCATCCAATCCAATCCAATCCAAGTAACGGCATCCAATCCAATCCAATCCAATCCAAGTAACGGCATCCATTCCAATCCAATCCAATCCAAGTAACGCATCCTCTCCAATCCAATCCAATCCAATCCAATCCTAGCCAATCCAATCGAAGTAACGGCATCCAATCCAATCCAATCCAATGCAATCCAACTAACCGCCTCCAATCGAATGCAATCCAATCAAATCCAATCCAATTCAATCCAATCCAAGTAACGGCATCCAATCCAATCCAATCGAATCCAATCCAATCCAAGTAACGGCATCCAATCCAATCCAATCCAATCCAATGCAATCCAATCCAATCCAAGTAACTGCATTCAATCCAATCCAATCCAATCCAATCCAAGTTACCGCATCCAATCCAATCCAATTCAATCCAAGTAACGGCATCCAATCCATCCCAATCCAATCCAAGTAAAGGCATCCAATCCAATTCAATCGAATCAAGTCCAATCCAATCCAAGTAACGGCATCCAATCGAATCCAATCCAATCCAATCCAAGTACCGGCATCCAACCCAATCCAATCCAATCCAATCCAAGTAACGGCATCGAATCCAATGCAATCCAATACAATCCAATCCAAACCAATCCAATCCAAGTAACGGCACAAATCCAATCTAATCCAATCGAATTCAATACAATCCAAGTAACGGCATCCAATCCAATCCTATCGAATCCAATCCAATCCAAGTAACCGCATCCAATCCAATCCAATCCAATCCAATCCAATTAACGGTATCCAATCCAGTCCAATCCAATCCAATCCAATCCTATCCTTTCCAGGTAACGGCATCCAATCTAATCCAATCCAATCCAATTCAAGTAACCGCATCCAACCCAACAAAATCCAATCTAATCCAATCCAAGTAACGGCATTCAATCCAATGCAATCCAATCCAATCCAATCCAATCCAGGTACCGGCATCCAATCCAATCCAATCCAATCCAATCCAATCCAATCCAAGTAACGGCATCCAATCCAATCTAATCCAATCCAATCCAATCCAATCCAAGTAACCGCATCCAATCCAACCCAATCCAATCCAATCCAAGTAACGGCATCCAATCCAATCCAATCCAACCCAATCCAATGCAATCCAAGTACTGGCATCCAATCCAAGCCAATCCAATCCAATCCAAGTAACGGCATCCAATCCAATCCAATCCAAGGAACCGAATCCAATCCAATCCAATCGAATCTAATCCAATCCAATCCAATCCAATTAACGGCATCCAATCCAATCCAATCCAATCCAATCGAAGTACCGGCATCCAACCCAATCCAATCCAATCCAATCCAATCCAAGTAACGGCATGCAATCCAATGCAATCCAATCCAATCCAATCCAAACCAATCCAATCCAAGTAACGGCATCCAATCCAATCTAATCCAATCCAATCCAATCCAATCCAATCCAATCCAATTAACGGTATCCAATCCAATCCAATCCAATCCAATCCTATCCTTTCCAGGTAACGGCATCCAATCTAATCCAATCCAATCCAATCCAATTCAAGTAACCGCATCCAACCCAATACAATCCAATCCAATCCAATCCAAGTAACGGCATTCAATCCAATGCAATCCAATCCAATCCAATCCAATCCAGGTACCGGCATCCAATCCAATCCAATCCAATCCAAGTAACGGCATCCAATCCAATCTAATCCAATCCAATCCAATCCAAGTAACCGCATCCAATCCAATCCAATCCAATCCAATCCAATCCAATCCAATCCAAGTAACGGCGTCCAATCCAATGCAATCCAACCCAATCCAATGCAATCCAAGTACTGGCATCCAATCCAAGCCAATCCAATCCAATCCAAGTAACGGCATCCAATCCAATCGAATCCAATCCAAGGAACGGCATCCAATCGAATCCAATCGAATCTAATCCAATCCAATCCAATCCAAGTAACGGCATCCAATCCAATCCAATCCAATCCAATCGAAGTACCGGCATCCAACCCAATCCAATCCAACCCAATCCAATCCAATCCAAGTAACGGCATCCAATCCAATGCAATCCAATCCAATCCAATCCAAACCAATCCAATCCAAGTAACGGCATCCAATCCAATCTAATCCAATCCAATCCAATCCAAGTAACGGCATCCAATCCAATCCTATCGAATCCAATCCAATCCAAGTAACCGCATCCAATCCAATCCAATCCAATCCAATTAACGGCATCCAATCCAATCCAATCCAATCCTATCCTATCCTATCCAAGTAACGGCATCCAATCTAATCCAATCCAATCCAATCCAATCCAATTAACCGCATCCAATACAATCCAATCCAATCCAAGTAACGGCATCCAATCCAATCCTATCGAATCCAATCCAATCCAAGTAACCGCATCCAATCCAATCCAATTAACGGCATCCAATCCAATCCAATCCTATTCTGTCCAAGTAACGGCATCCAATCTAATCCAAACCAATCCAATCCAATCCAAGTAACCGCATCCAATCCAATCCAATCCAATCGAAGTAACGGCATCCAATCCAATCCAATCCAATGCAATCCAACTAACCGCCTCCAATCGAATGCAATCCAATCAAATCCAATCCAATTCAATCCAATACAAGTAACGGCATCCAATCCAATCCAATCGAATCCAATCCAATCCAAGTAACGGCATCCAATCCAATCCAATCCAATCCAATGCAATCCAATCCAATCCAAGTAACTGCATTCAATCCAATCCAATCCAATCCAATCCAAGTTACCGCATCCAATCCAATCCAATCCAATCCAAGTAACGGCATCCAATCCATTCCAATCCAATCCAAGTAAAGGCATCCAATCCAATTCAATCGAATCAAGTCCAATCCAATCCAAGTAACGGCATCCAATCGAATCCAATCCAATCCAATCCAAGTACCGGCATCCAACCCAATCCAATCCAATCCAATCCAATCCAAGTAACGGCATCGAATCCAATGCAATCCAATACAATCCAATCCAAACCAATCCAATCCAAGTAACGGCACAAATCCAATCTAATCCAATCGAATTCAATACAATCCAAGTAACGGCATCCAATCCAATCCTATCGAATCCAATCCAATCCAAGTAACCGCATCCAATCCAATCCAATCCAATCCAATTAACGGTATCCAATCCAATCCAATCCAATCCAATCCAATCCTATCCTTTCCAGGTAACGGCATCCAATCTAATCCAATCCAATCCAATTCAAGTAACCGCATCCAACCCAACAAAATCCAATCTAATCCAATCCAAGTAACGGCATTCAATCCAATGCAATCCAATCCAATCCAATCCAATCCAGGTACCGGCATCCAATCCAATCCAATCCAATCCAAGTAACGGCATCCAATCCAATCTAATCCAATCCAATCCAATCCAATCCAAGTAACCGCATCCAATCCAATCCAATCCAATCCAATCCAAGTAACGGCATCCAATCCAATCCAATCCAACCCAATCCAATGCAATCCAAGTACTGGCATCCAATCCAAGCCAATCCAATCCAATCCAAGTAACGGCATCCAATCCAATCCAATCCAAGGAACCGAATCCAATCCAATCCAATCGAATCTAATCCAATCCAATCCAATCCAATTAACGGCATCCAATCCAATCCAATCCAATCCAATCGAAGTACCGGCATCCAACCCAATCCAATCCAATCCAATCCAATCCAAGTAACGGCATGCAATCCAATGCAATCCAATCCAATCCAATCCAAACCAATCCAATCCAAGTAACGGCATCCAATCCAATCTAATCCAATCCAATCCAATCCAATCCAATCCAATTAACGGTATCCAATCCAATCCAATCCAATCCTATCCTTTCCAGGTAACGGCATCCAATCTAATCCAATCCAATCCAATCCAATTCAAGTAACCGCATCCAACCCAATACAATCCAATCCAATCCAATCCAAGTAACGGCATTCAATCCAATGCAATCCAATCCAATCCAATCCAATCCAGGTACCGGCATCCAATCCAATCCAATCCAATCCAATCCAAGTAACGGCATCCAATCCAATCTAATCCAATCCAATCCAATCCAAGTAACCGCATCCAATCCAATCCAATCCAATCCAATCCAATCCAATCCAAGTAACGGCGTCCAATCCAATCCAATCCAACCCAATCCAATGCAATCCAAGTACTGGCATCCAATCCAAGCCAATCCAATCCAATCCAAGTAACGGCATCCAATCCAATCGAATCCAATCCAAGGAACGGCATCCAATCGAATCCAATCGAATCTAATCCAATCCAATCCAATCCAAGTAACGGCATCCAATCCAATCCAATCCAATCCAATCGAAGTACCGGCATCCAACCCAATCCAATCCAACCCAATCCAATCCAATCCAAGTAACGGCATCCAATCCAATGCAATCCAATCCAATCCAATCCAAACCAATCCAATCCAAGTAACGGCATCCAATCCAATCTAATCCAATCCAATCCAATCCAAGAAACGGCATCCAATCCAATCCTATCGAATCCAATCCAATACAAGTAACCGCATCCAATCCAATCCAATCCAATCCAATTAACGGCATCCAATCCAATCCAATCCTATCCTATCCTATCCAAGTAACGGCATCCAATCTAATCCAATCCAATCCAATCCAATCCAATTAACCGCATCCAATACAATCCAATCCAATCCAAGTAACGGCATCCAATACAATCCTATCGAATCCAATCCAATCCAAGTAACCGCATCCAATCCAATCCAATTAACGGCATCCAATCCAATCCTATTCTGTCCAAGTAACGGCATCCAATCTAATCCAAACCAATCCAATCCAATCCAAGTAACCGCATCCAATCCAATCCAATCCAATCCAAGTAACGGCATCCAATCCAATGCAATCCAATCCAATTAACGGCATCCAATCCAATCCAATCCTATCCTATCCAAGTAACGGCATCCAATCTAATCCAATCCAATCCAATTCAATCCAATCCATGTTACCGCATCCAATCCAACCCAATCCAATCCAATCCAACTAACGGCATCCAATCCACTCCAATTAACGGCATCCAATCCAATCCAATCCTATCCCATCCAAGTAACGGCATCCAATCTAATCCAATCCAATCCAATCCAATCCAAGTAACCGCATCCAATCCAATCCAATCCAATACAAGTAACGGCATCCAATCCAATCCAATCCACTCCAATCCAAGTAACGGCATCCAATCCAATCCAATATGAGTAACGGCATCCAATCCAATCCAATCCAATCCAAGGAACGGCATCCAATCAAATCCAATCCAATCCAATCCAATCCAAGTAACCCATCCAATCCAATCCAATCCAATCCAAGTCACGGCATCCAATCCAATCCAATCCAATCCAATCCAAGTAACCGCATCCAATCCAATCCAATCCAATCCAATCCAACTAACGGCATCCAATCCAATCCACTCCAATCCAAGTAACGGCATCCAATCCAATCCAATCGAATCTAATCCAATCCAATCCAAGTAACGGCATCCAATCGAATCCAATCCAATCCAACCCAGGTACCGGCATCCAACCCAATCCAATCCAATCCAATCCAATCCAATCCAATCAAAGTCACTGCATCGAATCCAATGCAATCCAATCCAATCCAATCCAAACCAATCCAATCCAAGTTACGGCACCAAATCCAATCTAATCCAATCGAATCCAATCCAATCCAAGTAACCGCATCCAATGCAATCCAATTAACGGGATCCAATCCAATCCAATCCAATCCTATCCTATCCAAGTAACGGCATCCAAACTAATCCAATCCAATCCAATCCAATCCAAGTAACCGCATCCAATCCAATCCAATCCAATCCAAGTAACGGCATCCAATCCAATGCAATCCAATCCAATCCAATCCAATCCAATCCAGGTACCGGCATCCAATCCAACCCAATCCAATCCAAATAACGGCATTCAATCCAATCTAATCCAATCCAATCCAATCCAATCCAAGTAACGGCATCCAATCCGATCCTATCCAATCCAAACCAATCCAAGTAACGGCATCCAATCCAATCCAATCCAATCCAATCCAATGCAATCCAAGTAACGGCATCCAATCCAAGCCAATCCAATCCAATCCAAGTAACGGCATCCAATCGAATCCAATCCAATCCAATGCAAGTACCGGCATCCAACCCAATCCAATACAATCCAAGTAACGGCATCCAATACAATCTAATCCAATCGAATCCAATCCAATCCAAGTAACGGCATCTAATCCAATCCTATCGAATCCAATCCAATCCAAATAACCGCATCCAATCCAATCCAACTAATACAAATAACGGCATCCAATCCAATCCAATCCAATCCTATCCTATCCAAGTAACGGCATCCAATCTAATGCAACCCAATCCAATCCAATCCAATCCAAGTAACCGCATCCAATCCAATCCAATCCAATCCAGGTAACGGCATCCAATCCAATGCAATCCAAACCAATCCAATCCAATCCAATTCAGGTACCGGCATCCAATCCAATCCAATCCAAGTAACGGCATCCAATCCAATCTAATCCAATCCAATCCAATCCAATCCAATCCAAGTAACCGCATCCAATCGAATCCAATCCAATCCAATGCAAGTAACGGCATCCAATCCAATCCAATCCAATCCAATCCAAGTAACGACATCCAATCCAATCCAATCCAATCCAAGTAACGGCATCCATTCCAATCCAATCCAATCCAAGTAACGCATCCTCTCCAATCCAATCCAATCCAATCCAATGCAATCCAATCCTAGCCAATACAATCGAAGTAACGGCATCCAATCCAATCCAATCCAATGCAATCTAACTAACCGCCTCCAATCGAATGCAATCCAATCAAATCCAATCCAATTCAATCCAATCCAAGTAACGGCATCCAATCCAATCCAATCGAATCCAATCCAATCCTAGTAACGGCATCCAATCCAATCCAATCCAATCCAATGCAATCCAATCCAATCCAAGTAACTGCATTCAATCCAACCCAATCCAATCCAATCCAAGTTACCGCATCCAATCCAATCCAATCCAATCCAAGTAACGGCATCCAATCCAATCCAATCCAATCCAAGTAACGGCATCCAATCCAATCCAATCGAATCAAGTCCAATCCAATCCAAGTAACCGCATCCAATGCAATCCAATTAACGGGATCCAATCCAATCTAATCCAATCCAATCCAATCCAATCCAAGTAACGGCATCCAATCCGATCCTATCCAATCCAAACCAATCCAAGTAACGGCATCCAATCCAATCCAATCCAATCCAATCCAATGCAATCCAAGGAACGGCATCCAATCCAAGCCAATCCAATCCAATCCAAGTAACGGCATCCAATCGAATCCAATCCAATCCAATGCAAGTACCGGCATCCAACCCAATCCAATACAATCCAAGTAACGGCATCCAATACAATCTAATCCAATCGAATCCAATCCAATCCAAGTAACGGCATCTAATCCAATCCGATCGAATCCAATCCAATCCAAATAACCGCATCCAATCCAATCCAAGTAACGGCATCCAATCGAATCCAATCCAATCCAATGCAAGTACCGGCATCCAACCCAATCCAATACAATCCAAGTAACGGCATCCAATACAATCTAATCCAATCGAATCCAATCCAATCCAAGTAACGGCATCTAATCCAATCCGATCGAATCCAATCCAATCCAAATAACCGCATCCAATCCAATCCAATCTAATACAAATAACGGCATCCAATCCAGTCCAATCCAATCCTATCCTATCCAAGTAACGGCATCCAATCTAATGCAATCCAATCCAATCCAAGTAACCGCATCCAATCCAATCCAATCCAATCCAGGTAACGGCATCCAATCCAATGCAATCCAAAACAATCCAATCCAATCCAATCCAGGTCCCGGCATCCAATCCAATCCAATCCAAGTAACGGCATCCAATCCAATCTAATCCAATCCAATCCAATCCAATCCAATCCAAGTAACCGCATCCAATCGAATCCAATCCAATCCAATGCAAGTAACGGCATCCAATCCAATCCAATCCAATCCAATCCAAGTAACGGCATCCAATCCAATCCAATCCAATCCAAGTAACGGCATCCATTCCAATCCAATCCAATCCAAGTAACGCATCCTCTCCAATCCAATCCAATCCAATCCAATGCAATCCAATCCTAGCCAATCCAATCGAAGTAACGGCATCCAATCCAATCCAATCCAATGCAATCCAACTAACCGCCTCCAATCGAATGCAATCCAATCAAATCCAATCCAATTCAATCTAATCCAAGTAACGGCATCCAATCCAATCCAATCGAATCCAATCCAATCCAAGTAACGGCATCCAATCCAATCCAATCCAATCCAATCCAATCCAATCCAAGTTACCGCATCCAATCCAATCCAATCCAATCCAAGTAACGGCATCCAATCCAATCCAATCCAATCCAAGTAACGGCATCCAATCCAATCCAATCGAATCAAGTCCAATCCAATCCAAGTAACGGCATCCAATCGAATACAATCCAATCCAATCCAAGTACCGGCATCCAACCCAATCCAATCCAATCCAATCCAATCCAAGTAACGGCATCGAATCCAATGCAATCCAATACAATCCAATCCAAACCAATCCAATCCAAGTAACGGCACCAAATCCAATCTAATCCAATCGAATCCAATCCAATCCAAGTAACGGCATCCAATCCAATCCTATCGAATCTAATCCAATCCAAGTAACCGCATCCAATCCAATCCAATCCAATCCAATTAACGGTATCCAATCCAATCCAATCCAATCCAATCCAAACCTATCCTTTCCAGGTAACGGCATCCAATCTAATCCAATCCAATCCAATCCAATTCAAGTAACCGCATCCAACCCAATACAATCCAATCCAATCCAATCCAAGTAACGGCATTCAATCCAATGCAATCCAATCCAATCCAATCCAATCCAGGTACCGGCATCCAATCCAATCCAATCCAATCCAATCCAAGTAACGGCATCCAATCCAATCTAATCCAATCCAATCCAATCCAATCCAAGTAACCGCATCCAATCCAATCCAATCCAATCCAAGTAACGGCATCCAATCCAATCCAATCCAACCCAATCCAATGCAATCCAAGTACTGGCATCCAATCCAATCCAATCCAAGTAACGGCATCCAATCCAATCCAATCCAATCCAAGGAACGGCATCCAATCCAATCCACTCGAATCTAATCCAATCCAATTCAATCCAAGTCACGGCATCCAATCCAATCCAATCAATTCCAATCGAAGTACCGGCATCCAACCCAATCCAATCCAATCCAATCCAATCCAAGTAACGGCATCCAATCCAATGCAATCCAATCCAATCCAATCCAAACCAATCCAATCCAAGTAACGGCATCCAATCCAATCTAATCCAATCCAATCCAATCCAAGTAACGGCATCCAATCGAATCCAATCCAATCCAATGCAAGTACCGGCATCCAACCCAATCCAATACAATCCAAGTAACGGCATCCAATACAATCTAATCCAATCGAATCCAATCCAATCCAAGTAACGGCATCTAATCCAATCCGATCGAATCCAATCCAATCCAAATAAGCGCATCCAATCCAATCCAATCTAATACAAATAACGGCATCCAATCCAATCCAATCCTATCCTATCCAAGTAACGGCATCCAATCTAGTGCAATCCAATCCAATCCAAGTAACCGCATCCAATCCAATCCAATCCAATCCAGGTAACGGCATCCAATCCAATGCAATCCAAAACAATCCAATCCAATCCAATCCAGGTACCGGCATCCAATCCAATCCAATCCAAGTAACGGCATCCAATCCAATCTAATCCAATCCAATCCAATCCAATCCAATCCAAGTAACCGCATCCAATCGAATCCAATCCAATCCAATGCAAGTAACGGCATCCAATCCAATCCAATCCAATCCAATCCAATCCAATCCAAGTAACGGCATCCAATCCAATCCAATCCAATTCAAGTAACGGCATCCATTCCAATCCAATCCAATCCAAGTAACGCATCCTCTCCAATCCAATCCAATGCAATCCAATCCTAGCCAATCCAATCGAAGTAACGGCATCCAATCCAATCCAATCCAATGCAATCCAACTAACCGCCTCCAATCGAATGCAATCCAATCAAATCCAATCCAATTCAATCCAATCCAAGTAACGGCATCCAATCCAATCCAATCGAATCCAATCCAATCCAAGTAACGGCATCCAATCCAATCCAATCCAATCCAATCCAATCCAAGTTACCGCATCCAATCCAATCCAATCCAATCCAAGTAACGGCATCCAATCCAATCCAATCCAATCCAAGTAACGGCATCCAATCCAATCCAATCGAATCAAGTCCAATCCAATCCAAGTAACGGCATCCAATCGAATACAATCCAATCCAATCCAAGTACCGGCATCCAACCCAATCCAATCCAATCCAATCCAATCCAAGTAACGGCATCGAATCCAATGCAATCCAATACAATCCAATCCAAACCAATCCAATCCAAGTAACGGCACCAAATCCAATCTAATCCAATCGAATCCAATCCAATCCAAGTAACGGCATCCAATCCAATCCTATCGAATCCAATCCAATCCAAGTAACCGCATCCAATCCAATCCAATCCAATTAACGGTATCCAATCCAATCCAATCCAATCCAATCCAATCCAATCCTATCCTTTCCAGGTAACGGCATCCAATCTAATCCAATCCAATCCAATCCAATTCAAGTAACCGCATCCAACCCAATACAATCCAATCCAATCCAATCCAAGTAACGGCATTCAATCCAATGCAATCCAATCCAATCCAATCCAATCCAGGTACCGGCATCCAATCCAATCCAATCCAATCCAATCCAAGTAACGGCATCCAATCCAATCTAATCCAATCCAATCCAATCCAATCCAAGTAACCGCATCCAATCCAATCCAATCCAATCCAAGTAACGGCATCCAATCCAATCCAATCCAACCCAATCCAATGCAATCCAAGTACTGGCATCCAATCCAATCCAATCCAAGTAACGGCATCCAATCCAATCCAATCCAATCCAAGGAACGGCATCCAATCCAATCCACTCGAATCTAATCCAATCCAATTCAATCCAAGTCACGGCATCCAATCCAATCCAATCAATTCCAATCGAAGTACCGGCATCCAACCCAATCCAATCCAATCCAATCCAATCCAATCCAAGTAACGGCATCCAATCCAATGCAATCAAATCCAATCCAATCCAAACCAATCCAATCCAAGTAACGGCATCCAATCCAATCTAATCCAATCCAATCCAATCCAATCCAAGTAACGGCATCCAATCCAATCCTATCGAATCCAATCCAATCCAAGTAACCGCATCCAATCCAAGCCAATCCAATCCAATTAACGGCATTCAATCCAATCCAATCCAATCCTATCATATCCTATCCAAGTAACGGCATCCAATCAAATCCAATCCAATCCAATCCAATCCAAGTAATCGCATCCAATCCAATCCAATCCAAGTAACGGCATCCAATCCAATCCTATCGAATCCAATCCAATCCAAGTAACCGCATCCAATCCAATCCAATTAACGGCATCCAATCCAATCCAATCCAATCCAATCCTATCCTATCCAAGTAACGGCATCCAATCTAATCCAATCCAATCCAATCCAATCCAAGTAACGGCATCCAATCCAATGCAATCCAATCCAATCCAATCCAGGTACCGGCATCCAATCCAATCCAATCCAATTAACGGCATCCAATCCAATCCAATCCAAGCCAATCCGATCCAATCCATGTAACGGCATCCAATCGAATCCAATCCAATCCAAGTACCGGCATCCAACCCAATCCAATCCTATCCAAGTAACGGCATCCAATCCAATGCAATCCAATCCAATCCAATCCAAACCAATCCAATCCAAGTAACGGCATCCAATCCAATCTAATCCAATCGAATCCAATCCAATCCAAGTAACGGCATCTAATCCAATCCTTTCGAATCCAATCCAATCCAAATAACCGCATCCAATCCAATCCAATCCAATTAACGGCATCCAATCCAATCCAATCCTATCCTATCCAAGTAACGGCATCCAATCTAATCCAATCCAATCCAATCCAATCCAATCCAAGTAACCGCATCCAATCCAATCCAATCCAAGTAACGGCATCCAATCCAATGCAATCCAAACCAATCCAATCCAATCCAATCCAGGTACCGGCATCCAATCCAATCCAATCCAATCCAAGTAACGGCATTCAATCCAATCTAATCCAATCCCATCCAATCCAATCCAAGTAACGGCATCCAATCCGATCCAATCCAATCCAAACCAATCCAAGTAACGGCATCCAATCCAATCCAATCCAATCCAATCCAATGCAATCCAAGTAACGGCATCCAATCCAAGCCAATCCAATCCAATCCAATCCAAGTAACGGCATCCAATCGAATCCAATCCAATCCAATCCAAGTACCGGCATCCAACCCAATCCAATCCAATCCAAGTAACGGCATCCAATCCAATGCAATACAATCCAATACAATCCAAACCAATCCAATCCAAGTAACGGCATCTAATCCAATCCTATCGAATCCAATCCAATGCAAATAACCGCATCCAATCCAATCCAATCTAATCCAAATAACGGCATCCAATCCAATCCAATCCTATCCTATCCAAGTAACGGTATCCAATCTAATCCAATCCAATCCAATCCAATCCAAGTAACCGCATCCAATCCAATCCAATCCAATCCAGGTAACGGCATCCAATCCAATGCAATCCAAAACAATCCAATCCAATCCAATCCAGGTACCGGCATCCAATCCAATCCAATCCAAGTAACGGCATCCAATCCAATCTAATCCAATCCAATCCAATCCAATCCAATCAAATCCAAGTAACCGCATCCAATCGAATCCAATCCAATCCAATGCAAGTAACGGCATCCAATCCAATCCAATCCAATCCAAGTAACGGCATCCAATCCAATCCAATCCAATCCAAGAAACGGCATCCATTCCAACCCAATCCAATCCAAGTAACGCATCCTCTCCAATCCAATCCAATCCAATCCAATGCAATCCAATCCTAGCCAATCCAATCGAAGTAACGGCATCCAATCCAATCCAATCCAATGCAATCCAACTAACCGCCTCCAATCGAATGCAATCCAATCAAATCCAATCCAATTCAATCCAATCCAAGTAACGGCATCCAATCCAATCCAATCGAATCCAATCCAATCCAAGTAACGGCATCCAATCCAATCCAATCCAATCCAATGCAATCCAATCCAATCCAAGTAACTGCATTCAATCCAATCCAATCCAATCCAATCCAAGTTACCGCATCCAATCCAATCCAATCCAATCCAAGTAACGACATCCAATCCAATCCAATCCAATACAAGTAACGGCATCCAATCGAATCCAATCCAATCCAATCCAAGTACCGGCATCCAACCCAATCCAATCCAATCCAATCCAATCCAAGTAACGGCATCGAATCCAATGCAATCCAATACAATCCAATCCAAACCAATCCAATCCAAGTAACGGCACCAAATCCAATCTAATCCAATCGAATCCAATCCAATCCTATCGAATCCAATCAAATCCAAGTAACCGCATCCAATCCAATCCAATCCAATCCAATTAACGGTATCCAATCCAATCCAATCCAATCCAATCCAATCCAATCCTATCCTTTCCAGGTAACGGCATCCAATCTAATCCAATCCAATCCAATCCAATTCAAGTAACCGCATCCAACCCAATACAATCCAATCCTATCCAATCCAAGTAACGGCATTCAAACCAATGCAATCCAATCCAATCCAATCCAATCCAGGTACCGGCATCCAATCCAATCCAATCCAATCCAATCCAATCCAATCCAAGTAACGGCATCCAATCCAATCTAATCCAATCCAATCCAATCCAAGTAACCGCATCCAATCCAATCCAATCCAATCCAATCCAAGTAACGGCATCCAATCCAATCCAATCCAACCCAATCCAATGCAATCCAAGTACTGGCATCCAATCCAAGCCAATCCAATCCAATCCAAGTAACGGCATCCAATCCAATCCAATCCTATCCAAGGAACGGCATCCAAAGCAATCCAATCGAATCTAATCCAATCCAATCCAATCCAAGTAACGGCATCCAATCCAATCCAATTCAATCCAATCGAAGTACCGGCATCCAACCCAATCCAATCCAATCCAATCCAATCCAAGTAACGGCATCCAATCCAATGCAATCCAATCCAATCCATTCCAAACCAATCCAATCCAAGTAACGGCATCCAATCCAATCTAATCCAATCCAATCCAATCCAATCCAAGTAACGGCATCCAATCCAATCCTATCGAATCCAATCCAATCCAAGTAACCGCATCCAATCCAAGCCAATCCAATCCAATTAACGGCATTCAATCCAATCCAATCCAATCCTATCATATCCTATCCAAGTAACGGCATCCAATCAAATCCAATCCAATCCAATCCAAGTAATCGCATCCAATCCAATCCAATCCAAGTAACGGCATCCAATCCAATCCTATCGAATCCAATCCAATCCAAGTAACCGCATCCAATCCAATCCAATTAACGGCATCCAATCCAATCCAATCCAATCCAATCCTATCCTATCCAAGTAACGGCATCCAATCCAATCCAATCCAATCCAGGTACCGGCATCCAATCCAATCCAATCCAATCCAATTAACGGCATCCAATCCAATCCAATCCAAGCCAATCCAATCCAATCCAAGTAACGGCATCCAATCGAATCCAATCCAATCCAATCCAAGTACCGGCATCCAACCCAATCCAATCCTATCCAAGTAACGGCATCCAATCCAATGCAATCCAATCCAATCCAATCCAAACCAATCCAATCCAAGTAACGGCATCCAATCCAATCTAATCCAATCGAATCCAATCCAATACAAGTAACGGCATCGAATCCAATCCTTTCGAATCCAATCCAATCCAAATAACCGCATCCAATCCAATCCAATCCAATTAACGGCATCCAATCCAATCCAATCCAATCCTATCCTATCCAAGTAACGGCATCCAATCTAATCCAATCCAATCCAATCCAATCCAAGTAACCGCATCCAATCCAATCCAATCCAATACAAGTAACGGCATCCAATCCAATGCAATCCAAACCAATCCAATCCAATCCAATCCAGGTACCGGCATCCAATCCAATCCAATCCAAGTAACGGCATCCAATCCAAGCTAATCCAATCCAATCCAATCCAATCCAATCCAATCCAAGTAACCGCATCCAATCGAATCGAATCCAATCCAATCCAATCCAAGTAACGGCATCCAATCCAATCCAATCCAATCCAATCCAAGTAACGGCATCCAATCCAATCCAATCCAAGTAACGGCATCCAATCCAATCCAAGTAACGCATCTTCTCCAATCCAATCCAATCCAATCCAATCCAATCCTAGCCAATCAAATCGAAGTAACGGCATCCAATCCAATCTAATCCAATCGAATCCAATCCAATCCAAGTAACGGCATCCAATCCAATCCAATCGAATCCAATCCAAGTAACGGCATCCTATCAAATGCAATTCAATCCAATCCAATCCAAACCAATCCAAGCCAAGTAACGGCATCCAATAAAATCTAATCTAATCGAATCCAATCCAATCCAAGTAACGGCATCCAATCCAATCCTATCGAATACAATCCAATCCAAGTAACCGCATCCAATCCAATGCAATCCAAACCAATCCAATCCAATCCAATCCAGGTACCGGCATCCAATCCAATCCAATCCAAGTAACGGCATCCAATCCAAGCTAATCCAATCCAATCCAATCCAATCCAATCCAAGTAACCGCATCCAATCGAATCCAATCGAATCCAATCCAATCCAAGTAACGGCATCCAATCCAATTCAATCCAATCCAATCCAATCCAAGTTACGGCATCTAATCCAATCCAATCCAATCCAAACCAAGTAGCGGCATCCAATCCAATCCAATCCAATCCAAGTAACGCATCCTCTCCAATCCAATCCAATCCAATCCATTCCAATCCTAGCCAATCCAATCGAAGTAACTGCATCCAATCCAATCCAATCCAATCCAACTAACCGCCCCCAATCGAATCCAATCCAATCAAATCCAATCCAATTCAATCCAATCCAAGTAACGGCGTCCAATCCAATCCAATCGAATCCAATCCAATCCAAGTAACGGCATCCAATCCAATCCAATCCAATCCAAGTAACGGCATCCAATCCAATCCAATCCAATTCAAGTAACGGCATCCAATCCAATCCAAGTAACGGCATCCAATCGAATCCAATCGAATCCAATGCAAGTAACGGCATCCAATCAAATCCAATCCAATCCAATTCAAGTAACGGCATCCAATCCAATCCAATCCAATCCAAGTAACGGCATATATTCGAATCCAATCCAATCCAATCCAACTACCGGCCAACAATCCAATGTAATCCTATCCAATCCAATCCAAACCAATCCAATTCAAGTAACGGCATCCAATCCAATCTAATTCAATCGAATCCAATCCAATCCAAGTAACGGCATCCAATCCAATCCAATCGAATCCAATCCAATACAAGTAACCGCATCCAATCCAATCCAATCCAATCCAATTAACGGCATCCAATCCAATCCAATCCAATGCAATCCAATCCAATCCTATCCAAGTAACGGCATCCAATGTAATCGAATCCAATCCAATCCAAGGAACCGCATCCAATCCAATCCAATCCAATCCAATCCAAGTAACAGCATCCAATCCAATCCAATCCAATCCAATTCAAGTAACGGCATCCAATCCAGTCCAATCCAAGTAACGGCATCCAATCGAATCCAATCGAATCCAATGCAAGTAACGGCTTCCAATCAAATCCAATCCAATCCAATTCAAGTAACGGCATCCAATCCAATCCAATCCAATCCAAGTAACGGCATATATTCGAATCCAATCCAATCCAATCCAAGTACCGGCAAACAATCCAATGTAATCCTATCCAATCCAATCCAAACCAATCCAATTCAAGTAACGGCATCCAATCCAATCCAATCGAATCCAATCCAAGTAACGGCATCCTATCAAATGCAATTCAATCCAATCCAATCCAAACCAATCCAAGCCAAGTAACGGCATCCAATCAAATCTAATCTAATCGAATCCAATCCAATCCAAGTAACGGCATCCAATCCAATCCTATCGAATACAATCCAATCCAAGTAACCGCATCCAATCCAATGCAATCCAAACCAATCCAATCCAATCCAATCCAGGTACCGGCATCCAATCCAATCCAATCCAAGTAACGGCATCCAATCCAAGCTAATCCAATCCAATCCAATCCAATCCAATCCAATCCAATCCAAGTAACCGCATCCAATCGAATCCAATCCAATCCAATCCAAGTTACGGCATCCAATCCAATTCAATCCAATCCAATCCAATCCAAGTTACGGCATCTAATCCAATCCAATCCAATCCAAACCAAGTAACGGCATCCAATCCAATCCAATCCAATCCAAGTAACGCATCCTCTCCAATCCAATCCAATCCAATCCATTCCAATCCTAGCCAATCCAATCGAAGTAACTGCATCCAATCCAATACAATCCAATCCAACTAACCGCCCCCAATCGAATCCAATCCAATCAAATCCAATCCAATTCAATCCAATCCAAGTAACGGCGTCCAATCCAATCCAATCGAATCCAATCCAATCCAAGTAACGGCATCCAATCCAATCCAATCCAATCCAAGTAACGGCATCCAATCCAATCCAATCCAATCCAATTCAAGTAACGGCATCCAATCCAATCCAAGTAACGGCATCCAATCGAATCCAATCGAATCCAATGCAAGTAACGGCATCCAATCAAATCCAATCCGAGTGAGAAAGCTCAGGTGGTTAGGGGCTGTAAAAGACTGGGCCTTGTGATTGGGGACTCCACAATTAAGGGGACAGATAGGAGGGTCGGAACTAAAGGTAGGGACTCAGGGTTGGTGTGTTGCCTACCAGGGGCTGGGGTCCGGGATGTGTCTGACAGGGTATTCAGGACTCTTAGGGGGGAGGGAGATAAACCACAAGTTATTGTACATGTGGGGACACACGACATAGGGAGGATAGGGGAAGGGGATATTAGGCAGGGATTTATGGAGTTGGGGTGGAAACTAAAGGCCAAGACTGACAGAGTGGTTATCTCTGGACTCTTGCCTGTACCACGGGATAGTTTAGAGAGGAATAGGGAGAGGGAAGGTTTGAATTCATGACTGAGGGGATGGTGCAGGAGGGAGGGGTTCAGGTACTTAAGCAATTGGGGCTCGTACTGGGGAAGGTGTGACCTCTATGAGAAGGATGGTCTACACCTTAATCAGAAGGGGACCAATATCCTGGGGGGTAAATTTGCTAAGGCCATGCAGGGAGGTTTAAACTGATTCGGGGGGGGGGGAGGGATCCTGAGTAGTGGGGCTGAAAGTGAGGGATGCATGGATGGGGACTGCAATGCACGGCATTGCAGAGGTGGGGTGGAGCAGGGTTTGAAATGTGTATACTTCAATGCCAGGAGTATTCGCAATAAAGTGGGTGAACTTGCAGCGTGGATCAGTACCTGGGACTTCGATGTTGTGGCTATTTCAGAGACATGGATAGAGCAGGGGCAGGAATGGATGCTGCAGGTCCCGGGGTTCAAATGTTTTAGTCGAAGTAGGGAAGGAGGTAGAAGAGGGGGAGGGGTAGCATTATTGGTCAGAGATTCTATCACAGTGTCAGAGAGGAGGTTTGATGAGGACTTATCTGTTGAGGTAGTATGGGCGGAGATTAGAAATAGGAGAGGAGAGGTCACCCTGTTGGGAGTCTTTTATAGACCTCCTAAAAGTTCTAGAGAGGTTGAGGAAAGGATTGCGGAGTCAATCCTGCTTAGGAGTGAAAGTAATAGGGCAATTGTTATGGGGGATTTTAACTTGACTAATATTGACTGGAATTGTTATAGCTCTAGCTTGTTAGAGGGGTCAGTTTTTGTTCAAAGCGTGCAGGAAGGTTTTTTGACTCAGTATGTAGACAGGCCAACTAGAGGTGAGGCTATATTGGATCTGGTGCTGGGAAATGAGCCAGACCAGGTGCTAGACTTGGAAGTTGGTGTGCATTTTGGTGATAGTGACCACAATTCGGTTACGTTCACCTTAGTGATGGAAAGGGATAGGCATGAACCTCGGGCCAGTGGTTTTAGCTGGGGGAAGGGTAATTATGAGGCTATTAGGAGAGAATTAGGAAACATAGGTTGGACTAGGAGATTACAGGGACTGGGAACGTCCGACATGTGGAGTTTTTTCAAGGAGCAGCTACTGCGAGTCTGTGATAGGTATGTCCCTGTCAGGCAAGGAGGAATTGGTAGGGCTAGGGAACCGTGGTGCACCAAAAAAGTTTCTTTGTTGGTTAAAAAGAAAAAGGAGGCTTATGTTCGGATGAGACGTGAGCACTCGGGTAGTGCACTAGAAAGCTTTAGATTGGCTAAGAGGGAGTTGAAGAGCGAGCTTAGAAGGGCTAAAAGGGGACATGAGAAGACTTTGGCGGATAGGGTTAAAGAGAATCCTAAGGCGTTCTATAGGTATGTCAAGAACAGAAGGTTGGTTAGGGCAAGTTTAGGGCCAGTTATAGATGGCAGAGGGAAGTTATGTGTGGAACCGGAGGAGATTGGTGAAGCATTGAACCAATATTTCTCTTCGGTGTTCACGCAAGGGGACATGAATATAGCTGAGGAGGACACTGGGTTGCAAGGGAGTAGAATAGACAGTATTACAGTTGATAAGGAGGATGTGCAGGATATTCTGGAGGGTCTGAAAATAGATAAATCCCCTGGTCCGGATGGGATTTATCCAAGGATTCTCTGGGAGGCAAGAGAAGTGATTGCAGAGCCTCTGGCTCTGATCTTCAGGTCGTCGTTGGCCTCTGGTATAGTACCAGAAGATTGGAGGTTAGCGAATGTTGTCCCATTGTTTAAGAAGGGGAACAGAGACTTCCCCGGGAATTATAGACCGGTGAGTCTCACTTCTGTTGTCGGCAAGATGTTGGAAAAAATTATAAGGGATAGGATTTATAGTTATTTGGAGAGTAATGAATTGATAGGTGATAGTCAGCATGGTTTTGTGGCAGGTAGGTCGTGCCTTACTAACCTTATTGAGTTTTTTGAGAAAGTGACCAAGGAGGTGGATGGGGGCAAGGCAGTGGACGTGGTATATATGGATTTTAGTAAGGCGTTTGATAAGGTTCACCATGGTAGGCTTCTGCAGAAAATGCAGATGTATGGGATTGGGGGTGATCTAGGAAATTGGATCAGGAATTGGCTAGCGGATAGGAAACAGAGGGTGGTGGTTGATAGTAAATATTCATCATGGAGTGCGGTTACAAGTGGTGTACCTCAGGGATCTGTTTTGGGGCCACTGCTGTTTGTAATATTTATTAATGATCTGGATGAGGGTATAGTTGGGTGGATTAGCAAATTTGCTGATGACACCAAAGTCGGTGGTGTGGTAGACAGTGAGGAAGGGTGTCGTAGTTTGCAGGAAGACTTAGACAGGTTGCAAAGTTGGGCCGAGAGGTGGCGGATGGAGTTTAATGCGGAGAAGTGTGAGGTAATTCACTTTGGTAGGAATAACAGATGTGTTGAGTATAGGGCTAACGGGAGGACTTTGAATAGTGTGGAGGAGCAGAGGGATCTAGGTGTATGTGTGCATAGATCCCTGAAAGTTGGGAATCAAGTAGATAAGGTTGTTAAGAAGGCATATGGTGTCTTGGCGTTTATTGGTAGGGGGATTGAATTTAGGAGTCGTAGCGTTATGTTGCAACTGTACACAACTCTGGTGCGGCCGCACTTGGAGTACTGTGTGCAGTTCTGGTCCCCACATTACAGGAAGGATGTGGAGGCTTTGGAGAGGGTGCAGAGGACGTTTACCAGGATGTTGCCTGGTATGGAGGGGAGATCCTATGAGGAGAGGCTGAGGGATTTGGGATTGTTTTCGCTGGAAAGGCGGCGGCTAAGAGGGGATCTTATTGAAACATATAAGATGATTAGAGGTTTAGATAGGGTGGATAGTGATAGCCTTTTTCCTCTGATGGAGAAATCCAGCACGAGGGGGCATGGCTTTAAATTGAGGGGGGGTAGTTATAGAACCGATGTCAGGGGTAGGTTCTTTACCCAGAGGGTGGTGAGGGATTGGAATGCCCTGCCAGCATCAGTAGTAAATGCGCCTAGTTTGGGGGCGTTTAAGCGATCCGTAGATAGGTTCATGGACGAAAAGAAATTGGTTTAGGTTGGAGGGTCACAGTTTTTTTTTTTTTTAACTGGTCGGTGCAACATCGTGGGCCGAAGGCCCTGTTCTGCGCTGTAATGTTCTATGTTCTATGTTCTAAGTAACGGCATCCAATCGAATCCAATCCAAGTAACCGCATCCAATCCAATCCAATCCAATCCAATCCAATTCAAGTAACGGCATCCAATCCAATCCAATCCAATCCAAGTACCGGCATCCAACCCAATCCAATCCAATCCAAGTAACGGCAACCAATCCAATGCAAGCCTATCCAATCCAATCCAAACCAATCCAATCCAAGTAACGGCATCCATTCCAATACAATCCAATCCAAGTAACGCATCCTCTCCAATCCAATCCAATCCAATCCAATCCAATCCTAGCCAATCCAATCGAAGGAACGGCATCCAATCCAATCCAATCCAATCCAATCCAACTAACCGCCTCCAATCGAATGCAATCCAATCAAATCCAATCCAATTCAATCCAATACAAGTAACCGCATCCAATCCAATCCAATCCAAGTAACGGCATCCAATCCAATACAATCCAATCCAATGCAATCCAATCCAATCCAATCCAATAACTGCATTCAATCCAATCCAATCCAATCCAATCCAAGTTACCGCATCCAATCCAATCTAATCCAATCCAAGTAACGGCATCCAATCCAATCCAATCCAATGCAAGTAACGGCATCCAATCCAATCCAATCGAATCAACTCCAATGCAATCCAAGTAACGGCATCCAATCGAATCCAATCCAATCCAATCCAAGTACTGGCATTCAACCCAATCCAATCCAATCCAATTCAATCCAAGTAACGGCATCGAATCCAATGCAATCCAATACAATCCAATCCAAACCAATCCAATCCAAGTAACGGCACCAAATCCAATCTAATCCAATCGAATCCAATCCAATCGAAGTAACGGCATCAAATCCAATCCTATCGAATCCAATCCAATCCAAGTAACCGCATCCAATCCAATCCAATCCATTCCAATTAACGGTATCCAATCCAATCCAATCCAATCCAATTCAATCCTATCCTATCCAGGTAACGGCATCCAATCTAATCCAATCCAATCCAATCCAATTCAAGTAACCGCATCCAACCCAATACAATCCAATCCAATCCAATCCAAGTAACGGCATTCAATCCAATGCAGTCCAATCCAATCCAATCCAATCCAGGTACCGGCATCCAATCCAATCCAATCCCAGTAACGGCATCCAATCCAATCTAATCCAATCCAATCCAATCCAATCCAAGTAACCGCATCCAATCCAATCCAATCCAATCCAAGTAACGGCATCCAATCCAATCCAACCCAATCCAATGCAATCCAAGGACCGGCATCCAATCCAAGCCAATCCAATCCAATCCAAGTAACGGCATCCAATCCAATCCAATCCAAGGAACGGCATCCAATCCAATCCAATCGAATTTAATCCAATCCAATCCAATCCAAGTAACGGCATCCAATCCAATCCAATCCAATCCAATCGAAGTACCGGCATCCAACCCAATCCAATCCAATCCAATCCAAGTAACGGCATCCAATCCAGTCCTGTCGAATACAATCCAATCCAAGGAACCGCATCCAATGCAATCCAATCCAATCCAATTAACGGCATCCAATCAAATCCAATCCAATCCTATCCTATCCTATCCAAGTAACGGCATCCAATCTAATCCAATCCAATCCAATCCAATCCAAGTAACCGCATCCAATCCAATCCAATCCAATCAAGTAACGGCATCCAATCCAATCCTATCGAATCCAATCCAATCCAAGTAACCGCATCCAATCCAATCCAATTAACGGCATCCAATCCAATCCAATCCAATCCTATCCTATCCAAGTAACGGCATCCAATCTAATCCAATCCAATCCAATCCAATCCACGAAACCGCATCCAATCCAATCCAATCCAATCCAATCCAATCCAAGTAACGGCATCCAATCCAATGCAATCCAATCCAATCCAATCCAGGTACCGGCTTCCAATCCAATCCAATCCAATCCAATTAACGGCATCCAATCCAATCCAATCCAAGCCAATCCAATCCAATTCAAGTAACGGCATCCAATCGAATCCAATCCAATCCAATCCAAGTACCGGCATCCAACCCAATCCAGTCCTATCCAAGTAACGGCATCCAATCCAATGCAATCCAATCCAATCCAATCCAAACCAATCCAATCCAAGTAACGGCATCCAATCCAATCTAATCCAATCGAATCCAATCCAATCCAAGTAACGGCACCTAATCCAATCCTATCGAATCGAATCCAATGCAAATAACCGCATCCAATCCAATCCAATCCATTTAACGGCATCCAATCCAATCCAATCCAATCCTATCCTATCCAAGAAACGGCATCCAATCTAATCCAATCCAATCCAATCCAATCCATTCCAAGTTACCGCATCCAATCCAATCCAATCCAATCCAAGTAACGGCATCCAATCCAATGCAATCCAAACCAATCCAATCCAATCCAATCCAGGTACCGGCATCCAATCCAATCCAATCCAAGTAACGGCATCCAATCCAAGCTAATCCAATCCAATCCAATCCAATCCAAGTAACCGCATCCAATCGAATCGAATCCAATCCAATCCAATCCAAGTAACGGCATCCAATCCAATCCAATCCAATCCAATCCAAGTAACGGCATCCAATCCAATCCAATCCAATCCAATCCAAGTAACGGCATCCAATCCAATGCAATCCAATCCAAGTACCGCATCCTCTCCAATCCAATCCAATCCAATCCAATCCAATCCAATCCTAGCCAATCAAATCGAAGTAACGGCATCCAATCCAATCCAATCCAATCCAACTAACCGCCCCCAATGGAATCCAATCCAATCAAATCCAATCCAATTCAATCCTATCCAAGTAACGGCATCCAATACAATCCAATCCAATCCAATCCAATCCAAGTAACGACATCCAATCGAATCCAATCGAATCCAATCCAAGTAACCGCATCCAATCCAATCCAATCCAATCCAATTCAAGTAACGGCCTCCAATCCAATCCAATCCAATCCAAGTACCGGCATCCAACCCAATCCAATCCAATCCAATCCATGTACCGGCAACCAATCCAATGCAAGCCTATCCAATCCAATCCAAACCAATCCAATCCAAGTAACGGCATCCAATCCAATCTAATCCAATCGAATCCAATCCAATCCAATTAACGGCATCCAATCCAATCCAATCCAATCCAATCCAATCCTATCCAAGTAACGGCATCCAATCCAATCCAATCCAATCCAAGTACCGGCATCCAACCCAATCCAATTGAATCCAAGTAACGGCAACCAATCCAATCCTATCCGATTAACCGCATCCAATCCAATCCAATCCAAACCAAGTAACGGCATCCAATCCAATGCAATCCAATCCAATCCAATCCAATCCAGGTACCGGCATCCAATCCAATCCAATCCAATCCAAGTAACGGCATCCTATCCAATCTCATCCAATCCAATCCAATCCAATCCAATCCAATCCAATCCAAGTAACCGCATCCAATCCAATCCAATCCAATCCAAGTAACGGCATCCAATCCAATCCAATCCTATCCAATCCAATGCAATCCAAGTAACGGCATCCAATCCAAGCCAATCCAGTCCAATCCAAGTAACGGCATCCAATCCAATCCAATCCAATCCAAGTAACGGCATCCAATCCAATCCAATCGAATCTAATCCAATCCAATCCAAGTAACGGCATCCAATCGAATCCAATTCAATCCAATCCAAGTACCGGCATCCAACCCAATCCAATCCAATCCAATCCAAGTAACGGCATCCAATCAAATGCAATTCAATCCAATCCAATCCAAACCAATCCAATCCAAGTAACGGCATCCAATCCAATCTAATCCAATCGAATCCAATCCAATCCAAGTAACGGCATCCAATCCAATCCTATCGAATCCAATCCAATCCAAGTAACCGCATCCAATCCAATCCAATCCAATCGAATTAACGGCATCCAAACCAATCCAATCCAATCCAATCCTATCCTATCCAAGTCACGGCATCCAATCTAATCCAATCCAATCCAATCCAATCCAATCCAAGTAACCGCATCCAATCCAATCCAATCCAACCAAGTAACGGCATCCAATCTAATCCAATCCAATTCAATCCAGTCCAATCCAATCCAATCCAATCCAATTCAAGTATCGGCATCCAATCCAATCCAATCCACTCCAAGTAACGGCATCCAATACAATCTAATCCAATCCAATCCAATCCAATTCAAACCAAGTAACCGCATCCAATCCAATCCAATCCATTCCAATTAACGGCATCCAATCCAATCCATTCCAATACAATCCTATCCTATCCAAGTAACGGCATCCAATCTAATCCAATCCAATCCAATCCAATCCAAGTAACCGCATCCAATCAAATCTAATCCAATCCAGGTTACGGCATTCAATCCAATGCAATCCAATCCAATCCAATCCAATCCAATGCAGGTACCGGCATCCAATCCAATCCAATCCAATCCAATCCAAGTAACGGCATCCAATCCAATCTAATCCAATCAAATCCAATCCAATCCAATCCAAGTAACCGCATCCAATCCAATCCAATCCAATCCAATCCAATCCAAGTAACGGCATCCAATCCAATCCAATCCAATCCAATCCAAGTAACGGCATCCAATCCAATCCAATCCAATCCAAGCAACGGCATCCAATCCAATCCAATCCAATCCAAGTAACGCATCCTCTCCAATCCAATACAATGCAATCCAATCCAATCCAATCCAATCCAAGTAACGGCACCCAATCCAATCCAATCCAATCCAATTAAAGTAACGGCTTCCAATCCAGTCCAATCCAATCCAATCCAATGCAATCCAATCCAATCCAAGTAACGGCATCCAATACAATCCAATACAATCCTAGCCAATCCAATCGAAGTAACGGCATCCAATCCAATCCAATCCAATCCAACTAACCGCCTCCAATCGACTCCAATCCAATCCAATCCAATCCAAGTAACGGCATCCAATCCAATCCAATCGAATCTTATCCAATCCAATCCAAGTAACGGCATCCAATCGAATCCAATCCAATCCAAGTACCGGCATCCAACCCAATCCAATCCAATCCAAGTAACGCATCCTCTCCAATCCAATCCAATGCCATCCAAACCAATCCAATCCAATCCAAACCAAGTAACGGCATCCAATCCAATGCAATCCAATCCAATCCAATCGAATCCAGGTACCGGCATCCAATCCAATCCAATCCAAGTAACGGCATCCAATCCAATCTCATCCAATCCAATCCAATCCAATCCAATCCAATCCAATCCAATCCAATCCAAGTAACCGCATCCAATCCAATCCAATCCAATCCAAGTAACGGCATCCAATCCAATCCAATCCTATCCAATCCAATGCAATCCAAGTAACGGCATCCAATCCAAGCCAATCCAGTCCAATCCAAGTAACGGCATCCAATCCAATACAATCCAATCCAAGTAACGACATCCAATCCAATCCAATCGAATCTAATCCAATCCAATCCAAGGAACGGCATCCAATCGAATCCAATTCAATCCAATCCAAGGACCGGCATCCAACCCAATCCAATCCAATCCAATTCAAGTAACGGCATCCAATCAAATGCAATTCAATCCAATCCAATCCAAACCAATCCAATCCAAATAACGGCATCCAATCCAATCTGATCCAATCGAATCCAATCCAATCCAAGGAACGGCATCCAATCCAATCCTATCGAATCCAATCCAATCCAAGTAACCGCATCCAATCCAATCCAATCCAATCCAATTAACGGCATCCAAATCAATCCAATCCAATCCTATCCTATCCAAGTCACGGCATCCAATCTAATCCAATCCAATCCAATCCAAGTAACCGCATCCAATCCAATCCAATCCAATCCAAGTAACGGCATCCAATCCAATCCTATCGAATCCAATCCTATCCAAGGAACGGCATCCAATCTAATCCAATCGAATCTAATCCAATCCAATCCAAGGAACGGCATCCAATCGAATCCAATTCAATCCAATCCAAGGACCGGCATCCAACCCAATCCAATCCAATCCAATTCAAGTAACGGCATCCAATCAAATGCAATTCAATCCAATCCAATCCAAACCAATCCAATCCAAGTAACGGCATCCAATCCAATCTGATCCAATCGAATCCAATCCAATCCAAGGAACGGCATCCAATCCAATCCTATCGAATCCAATCCAATCCAAGTAACCGCATCCAATCCAATCCAATCCAATCCAATTAACGGCATCCAAACCAATCCAATCCAATCCAATCCTATCCTATCCAAGTCACGGCATCCAATCTAATCCAATCCAATCCAATCCAAGTAACCGCATCCAATCCAATCCAATCCAATCCAAGTAACGGCATCCAATCCAATCCTATCGAATCCAATCCTATCCAAGGAACGGCATCCAATCTAATCCAATCCAATTCAATCCAGTCCAATCCAATCCAATCCAATCCAATTCAAGTACCGGCATCCAATCCAATCCAATCCACTCCAAGTAACGTCATCCAATCCAATCTAATCCAATCCAATCCAATCCAATTCAATCCAAGTAACCGCATCCAATCCAATCCAATCCATTCCAATTATCGGCATCCAATCCAATCCATTCCAATACAATCCTATCCTATCCAAGTAACGGCATCCAATCTAATCCAATCCAATCCAATCCAATCCAAGTAACCGCATCCAATCCAATCTAATCCAATCCAAGTAACGGCATTCAATCCAATGCAATGCAATGCAATCCAATCCAATCCAATCCAGGTACCGGCATCCAATCCAATCCAATCCAATCCAATCCAAGTAACGGCATCCAATCCAATCTAATCCAATCAAATCCAATCCAATCCAATACAAGTAACCGCATCCAATCCAATCCAATCCAATCCAATCCAAGTAACGGCATCCAATCCAATCCAATCCAATCCAAGTAACAGCATCCAATCCAATCCAATCAAATCCAAGCAACGGCATCCAATCCAATCCAATCCAATCCAAGTAACGCATCCTCTCCAATCCAATACAATGCAATCCAATCCAATCCAATCCAATCCAAGTAACGGCACCCAATCCAATCCAATCCAATCGAATCCAATTAAAGTAACGGCTAACAATCCAATCCAATCCAATCCAATCCAATGCAATCCAATCCAATCCAAGTAACGGCATCCAATACAATCCAATCCAATCCTAGCCAATCCAATCGAAGTAACGGCATCCAATCCAATCCAATCCAATCCAACTAACCGCCTCCAATCGACTCCAATCCAATCCAATCCAATCCAAGTAACGGCATCCAATCCAATCCAATCGAATCTTATCCAATCCAATCCAAGTAACGGCATCCAATCGAATCCAATCCAATCCAAGTACCGGCATCCAACCCAATCCAATCCAATCCAAGTAACGCATCCTCTCCAATCCAATCCAATGCCATCCAATCCAATCCAATCCAATCCAAGTCACGGCACCCAATCCAATCCAATCCAAGTAACGGCTTCGAATACAATCCAATCCAATCCAATGCAATGCAATCCAATCCAATCCAAGTAACGGCATTCAATCCAATCCAATCTAATCCAATCCAATCCAGAACAAGTAACCGCATCCAATCCAATCCAATCCAATCCAATCCAAGTTACGGCATCCAATCCAATCCTATCGAATCCAAACCAATCCAAGTAACGGCATCCAATATAATACAATCCAATCCAATCCAATCCAATTCAAGTACCGGCATCCAATCCAATCCAATCCACTCCAAGTAACGGCATCCAATCCAATCTAATCCAATCCAATCCAATCCAATTCAATCCAAGTAACCGCATCCAGTCCAATCCAATCCATTCCAATTAACGGCATCCAATCCAATCCATTCCAATCCAATCCTATCCTATCCAAGTAACGGCATCCAATCTAATCCAATCCAATCCAATCCAATCCAAGTAACCGCATCCAATCCAATCTAATGCAATCCAAGTAACGGCATTCAATCCAATGCAATCCAATGCAATCCAATCCAATCCAGGTACCGGCATCCAATCCAATCCAATCCAATGCAATACAATCCAAGTAGCGGCATCCAATCCAATCTAATCCAATCAAATCCAATCCAATCCAATCCAAGTAACCGCATCCAATCCAATCCAATCCAATCCAATCCAATCCAAGTAACGGCATCCAATCCAATCCAATCCAATCCAATCCAAGTAACGGCATCCAATCCAATCCAATCCAATCCAAGCAACGGCATCCAATCCAATCCAATCCAATCCAAGTAACGCATCCTCTCCAATCCAATACAATGCAATGGAATCCAATCCAATCCAATCCAAGTAACGGCACCCAATCCAATCCAATCCAATCCAATCCAATTCAAGTAACGGCTTCCAATCCAATCCAATCCAATCCAATCCAATGCAATCCAATCCAATCCAAGTAACGGATTCCAATGCAATCCAATCCAATCCTAGCCAATCCAATCGAAGTAACGGCATCCAATCCAATCCAATCCAATCCAACTAACCGCCTCCAATCGACTCCAATCCAATCCAATCCAAGTAACGGCATCCAATACAATCCAATCGAATCTTATCCAATCCAATCCAAGTAACGGCATCCAATCGAATCCAATCCAATCCAAGTACCGGCATCCAACCCAATCCAATCCAATCCAAGTAACGCATCCTCTCCAATCCAATCCAATGCCATCCAATCCAATCCAATGCAATCCAAGTCACGGCACCCAATCCAATCCAATCCAAGTAACGGCTTCCAATACAATACAATCCAATCCAATGCAATGCAATCCAATCCAATCCAAGTAACGGCATCCAATCCAATCCAATCTAATCCAATCCAATCCAAAACAAGTAACCGCATCCAATCCAATCCAATCCAATCCAATCCAAGTTACGGCATCCAATCCAATCCTATCGAATCCAATCCAATCCAAGTAACGGCATCCAATATAATCCAATCCAATCCAATCCAATCCAATTCAAGTACCGGCATCCAATCCAATCCAATCCATTCCACTCCAAGTAACGGCATCCAATCCAACCCAATCCAATCCAAGTAACCGCATCCATTCCAATCCAATCCAATCCAAGTAACGGCATCCAATCTAATCCAATCCAATCCAATCCAAGTAACCGCATCCAATCCAATCCAATCCAAGTGACGGCATCTCATCCAATGCAATCCAATGCAATCCAATCCAATCCAGGTACCGGCATCCAATCCAAGCCATTCCAATCCAAGTAACGGCATCCAATCCAATCTAATCCAATCCAATCCAATCCAATCCAATCCAATCCAAGTAACCGCAGCCAATCCAATCCAATCCAAGTAACGGCATCCAATCGAATCCAATCCAATCCAAGTAACGGCATCCAATCCAATCCAATCCAAGTAACGGCAGCCAATCCAATCCAATCCAATCCAAGTAACGGCATCCAATCCAATCCAATCCATTCCAAGTAACGCATCCTCTCCAATCCAATCCAATCCAATCCAATCCAATCCAATCCAATCCAATCCTAGCCAATCAAATCGAAGTAACGGCACCCAATCCAATCCAATCCAATCGAATCCAATTAAAGTAACGGCTAACAATCCAATCCAATCCAATCCAATCCAATGCAATCCAATCCAATCCAAGTAACGGCATCCAATACAATCCAATCCAATCCTAGCCAATCCAATCGAAGTAACGGCATCCAATCCAATCCAATCCAATCCAACTAACCGCCTCCAATCGACTCCAATCCAATCCAATCCAATCCAAGTAACGGCATCCAATCCAATCCAATCGAATCTTATCCAATCCAATCCAAGTAACGGCATCCAATCGAATCCAATCCAATCCAAGTACCGGCATCCAACCCAATCCAATCCAATCCAAGTAACGCATCCTCTCCAATCCAATCCAATGCCATCCAATCCAATCTAATCCAATCCAAGTCACGGCACCCAATCCAATCCAATCCAAGTAACGGCTTCGAATACAATCCAATCCAATCCAATGCAATGCAATCCAATCCAATCCAAGTAACGGCATTCAATCCAATCCAATCTAATCCAATCCAATCCAGAACAAGTAACCGCATCCAATCCAATCCAATCCAATCCAATCCAAGTTACGGCATCCAATCCAATCCTATCGAATCCAAACCAATCCAAGTAACGGCATCCAATATAATACAATCCAATCCAATCCAATCCAATTCAAGTACCGGCATCCAATCCAATCCAATCCACTCCAAGTAACGGCATCCAATCCAATCTAATCCAATCCAATCCAATCCAATTCAATCCAAGTAACCGCATCCAGTCCAATCCAATCCATTCCAATTAACGGCATCCAATCCAATCCATTCCAATCCAATCCTATCCTATCCAAGTAACGGCATCCAATCTAATCCAATCCAATCCAATCCAATCCAAGTAACCGCATCCAATCCAATCTAATGCAATCCAAGTAACGGCATTCAATCCAATGCAATCCAATGCAATCCAATCCAATCCAGGTACCGGCATCCAATCCAATCCAATCCAATGCAATACAATCCAAGTAGCGGCATCCAATCCAATCTAATCCAATCAAATCCAATCCAATCCAATCCAAGTAACCGCATCCAATCCAATCCAATCCAATCCAATCCAATCCAATCCAAGTAACGGCATCCAATCCAATCCAATCCAATCCAATCCAAGTAACGGCATCCAATCCAATCCAATCCAATCCAAGCAACGGCATCCAATCCAATCCAATCCAATCCAAGTAACGCATCCTCTCCAATCCAATACAATGCAATGGAATCCAATCCAATCCAATCCAAGTAACGGCACCCAATCCAATCCAATCCAATCCAATCCAATTCAAGTAACGGCTTCCAATCCAATCCAATCCAATCCAATCCAATGCAATCCAATCCAATCCAAGTAACGGATTCCAATGCAATCCAATCCAATCCTAGCCAATCCAATCGAAGTAACGGCATCCAATCCAATCCAATCCAATCCAACTAACCGCCTCCAATCGACTCCAATCCAATCCAAACCAATCCAATCCAAGTAACGGCATCCAATACAATCCAATCGAATCTTATCCAATCCAATCCAAGTAACGGCATCCAATCGAATCCAATCCAATCCAAGTACCGGCATCCAACCCAATCCAATCCAATCCAAGTAACGCATCCTCTCCAATCCAATCCAATGCCATCCAATCCAATCCAATGCAATCCAAGTCACGGCACCCAATCCAATCCAATCCAAGTAACGGCTTCCAATACAATACAATCCAATCCAATGCAATGCAATCCAATCCAATCCAAGTAACGGCATCCAATCCAATCCAATCTAATCCAATCCAATCCAAAACAAGTAACCGTATCCAATCCAATCCAATCCAATCCAATCCAAGTTACGGCATCCAATCCAATCCTATCGAATCCAATCCAATCCAAGTAACGGCATCCAATATAATCCAATCCAATCCAATCCAATCCAATTCAAGTACCGGCATCCAATCCAATCCAATCCATTCCACTCCAAGTAACGGCATCCAATCCAACCCAATCCAATCCAAGTAACCGCATCCATTCCAATCCAATCCAATCCAAGTAACGGCATCCAATCTAATCCAATCCAATCCAATCCAATCCAAGTAACCGCATCCAATCCAATCCAATCCAAGTGACGGCATCTCATCCAATGCAATCCAATGCAATCCAATCCAATCCAGGTACCGGCATCCAATCCAAGCCATTCCAATCCAAGTAACGGCATCCAATCCAATCTAATCCAATCCAATCCAATCCAATCCAATCCAAGTAACCGCAGCCAATCCAATCCAATCCAAGTAACGGCATCCAATCGAATCCAATCCAATCCAAGTAACGGCATCCAATCCAATCCAATCCAAGTAACGGCAGCCAATCCAATCCAATCCAATCCAAGTAACGGCATCCAATCCAATCCAATCCATTCCAAGTAACGCATCCTCTCCAATCCAATCCAATCCAATCCAATCCAATCCAATCCAATCCTAGCCAATCAAATCGAAGTAACGGCACCCAATCCAATCCAATCCAATCGAATCCAATTAAAGTAACGGCTAACAATCCAATCCAATCCAATCCAATCCAATGCAATCCAATCCAATCCAAGTAACGGCATCCAATACAATCCAATCCAATCCTAGCCAATCCAATCGAAGTAACGGCATCCAATCCAATCCAATCCAATCCAACTAACCGCCTCCAATCGACTCCAATCCAATCCAATCCAATCCAAGTAACGGCATCCAATCCAATCCAATCGAATCTTATCCAATCCAATCCAAGTAACGGCATCCAATCGAATCCAATCCAATCCAAGTACCGGCATCCAACCCAATCCAATCCAATCCAAGTAACGCATCCTCTCCAATCCAATCCAATGCCATCCAATCCAATCTAATCCAATCCAAGTCACGGCACCCAATCCAATCCAATCCAAGTAACGGCTTCGAATACAATCCAATCCAATCCAATGCAATGCAATCCAATCCAATCCAAGTAACGGCATTCAATCCAATCCAATCTAATCCAATCCAATCCAGAACAAGTAACCGCATCCAATCCAATCCAATCCAATCCAATCAAAGTTACGGCATCCAATCCAATCCTATCGAATCCAAACCAATCCAAGTAACGGCATCCAATATAATACAATCCAATCCAATCCAATCCAATTCAAGTACCGGCATCCAATCCAATCCAATCCACTCCAAGTAACGGCATCCAATCCAATCTAATCCAATCCAATCCAATCCAATTCAATCCAAGTAACCGCATCCAGTCCAATCCAATCCATTCCAATTAACGGCATCCAATCCAATCCATTCCAATCCAATCCTATCCTATCCAAGTAACGGCATCCAATCTAATCCAATCCAATCCAATCCAAGTAACCGCATCCAATCCAATCTAATGCAATCCAAGTAACGGCATTCAATCCAATGCAATCCAATGCAATCCAATCCAATCCAGGTACCGGCATCCAATCCAATCCAATCCAATGCAATACAATCCAAGTAGCGGCATCCAATCCAATCTAATCCAATCAAATCCAATCCAATCCAATCCAAGTAACCGCATCCAATCCAATCCAATCCAATCCAATCCAATCCAAGTAACGGCATCCAATCCAATCCAATCCAATCCAATCCAAGTAACGGCATCCAATCCAATCCAATCCAATCCAAGCAACGGCATCCAATCCAATCCAATCCAATCCAAGTAACGCATCCTCTCCAATCCAATACAATGCAATGGAATCCAATCCAATCCAATCCAAGTAACGGCACCCAATCCAATCCAATCCAATCCAATCCAATTCAAGTACCGGCTTCCAATCCAATCCAATCCAATCCAATCCAATGCAATCCAATCCAATCCAAGTAACGGATTCCAATGCAATCCAATCCAATCCTAGCCAATCCAATCGAAGTAACGGCATCCAATCCAATCCAATCCAATCCAACTAACCGCCTCCAATCGACTCCAATCCAATCCAATCCAATCCAATCCAAGTAACGGCATCCAATACAATCCAATCGAATCTTATCCAATCCAATCCAAGTAACGGGATCCAATCGAATCCAATCCAATCCAAGTACCGGCATCCAACCCAATCCAATCCAATCCAAGTAACGCATCCTCTCCAATCCAATCCAATGCCATCCAATCCAATCCAATGCAATCCAAGTCACGGCACCCAATCCAATCCAATCCAAGTAACGGCTTCCAATACAATACAATCCAATCCAATGCAATGCAATCCAATCCAATCCAAGTAACGGCATCCAATCCAATCCAATCTAATCCAATCCAATCCAAAACAAGTAACCGCATCCAATCCAATCCAATCCAATCCAATCCAAGTTACGGCATCCAATCCAATCCTATCGAATCCAATCCAATCCAAGTAACGGCATCCAATATAATCCAATCCAATCCAATCCAATCCAATTCAAGTACCGGCATCCAATCCAATCCAATCCATTCCACTCCAAGTAACGGCATCCAATCCAACCCAATCCAATCCAAGTAACCGCATCCATTCCAATCCAATCCAACCCAAGTAACGGCATCCAATCTAATCCAATCCAATCCAATCCAATCCAAGTAACCGCATCCAATCCAATCCAATCCAAGTGACGGCATCTCATCCAATGCAATCCAATGCAATCCAATCCAATCCAGGTACCGGCATCCAATCCAAGCCATTCCAATCCAAGTAACGGCATCCAATCCAATCTAATCCAATCCAATCCAATCCAATCCAATCCAAGTAACCGCAGCCAATCCAATCCAATCCAAGTAACGGCATCCAATCGAATCCAATCCAATCCAAGTAACGGCATCCAATCCAATCCAATCCAAGTAACGGCAGCCAATCCAATCCAATCCAATCCAAGTAACGGCATCCAATCCAATCCAATCCATTCCAAGTAACGCATCCTCTCCAATCCAATCCAATCCAATCCAATCCAATCCAATCCAATCCAATCCTAGCCAATCAAATCGAAGTAACGGCATCCAATCCAATCCAATCCAATCCAATCCAACTAACCGCCCCCAATCGAATCCAATCCAATCAAATCCAATCCAATTCAATCCTATCCAAGTAACGGCATCCAATCCAATACAATCGAATCCAATCCAATCCAAGTAACCGCATCCAATCCAATCTAATGCAATCCAAGTAAAGGCATTCAATCCAATGCAATCCAATGCAATCCAATCCAATCCAGGTACCGGCATCCAATCCAATCCAATCCAATCCAATACAATCCAAGTAACGGCATCCAATCCAATCTAATCCAATCAAATCCAATCCAATCCAATCCAAGTAACCGCATCCAATCCAATCCAATCCAATCCAATCCAATCCAAGTAACGGCATCCAATCCAATCCAATCCAATCCAATCCAAGTAACGGCATCCAATCCAATCCAATCCAATCCAAGCAACGGCATCCAATCCAATCCAATCCAATCCAAGTAACGCATCCTCTCCAATCCAATACAATGCAATGGAATCCAATCCAATCCAATCCAAGTAACGGCACCCAATCCAATCCAATCCAATCCAATCCAATTCAAGTAACGGCTTCCAATCCAATCCAATCCAATCCAATCCAATGCAATCCAATCCAATCCAAGTAACGGATTCCAATGCAATCCAATCCAATCCTAGCCAATCCAATCGAAGTAACGGCATCCAATCCAATCCAATCCAATCCAACTAACCGCCTCCAATCGACTCCAATCCAATCCAATCCAATCCAAGTAACGGCATCCAATACAATCCAATCGAATCTTATCCAATCCAATCCAAGTAACGGCATCCAATCGAATCCAATCCAATCCAAGTACCGGCATCCAACCCAATCCAATCCAATCCAAGTAACGCATCCTCTCCAATCCAATCCAATGCCATCCAATCCAATCCAATCCAATCCAAGTCACGGCACCCAATCCAATCCAATCCAAGTAACGGCTTCCAATACAATACAATCCAATCCAATGCAATGCAATCCAATCCAATCCAAGTAACGGCATCCAATCCAATCCAATCTAATCCAATCCAATCCAAAACAAGTAACCGCATCCAATCCAATCCAATCCAATCCAATCCAAGTTACGGCATCCAATCCAATCCTATCGAATCCAATCCAATCCAAGTAACGGCATCCAATATAATCCAATCCAATCCAATCCAATTCAAGTACCGGCATCCAATCCAATCCAATCCATTCCACTCCAAGTAACGGCATCCAATCCAACCCAATCCAATCCAAGTAACCGCATCCATTCCAATCCAATCCAATCCAAGTAACGGCATCCAATCTAATCCAATCCAATCCAATCCAATCCAAGTAACCGCATCCAATCCAATCCAATCCAAGTGACGGCATCTCATCCAATGCAATCCAATGCAATCCAATCCAATCCAGGTACCGGCATCCAATCCAAGCCATTCCAATCCAAGTAACGGCATCCAATGCAATCTAATCCAATCCAATCCAATCCAATCCAATCCAAGTAACCGCAGCCAATCCAATCCAATCCAAGTAACGGCATCCAATCGAAACCAATCCAATCCAATCCAAGTAACGGCATCCAATCCAATCCAATCCAAGTAACGGCATCCAATCCAATCCAATCCAATCCAATCCAAGCAACGGCATCCAATCCAATCCAATCCATTCCAAGTAACGCATCCTCTCCAATCCAATGCAATCCAATCCAATCCAATCCAATCCTAGCCAATCAAATCGAAGTAACGGCATCCAATCCAATCCAATCCAATCCAATCCAACTAACCGCCCCCAATCGAATCCAATCCAATCAAATCCAATCCAATTCAATCCTATCCAAGTAACTGCATCCAATCCAATACAATCGAATCCAATCCAATCCAAGTAACGGCATCCAATCCAATCCAATCCAATTCAATCCAAGTAACGGCATCCAATCCAATCCATTCCAATCCAATTCAAGTAACGGCATCCAATCCAATCCAATCCAAGTAACGGCATCCAATCGAATCCAATCCAAGTAACCGCATCCAATCCAATACAATCCAATCCAATCCAATTCAAGTAACGGCATCCAATCCAATCCAATCCAATCCAAGTGCCGGCATCCAACGCAATCCAATCCAATCCAATCCAAGTAACGGCAACCAATCCAATGCAAGCCTATCCAATCCAATCCAAACCAATCCAATCCAAGTAACGGCATCCAATCCAATCTAATCCAATCGAATCCAATCGAATCAAATTAACGACATCCAATCCAATCCAATCCAATCCAATCCAATCCAATCCTATCCAAGTAACGGCATCCAATCTAATCGAATCCAATCCAATCCAAGTAACCGCATCCAATCCAATCCAATCCAATCCATGTAACGCCATCCAATCCAATCCTATCGAATCCAATCCAATCCAAGTAACCGCATCCAATCCAATCCAATCCAATCCAATTCACGGCATCCAATCCAATCCAATCCAATCCAATCCTATCCGATTAACCGCATCCAATCCAATCCAATCCAATCCAAACCAAGTAACGGCATCCAATCCAATGCAATCCAATCCAATCCAATCCAATCCAGGTACCGGCATCCAATCCAATCCAATCCAATCCAAGTAACGGCATCCAATCCAATCTCATCCAATCCAATCCAATCCAATCCAATCCAATGCAATCCAATCCAATCCAAGTAACGGCATCCAATCCAATCCAATCCAATCCTGGCCAATCCAATCTAAGTAACGGCATCCAATCCAATCCAATCCAATCCAACTAACCTCCTCCAATCGACTCCAATCCAATCCAATCCAATCCAATTAACGGCATCCAATCCAATCTAATCGAATCTTATCCAATCCAATCCAAGTACCGGCATCCAATCGAATCCAATCCAATCCAAGTACCGGCATCCAACCCAATCCAATCCAATCCAAGTAACGCATCCTCTCCAATCCAATCCAATGCCATCCAATCCAATCCAATCCAATCCAAGTCATGGCACCCAATCCAATCCAATCCAAGTAACGGCTTCCAATACAATCCAATCCAATCCAATGCAATGCAATCCAATCCAATCCAAGTAACGGCATCCAATCCAATCCAATCTAATCCAATCCAATCCAAAACAAGTAACCGCATCCAATCCAATCCAATCCAATCCAATCCAATCCACGTTACGGCATCCAATCCAATACTATCGAATCCAATCCAATCCAAGTAACGGCATCCAATATAATCCAATCCAATCCAATCCAATCCAGTTCAGGTACCGGCACCCAATCCAATCCAATCCAATCCAAGTAACCGCATCCATTCCAATGCAATCCAATCCAAGTAACAGCATCCAATCTAATCCAATCCAATCCAATCCAATCCAAGTAACCGCATCCAATCCAATCCAATCCAATCCAAGTAACGGCATCTAATCCAATGCAATCCAATCCAATCCAATCCAGGTACCGGCATCCAATCCAATCCATTCCAATCCCAGTAACGGCATCCAATCCAATCTAATCCAATCCAATCCAATCCAATCCAATCCAATCCAAGTAACCGCATCCAATCCAATCCAATCCAATCCAAGTAACGGCATCCAATCCAATCCTATCGAATCCAATCCTATCCAAGTAACGGCATCCAATCTAATCCAATCCAATCCAATCCAGTCCAATCCAATCCAATCCAATCCAATTCAAGTACCGGCATCCAATCCAATCCAATCCACTCCAAGTAACGGCATCCAATCCAATCCAATCGAATCCAATCCAGTCCAATCCAATCCAATCCAATCCAATTCAAGTACCGGCATCCAATCCAATCCAATCCAATCCAATCCAAGTAACGGCAACCAATCCAATGCAAGCCTATCCAATCCAATCCAAACCAATCCAATCCAAGTAACGGCATCCAATCCAATCTAATCCAATCGAATCCAATCGAATCAAATTAACGACATCCAATCCAATCCAATCCAATCCAATCCAATCCAATCCTATCCAAGTAACGGCATCCAATCTAATCGAATCCAATCCAATCCAAGTAACCGCATCCAATCCAATCCAATCCAATCCATGTAACGCCATCCAATCCAATCCTATCGAATCCAATCCAATCCAAGTAACCGCATCCAATCCAATCCAATCCAATCCAATTCACGGCATCCAATCCAATCCAATCCAATCCAATCCTATCCGATTAACCGCATCCAATCCAATCCAATCCAATCCAAACCAAGTAACGGCATCCAATCCAATGCAATCCAATCCAATCCAATCCAATCCAGGTACCGGCATCCAATCCAATCCAATCCAATCCAAGTAACGGCATCCAATCCAATCTCATCCAATCCAATCCAATCCAATCCAATCCAATGCAATCCAATCCAATCCAAGTAACGGCATCCAATCCAATCCAATCCAATCCTGGCCAATCCAATCTAAGTAACGGCATCCAATCCAATCCAATCCAATCCAACTAACCTCCTCCAATCGACTCCAATCCAATCCAATCCAATCCAATTAACGGCATCCAATCCAATCTAATCGAATCTTATCCAATCCAATCCAAGTACCGGCATCCAATCGAATCCAATCCAATCCAAGTACCGGCATCCAACCCAATCCAATCCAATCCAAGTAACGCATCCTCTCCAATCCAATCCAATGCCATCCAATCCAATCCAATCCAATCCAAGTCATGGCACCCAATCCAATCCAATCCAAGTAACGGCTTCCAATACAATCCAATCCAATCCAATGCAATGCAATCCAATCCAATCCAAGTAACGGCATCCAATCCAATCCAATCTAATCCAATCCAATCCAAAACAAGTAACCGCATCCAATCCAATCCAATCCAATCCAATCCAATCCACGTTACGGCATCCAATCCAATACTATCGAATCCAATCCAATCCAAGTAACGGCATCCAATATAATCCAATCCAATCCAATCCAATCCAGTTCAGGTACCGGCACCCAATCCAATCCAATCCAATCCAAGTAACCGCATCCATTCCAATGCAATCCAATCCAAGTAACAGCATCCAATCTAATCCAATCCAATCCAATCCAATCCAAGTAACCGCATCCAATCCAATCCAATCCAATCCAAGTAACGGCATCTAATCCAATGCAATCCAATCCAATCCAATCCAGGTACCGGCATCCAATCCAATCCATTCCAATCCCAGTAACGGCATCCAATCCAATCTAATCCAATCCAATCCAATCCAATCCAATCCAATCCAAGTAACCGCATCCAATCCAATCCAATCCAATCCAAGTAACGGCATCCAATCCAATCCTATCGAATCCAATCCTATCCAAGTAACGGCATCCAATCTAATCCAATCCAATCCAATCCAGTCCAATCCAATCCAATCCAATCCAATTCAAGTACCGGCATCCAATCCAATCCAATCCACTCCAAGTAACGGCATCCAATCCAATCCAATTCAATCCAAGTAACCGCATCCAATCCAATCCAATCCAATCCATTCCAATTAACGGCATCCAATCCAATCCATTCCAATCCAATCCTATCCTATC